>NW_028123740.1:0-607943 GCF_965194805.1 Balaenoptera borealis | reverse complement strand
CCCTTGTATGTTATTTGTTGTTTTTCCCTTGCTGCTTTTAATATTTTTTCTTTGTATTTAATTTTTGATAGTTTGATTAATATATGTTTTGGCATGTTTCTCCTTGGGTTTATCTTGTATGGGACTCCCTGCGCTTCCTGGACTTGATTAACGATTTCCTTTCCCATATTAGGGAAGTTTTCAACTATAATCTCTTCAAATATTTTCTCAGTGTCTTTCTTTTTCTCTTCTACTTCTGGGACCCCTATATTCGAATGTTGGTGCGTTTAATGTTTTCCCAGAGATGTCTCAGATTGTCCTCAATTCTTTTCATTCTTTTTTCTTTATTTTGCTTTGCAGTAGTTATTTCCACTATTTTATCTTCCAGGTCATTTATCCATTCTTCTGCCTCAGTTATTCTGCTATTGTTTCCTTCTAGAGAATTTTTAATTCCATTTATTGTGTTGTTCATCATTGTTTGTTTGCTCTTTAGTTCTTCTAGGTCCTTGTTAAACGTTTCTTGTCTATTCTCCATTCCAGTTCCAAGATTTGGGATCATCTTTACTATCATTACTCTGAATTCTTTTTCAGGTAGACTGCCTATTTCCTCCACATTTGTTTGGTCTGGTGGGTTTTAACCTTGCTCCTTCATCTGCTGTGTGTTTCTGTGTCTTCTCATTTGGCTTTGGGGACTGTGTTTGGGCTCTCCTTTTCAGAGGCTGCAGATTCGTAGTTCCCGTTGTATTTGGTGTCTGCCCCCAGTGGCTAAGGTTGGTTCAGTGGGCTGTGTAGGCTTTCTGATGGAGGGGACTGGTGCCTGTGTTCTGGTGGGTGTGTCTGGATCTTGTCTTTCTGGTGGACAGATCCGCATCTGGTGGTGTGTTTTGGGGTGTCTGTGACCTTATTGTGATTTTCGGCAGCCTCTCTGCTAATGGGTGGGCCTGCATTCCTGTCTTGCTAGTTGTTTGGCATGGGATGTCCAGCACTGGATCTTGCTGGTCTCTGAGTGGAGCTGGGTCTTAGCGTTGAGACGGGTATCTCTGGGAGAGCTTTCGCCATTTGATATTACAAGGTGCCAGAGGTCTCTGGTAGACCAATGTCCTGAACTCGGCTCTCCCACCTCAGAGGCACAGGCTTGACACCCGGCTGGAGCACCAAGACCCTGTCAGCCACACAGCTGGGGGTGAGAGCAAGAGGTAGCTTTGGTACATCTCAAAGACCACCAATGAGGTTCACTGACCATTTTCTCTCCAGAAGTGAAGGAAACAAAATTCAGACTTTGGCTAGTCAGCCACTTTGGTAGCCAGCCTCCAAGATGGACCTAATTATCCCCTAATTATCTCCCAGTCTCCATGTACCAGTGTGGCTCCTCGCACTTGAAAAGGGTTGACTGTTTAACTAATAAGAAATTGCAGAAGTGACAAAGTGCAGCTTCCAAAGTTATAAAAGACATTGCAGCTTCTGCTTTGGTTTCTGCTAGATCACTCATCCTGGGGTAAGCCAGCTGCCATGTCATGAGGACACTCAAGCAGCCCTAAGGAGAGATCCATGTGGCAAGGAACTGAGGCCTCTTACCTACAGCCACGTGAGTGAGTCATCTCAGAAGTCAAAAGATTTATTTTTTTAAATTTTTGGTTGTGTTGGGTCTTCGTTGCTGCACAGGGTTTCTCCAGTTGTTACTAGAGAAGCAGGGGTTACTCATCGTTGTGGTGCACGGGCTTCTCCTTGCGGTGGTTTCTCTTGTTGTGGAGTATGGGCTCTAGGTGCATGGGCTTCAGTAGTTGTGTCATGCAGGCTCAATAGTTGTCGCTTGCAGGCTCTAGAGCACAGGCTCAGTACTTGTGGCACACGGGCTTAGTTGCTCTGTGGCATGTGGGATCTTCCCAGACCAGGGATGGAACCCCTGTTCCCTGCATTGGCAGGCAAATTCTTACCCACTGTGCCACCAGGGAAGTCCAGTGTGCTCTTTTTTAAACCTAGTCTGTTTTCATTATTTTCTATCTTAACGATTCTGTATTAAAGAAAAAAAATAATACTCCTTTCTACCCCTCCTCTTTGAGGATTATATATGAAGAAGTGTGTCTTATTTATTAACCTCAAATTTTCACCTTAGTTTTAAGAAGTAATCACAATGTCAAGTATTTCATACTTTTCACTTCCACCTTGAAAAGCATGGATATTAAAGTGCTAATACAATTACCTTCCCTGGTCTATCTTTTTTAGTTTTTGTTATGTATAAAAAACAACGAAAAACATGCATGGTTTGTAAGGAAATGACAAATTTCAGAAAATTCAGCATCTGAATACACTCTAAACATAGCTTCTAGATAAAGACACAGAAAATTGCCAGATACTCAGAGGCCCCCTGGTCCCATTCTAGTGACTCCCCTTAAGGTTTAATATTGTTCTGGTATCTAACAAAAAGATAACTTTACCTGTATTTTGTATTTTATATAAATGCTATGGCACAGTAAAATCACTTTTGGATTGGGCTTTTTTTATTTTATGTTGTTTGTGAATATGCCTATATGGTTGCCTGTTGTTGTGATCATGCATTGCCACTGTTGCATAGGATTCCATAATGTAAATATTTAACTATTAATTAATTTATTCCAATGTGTATTACAATATGAGTGATTTTCAGTTTGTGTCTATTGAGAACAGCACTGGTATATAAATTCTAGAACTTGAGCTTTGGTGGTGTGTGTATAAATTATTGTTCAGTATACATGTAGTAGTAACATTTTCGAGTCATAGCTTTCTTGTGTTTATCTTTTTAGATATTTCTAAATATTTTCAAAACATTTGTATGATTTTTCATCTTCAGCAGCAGTGAATGAGATTCAAGGATTATACACATTCTTGTCAAACTTGATAATACCTGTCATTTTCATTTGAACTTTCTGGTTGGTGAGTGATAATTCCAGGTATCACGCTTTTGCGTTTAATTGACTACTAAGAAGCCAAGCATCTTTTGATATGTTTACTTAACATTCTGTACTCTCTTTTTTGAAATATCTTTTGGTATATTTCCCCCATTTTGCTATTCTATTATCTTCTTATTGAAGACTTCCTTTTTTTAACATCTGAAGACTTCTTATTTAGGAGTTTTTAATACATGCTTGAGATGAGTTCTTCTCTCTTTCTGTCTCTCCTTCTCTTTCTTTAGATGAGTGCCAGTTTTTAATGTTAATAACATCTAATTTGTTATTTTCCTCTTTATTTATTTAGTCTTATTTCTATTTATTTATGTAGTCTTCTTACCTGTAGCAGAACACATTATTTATTCTAAACCACAAATATGTTTTCATTTCTTCAATAAATGTAATTATTAAGCTTTAAATTTAAGTTAACTTTCTAAACTAAATATGTTGTATCATAGTGAGTATTAATTTTTCTATGACAGCTGAAAGGTTACATTTATTCAGAAAATGTTGTATCAGCTTTCTTTTCATTTGCTCCTACTTCTCATTGATTCACAGTGGTAAACATCACTTCATCCATGGATCTGACTTTTCTCTGATTTCTCATGGTCATTCTCACTAATTCGTCTTGCCTCCTGAAATCTTTAGCAATCCCATTATTCCACAGAAGCAAAAACCTTCCTTGGGCCTTTTTCCTCAGAAGATTGATTATTCCCACATTTTAAATGGGAGATTGCAATAAGTTAGGAGAAAATGCCACAAGGGTCTCTCTCTTTTTTTTTTTTTTCACATCCTGTATCAGCCTCTGCTTGCACTCTCTGTTCAAAGATATTTGTGCAACACATTGATGGAAGATGCCACTTGTTTCTCTCCTTGGGGAAAAGACAGATTAATTACCTAACAAATAAAATAAAGAGAGTGTCTTGTTCTTTTCAAATGTTGGACAGGATTGTTTGCATCCTAATTTAAATGTTTCAGGTGACTGAAGCTTAAGATTCCTAAGCTTTAATCCATACTTGCACCATGCACAGCACCCAACAGGAGAGCTTTACATAACCCCATGAGACACTTGTGTGCAAGTGGAACAGATAAAAATATAAAACTATTGCTGTCTTTTTGTGTCATAAAAATGATTTTTTGTCTCATTTAAAATATTTTTTTCTAAAATCCAAAAACGTGTCAGGCTAAAATATTGTTATTTCAAATATGGTAAAATCGAAGACCCTTCAAATTTCTTTCCAGTTTTGTTGATGATGGGATGCCGTCAGAGATATGACTTCATTAAACACAATAGGTAAGATTCCTTCATAGGCCTGATTGGGGAATATGAAAATAAACCCCCCAAAATCTGGACATTTTCTAGTTCTCAAATATTGGTTAAGATGGTAGAAAGGGCCCTTCATTGTCCTATATGTTAATGCAGATCAATTGTGAGAGGTGGGGATAAAACAAGCAGCCTAAATATCCTCTATGTTTGTTGTACTACTAGTAGAAAGAGGAAGGGTCGACATGACACCATGGTTGATATAGCAAATAAGCTGCTTGAAACTACACAGAAATGTACCTGCTTGTATTTTCTGTGCAGTTACCCTCTCTTTTGGTGTGCCCTGATACCTCCCTCAACTTATGTACCAACTCCAGCAGCATTAAGCAGAAATCCAAAGAAAACTATTCTTTGGAATTATGAGGAAGGGAAGAGTCAAACATTTTATAACATGCTCTATACAAGGATACACGTCACCATCCTTATCTATGTCATGCCATGCATGGAGGGTCAGTAGGTTCAGGGGATTCTGGAAGCACCAAGTTCTGTGGGGTTAATCACAGTTGCATTCATGGGCAGTAAAAGAGAAGGGCCTTATCTTGGTCACTTTCTCAATGCTAGTAGCTACAAAAAGAAGAGGATAGCAGACATCTTAGGGAGAAGAACCAACATTAAATGAAATGTCCTAATTACTCTAGGCAACCTCTCATGGTGGCCTCCCATAGCTCCTCAAATCCCTACATACTTGCACAAGGGATAGTGTAATATTACTGGAGTGTCTGACTGCAGATTAACATTATTTTTGTTGAAAAAAATAAAAATAGGTTCAAGTGATAGGGTTTGAAAAGGGTTCACAGTGTGAGGGAAACTATTGTAACAATGTGGACAGAACCCTTTGGATGGATTCATCATGGTTTTTTTGTTTGTTTGTTTGTTTTTGCTGCTTCAGAATCTGTAGTAGCGATTGGTGTGTTCCATGATACATCCCCGCTTCTTATAAGTTTTAGATGGAATACCCCATTAGGAAGAAGTGCACGTAAGGAAGATTAGTGAGTCAAACTCCTCTGCCCTCTGTCAGCAGTGGGTGCAAAGGGATTTAGACCAAGTGCTTTCATCCTTTGATTTGCAAAGTTTTCACTATATGAATGATGTTTTGTTTGTTTGCAGGTCAGGAGCCTTGGTCTCAATATCCCTGTTTAAAAAGTGTTATCACGTGTCTGCCAGAAAGAATTGCTGATGATACTGGGAAAAATTGAGAGTTATCCTTAACAATTAAGGGTTTTGTAGCAACATGGATGGACCTAGAGATTGTTATACTGAGTGAAGCAAGTCAGACACAGAAAGACAGATATCATATGATACTGCTTATATGAGGAATCTAAAAAAGAAAAAAAAAGGTACAAATGAACTTACTTACACAACAGAAATAGAATCATGGATATAGAAAACAAACTTATGGTTACCAAGGGATAAGTGGGGAAGGGATAAATTGGGAGATTGGGACTGACTTATACACACTACTATATATAAAATAGATAAGTATTGATAAAGACCTGCTTTATAGCACAGGGAACTCTACTCAGTGGTCTGTACTGGCGTATACGGAAAAAGAATCTTATAAAAAAAAAACAAGGGTTTTGGGATTATATAATAAATATAAATGTGCAAACCTTTAACATGAAAGGAAAAATCAGTTAACTCTGTGGTCCCTGTTATGGTGTAAATATTTTGTACCTCTAATTTTAAAATTTTGAAACCCAGCTCCCATGTTGATGGTATTAGGAGGTGGGGGTTTTGGGAGGTGATTAGGTTATGAGGCCAGAGACCTCAAACATGGGATTAGTGACCTAATAAATGTAGCACACAGAAGACCTTATGCCCATTCTATGATTTCATTGCCGAGCGAGAAGACCCACATTATGAACCAGAAATTGGTCCCTCGCCAGACACTAAGTCAGCTGGCAACTTGTTCTTTTTTTAAAAAATAATTAATTAGATAATTAATTAATTAATTTTTTGGCTGTGTTGGGTCTTTGGTGCGGTGCGCGGGCTTCTGATTGAGTGGCTTCTCTTGTTGCGGAGCACGGGCTCTAGGAGTGTGGGTTTCAGTAGTTGTGGCTCACGGGCTCAGTAGTTGTGGCCTGTGGACTCTAGAGCACAGGCTCAGTATTTGTGGTGCACGGGCTTAGTTGTTCCATGGCATGTGGGATCTCCCTGGACCAGGGCTCGAACCCTTGTCCCCTTTATTGGTAGGCAGATTCTTAACCACTGCACCTCCAGGGAAGCCCCTGGTTACTTGTTCTTGAACTTTTCAGCCTCAGCAATTATGAGAAAACAAAAATATTCTGTTGTTTGTAAAATACCAAGTCTCTCGTATTTTGTTTTAGCAGTCAAAGAGCTGGCTGAGGAGAAATGTCTGTGAGCTTGAAGACATATCAGGAGAAACCTTTAAATCTCAAAAGAAAAGAGAAAATGGGCAGGAAAGAAATCAACAGAACAGAGTAATCAATAATTGTGGAACAATGAAAAATGCTGTGACCTATACATAATGGGTATAGCAGGAGGAGAATAAAGATAATAAAGAACAGAAAATATTTTTTAAAAATGACTGGGAATCTCCCCAAATGAATGTCTGACACTAAATCCACAACATCCAAACTTAGAAGAACATATGAATAGTAAAGAAAACTGACCAATATCTCTCAGGAACATCAATGCAAAAATCCTCAACAAAATATTACCAAATCGAATCCAACAATATTTTGAGAGAATTTTATATCATGAATGAGAGGAAATAATCCCAGGTATGAAAGGCTGGTTCAACATTCTAGAATCAAATAATTATATCCATCATATCAACACCTTCAAGACAATCATTAGCATATCAATAGATTCAGAAGACCTTTGAAAAAATCTAACACCCATTCTTCATAAAAACTCTCAGTTAAAGAAATAGACTGGAGCTTTCTCAAGTTGATAACAAAGATTTACAGGAAACTTTTATCTTACGTCATGATCAATGGTCAAAACCATGAAGCTTTTCCACTAAGTTTAGGTAAAAGCAAGGATGTCCCCTTTCATCACTCCTTTTCCATATTTTACTCCAAGTCTTTGCTAATGCAATAAGGCACGAAAATAAATAAAACAAATACAGATTGGGTAGAAAAAAAAGAAAGCAACCTAAATAAAATGTGGACCAATATACTTTATGGACACCTCACCAAAGAAAATAGACACTATGCATATAAGTATACAGAAGAATAATCCAGATTACATGCTGCCATGAAAAAGCAAATTAAAAATACAATTACATACCACTATGTAACACTTAGAATGGCTAAAATGTGAACAATGACAAGAACAAATTCTGTAGGAGATGTGGAAAAATAGGAAATGTCATTTGTCATTGGTGGAAATGAAAAATAATACAGCTACTTTGGTAGTCTGATTGACCCTTGCTAGAATATTGAGCATTCCATTACTGTACAATCCGTCAAGTGTTCTCATGGATATTTAATGAAAGTAGTTTAAAACATACTTCCAGAGGAAAACCTGCATATGGATATTTATAGCACCTAATTCAATATTGCCAAAATGTGAATGAAACTAAGGTGTCCTCCAATAGGTGAATGAAATGATATAGTATTAATATATTCTGGGAATGGGATAATATTGAGCACTAAAAAAGTAAGCTATCAAGCCATATAAAGAGATGGGAATTCTTTTTTTTTTTTTTTTCTTTTGAAATATAGGTGATTTTCTTTATTTTGAAATTTAAATTTTATTGGAGTATAGTTGATTTTCAATGTTGTGTTCATTTCAGCTGCACAGCAAGTGATTCAGTTACACATATGCATATATTCATTCTTTTTCAGATTCTTTTCTGTTAACGGTATTCCCAGAATACTGAGTAGAGCTCCCTGTGCTATACAGTAGGTCCTTGTTGCTTATCTGTTATATATAATAGTATTCGTATGTTTACCCCAAGCTCCTGATTTATCCCTACCCCCCACCTCTCCCCTTTGGTAACCATAAGTTTGTTTTCCAAGTCTGTGAGTCTGCCTCTGTTTTGTAAGTTAGTTCATTTGTATCAATTTTTAGCTTCCACCTAGAAGTGATATCATCCAATATTTGTCTTACTCTGTCTGACTTACTTCACTTAGTACAATCATCTCTAGGTCCATCCATGTTACTGCAACTGGCATTATTTTCTTCTATTTTATGGCTGAGTCATATTCCATTATATATATGTATCACATATTCTTTACCTATATTCATATGTTGATGGACATTTTGGTTGCTTCCATGTCTTCGCTATTGTAAAGAGTGTTGCAGTGAACATTGGGGAAGATGTGTCTTTTCGATTTATGCTTTCCTCCAGATATGCACACAGGAGTGAACTTGCTGGATCATCTGGTAGCTGTATTTTATTTTATTTTACTTCATTTCATTTCAATTTCAATTTTTTTGGAATAGAGTTGATTTACAATGTTGTGTTACTTTCTGCTGCACAGCACAGTGAAGCAGTTATACATATATCCAATCCTTTTTGGATTCCTTTCCCATACAGGTCATTACAGAGTATTGAGTAGAGTTCCCTGTGCTATACAGTAAGCCCTTATTTGTTATCTCTTTTATATATAGTGGTGTGTATATGTCAATCCCAATTTCCAATTTATCCCTCCCACCTCCCCTTACTCTGGTAACCTCCATTCTGTGCTCCATAGTGGCTGTTACCAATTGGCATTGCCACCGATAGCATAGAATTGGTGGCGCAGTGGTTAAGAATCTGCCTGCCAGTTCAGGGGACACAGGTTCGAGCCCTGGCCCGGGAAGATCTCACATGCCACAGAACAAGTAAGCCCGTGCACCACAACTACTCAGTCTGCGCTCTAGAGCCCACGAGCCACAACTACTGAAGCCTGTGTGCCTACAGCTTGTGCTCCACAACAAGAGAAGCCACCACAAAGAGAAGGCTTAGTACCACAACGATGAGTAGCCCCCGCTTGCTGCAACTATAGAAAAGCCGCGCGCAGCAACGAAGACCCAACGCAGATTAAAAAAAAAAAAATAAGTAGTAGGTTTCTCTTTTTTCCACACCCTCTGAAGCATTTCTTGTTTGTAGACATTGTGACGATGGCTATTCTGAGTGGTTCCAGGTGATACTTCTTTGTACATCTGATTTGCATTTGTCTAACATAAAGCAATGGTGAGTATCTTCATATGTGCTTTTTTTTGAACAGTGTCAGTAAGATTTATCCCTTGAAAAAGGGTTATTGAAAGGTTGCCTTGTTTTGAAGTCTACTTCGATTTCCTACCCCAAGACATTTTTTGAGGGCTGTTGTCATTTACAGCTCCCCAGGCATTGTGAATATGAAGTGCATATAAGGTCCAGTTTTAGAATTGTTGTTATGGGAAACAGAAGGCGGCAGGATTTCTACTGTCCCTCTCTGGTTACTGACACAACCTTAGATGTAGGGCAAGTCCTGTTCTTGGGTATTAAATTAGAGTGGAATGTGCCTGACCAAACATGTAAGGGCTTCTGTCCCATTCCTTCTTCCCCCTTACCCTTCATCCCCCGAACAAGTATAAACCCCTGCAAAATCACCTGTTGAGGGTGCTGTCTTGTAGAGTGGGATGACCCTTACGAAGGAGTCGGGAGGTCGGAACCCAAACACCAGGATATGTTGAGAGCAGGTGATTTTCCAAGTGTCATCCAGCCCAGAGAGTCCACCATCCTTTGGGTGTCAGAGGGTTGGTTTAGTAGTATGAGGGCACACTTAGATCTGGAGATAGTGATCCCATGCAGAGGGGACCAGGTACTACATGTTCAAGGGGGGCGAATTAGCTGGCATATCCTCCCGAGGTCCTCAGGCCCACAACAGTCCAGCCTTGGGACCAAATTGTGTCTGTGTCCAGGGATGTGACACTAGTACGTTCACTGTGACTAAACAAATTTAGTGATCATTTTTCTTTAATTTAATTTTAAATTTATAATGGAGTATATAGTTGATTTATCATGTTGTGTTCATTTTTGACATACACCAACATGATTCATTTATACAGAGATAACTATATATTCTTTTTAGAATTATTTTCCCATTGAGGTTACTAAAGGGTGTTGAGAAGAGTTCCAAGTGCTCTACAGCAGGTCCATGTTGATTACAAGTTTTCTCTCTGTAAATATGTATATACTAACTCCAACCTCATGATTTATGCCTCCAACACACCTTTCCAGTTTGGTAACCATAAGTTTGTGTTCTAAGTCTGGGACTCTGTTTCTGTGTTGTAAGATAGTACCTTTCTATCAATTTTTAGATTCCACCGATAAGTAATATCATATGATATTTTTCATTGCCTGATTTATGACACTTAGTATGAATGTATGTAGGTCCTTCTGAGTGGCCCTAAATGGCCTTATTTCATTCACTTCATGGCTGAGTAATATTCCATTGTACATATCTACCATAATTTCTTTATCTGTTCTTCCTTCCAAGGACTTTTAGGTAGCTTCCGAGTAGAGGCTCTTGTAAACAGGGCTGGATAAATTTTAGAGTGCCTGGGTCCTGTCAATTTACGTTTTTTCCAAGATACAGGCCCAGGAGTGGAAGCGCCATATGCTCTGAAGCTCTGGTTTTTAGATTTTTAAGGAATCACCACCCACTTCTCCAGAGTGGCTGTTAGCAATTTACATTCCCACCATCAGCTTGTCAGGGTTCCCTTTTCTCCACGCCCTGTCCTGCATTTCAGGTTTTACAGTTTGTGAGGTTGGCCATTCTGACTGGTGCGAAGTGATATCTCTTTGTAGTATTAATTTACATTGCCCGCCTGTTTTGTTGGCCAAAAATGGAGTAAGGGTTTTTCCTGAATAGATTAAGGAATAACGCATACGGCCTTTTTGGCAAACTGCATCATTGGCGATGTTCAGCAGCTTTGCATGTGCTTTAATGACGAGTGCAAACTACCCCTTGAAATCCCTTTCTTGCAATTCTGCCTTGCTTACAAGGCCTTTACGAATACTTGGCTCAAGAAATGACTCCATTAGAGGTGTCAATTACAACCCTGCATGTTTGTGAATTGCAGTGCCCCTGAGCACCGGTTTTCAACTTGTTTAGGGAAGCAGACACAAAGGGGCAGGATTTCTACAGACCCATTCCAGTTACTGGGGCACCTGAAGGATAGGGAAATTCTTCTTCCAGGTAGGAAACTAGAGTGGCATATGCCTGTCCAAACATCTAAGGCTTGTGTCTCATTCCATCCCGCCATTCCCCTTCTTCACCGGAAAATTCCAAGCCGTGCAAAACCGGCTGTTGAGTGTGCTGCCTTCCCAAAGTGGGGAGACTCTAAGGAAAGGAGCTGGGGAACCCGAATACCAGGAGACGTGGAGATGAGGTGACTTTTCCAAACTCTTCCCGATCAGACGGTGTACCATCCTCTGGATGTGCCATGCATGTTTTAGCTGTAGGAAGGGTCCCCTGCACCTGGAGATATGGGACCCATGGAATGGGGGCCAGGCAGTATTACTCTAAAAGTGCTGCATTTGCTGTCCCATCCTCACGAAGCCTCTCAGACCAACGAGTGTAGAGCCTTAGGTCCCATCCAGCTCTGTGTCTAGATATGGTCAGTCCAGGTTGCATCACAGCCCTTGAACAAATTTTGTAAGAATTTCTCTCTCTCTCACTGTCTTTATTTTGTTCTTGTTATTTAATTTTATAATGGGGTATAGCTGATTTTCAATACTGTGTTTCTTCCTGCTCTACATCTATCCACTTGATTCACTTAAAGAGAGACATCAGTAAATTCTTTTGCAGAGTCTTACCAGTCTTATATATCCTTTTCTGGTGACAACAGTGTGCTGAGTCCAGCTCTTTGAGCTATAGAGTAGGTCCTGTCGAATACCTATTTTCTTTATGGAACCATATCTGTGCTAATTTCAACCTCCTGGTTTATGCATCACCCCGCCCCACCTTTCTCCTTTAGCAGCCATAAGTGTGTTTTCTAAATGTGTGACTCCGTTTCTGTTTTGTAATTGCGTTCATGTGAAGGCATTTTTAGATACTATCTATAAGTGATACCTTATGATAAGTCTCTTTTTATGTCTGACTTATGTCACTTAGAATGATCGTACCTCAGTCTCCACGAGTTGATGCCACTGGCCTTATTTCATTGATTTAATTGCTGAGTAATATTCCATCGTACATAAGTACCACATCTTCTTTATCCATTTTTTCCTTCCAAGGACATGTAAGTTGTACCCAAATCGAGGCATTTCTAAACAGAGCAGCCCTAAACTTTGGGGTGCCTGTGTCTTGTCGATTTTTTGGTTTTCCCAAGATATACGCCCATGAGGGGAAGTGCTGTATGCTCTGTAGCTCTGTTTTTTAGAAGTTTTAAGATACAGCATACACTTCTCAAGAGTGGCTGGTGTCAATTTACATCCCGCCGATCAGCAAAACAAGGCTGCCTTTTCTCCATGGCCTGTCCTGCATTTCTGGGTTTTACACTTTTTCAGCATGGGCCTTTTGACCAATGCCAAGTGAGACATTTTTGTAATGCTGATTTGCATTGCCCGCTTGTTTAGGTGGCCAAAAAGAGCATCTGCGTTTTTTCCAAAATTTATTCAGGAAAGAACGCAGACGCCCTTTTTGGCCAACTGCATCATTGTCGAAGTTCTGCGGAATTTCAATGTGCTTTAAAGGCGAGTCCAATCTATCTGTGAAAAACTGTTTCCTTCAATTCTGTCTTGCTTTGAGATCCTCTTCGTTGCCTTACCTCAATACAATTTTAGACGAGAGTGATCATTTATAACTCTGCAGAATTGTGAATTGCCGTGCTCCTGAGCTCCATTCTCCAAATCGCTTATTTGGGAGCTGGCCGCAAACCGGCAGGATGGCTTCAGGCACTATTCTGGTTCCGTGGGGCAGGCTGAGCCTGTGGTTAATTCTTCTTCCTGATGGGAAAATAGAGTGACCTGTGCCTGTCCCAACACCTAGAGCTAGTCTCTCATTGGTTCCCCCTCTTCCCGTTCATCCTCAGGACAAATTGCAACGTGTACGACACAGGAGGTTAAAGGTGCTGATTCTCCAAGGAGGGAGATTGCTAGTAACGCGGCTGGAATGGCGAACCTGAGCACCAGGAGATGAGGAATGAGGTGCGTTTCAGAAACCTTTCCCGATCACACTGTATACCATCCACTGGGTTTCCCATGCATTTTTTCGCTGTAAGAAGATTCCCTTGAACCTGGAGATTTGGGACCCATAGAATGGGTACCACGCACTGTTACTTTAAAGGGTAGGCGTTTGCTCACCCAACCTCACCAATCCTCTCAGCCCCAAGAGTGTCCAGCCTTATGTCTAATCCAGCTGTGGGTCTAGATATGGTCGATCCAGGATGCTTCACTGCCCCTGAACGAACTTTGTACGAATTTCTCTCTCTTTCACTGTCTTTGTTGGGGGTTTTTTTGTAATCTATTTTTATAATGGGGTTTAGCTGATTTTCACTGCTGTGTTTATGCCGCTTTACACCCACTTGACTCACTTACAGAGAGATATCAATACATAGGTTTGAAGATTCTTACTAGTCCGATATACTCTTGTGTGGTGAATAGGGGGCGTTGAGTCCAGTTCACTGAGCAAGGGGTAGGTGTTGTCTGTTACATATTTGGTTTATGGAAGGGTATGTGTGCTAATTTCAAACCCTTGTTTTATGCCTCACCCCAACTCACCTTTCCAGTTAAGCAGCCATCCAGTGTTTTCTAAATGTGTGACTCTGTTCTGTTTTGTAATCAGGTCATGTGTAGCGATTTTTACTTTCCCTCTATAAGTGATATCTTATGATAAGTGTCTTTTTCTGTGTGACTTATTTCACTTAGAATTGTCGTACCTAAATCCACTCATCATGCTGCTGGTAGCCATATGACATTGATTTCATGGGTGAGTGATATTCCATTGTACCTAAGTACCACACTTCTTTATCCATTTTTCTCTATCCTGGCATATTTAAGGTGTACTGAACTGGAGGTTCTTGTAAACAGAGTAGGCCTAAAGTTTGGGGTGCCTGTGTCTTGTTGATTTTTAGTTTTCCCATTTTATACGCCCACGAGTGGAAGGGCCCTACGCTCTCTAGCTGTGCTTTTTAGATATTTTAGGAAACACCATGCACTTCTCCAGAGTGGCCGTTGGCAATTTACATCCCTCCCATCAGCCTAACGAGGCTCCCTTTTCTCCCTGGCCTGTCCTGCACTTCTGGTTTTTACACTGTTTTGGATGGCCTTTGGACGGATGGGAAGTGAGACTTATTTGTAGTGCTGATTTGCCTTTCCGGCTTGCTTGGTTGGCCAAAAAGGGCGTATGCGTTTTTTCCTGAATATATTCAGGAAAAAACGCATACGCCCTTTTTGGCCAAGTGCATCATTGTCGACGTTTTGCCGCTTTTCATGTGCTCTAAAGGCGATTCGTATCTACCCCCTGAAATCTGGGGGCTTGTCCCCGCACATTCCTCTCTAATATACAACCTCGGAACACTACCTCCAGGAAGACTCTGTTGCCCTAGTAACAAGGGTTGAGAACGTAATAATGCTGCCGCCTTGTGGCTGTTTCTCACAACAGCAGCTTTAAACGCAGTGCTAATGGTTGCTTAAGAGTCACAAGGACTGCAGGGCTGTAAATGACACCTCCCCTCAAAAAATGCCCTGGGGTAGGGAATAGGCAAGAAAATTCAACACATGACAAATTTTTCAAGAAGTCAATATGAAGAGAGAAGTTGTACTCACTCTAAAAAAAAAGAGGAAAAGAAAAAAAGGACATGCCTAAAGCTCAGTATAAGGAATTGTTAGCCACATTCAAATCCAGCCTCCAAAAAGGTTTCAGCTCACACCAGTCAAAGGACCATCAGCAAAACGTCTACAAACTGTAAATGCTGAAGGGGTTTTAGAGAACCTTGTACCTTCTAGCAGCTGGTGGGATGTAAAGTGGTAACAGCACTCACAAAAACTGAATGGAGCTGCTTTAAAAGGTAAAAATTGAGCTACCAGATGACGTGGGAGGGCACGTTTTGGGCCTATAATCTAAGACCACCAGAATCGGAAAGACAGAGGCAGGCAAATGTGCACTGCAGCAATATTGAAATAGCCAAGACATGGAAGCAAAAAAAAGGTCCATAAACAGATGAACTGGCAAAGAAGAAGAGGTATATGTACAGAATGGAATAGTAGCCTCGGGAAGAAAACGAAGAGTGCCGTTTTCAGGATTAAAAATGAGCCTAGAAATAATCATATTAGGTAAAGTAAGTCAAAAGGGAATGACAAATATCCTATGATATCATTTATACAAGTTATCCTAAGATTGCTACCAATGAACATACTTCCACAGAAAAAGACACTCACAGACTTATAAAACAAACTAATGGTTAACCAAAATGAAAGGTGGAAGGATGGAAACATTAGGATTACGGGGCTAACCTAAATAGGCTAATGTATGTTAAATGTATATAAACACTTAACATATAAACTATATAAGTTTCCTGCAATTCTGCCTTGCTTTCAAATCCTCTTCGTTGCCTTCCTTCAGTATATTTTTGGACGAGAGTTACCATTTATAACTCTACAGGATTGTGAATTGCAGTGCCCCTGAGCTCCATTTTTCAACTCGCTTTTTTGGAAGCTGGCCGCAAAAGCGCACGATTGCTTAAGGCCCTATTCTGGTTCCGTGGGGCAGGCTGAGCCTGTGGTTAATTCTTCTTCCTGATGGAAATTAGAGTGACCTGTGCCTGTCCCAACACCTAGAGCTAGCCTCTCATGGGTTCCCCCTCTTCCCATTCATCCTCAGGACAAACTGCAACCTGTACGAAACAGGAGGTTAAACGTGCTGACTCTCCAAGTGGGGAGATTGTTAGTAAAGCGGCTGGAATGGCGAAGCCGAGCACAAGGAGATGAGAAATGAGGTTCGTTTCAGAAACCTTTCTCGATCACACTGTATAACATCCACTGGGTTTCCCATGCATGTTTCCGCTGTAGGAAGATTCCCTTGAACCTGGAGATTTGGGACCCATAGAATGGGTACCATGCAGTATTACTTTAAAGGGTCTGCGTTTGCTCACCCAACCTCACCAATCCTCTCAGCCCCAAGAGTGTCCAGCCTTATGTCTATTCCAGCTGTGGGTCTAGATATGGTCGATTCAGGTTGCTTCACTGCCCCTGAACGAACTTTGTACGAATTTCTCTCTCTTTCACTGTCTCTGTTGGAGTTCTTTTGGTAATTTATTTTTATAATGGGGTTTAGCTGATTTTCACTGCTGTGTTTATGCCGCTTTACACCCACTTGATTCAGTTACAGAGAGATATCAATACATAGGTTTTAAGATTCTTACTAGTCAGATATATTCTTGGGCGGTGAATAGGGGGTGTTGAGTCCAGTTCACTGAGCAAGGGGTAGGTCTTGTCTGTTACATATTTGGTTTATGGAACGGTATGTGTGCTAATTTCAAACCCTTGTTTTATGCCACACCCCACCTCACCTTTCCAGTTAAGCAGCCATCCAGTGTTTTCTAAATGTGTGACTCTGTTCTGTTCTGTAATGAGGTAATCTGTAGCGATTTTTACTTACCCTCTATAAGTGATATCTTATGATAAGTGTCTTTTTCTGTGTGACTTATTTCACTTAGAAACATCGTACCTAGATCCACTCACCATGCTGCTACTAGCCGTATGATATTGATTTCATGGCTAAGTGATATTCCATTATACATAAGTACCACAATTTCTTTATCCATTTTTCTCTATCCTGGCATATTTAAGGTGTACTGAAGTGGAGGTTCTTGTCAACAGGGCAGCCCTAAATTTGGGGTGCGTGTATCTTGCTGATTTTTAGTTTTCCCATTTTATACGCCCACGAAGGGAAGTGCCCTATGCTCTCTAAGCTGTGTTTTGTAGATGTCTCACAACACACCGTGCACTTCGCCAGAGTGGCAGTTCTCGGTTTACATCCTGCCCATCAGCGTAGCAAGGCTCCCATTTCTCCATGACATTTTCTGCATTTCTGGTTTTGACACTTTATTCAGCATGGCCCTTTTGACCGATGGGAAGTGAGACTTCTTTGTAGCGCTGATTTGCCTGTCCAGGTTGCTTGGTTGGCGAAAAAGTGCGTAGGCGTTTTTTCCTGAATATATTCAGGAAAAAAACGCCTACGCACTTTTTGGCCAAGGGCATCATTGTCGACGTTTTGCCGCTTTTCATGTGATTTAAAGGCGATTGGAATCTACCCCCTGAAATCTGTTTCCTGCAATTCTGCCTTGCTTTCAAATCCTCTTCGTTGCCTTCCCTCAATATATATGTGGACGAGAGTTATCATTTATAACTGCAGGTTTGTGAAAGCAGTGCCCCTGAGCTCCATTATTCAACTCGCTTTCTTGGGAGCTGGCCGCAAAAGCGCAGGATTGCATCAGGCCCTATTGTGGTTCCGGGGGGCAGGCTGAGCCTGTGGTTAATTCTTCTTCCTGATGGGAAAATAGAGTGACCTGTGCCTGTCCCAACACCTAGAGCTAGTCTCTCATTGGTTCCCCCTCTTCCCGTTCATCCTCAGGACAAATTGCAACCTATACGGAACAGGAGGTTAAAGGTGCTGATTCTCCAAGGAGGGAGATTGCTAGTAAAGCGGCTGAAATGGAGAACCCGAGCATAAGGAGATGAGAAATGAGGTGCGTTTTAGAAACCTTTCCCGATCACACGGTGTACCATCTTCTGGCTTTCTCATGCATGTTTTCGATGTAGGAAGATGCCCTTGAACCTGGAGATTTGGGACCCATGGGATGGGTACCAGGCAGTATTACTTTATAGGGTCTGCGTTTGCTCACCCAACCTCACCAAACCTCTCAGCCCCAAGAGTGTCCACCCTTATGTCTCAATCAGCTGTGGGTCTAGAGATGGTCAATCCAGGTGGCATCACAGCCCCTGAACGAATTTTGTTAGAATTTCTCTCTCTTTCACTGTCTTTGTTTCACGGGATTTTAAAAGTAATTGATTTTTATAATGGGGTTTAGCTGCTTTTCACTGCTGTGTTTATGCCGCTTTACACCCACTTGACTCATTTACAGAGAGATATCAGTACATTGGTTTTAAGATTCTTACTAGTCAGATATTTTCTTGGGCGGTGAATAGGGGGTGTTGAGTCCAGTTCACTGAGCAAGGAGTAGGTCTTGTCTATTACATATTGGGTTTATGGAACGGTATCTGAGCTAATTTGAAACCCTTGTTTTAAGCATCACCCCACCTCACCTTTCCCGTTAAGCAGCCATAGTGTGTTTTCTAAACGTGTGACGCTGTTCTGTTTTGTAATTCAGTTCAAGTGTAGCGGTTTTTACATTCCCTCTCTAAGTGATATCTTATGATAAGTGTCTTTTTCTGTGTGACTTATTTCACTTAGAATCGTCGTACCTAAATCCTCTCATCATGCTGCTACTAGCCTTATGACGTTAATTTCATGGCTGAGTGATATGCCATTGTACATAAGGACCACAACTTCCTTATCCATTTTTCTCTTTCCTGGGATATTTAAGGTGTAACGAAGTGGAGGTTCTTGTCAACAGAGCAGCCCTAAACTTTGGGGTGCCTGTGTCTTGCTGATTTTTAGTTCTCCCAATTTATACGCCCATGAGTGGAAGTGCCCTATGCTCTCTAACCTGAGTTTTTTAGATGTTTCAGGACACACCGTACACTTCTCCAGAGTGGCTGTTCGCAATTTACATCCCGCCCGTCACCGTAGCAAGGCTCCCGTTTCTCCTTGGCCTGTCCTGCATTTCTGGTTTTGACACTTTATTCAGCATGGCCCTTTTGAACGATGGGAAGCGAGACTTCTTTGTAGCGCTGATTTGCCTTTCCAGGTTGCTTGGTTGGCCAAAAAGGGCGTATGCGTTTTTTCCTGAATATATTCAGGAAAAAACGCATACGCCCTTTTTGGCCAAGGGCATCATGGTCGAGGTTTTGCCGCTTTTCCTGTGCTTTAAAGGCGATTCGAATCTACCTCCTGAAATCTGTTTCCTGCAATTCTGCCTTGCTTTCAAATCCTCTTCGTTGCCTTCCCTCAATATATTTGGGGACGAGAGTTATCATTTATAACTCTGCAGGTTTGTGAATTGCAGTGCCCCTGAGCTCCAATTTTCAACTCGCTTTCTTGGGAGCTGGCCGCAAAAGTGCAGGATTGCTTCAGGCTCTGTTCTGCTTCCGGGCGGCAGGCTGAGCCTGTGGTTAATTCTTCTTCCTGATGGGAAAATAGAGTGACCTGTGCCTGTCCCAACACCTAGAGCTAGTCTCTCACTGGTTCCCCCTCTTCCCGTTCATCCTCAGGACAAATTGCAACCTATACGGAACAGGAGGTTAAAGGTGCTGATTCTCGAAGGAGGGAGATTGCTAGTAAAGCGGCTGTAATGGCCAACCCGAGCACAAGGAGATGAGAAATGAGGTGCGTTTTAGAAACCTTTCCCGATCACACGGTGTACCATCTTCTGGGTTTCTCATGCATGTTTTCGATGTAGGAAGATGCCCTTGAACCTGGAGATTTTGGACCCATGGGATGGATACCACGCAGTATTACTTTAAAGG
Source organism: Balaenoptera borealis (assembly GCF_965194805.1). Lineage (NCBI taxonomy): Eukaryota > Metazoa > Chordata > Mammalia > Artiodactyla > Balaenopteridae > Balaenoptera > Balaenoptera borealis. The sequence continues at coordinate 588,184 of NW_028123740.1, read as the reverse complement.
GTCTGCGTTTGCTCACCTAACCTCACCAAACCTCTCAGCCCCAAGAGTGTCCACCCTTATGTCTCAATCAGCTGTGGGTCTAGAGATGGTCAATCCAGGTGGCATCACAGCCCCTGAACGAATTTTGTAAGAATTTCTCTCTCTTTCACTGTCTTTGTTTCACGGGTTTTTAAAAGTAATTGATTTTTATAATGGGGTTTAGCTGCTTTTCACTGCTGTGTTTATGCCGCTTTACACCCACTTGACTCACTTACAGAGGGATATCAATACATTGGTTTTAAGATTCTTACTAGTCAGATATATTCTTGGGCGATGAACAGGGGGTGTTGAGTCCAGTTCACTGAGCAAGGAGTAGATCTTGTCTATTACATATTGGGTTTATGGAACGGTATCTGAGCTAATTTGAAACCCTTGTTTTATGCATCACCCACCTCACCTTTCCCGTTAAGCAGCCATAGTGTGTCTTCTAAACGTGTGACGCTGTTCTGTTTTGTAATTCCGTTCAAGTGTAGCGGTTTTTGCATTCCCTCTCTAAGTGATATCTTATGATAAGTGTCTTTTTCTGTGTGACTTATTTCACTTAGAATCGTCGTACCTAAATCCTCTCATCATGCTGCTACTAGCCTTATGACGTTAATTTCATGGCTGAGTGATATGCCATTGTACATAAGGACCACAACTTCCTTATCCATTTTTCTCTTTCCTGGGATATTTAAGGTGTAACGAAGTGGAGGTTCTTGTCAACAGAGCAGCCCTAAACTTTGGGGTGCCTGTGTCTTGCTGATTTTTAGTTTTCCCAATTTATACGCCCATGAGTGGAAGTGCCTTATGCTCTCTATGCTGAGTTTTTTAGATGTTTCAGGAAATACCGTACACTTCTCCAGAGTGGCTGTTGGCAATTTACATCCCGCCCATCAGCGTAGTAAGGCTCCCGTTTCTCCATGGCCTGTCCTGCATTTCTGGTTTTGACGCTTTATTCAGCATGGCCCTTTTGACCGATGGGAAGCGAGACTTCTTTGTAGCGCTGATTTGCCTTTCCAGGTTGCTTGGTTGGCCAAAAAGGGCGTATGCGTTTTTTCCTGAATATATTCAGGAAAAAACGCATACGCCCTTTTTGGCCAAGGGCATCATGGTCGAGGTTTTGCCGCTTTTCCTGTGCTTTAAAGGCGATTCGAATCTACCTCCTGAAATCTGTTTCCTGCAATTCTGCCTTGCTTTCAAATCCTCCTCGTTGCCTTCCCTCAATATATTTGTGGACGAGAGTTATCATTTATAACTCTGCAGGTTTGTGAATTGCAGTGCCCCTGAGCTCGATTTTTCAACTCGCTTTTTTGGGAGCTGGCCGCAAAAGCGCAGGATTGCTTCAGGCCCTGTTCTGCTTCCGGGCGGCAGGCTGAGCCTGTGGTTAATTCTTCTTCCTGATGGGAAAATAGAGTGACCTGTGCCTGTCCCAACACCTAGAGCTAGTCTCTCACTGGTTCCCCCTCTTCCCGTTCATCCTCAGGACAAATTGCAACCTGTACGGAACAGGAGGTTAAAGGTGCTGATTCTCGAAGGAGGGAGATTGCTAGTAAAGCGGCTGTAATGGCCAACCCGAGCACAAGGAGATGAGAAATGAGGTGCGTTTTAGAAACCTTTCCCGATCACACGGTATACCATCTTCTGGGTTTCTCATGCATGTTTTCGATGTAGGAAGATGCCCTTGAACCTGGAGATTTTGGACCCATGGGATGGATACCACGCAGTATTACTTTAAAGGGTCTGCGTTTGCTCACCCAACCTCACCAAACCTCTCAGCCCCAAGAGTGTCCACCCTTATGTCTCAATCAGCTGTGGGTCTAGAGATGGTCAATCCAGGTGGCATCACAGCCCCTGAACGAATTTTGTAAGAATTTCTCTCTCTTTCACTGTCTTTGTTTCACGGGTTTTTAAAAGTAATTGATTTTTATAATGGGGTTTAGCTGCTTTTCACTGCTGTGTTTATGCCGCTTTACACCCACTTGACTCACTTACAGAGGGATATCAATACATTGGTTTTAAGATTCTTACTAGTCAGATATATATTTGGGCGGTGAACAGGGGGTGTTGAGTCCAGTTCACTGAGCAAGGAGTAGGTCTTGTCTATTACATATTGGGTTTATGGAACGGTATCTGAGCTAATTTGAAACCCTTGTTTTCAGCCTCACCCGACCTCACCTTTCCCGTTAAGCAGCCATAGTGTGTTTTGTAAACGTGTGTCTCTGTTCTGTTTTGTAATTCAGTTCAAGTGTAGCGGTTTTTACATTCCCTCTGTAAGTGATATCTTATGATAAGTGTCGTTTTCTGGTTGACTTATTTCACTTAGAATCGTCGTACCTAAATCCACTCATCATGCTGCTACTAGCCTTATGACGTTGATTTCCTGGCTGAGTGATATTCCATTGTACATAAGGACCACAACTTCTTTATCCATTTTTTTCTTTCCTGGGATATTTAAGGTGTAACGAAGTGGAGGTTCTTGTCAACAGAGCAGCCCTAAACTTTGGGGTGCCTGTGTCTTGCTGATTTTTAGTTTTCCCAATTTATATGCCCATGAGTGGATGTGCCCTATGCTCTCTAAGCTGAGTTTTTTAGAGGTTTCAGGACACACCGTACACTTCTCCAGAGTGGCTGTTGGCAATTTACATCCCGCCCATCAGCGTAGCAAGGCTCCCGTTTCTCCATGGCCTGTCCTGCATTTCTGGTTTTGACACTTTATTCAGCATGGCCCTTTTGACCGATGGGAAGCGAGACTTCTTTGTAGCGCTGATTTGCCTTTCCAGGTTGCTTGGTTGGCCAAAAAGGGCGTCTGCGTTTTTTCCTGAATATATTCAGGAAAAAACGCATACGCCCTTTTTGGCCAAGGGCATCATGGTCGAGGTTTTGCCGCTTTTCCTGTGCTTTAAAGGCGATTCGACTCTACCTCCTGAAATCTGTTTCCTGCAATTCTGCCTTGCTTTCAAATCCTCCTCGTTGCCTTCCCTCAATATATTTGTGGACGAGAGTTATCATTTATAACTCTGCAGGTTTGTGAATTGCAGGGCCCCTGAGCTCGATTTTTCAACTTGCTTTTTTGGGAGCTGGCCGCAAAAGCACAGGATTGCTTCAGGCCCTGTTCTGCTTCCGGGCGGCAGGCTGAGCCTGTGGTTAATTCTTCTTTCTGATGGGAAAATAGAGTGACCTGTGCCTGTCTCCACACCTAGACCTAGTCTCTCATTGGTTCCCACTCTTCCCGTTCATCCTCAGGACAAATTGCAACCTGTACAGAACAGGAGGTTAAAGGTGCTGATTCTCGAAGGAGGGAGATTGCTAGTAAAGCGGCTGTAATGGCCAACCCGAGCACAAGGAGATGAGAAATGAGGTGCGTTTTAGAAACCTTTCCCGATCACACGGTGTACCATCTTCTGGGTTTCTCATGCATGTTTTCGATGTAGGAAGATGCCCTTGAACCTGGAGATTTTGGACCCATGGGATGGATACCACGCAGTATTACTTTAAAGGGTCTGCGTTTGCTCACCCAACCTCACCAAACCTCTCAGCCCCAAGAGTGTCCACCCTTATGTCTCAATCAGCTGTGGGTCTAGAGATGGTCAGTCCAGGTGGCATCACAGCCGCTGAACGAATTTTGTAAGAATTTCTCTCTCTTTCACTGTCTTTGTTTCATGGGTTTTTAAAAGTAATTGATTTTTATAATGGGGTTTAGCTGCTTTTCACTGCTGTGTTTATGCCGCTTTACACCCACTTGACTCACTTACAGAGAGATATCAATACATAGCGTTGAAGATTCTTACTAGTCAGATATTTTCTTGGGCGGTGAATAGGGGGTGTTGAGTCCAGTTCACTGAGCAAGGAGTAGGTCTTGTCTATTACATATTGGGTTTATGGAACGGTATCTGAGCTAATTTGAAACCCTTGTTTTATGCATCACCCCACCTCACCTTTCCCGTTAAACAGCCATAGTGTGTTTTCTAAACGTGTGACGCTGTTCTGTTTTGTAATTCCGTTCAAGTGTAGCGGTTTTTGCATTCCCTCTCTAAGTGATATCTTATGATAAGTGTCTTTTTCTGTGTGACTTATTTCACTTAGAATCGTCGTACCTAAATCCTCTCATCATGCTGCTACTAGCCTTATGACGTTAATTTCATGGCTGAGTGATATGCCATTGTACATAAGGACCACAACTTCCTTATCCATTTTTCTCTTTCCTGGGATATTTAAGGTGTAACGAAGTGGAGGTTCTTGTCAACAGAGCAGCCCTAAACTTTGGGGTGCCTGTGTCTTGCTGATTTTTAGTTTTCCCAATTTATATGCCCATGAGTGGAAGTGCCCTATGCTCTCTAAGCTGAGTTTTTTAGAGGTTTCAGGACACACCGTACACTTCTCCAGAGTGGCTGTTGGCAATTTACATCCCGCCCATCAGCGTAGCAAGGCTCCCGTTTCGCCATGGCCTGTCCTGCATTTCTGGTTTTGACACATTATTCAGCATGGCCGTTTTGACCGATGGGAAGCGAGACTTCTTTGTAGCGCTGATTTGCCTTTCCAGGTTGCTTGGTTGGCCAAAAAGGGCGTATGCGTTTTTTCCTGAATATATTCAGGAAAAAACGTATACGCCCTTTTTGGCCAAGGGCATCATGGTCGAGGTTTTGCCGCTTTTCCTGTGCTTTAAAGGCGATTCGAATCTACCTCCTGAAATCTGTTTCCTGCAATTCTGCCTTGCTTTCAAATCCTCTTCGTTGCCTTCCCTCAATATATTTGTGGACGAGAGTTATCATTTCTAACTCTGCAGGTCTGTGAATTGCAGTGCCCCTGAGCTCCATTTTTCAACTCGCTTTCTTCGGAGTTGGCCACTAAAGCGTAGGATTGCTTCAGGCCCTATTCTGGTTCCGGGCGGCAGGCTGAGCCTGTGGTTAATTCTTCTTCCTGATGGGAAAATAGAGTGACCTGTGCTTGTCCCAACACCTAGACCTAGTCTCTCATTGGTTCCCCCTCTTCCCGTTCATCCTCAGGACAAATTGCAACCTGTACGGAACAGGAGGTTAAAGGTGCTGATTCTCCACGGAGGGAGATTGCTGCTAACGCGGCTGGAATGGCGAACCCGAGCACAAGGAGATGAGAAATGAGGTGAGTTTTAGAAACCTTTCCCGATCACACGGTGTACCATCTTCTGGGTTTCTCATGCATGTTTTCGATGTAGGAAGATGCCCTTGAACCTGGAGATTTGGGAACCATGAGATGGGTACCACACAGTATTACTTTAAAGGGTCTGTGTTTGCTCACCCAACCTCACCAAACCTCTCAGCCCCAAGAGTGTCCACCCTTATGTCTCAATCAGCTGTGGGTCTAGATATGGTCAATCCAGGTGGCATCACAGCCCCTGAACGAATTTTGTAAGAATTTCTCTCTCTTTCACTGTCTTTGTTTCACGGGTTTTTAAAAGTAATTGATTTTTATAATGGGGTTTAGCTGCTTTTCACTGCTGTGTTTATGCTGCTTTACACCCACTTGACTCACTTACAGAGGGATATCAATACATTGGTTTTAAGATTCTTACTAGTCAGATATATATTTGGGCGGTGAACAGGGGGTGTTGAGTCCAGTTCACTGAGCAAGGAGTAGGTCTTGTCTATTACATATTGGGTTTATGGAACGGTATCTGAGCTAATTTGAAACCCTTGTTTTATGCATCACCCACCTCACCTTTCCCGTTAAGCAGCCATAGTGTGTCTTCTAAACGTGTGACGCTGTTCTGTTTTGTAATTCAGTTCAAGTGTACCGGTTTTTGCATTCCCTCTCTAAGTGATATCTTATGATAAGTGTCTTTTTCTGTGTGACTTATTTCACTTAGAATCGTCGTACCTAAATCCTCTCATCATGCTGCTACTAGCCTTAGGACGTTAATTTCATGGCTGAGTGATATGTCATTGTACATAAGGACCACAACTTCCTTATCCATTTTTCTCTTTCCTGGGATATTTAAGGTGTAACGAAGTGGAGGTTCTTGTCAACAGAGCAGCCCTAAACTTTGGGGTGCCTGTGTCTTGCTGATTTTTAGTTTTCCCAATTTATACGCCCATGAGTGGAAGTGCCTTATGGTCTCTATGCTGAGTTTTTTAGATGTTTCAGGAAACACCGTACACTTCTCCAGAGTGGCTGTTGGCAATTTACATCCCGCCCATCAGCGTAGTAAGGTTCCCGTTTCTCCATGGCCTGTCCTGCATTTCTGGTTTTGACGCTTTATTCAGCATGGCCCTTTTGACCGATGGGAAGCGAGACTTCTTTGTAGCGCTGATTTGCCTTTCCAGGTTGCTTGGTTGGCCAAAAAGGGCGTATGCGTTTTTTCCTGAATATATTCAGGAAAAAACGCATACACCCTTTTTGGTCAAGGGCATCATGGTCGAGGTTTTGCCGCTTTTCCTGTGCTTTAAAGGCGATTCGACTCTACCTCCTGAAATCTCTTTCCTGCAATTCTGCCTTGCTTTCAAATCCTCTTCGTTGCCTTCCCTCAATATATTTGTGGACGAGAGTTATCATTTATAACTCTGCAGGTTTGTGAATTGCAGGGTCCCTGAGCTCGATTTTTCAACTCGCTTTTTTGGGAGCTGGCCGCAAAAGCGCAGGATTGCTTCAGGCCCTGTTCTGCTTCCGGGCGGCAGGCTGAGCCTGTGGTTAATTCTTCTTCCTGATGGGAAAATAGAGTGACCTGTGCCTGTCCCAACACCTAGAGCTAGTCTCTCACTGGTTCCCCCTCTTCCCGTTCATCCTCAGGACAAATTGCAACCTGTACGGAACAGGAGGTTGAAGGTGCTGATTCTCGAAGGAGGGAGATTGCTAGTAAAGCGGCTGTAATGGCCAACCCGAGCACAAGGAGATGAGAAATGAGGTGCGTTTTAGAAACCTTTCCCGATCACATGGTGTACCAACTTCTGGCTTTCTCATGCATGTTTTTGATGTAGGAAGATGCCCTTGAACCTAGAGATTTGAGACACATGGGATGGGTACAACGCAGTATTACTTTAAAGGGTCTGCGTTTGCTCACCCAACCTCACCAAACCTCTCAGCCCCAAGAGTGTCCACCCTTATGTCTCAATCAGCTGTGGGTCTAGAGATGGTCAGTCCAGGTGGCATCACAGCCGCTGAACGAATTTTGTAAGAATTTCTCTCTCTTTCACTGTCTTTGTTTCACGGGTTTTTAAAAGTAATTGATTTTTATAATGAGGTTTAGCTGCTTTTCACTGCTGTGTTTATGCCGCTTTACACCCACTTGACTCACTTACAGAGAGATATCAATACATAGCGTTGAAGATTCTTACTAGTCAGATATTTTCTTGGGCGGTGAATAGGGGGTGTTGAGTCCAGTTCACTGAGCAAGGAGTAGGTCTTGTCTATTACATATTTGGTTTATGGAACGGTATCTGAGCTAATTTGAAACCCTTGTTTTATGCATCACCCCACCTCACCTTTCCCGTTAAACAGCCATAGTGTGTTTTCTAAACGTGTGACGCTGTTCTGTTTTGTAATTCAGTTCAAGTGTAGCGGTTTTTACATTCCCTCTATAAGTGATATCTTATGATAAGTGTCTTTTTCTGTGTGACTTATTTCACTTAGAATCGTCGTACCTAAATCCACTCATCATGCTGCTACTAGCCTTAGTACGTTGATTTCATGGCTGAGTGATATTCCATTGTACATAAGGACCACAGCTTCTTTATCCATTTTTCTCTTTCCTGGGATATTTAAGGTGTAACGAAGTGGAGGTTCTTGTCAACAGAGCAGCCCTAAACTTTGGGGTGCCTGTGTCTTGCTGATTTTTAGTTCTCCCAATTTATACGCCCATGAGTGGAAGTGCCCTATGCTCTCTAACCTGAGTTTTTTAGATGTTTCAGGACACACCGTACACTTCTCCAGAGTGGCTGTTGGCAATTTACATCCCGCCCGTCACCGTAGCAAGGCTCCCGTTTCTCCTTGGCCTGTCCTACATTTCTGGTTTTGACACTTTATTCAGCATGGCCGTTTTGACCGATGGGAAGCGAGACTTCTTTGTAGCGCTGATTTGCCTTTCCAGGTTGCTTGGTTGGCCAAAAAGGGCGTATGCGTTTTTTCCTGAATATATTCAGGAAAAAACGCATACGCCCTTTTTGGCCAAGGGCATCATGGTCGAGGTTTTGCCGCTTTTCCTGTGCTTTAAAGGCGATTCGACTCTACCTCCTGAAATCTGTTTCCTGCAATTCTGCCTTGCTTTCAAATCCTCCTCGTTGCCTTCCCTCAATATATTTGTGGACGAGAGTTATCATTTATAACTCTGCAGGTTTGTGAATTGCAGGGCCCCTGAGCTCGATTTTTCAACTTGCTTTTTTGGGAGCTGGCCGCAAAAGCACAGGATTGCTTCAGGCCCTGTTCTGCTTCCGGGCGGCAGGCTGAGCCTGTGGTTAATTCTTCTTTCTGATGGGAAAATAGAGTGACCTGTGCCTGTCTCCACACCTAGACCTAGTCTCTCATTGGTTCCCACTCTTCCCGTTCATCCTCAGGACAAATTGCAACCTGTACAGAACAGGAGGTTAAAGGTGCTGATTCTCGAAGGAGGGAGATTGCTAGTAAAGCGGCTTTAATGGCCAACCCGAGCACAAGGAGATGAGAAATGAGGTGCGTTTTAGAAACCTTTCCCGATCACACGGTGTACCATCTTCTGGGTTTCTCATGCATGTTTTCGATGTAGGAAGATGCCCTTGAACCTGGAGATTTTGGACCCATGGGATGGATACCACGCAGTATTACTTTAAAGGGTCTGCGTTTGCTCACCCAACCTCACCAAACCTCTCAGCCCCAAGAGTGTCCACCCTTATGTCTCAATCAGCTGTGGGTCTAGAGATGGTCAGTCCAGGTGGCATCACAGCCGCTGAACGAATTTTGTAAGAATTTCTCTCTCTTTCACTGTCTTTGTTTCATGGGTTTTTAAAAGTAATTGATTTTTATAATGGGGTTTAGCTGCTTTTCACTGCTGTGTTTATGCCGCTTTACACCCACTTGACTCACTTACAGAGAGATATCAATACATAGCGTTGAAGATTCTTACTAGTCAGATATTTTCTTGGGCGGTGAATAGGGGGTGTTGAGTCCAGTTCACTGAGCAAGGAGTAGGTCTTGTCTATTACATATTGGGTTTATGGAACGGTATCTGAGCTAATTTGAAACCCTTGTTTTATGCATCACCCCACCTCACCTTTCCCGTTAAACAGCCATAGTGTGTTTTCTAAACGTGTGACGCTGTTCTGTTTTGTAATTCAGTTCAAGTGTAGCGGTTTTTACATTCCCTCTATAAGTGATATCTTATGATAAGTGTCTTTTTCTGTGTGACTTATTTCACTTAGAATCGTCGTACCTAAATCCACTCATCATGCTGCTACTAGCCTTAGTACGTTGATTTCATGGCTGAGTGATATTCCATTGTACATAAGGACCACAGCTTCTTTATCCATTTTTCTCTTTCCTGGGATATTTAAGGTGTAACGAAGTGGAGGTTCTTGTCAACAGAGCAGCCCTAAACTTTGGGGTGCCTGTGTCTTGCTGATTTTTAGTTCTCCCAATTTATACGCCCATGAGTGGAAGTGCCCTATGCTCTCTAACCTGAGTTTTTTAGATGTTTCAGGACACACCGTACACTTCTCCAGAGTGGCTGTTGGCAATTTACATCCCGCCCATCAGCCTAACAAGGCTCCCTTTTCTACCTGACCTGTCCTGCACTTCTGGTTTTTACACTTTTTTGCATGGTCTTTGGACGGATGGGAAGTGAGACTTATTTGTAGTGCTGATTTGCCTTTCCGTCTTGCTTGGTTGGCCAAAAAGGGCGTATGCGGTTTTTCCTGAATATATTCAGGAAAAAACGCATACGCCCTTTTTGGCCAAGTGCATCATTGTCGACGTTTTGCCACTTTTCATGTGCTCTAAAGGCGATTCGTATCTACCCCCTGAAATCTGGGGGCTTGTCTCCGCACATTCCTCTCTAATATACAACCTCGGAACACTACCTCCAGGAAGACTCTGTTGCCCTAGTAACAAGGGTTGAGAACGTAATAATGCTGCCGCCTTGTGGCTGTTTCTCACAACAGCAGCTTTCAACCCAGTGCTAATGGTTGCTTAACAGTCGCAAGGACTGTAGGGCTGTGAATGACACCTCCCCTCAAAAAATGCCCTGGGGTAGGGAATAGGCAAGAAAATTCAACACATGACAAATTTTTCAAGAAGTCAATATGAAGAGAGGATTTGTACTCACTCTTTAAAAAAAAGAGGAAAAGAAAAAAAGGACATGCCTAAAGCTTAGTATAAGGAATTATTAGCCACATGCAAATCCAAACTCCAAAAAGGTTTCAGCTCACACCAGTCAAAGGACCATCAGCAAAACGTCTACAAACTATAAATGCTGAAGGGGTTTTAGAGAACTTTGTACCTTCTAGCAGCTGGTGGGATGTAAAGTGGTAACAGCACTAACAAAAACTGAATGGAGCTGCTTTAAAAGGTAAAAATTGAGCTACCAGATGATGTAGCAGGGCACCTTTTGGGCCTATAATCTAAGACCACCGGAATCAGAAAGACAGAGGCAGGCAAATGTGCACTGCAGCAATATTGAAATAGCCAAGACATGGAAGCAAAAAAAAGGTCCATAAACAGATGAATTGACAAAGAAGAAGTGGTATATGTACAGAATGGAATAGTAGCCTCGGTAAAAAAATGAAGAGTGCCGTTTTCAGGACTACAAATGAGCCTAGAAATAATCATATTAAGTAAAGTAAGTCAAAAGAGAATGACAAATATCCTATGATATCATTTACACAAGTTATCCTAAGATTGCTACCAATGAACATACTTCCACAGAAAAAGACACTCACAGACTTATAAAACAAACTAAAGGTTAACCAAAATGAAAGGTGGAAGGATGGAAAAATTAGGATTATGGGGCTAACCTAAATAGGCTAATGTATGTTAAATGTATATAAACACTTAACATATAAACTATATAAATTTCCTGCAATTCTGCCTTGATTTCAAATCCTATTCGTTGCCTTCCTTCAATATATTTTTGGACTTGAGTTAGCATTTATAACTCTACAGGATTGTGAATTGCAGTGCTCCTGAGCTACATTTTTCAACTCGCTTTTTTGGAAGCTGGCCACAAAACCGCAGAATTGCTTAAGGCCCTATTCTGGTTCCGTGGGGCAGGCTGAGCCTGTGGTTAATTCTTCTTCCTGATGGGAAATTAGAGTGACCTATACCTGTCCCAACACCTAGAGCTAGCCTCTCATGGGTTCCCCCTCTTCCCATTCATCCTCAGGACAATTTGCAACCTGTACGAAACAGGAGGTTAAAGGTGCTGATTCTCCAAGTGGGGAGATTGTTAGTAAAGCGGCTGGAATGGCGAACCCGAGCACCAGGAGATGAGGAATGAGGTGCGTTTCAGAAACCTTTCTCGATCACACTGTATACTATCTACCGGGTTTCCCAAGCATTTTTTTCTCTGTAGGAAGATTCCATTGAACCTGGAGATTTGGGATCCATAGAATGGGTACCATGCAGTATTATTTAAAGGGTCTGCGTTTGCTCACCCAAACACACCAATCCTCTCAGCCCCAAGAGTGTCCACCCTTATGTCTCAATCAGCTGTAGGTCTAGATATGGTCAATCCAGGTGGCATCACAGCCCCTGAACGAATTTTGTAAGAATTGCTCTCTCTTTCACTGTTTTTGTTTCACGGGTTTTTAAAAGTAATTGATTTTTATAATGGGGTTTAGCTGCTTTTCACTGCTGTGTTTATGCCGCTTTACACCCACTTGATTCATTTACAGAGAGATATCAATACATAGGTTTTAAGATTCTTAGTAGTCAGATATACTCTTGTGCGGTGAATAGGGGGCGTTGAGTCCAGTTCACTGAGCAAGGGGTAGGTGTTGTCTGTTACATATTTGGTTTATGGAACGGTATGTGTGCTAATTTCAAACCCTTGTTTTATGCCTCACCGCACCTCACCTTTCCAGTTAAGCAGCCATCCAGTGTTTTCTAAATGTGTGACTCTGTTCTGTTTTGTAATCAGGTCATGTGTAGCGATTTTTACTTTCCCTCTATAAGTGATATCTTATGATAAGTGTCTTTTTCTGTGTGACTTATTTCACTTAGAAACATCGTACCTAAATCCACTCATCATGCTGCTAGTAGCCGTATGACGTTGATTTCATGGCTGAGTGATATTCCATTGTACATAAGTACCACACTTCTTTATCCATTTTTCTCTATCCTGGCATATTTAAGTTGTAATGAAGTGGAGGTTCTTGTAAACAGAGCAGGCCTAAACTTTGGGGTGCCTGTGTCTTGCTGATTTTTAGTTTTCCCAATTTATATGCCCATGAGTGGAAGTGCCCTATGCTCTCTAGCTGTGTTTTTTAGATGTTTTAGGAAACACCATGCACTTCTCCAGAGTGGCCATTGGCAATTTACATCCCGCCCATCAGCCTAACAAGGCTCCCTTTTCTACCTGACCTGTCCTGCACTTCTGGTTTTTACACTTTTTTGCATGGTCTTTGGACGGATGGGAAGTGAGACTTATTTGTAGTGCTGATTTGCCTTTCCGTCTTGCTTGGTTGGCCAAAAAGGGCGTATGCGGTTTTTCCTGAATATATTCAGGAAAAAACGCATACGCCCTTTTTGGCCAAGTGCATCATTGTCGACGTTTTGCCACTTTTCATGTGCTCTAAAGGCGATTCGTATCTACCCCCTGAAATCTGGGGGCTTGTCTCCGCACATTCCTCTCTAATATACAACCTCGGAACACTACCTCCAGGAAGACTCTGTTGCCCTAGTAACAAGGGTTGAGAACGTAATAATGCTGCCGCCTTGTGGCTGTTTCTCACAACAGCAGCTTTCAACCCAGTGCTAATGGTTGCTTAACAGTCGCAAGGACTGTAGGGCTGTGAATGACACCTCCCCTCAAAAAATGCCCTGGGGTAGGGAATAGGCAAGAAAATTCAACACATGACAAATTTTTCAAGAAGTCAATATGAAGAGAGGATTTGTACTCACTCTTTAAAAAAAAGAGGAAAAGAAAAAAAGGACATGCCTAAAGCTTAGTATAAGGAATTATTAGCCACATGCAAATCCAAACTCCAAAAAGGTTTCAGCTCACACCAGTCAAAGGACCATCAGCAAAACGTCTACAAACTATAAATGCTGAAGGGGTTTTAGAGAACTTTGTACCTTCTAGCAGCTGGTGGGATGTAAAGTGGTAACAGCACTAACAAAAACTGAATGGAGCTGCTTTAAAAGGTAAAAATTGAGCTACCAGATGATGTAGCAGGGCACCTTTTGGGCCTATAATCTAAGACCACCGGAATCAGAAAGACAGAGGCAGGCAAATGTGCACTGCAGCAATATTGAAATAGCCAAGACATGGAAGCAAAAAAAAGGTCCATAAACAGATGAATTGACAAAGAAGAAGTGGTATATGTACAGAATGGAATAGTAGCCTCGGTAAAAAAATGAAGAGTGCCGTTTTCAGGACTACAAATGAGCCTAGAAATAATCATATTAAGTAAAGTAAGTCAAAAGAGAATGACAAATATCCTATGATATCATTTACACAAGTTATCCTAAGATTGCTACCAATGAACATACTTCCACAGAAAAAGACACTCACAGACTTATAAAACAAACTAAAGGTTAACCAAAATGAAAGGTGGAAGGATGGAAAAATTAGGATTATGGGGCTAACCTAAATAGGCTAATGTATGTTAAATGTATATAAACACTTAACATATAAACTATATAAATTTCCTGCAATTCTGCCTTGATTTCAAATCCTATTCGTTGCCTTCCTTCAATATATTTTTGGACTTGAGTTAGCATTTATAACTCTACAGGATTGTGAATTGCAGTGCTCCTGAGCTACATTTTTCAACTCGCTTTTTTGGAAGCTGGCCACAAAACCGCAGAATTGCTTAAGGCCCTATTCTGGTTCCGTGGGGCAGGCTGAGCCTGTGGTTAATTCTTCTTCCTGATGGGAAATTAGAGTGACCTATACCTGTCCCAACACCTAGAGCTAGCCTCTCATGGGTTCCCCCTCTTCCCATTCATCCTCAGGACAATTTGCAACCTGTACGAAACAGGAGGTTAAAGGTGCTGATTCTCCAAGTGGGGAGATTGTTAGTAAAGCGGCTGGAATGGCGAACCCGAGCACCAGGAGATGAGGAATGAGGTGCGTTTCAGAAACCTTTCTCGATCACACTGTATACTATCTACCGGGTTTCCCAAGCATTTTTTTCTCTGTAGGAAGATTCCATTGAACCTGGAGATTTGGGATCCATAGAATGGGTACCATGCAGTATTATTTAAAGGGTCTGCGTTTGCTCACCCAAACACACCAATCCTCTCAGCCCCAAGAGTGTCCACCCTTATGTCTCAATCAGCTGTAGGTCTAGATATGGTCAATCCAGGTGGCATCACAGCCCCTGAACGAATTTTGTAAGAATTGCTCTCTCTTTCACTGTTTTTGTTTCACGGGTTTTTAAAAGTAATTGATTTTTATAATGGGGTTTAGCTGCTTTTCACTGCTGTGTTTATGCCGCTTTACACCCACTTGATTCATTTACAGAGAGATATCAATACATAGGTTTTAAGATTCTTAGTAGTCAGATATACTCTTGTGCGGTGAATAGGGGGCGTTGAGTCCAGTTCACTGAGCAAGGGGTAGGTGTTGTCTGTTACATATTTGGTTTATGGAACGGTATGTGTGCTAATTTCAAACCCTTGTTTTATGCCTCACCGCACCTCACCTTTCCAGTTAAGCAGCCATCCAGTGTTTTCTAAATGTGTGACTCTGTTCTGTTTTGTAATCAGGTCATGTGTAGCGATTTTTACTTTCCCTCTATAAGTGATATCTTATGATAAGTGTCTTTTTCTGTGTGACTTATTTCACTTAGAAACATCGTACCTAAATCCACTCATCATGCTGCTAGTAGCCGTATGACGTTGATTTCATGGCTGAGTGATATTCCATTGTACATAAGTACCACACTTCTTTATCCATTTTTCTCTATCCTGGCATATTTAAGTTGTAATGAAGTGGAGGTTCTTGTAAACAGAGCAGGCCTAAACTTTGGGGTGCCTGTGTCTTGCTGATTTTTAGTTTTCCCAATTTATATGCCCATGAGTGGAAGTGCCCTATGCTCTCTAGCTGTGTTTTTTAGATGTTTTAGGAAACACCATGCACTTCTCCAGAGTGGCCATTGGCAATTTACATCCCGCCCATCAGCCTAACAAGGCTCCCTTTTCTACCTGACCTGTCCTGCACTTCTGGTTTTTACACTTTTTTGCATGGTCTTTGGACGGATGGGAAGTGAGACTTATTTGTAGTGCTGATTTGCCTTTCCGTCTTGCTTGGTTGGCCAAAAAGGGCGTATGCGGTTTTTCCTGAATATATTCAGGAAAAAACGCATACGCCCTTTTTGGCCAAGTGCATCATTGTCGACGTTTTGCCACTTTTCATGTGCTCTAAAGGCGATTCGTATCTACCCCCTGAAATCTGGGGGCTTGTCTCCGCACATTCCTCTCTAATATACAACCTCGGAACACTACCTCCAGGAAGACTCTGTTGCCCTAGTAACAAGGGTTGAGAACGTAATAATGCTGCCGCCTTGTGGCTGTTTCTCACAACAGCAGCTTTCAACCCAGTGCTAATGGTTGCTTAACAGTCGCAAGGACTGTAGGGCTGTGAATGACACCTCCCCTCAAAAAATGCCCTGGGGTAGGGAATAGGCAAGAAAATTCAACACATGACAAATTTTTCAAGAAGTCAATATGAAGAGAGGATTTGTACTCACTCTTTAAAAAAAAGAGGAAAAGAAAAAAAGGACATGCCTAAAGCTTAGTATAAGGAATTATTAGCCACATGCAAATCCAAACTCCAAAAAGGTTTCAGCTCACACCAGTCAAAGGACCATCAGCAAAACGTCTACAAACTATAAATGCTGAAGGGGTTTTAGAGAACTTTGTACCTTCTAGCAGCTGGTGGGATGTAAAGTGGTAACAGCACTAACAAAAACTGAATGGAGCTGCTTTAAAAGGTAAAAATTGAGCTACCAGATGATGTAGCAGGGCACCTTTTGGGCCTATAATCTAAGACCACCGGAATCAGAAAGACAGAGGCAGGCAAATGTGCACTGCAGCAATATTGAAATAGCCAAGACATGGAAGCAAAAAAAAGGTCCATAAACAGATGAATTGACAAAGAAGAAGTGGTATATGTACAGAATGGAATAGTAGCCTCGGTAAAAAAATGAAGAGTGCCGTTTTCAGGACTACAAATGAGCCTAGAAATAATCATATTAAGTAAAGTAAGTCAAAAGAGAATGACAAATATCCTATGATATCATTTACACAAGTTATCCTAAGATTGCTACCAATGAACATACTTCCACAGAAAAAGACACTCACAGACTTATAAAACAAACTAAAGGTTAACCAAAATGAAAGGTGGAAGGATGGAAAAATTAGGATTATGGGGCTAACCTAAATAGGCTAATGTATGTTAAATGTATATAAACACTTAACATATAAACTATATAAATTTCCTGCAATTCTGCCTTGATTTCAAATCCTATTCGTTGCCTTCCTTCAATATATTTTTGGACTTGAGTTAGCATTTATAACTCTACAGGATTGTGAATTGCAGTGCTCCTGAGCTACATTTTTCAACTCGCTTTTTTGGAAGCTGGCCACAAAACCGCAGAATTGCTTAAGGCCCTATTCTGGTTCCGTGGGGCAGGCTGAGCCTGTGGTTAATTCTTCTTCCTGATGGGAAATTAGAGTGACCTATACCTGTCCCAACACCTAGAGCTAGCCTCTCATGGGTTCCCCCTCTTCCCATTCATCCTCAGGACAATTTGCAACCTGTACGAAACAGGAGGTTAAAGGTGCTGATTCTCCAAGTGGGGAGATTGTTAGTAAAGCGGCTGGAATGGCGAACCCGAGCACCAGGAGATGAGGAATGAGGTGCGTTTCAGAAACCTTTCTCGATCACACTGTATACTATCTACCGGGTTTCCCAAGCATTTTTTTCTCTGTAGGAAGATTCCATTGAACCTGGAGATTTGGGATCCATAGAATGGGTACCATGCAGTATTATTTAAAGGGTCTGCGTTTGCTCACCCAAACACACCAATCCTCTCAGCCCCAAGAGTGTCCACCCTTATGTCTCAATCAGCTGTAGGTCTAGATATGGTCAATCCAGGTGGCATCACAGCCCCTGAACGAATTTTGTAAGAATTGCTCTCTCTTTCACTGTTTTTGTTTCACGGGTTTTTAAAAGTAATTGATTTTTATAATGGGGTTTAGCTGCTTTTCACTGCTGTGTTTATGCCGCTTTACACCCACTTGATTCATTTACAGAGAGATATCAATACATAGGTTTTAAGATTCTTAGTAGTCAGATATACTCTTGTGCGGTGAATAGGGGGCGTTGAGTCCAGTTCACTGAGCAAGGGGTAGGTGTTGTCTGTTACATATTTGGTTTATGGAACGGTATGTGTGCTAATTTCAAACCCTTGTTTTATGCCTCACCGCACCTCACCTTTCCAGTTAAGCAGCCATCCAGTGTTTTCTAAATGTGTGACTCTGTTCTGTTTTGTAATCAGGTCATGTGTAGCGATTTTTACTTTCCCTCTATAAGTGATATCTTATGATAAGTGTCTTTTTCTGTGTGACTTATTTCACTTAGAAACATCGTACCTAAATCCACTCATCATGCTGCTAGTAGCCGTATGACGTTGATTTCATGGCTGAGTGATATTCCATTGTACATAAGTACCACACTTCTTTATCCATTTTTCTCTATCCTGGCATATTTAAGTTGTAATGAAGTGGAGGTTCTTGTAAACAGAGCAGGCCTAAACTTTGGGGTGCCTGTGTCTTGCTGATTTTTAGTTTTCCCAATTTATATGCCCATGAGTGGAAGTGCCCTATGCTCTCTAGCTGTGTTTTTTAGATGTTTTAGGAAACACCATGCACTTCTCCAGAGTGGCCATTGGCAATTTACATCCCGCCCATCAGCCTAACAAGGCTCCCTTTTCTACCTGACCTGTCCTGCACTTCTGGTTTTTACACTTTTTTGCATGGTCTTTGGACGGATGGGAAGTGAGACTTATTTGTAGTGCTGATTTGCCTTTCCGTCTTGCTTGGTTGGCCAAAAAGGGCGTATGCGGTTTTTCCTGAATATATTCAGGAAAAAACGCATACGCCCTTTTTGGCCAAGTGCATCATTGTCGACGTTTTGCCACTTTTCATGTGCTCTAAAGGCGATTCGTATCTACCCCCTGAAATCTGGGGGCTTGTCTCCGCACATTCCTCTCTAATATACAACCTCGGAACACTACCTCCAGGAAGACTCTGTTGCCCTAGTAACAAGGGTTGAGAACGTAATAATGCTGCCGCCTTGTGGCTGTTTCTCACAACAGCAGCTTTCAACCCAGTGCTAATGGTTGCTTAACAGTCGCAAGGACTGTAGGGCTGTGAATGACACCTCCCCTCAAAAAATGCCCTGGGGTAGGGAATAGGCAAGAAAATTCAACACATGACAAATTTTTCAAGAAGTCAATATGAAGAGAGGATTTGTACTCACTCTTTAAAAAAAAGAGGAAAAGAAAAAAAGGACATGCCTAAAGCTTAGTATAAGGAATTATTAGCCACATGCAAATCCAAACTCCAAAAAGGTTTCAGCTCACACCAGTCAAAGGACCATCAGCAAAACGTCTACAAACTATAAATGCTGAAGGGGTTTTAGAGAACTTTGTACCTTCTAGCAGCTGGTGGGATGTAAAGTGGTAACAGCACTAACAAAAACTGAATGGAGCTGCTTTAAAAGGTAAAAATTGAGCTACCAGATGATGTAGCAGGGCACCTTTTGGGCCTATAATCTAAGACCACCGGAATCAGAAAGACAGAGGCAGGCAAATGTGCACTGCAGCAATATTGAAATAGCCAAGACATGGAAGCAAAAAAAAGGTCCATAAACAGATGAATTGACAAAGAAGAAGTGGTATATGTACAGAATGGAATAGTAGCCTCGGTAAAAAAATGAAGAGTGCCGTTTTCAGGACTACAAATGAGCCTAGAAATAATCATATTAAGTAAAGTAAGTCAAAAGAGAATGACAAATATCCTATGATATCATTTACACAAGTTATCCTAAGATTGCTACCAATGAACATACTTCCACAGAAAAAGACACTCACAGACTTATAAAACAAACTAAAGGTTAACCAAAATGAAAGGTGGAAGGATGGAAAAATTAGGATTATGGGGCTAACCTAAATAGGCTAATGTATGTTAAATGTATATAAACACTTAACATATAAACTATATAAATTTCCTGCAATTCTGCCTTGATTTCAAATCCTATTCGTTGCCTTCCTTCAATATATTTTTGGACTTGAGTTAGCATTTATAACTCTACAGGATTGTGAATTGCAGTGCTCCTGAGCTACATTTTTCAACTCGCTTTTTTGGAAGCTGGCCACAAAACCGCAGAATTGCTTAAGGCCCTATTCTGGTTCCGTGGGGCAGGCTGAGCCTGTGGTTAATTCTTCTTCCTGATGGGAAATTAGAGTGACCTATACCTGTCCCAACACCTAGAGCTAGCCTCTCATGGGTTCCCCCTCTTCCCATTCATCCTCAGGACAATTTGCAACCTGTACGAAACAGGAGGTTAAAGGTGCTGATTCTCCAAGTGGGGAGATTGTTAGTAAAGCGGCTGGAATGGCGAACCCGAGCACCAGGAGATGAGGAATGAGGTGCGTTTCAGAAACCTTTCTCGATCACACTGTAAACTATCTACCGGGTTTCCCAAGCATTTTTTTCTCTGTAGGAAGATGCCCTTGAACCTGGAGATTTGAGACCCATGGGATGGGTACCACGCAGTATTACTTTAAAGGGTCTGCGTTTGCTCACCCAACCTCACCAAACCTCTCAGCCCCAAGAGTGTCCACCCCCATGTCTCAAATAGCTGTGGGTCTAGATATGGTCAATCCAGGTGGCATCACAGCCCCTGAACGAATTTTGTAAGAATTGCTCTCTCTTTCACTGTCTTTGTTTCACGGGTTTTTAAAAGTAATTGATTTTTATAATGGGGTTTAGCTGCTTTTCACTGCTGTGTTTATGCCGCTTTACACCCACTTGACTCACTTACAGAGAGATATCAATACATAGGTGTTAACATTCTTACTAGTCAGATATATTCTTGGGCGGTGAATAGGGGGTGTTGAGTCCAGTTCACTGAGCAAGGAGTAGGTCTTGTCTATTACATATTGGGTTTATGGAACGGTATCTGAGATAATTTGAAACCCTTGTTTTATGCATCACCCCACCTCACCTTTCCCGTTAAGCAGCCATAGTGTGTTTTCTAAACGTGTGACTCTGTTCTGTTTTGTAATTCAGTTCAAGTGTAGCGGTTTTTACATTCCCTCTATAAGTGATATCTTATGATAAGTGTCTTCTTCTGTGTGACTTATTTCACTTAGAATCGTCGTATCTAAATCCACTCATCATGCTGCTACTAGCCTTATGACGTTGATTTCATGGCTGCGTGATATTCCATTGTACATAAGGACCACAACTTCTTTATCCATTTTTCTCTTTCCTGGGATATTTAAGGTGTAACGAAGTGGAGGTTCTTGTCAACAGAGCAGCCCTAAACTTTGGGGTGCCTGTGTCTTGCTGATTTTTCATTTTTCCAATTCATGCGCCCATGAGTGGAAGTGCCCTATGCTCTCTAAGCTGAGTTTTTTAGATGTTTCAGGACACACCGTACACTTCTCCAGAGTGGCTGTTGGCAATTTACATCCCGCCCATCAGCGTAGCAAGGCTCCCGTTTCTCCATGGCCTGTCCTGCATTTCTGGTTTTGACACTTTATTCAGCACAGCCGTTTTAACCGATGGGAAGCGAGACTTCTTTGTAGCGCTGATTTGCCTTTCCAGGTTGCTTGGTTGGCCAAAAAGGGCGTATGCGTTTTTTCCTGAATATATTCAGGAAAAAACGCATACGCCCTTTTTGGCCAAGGGCATCATTGTCGAGGTTTTGCCGCTTTTCCTGTGCTTTAAAGGCGATTGGAATCTACCTCCTGAAATCTCTTTCCTCCAATTCTGCCTTGCTTTCAAATCCTCTTCGTTGCCTACCCTCAATATGTTTGTGGACGAGAGTTATCATGTATAACTCTGCAGGTTTGTGAATTGCAGTGCCCCTGACCTCCATTTTTCAACTCGCTTTTTTGGGAGCTGGCCGCAAAAGCGCGGGATTGCTTCAGGCCCTGTTCTGCTTCCGGGCGGCAGGCTGAGCCTGTGGTTAATTCTTCTTCCTGATGGGAAAATAGAGTGACCTGTGCTTGTCCCAACACCTACAGCTAGTCTCTCACTGGTTCCCCCTCTTCCCGTTCATCCTCAGGACAAATTGCAACCTGTACGGAACCGGAGGTTAAAGGTGCTGATTCTCCAAGGAGGGAGATTGCTGGTAAAGCGGCTGGAATGGCGAACCCGAGCACAAGGAGATGAGAAATGAGGTGCGTTTTAGAAACCTTTCCCGATCACACGGTGTACCATCTTCTGGGTTTCTCATGCATGTTTTCGATGTAGGAAGATGCCCTTGAACCTGGAGATTTGGGACCCATGGGATGGGTACCACGCAGTATTACTTTAAAGGGTCTGCGTTTGCTCACCCAACCTCACCAAACCTCTCAGCCCCTAGAGTGTCCACCCTCATGTCTCAAATAGCTCTGGGTCTAGATATGGTCAATCCAGGTGGCATCACAGCCCCTGAACGAATTTTGTAAGAATTGCTCTCTCTTTCACTGTCTTTGTTTCACGGGTTTTTAAAAGTAATTGATTTTTTTAATGGGGTTTAGCTGCTTTTCACTGCTGTGTTTATGCCGCTTTACACCCACTTGACTCACTTACAGAGAGATATCAATACATAGGTTTTAAGATTCTTACTAGTCAGATATATTCTTGGGCGGTGAATAGGGGGTGTTTAGTCCAGTTCACTGAGCAAGGAGTAGGTCTTGTCTATTACATATTGGGTTTATGGAACGGGATCTGAGATAATTTGAAACCCTTGTTTTATGCATCACCCCCCATCACCTTTCCCGTTAAGCAGCCATAGTGTGTTTTCTAAACGTGTGACTCTGTTCTGTTTTGTAATTCAGTTCAAGTGTAGCGGTTTTTACATTCCCTCTATAAGTGATATCTTATGATAAGTGTCTTCTTCTGTGTGACTTATTTCACTTAGAATCGTCGTATCTAAATCCACTCATCATGCTGCTACTAGCCTTATGACGTTGATTTCATGGCTGAGTGATAATCCGTTGTACAGAAGGACCACAACTTCTTTATCCATTTTTCTCTTTCCTGGGATATTTAAGGTGCAACGAAGTGGAGGTTCTTGCCAACAGAGTAGCCCTAAACTTTGGGGTGCCTGTGTCTTGCTGATTTTTCATTTTCCCAGTTTATACGCCCATGAGTGGAAGTGCCCTATGCTCTCTAAGCTGAGTTTTTTAGATGTTTCAGGACACAGTGTACACTTCTCCAGAGTGGCTGTTGGCAATGTACATCCCGCCCATCAGCGTAGCAAGGCTCCCGTTTCTCCATGGCCTGTCCTGCATTTCTGGTTTTGACACTTTATTCAGCATGGCCCTTTTGACCGATGGGAAGCGAGACTTCTTTGTAGCGCTGATTTGCCTTTCCAGGTTGCTTGGTTGGCCAAAAAGGGCGTATGCGTTTTTTCCTCAATATATTCCGGAAAAAACGCATACGCCCATTTTGGCCAAGGGCATCATTGTCGAGGTTTTGCCGCTTTTCCTGTGCTTTAAAGGCGATTCGAATCTACCTCCTGAAATCTGTTCCCTGCAATTCTGCCTTGCTTTCAAATCCTCTTCGTTGCCTTCCCTCAATATATTTGTGGACGAGAGTTATCATTTATAACTCTGCAAATCTGTGAATTGCAGTGCCCCTGAGCTCCATTTTTCAACTCGCTGTTTTGGGAGCTGGCCGCCAAAGCGCAGGATTGCTTCAGGCCCTATTCTGGTTCCCGGGGGCAGGCTGAGTCTGTGGTTAATTCTTCTTCCTGATGGGAAAATAGAGTGACCTGTGCCTATCCCAACACCTAGAACTACCCTCTCATTGGTTCCCCCTCTTCCCATTCATCCTCAGGACAAATTGCAACCTGTACGAAACAGGAGGTTAAAGGTGCTGATTCTCCAAGTGGGGAGATTGTTAGTAATGCGGCTGGAGTGGCGAACCCGAGCACCAGGAGATGAGGAATGAGGTGCGTTTCAGAAACCTTTCCCGATCACACTGTATACCATCCACTGGGTTTCCCATGCATTTTTTCTCTGTAAGAAGATTCCCTTTAACCTGGAGATTTGGGACCCATAGAATGGGTATCACGCACTATTACTTTAAAGGGTAGGCATTTGCTCACCCAACCTCACCAATCCTCTCAGCCCCAAGAGTGTCCAGCCTTATATCTAATCCAGCTGTGGGTCTAGATATGGTCGATCCAGGTTGCTTCACTGCCCCTGATCGAACTTTGTACGAATTTCTCTCTCTTTCACTGTCTTTGTTGGGGTTGTTTTTTGTAGTCTATTTTTATAATGGGGTTTAGCTGCTTTTCACTGCTGTGTTTATGCCGCTTTACACCCACTTGATTCATTTACAGAGAGATATCAATACATAGGTTTTAAGATTCTTAGTAGTCAGATATACTCTTGTGCGGTGAATAGGGGGCGTTGAGTCCAGTTCACTGAGCAAGGGGTAGGTGTTGTCTGTTACATATTTGGTTTATGGAACGGTATGTGTGCTAATTTCAAACCCTTGTTTTATGCCTCACCGCACCTCACCTTTCCAGTTAAGCAGCCATCCAGTGTTTTCTAAATGTGTGACTCTGTTCTGTTTTGTAATCAGGTCATGTGTAGCGATTTTTACTTTCCCTCTATAAGTGATATCTTATGATAAGTGTCTTTTTCTGTGTGACTTATTTCACTTAGAAACATCGTACCTAAATCCACTCATCATGCTGCTAGTAGCCGTATGACGTTGATTTCATGGCTGAGTGATATTCCATTGTACATAAGTACCACACTTCTTTATCCATTTTTCTCTATCCTGGCATATTTAAGTTGTAATGAAGTGGAGGTTCTTGTAAACAGAGCAGGCCTAAACTTTGGGGTGCCTGTGTCTTGCTGATTTTTAGTTTTCCCAATTTATATGCCCATGAGTGGAAGTGCCCTATGCTCTCTAGCTGTGTTTTTTAGATGTTTTAGGAAACACCATGCACTTCTCCAGAGTGGCCATTGGCAATTTACATCCCGCCCATCAGCCTAACAAGGCTCCCTTTTCTACCTGACCTGTCCTGCACTTCTGGTTTTTACACTTTTTTGCATGGTCTTTGGACGGATGGGAAGTGAGACTTATTTGTAGTGCTGATTTGCCTTTCCGTCTTGCTTGGTTGGCCAAAAAGGGCGTATGCGGTTTTTCCTGAATATATTCAGGAAAAAACGCATACGCCCTTTTTGGCCAAGTGCATCATTGTCGACGTTTTGCCACTTTTCATGTGCTCTAAAGGCGATTCGTATCTACCCCCTGAAATCTGGGGGCTTGTCTCCGCACATTCCTCTCTAATATACAACCTCGGAACACTACCTCCAGGAAGACTCTGTTGCCCTAGTAACAAGGGTTGAGAACGTAATAATGCTGCCGCCTTGTGGCTGTTTCTCACAACAGCAGCTTTCAACCCAGTGCTAATGGTTGCTTAACAGTCGCAAGGACTGTAGGGCTGTGAATGACACCTCCCCTCAAAAAATGCCCTGGGGTAGGGAATAGGCAAGAAAATTCAACACATGACAAATTTTTCAAGAAGTCAATATGAAGAGAGGATTTGTACTCACTCTTTAAAAAAAAGAGGAAAAGAAAAAAAGGACATGCCTAAAGCTTAGTATAAGGAATTATTAGCCACATGCAAATCCAAACTCCAAAAAGGTTTCAGCTCACACCAGTCAAAGGACCATCAGCAAAACGTCTACAAACTATAAATGCTGAAGGGGTTTTAGAGAACTTTGTACCTTCTAGCAGCTGGTGGGATGTAAAGTGGTAACAGCACTAACAAAAACTGAATGGAGCTGCTTTAAAAGGTAAAAATTGAGCTACCAGATGATGTAGCAGGGCACCTTTTGGGCCTATAATCTAAGACCACCGGAATCAGAAAGACAGAGGCAGGCAAATGTGCACTGCAGCAATATTGAAATAGCCAAGACATGGAAGCAAAAAAAAGGTCCATAAACAGATGAATTGACAAAGAAGAAGTGGTATATGTACAGAATGGAATAGTAGCCTCGGTAAAAAAATGAAGAGTGCCGTTTTCAGGACTACAAATGAGCCTAGAAATAATCATATTAAGTAAAGTAAGTCAAAAGAGAAAGACAAATATCCTATGATATCATTTACACAAGTTATCCTAAGATTGCTACCAATGAACATACTTCCACAGAAAAAGACACTCACAGACTTATAAAACAAACTAAAGGTTAACCAAAATGAAAGGTGGAAGGATGGAAAAATTAGGATTATGGGGCTAACCTAAATAGGCTAATGTATGTTAAATGTATATAAACACTTAACATATAAACTATATAAATTTCCTGCAATTCTGCCTTGATTTCAAATCCTATTCATTGCCTTCCTTCAATATATTTTTGGACTTGAGTTAGCATTTATAACTCTACAGGATTGTGAATTGCAGTGCTCCTGAGCTACATTTTTCAACTCGCTTTTTTGGAAGCTGGCCACAAAACCGCAGAATTGCTTAAGGCCCTATTCTGGTTCCGTGGGGCAGGCTGAGCCTGTGGTTAATTCTTCTTCCTGATGGGAAATTAGAGTGACCTATACCTGTCCCAACACCTAGAGCTAGCCTCTCATGGGTTCCCCCTCTTCCCATTCATCCTCAGGACAATTTGCAACCTGTACGAAACAGGAGGTTAAAGGTGCTGATTCTCCAAGTGGGGAGATTGTTAGTAAAGCGGCTGGAATGGCGAACCCGAGCACCAGGAGATGAGGAATGAGGTGCGTTTCAGAAACCTTTCTCGATCACACTGTAAACTATCTACCGGGTTTCCCAAGCATTTTTTTCTCTGTAGGAAGATTCCATTGAACCTGGAGATTTGGGATCCATAGAATGGGTACCATGCAGTATTACTTTAAAGGGTCTGCGTTTGCTCACCCAAACACACCAATCCTCTCAGCCCCAAGAGTGTCCACCCTTATGTCTCAATCAGCTGTAGGTCTAGATATGGTCAATCCAGGTGGCATCACAGCCCCTGAACGAATTTTGTAAGAATTGCTCTCTCTTTCACTGTCTTTGTTTCACGGGTTTTTAAAAGTAATTGATTTTTATAATGGGGTTTAGCTGCTTTTCACTGCTGTGTTTATGCCGCTTTACACCCACTTGACTCACTTACAGAGAGATATCAATACATAGGTGTTAACATTCTTACTAGTCAGATATATTCTTGGGCGGTGAATAGGGGGTGTTGAGTCCAGTTCACTGAGCAAGGAGTAGGTCTTGTCTATTACATATTGGGTTTATGGAACGGTATCTGAGCTAATTTGAAACCCTTGTTTTATGCATCACCCCACCTCACCTTTCCTGTTAAGCAGCCATAGTGTGTTTTCTAAACGTGTGACTCTGTTCTGTTTTGTAATTCAGTTCAAGTGTAGCGGTTTTTACATTCCCTCTATAAGTGATATCTTATGATAAGTGTCTTTTTCTGTGTGACTTATTTCACTTAGAATCGTCATACCTAACTCCACTCATCATGCTGCTACTAGCCTTATGACGTTGATTTCATGGCTGCGTGATATTCCATTGTACATAAGGACCACAACTTCTTTATCCATTTTTCTCTTTCCTGGGATATTTAAGGTGTAACGAAGTGGAGGTTCTTGTCAACAGGGCAGCCCTAAACTTTGGGGTGTTTGTGTCTTTCTGATTTTTAATTTTTCCAATTCATGCGCCCATGAGTGGAAGTGCCCTATGCTCTCTAAGCTGAGTTTTTTAGATGTTTCAGGACACACCGTACACTTCTCCAGAGTGGCTGTTGGCAATTTACATCCCGCCCATCAGCGTAGCAAGGCTCCCGTTTCTCCATGGCCTGTCCTGCATTTCTGGTTTTGACACTTTATTCAGCACGGCCGTTTTGACCGATGGGAAGCGAGACTTCTTTGTAGCGCTGATTTGCCTTTCCAGGTTGCTTGGTTGGCCAAAAAGGGCGTATGCGTTTTTTCCTGAATATATTCAGGAAAAAACGCATACGCCCTTTTTGGCCAAGGGCATCATTGTCGAGGTTTTGCCGCTTTTCCTGTGCTTTAAAGGCGATTGGAATCTACCTCCTGAAATCTGTTTCCTGCAATTCTGCCTTGCTTTCAAATCCTCTTCGTTGCCTTCCCTCAATATGTTTGTGGACGAGAGTTATCATTTATAACTCTGCAGGTTTGTGAATTGCAGTGCCCCTGACCTCCATTTTTCAACTCGCTTTTTTAGGAGCTGGCCGCAAAAGCGCAGGATTGCTTCAGGCCCTGTTCTGCTTCCGGGCGGCAGGCTGAGCCTGTGGTTAATTCTTCTTCCTGATGGGAAAATAGAGTGACATGTGCTTGTCCCAACACCTAGAGCTAGTCTCTCACTGGTTCCCCGTCTTCCCGTTAATCCTCAGGACAAATTGCAACCTGTACGGAACAGGAGGTTAAAGGTGCTGATTCTTCAAGGAGGGAGATTGCTGGTAAAGCGGCTGGAATGGCGAACCCGAGCACAAGGAGATGAGAAATGAGGTGCGTTTTAGAAACATTTCCCGATCACATGGTGTACCATCTTCTGGGTTTCTCATGCATGTTTTCGATGTAGGAAGATGCCCTTGAACCTGGAGATTTGAGACCCATGGGATGGGTACCACGCAGTATTACTTTAAAGGGTCTGCGTTTGCTCACCCAACCTCACCAAACCTCTCAGCCCCAAGAGTGTCCACCCCCATGTCTCAAATAGCTGTGGGTCTAGATATGGTCAATCCAGGTGGCATCACAGCCCCTGAACGAATTTTGTAAGAATTGCTCTCTCTTTCACTGTCTTTGTTTCACGGGTTTTTAAAAGTAATTGATTTTTATAATGGGGTTTAGCTGCTTTTCACTGGTGTGTTTATGCCGCTTTACACCCACTTGACTCACTTACAGAGAGATATCAATACATAGGTTTTAAGATTCTTACTAGTCAGATATATTCTTGGGCGGTGAATAGGGGGTGTTCAGTCCAGTTCACTGAGCAAGGAGTAGGTCTTGTCTATTACATATTGGGTTTATGGAACGGTATCTGAGATAATTTGAAACCCTTGTTTTATGCATCACCCCACATCACCTTTCCCGTTAAGCAGCCATAGTGTGTTTTCTAAACGTGTGACTCTGTTCTGTTTTGTAATTCATTTCAAGTGTAGCGGTTTTTACATTCCCTCTATAAGTGATATCTTATGATAAGTGTCTTCTTCTGTGTGACTTATTTCACTTAGAATCGTCGTATCTAAATCCACTCATCATGCTGCTACTAGCCTTATGACGTTGATTTCATGGCTGAGTGATAATCCATTGTACAGAAGGACCACAACTTCTTTATCCATTTTTCTCTTTCCTGGGATATTTAAGGTGCAACGAAGTGGAGGTTCTTGCCAACAGAGCAGCCCTAAACTTTGGGGTGCCTGTGTCTTGCTGATTTTTCATTTTCCCAGTTTATACGCCCATGAGTGGAAGTGCCCTATGCTCTCTAAGCTGAGTTTTTTAGACGTTTCAGGACACAGTGTACACTTCTCCAGAGTGGCTGTTGGCAATTTACATCCCGCCCATCAGCGTAGCAAGGCTCCCGTTTCTCCATGGCCTGTCCTGCATTTCTGGTTTTGACACTTTATTCAGCACAGCCGTTTTAACCGATGGGAAGCGAGACTTCTTTGTAGCGCTGATTTGCCTTTCCAGGTTGCTTGGTTGGCCAAAAAGGGCGTATGCGTTTTTTCCTGAATATATTCAGGAAAAAACGCATACGCCCATTTTGGCCAAGGGCATCATTGTCGAGGTTTTGCCGCTTTTCCTGTGCTTTAAAGGCGATTCGAATCTACCTCCTGAAATCTCTTTCCTCCAATTCTGCCTTGCTTTCAAATCCTCTTCGTTGCCTACCCTCAATATGTTTGTGGACGAGAGTTATCATGTATAACTCTGCAGGTTTGTGAATTGCAGTGCCCCTGACCTCCATTTTTCAACTCGCTTTTTTGGGAGCTGGCCGCAAAAGCGCGGGATTGCTTCAGGCCCTGTTCTGCTTCCGGGCGGCAGGCTGAGCCTGTGGTTAATTCTTCTTCCTGATGGGAAAATAGAGTGACCTGTGCTTGTCCCAACACCTACAGCTAGTCTCTCACTGGTTCCCCCTCTTCCCGTTCATCCTCAGGACAAATTGCAACCTGTACGGAACCGGAGGTTAAAGGTGCTGATTCTCCAAGGAGGGAGATTGCTGGTAAAGCGGCTGGAATGGCGAACCCGAGCACAAGGAGATGAGAAATGAGGTGCGTTTTAGAAACCTTTCCCGATCACACGGTGTACCATCTTCTGGGTTTCTCATGCATGTTTTCGATGTAGGAAGATGCCCTTGAACCTGGAGATTTGGGACCCATGGGATGGGTACCACGCAGTATTACTTTAAAGGGTCTGCGTTTGCTCACCCAACCTCACCAAACCTCTCAGCCCCTAGAGTGTCCACCCTCATGTCTCAAATAGCTCTGGGTCTAGATATGGTCAATCCAGGTGGCATCACAGCCCCTGAACGAATTTTGTAAGAATTGCTCTCTCTTTCACTGTCTTTGTTTCACGGGTTTTTAAAAGTAATTGATTTTTTTAATGGGGTTTAGCTGCTTTTCACTGCTGTGTTTATGCCGCTTTACACCCACTTGACTCACTTACAGAGAGATATCAATACATAGGTTTTAAGATTCTTACTAGTCAGATATATTCTTGGGCGGTGAATAGGGGGTGTTTAGTCCAGTTCACTGAGCAAGGAGTAGGTCTTGTCTATTACATATTGGGTTTATGGAACGGGATCTGAGATAATTTGAAACCCTTGTTTTATGCATCACCCCACATCACCTTTCCCGTTAAGCAGCCATAGTGTGTTTTCTAAACGTGTGACTCTGTTCTGTTTTGTAATTCAGTTCAAGTGTAGCGGTTTTTACATTCCCTCTGTAAGTGATATCTTATGATAAGTGTCTTCTTCTGTGTGACTTATTTCACTTAGAATCGTCGTATCTAAATCCACTCATCATGCTGCTACTAGCCTTATGACGTTGATTTCATGGCTGAGTGATAATCCGTTGTACAGAAGGACCACAACTTCTTTATCCATTTTTCTCTTTCCTGGGATATTTAAGGTGCAACGAAGTGGAGGTTCTTGCCAACAGAGTAGCCCTAAACTTTGGGGTGCCTGTGTCTTGCTGATTTTTCATTTTCCCAGTTTATACGCCCATGAGTGGAAGTGCCCTATGCTCTCTAAGCTGAGTTTTTTAGATGTTTCAGGACACAGTGTACACTTCTCCAGAGTGGCTGTTGGCAATGTACATCCCGCCCATCAGCGTAGCAAGGCTCCCGTTTCTCCATGGCCTGTCCTGCATTTCTGGTTTTGACACTTTATTCAGCATGGCCCTTTTGACCGATGGGAAGCGAGACTTCTTTGTAGCGCTGATTTGCCTTTCCAGGTTGCTTGGTTGGCCAAAAAGGGCGTATGCGTTTTTTCCTCAATATATTCCGGAAAAAACGCATACGCCCATTTTGGCCAAGGGCATCATTGTCGAGGTTTTGCCGCTTTTCCTGTGCTTTAAAGGCGATTCGAATCTACCTCCTGAAATCTGTTCCCTGCAATTCTGCCTTGCTTTCAAATCCTCTTCGTTGCCTTCCCTCAATATATTTGTGGACGAGAGTTATCATTTATAACTCTGCAAATCTGTGAATTGCAGTGCCCCTGAGCTCCATTTTTCAACTCGCTGTTTTGGGAGCTGGCCGCCAAAGCGCAGGATTGCTTCAGGCCCTATTCTGGTTCCCGGGGGCAGGCTGAGTCTGTGGTTAATTCTTCTTCCTGATGGGAAAATAGAGTGACCTGTGCCTATCCCAACACCTAGAACTACCCTCTCATTGGTTCCCCCTCTTCCCATTCATCCTCAGGACAAATTGCAACCTGTACGAAACAGGAGGTTAAAGGTGCTGATTCTCCAAGTGGGGAGATTGTTAGTAATGCGGCTGGAGTGGCGAACCCGAGCACCAGGAGATGAGGAATGAGGTGCGTTTCAGAAACCTTTCCCGATCACACTGTATACCATCCACTGGGTTTCCCATGCATTTTTTCTCTGTAAGAAGATTCCCTTTAACCTGGAGATTTGGGACCCATAGAATGGGTATCACGCACTATTACTTTAAAGGGTAGGCATTTGCTCACCCAACCTCACCAATCCTCTCAGCCCCAAGAGTGTCCAGCCTTATATCTAATCCAGCTGTGGGTCTAGATATGGTCGATCCAGGTTGCTTCACTGCCCCTGATCGAACTTTGTACGAATTTCTCTCTCTTTCACTGTCTTTGTTGGGGTTGTTTTTTGTAGTCTATTTTTATAATGGGGTTTAGCTGCTTTTCACTGCTGTGTTTATGCCGCTTTACACCCACTTGATTCATTTACAGAGAGATATCAATACATAGGTTTTAAGATTCTTAGTAGTCAGATATACTCTTGTGCGGTGAATAGGGGGCGTTGAGTCCAGTTCACTGAGCAAGGGGTAGGTGTTGTCTGTTACATATTTGGTTTATGGAACGGTATGTGTGCTAATTTCAAACCCTTGTTTTATGCCTCACCGCACCTCACCTTTCCAGTTAAGCAGCCATCCAGTGTTTTCTAAATGTGTGACTCTGTTCTGTTTTGTAATCAGGTCATGTGTAGCGATTTTTACTTTCCCTCTATAAGTGATATCTTATGATAAGTGTCTTTTTCTGTGTGACTTATTTCACTTAGAAACATCGTACCTAAATCCACTCATCATGCTGCTAGTAGCCGTATGACGTTGATTTCATGGCTGAGTGATATTCCATTGTACATAAGTACCACACTTCTTTATCCATTTTTCTCTATCCTGGCATATTTAAGTTGTAATGAAGTGGAGGTTCTTGTAAACAGAGCAGGCCTAAACTTTGGGGTGCCTGTGTCTTGCTGATTTTTAGTTTTCCCAATTTATATGCCCATGAGTGGAAGTGCCCTATGCTCTCTAGCTGTGTTTTTTAGATGTTTTAGGAAACACCATGCACTTCTCCAGAGTGGCCATTGGCAATTTACATCCCGCCCATCAGCCTAACAAGGCTCCCTTTTCTACCTGACCTGTCCTGCACTTCTGGTTTTTACACTTTTTTGCATGGTCTTTGGACGGATGGGAAGTGAGACTTATTTGTAGTGCTGATTTGCCTTTCCGTCTTGCTTGGTTGACCAAAAAGGGCGTATGCGGTTTTTCCTGAATATATTCAGGAAAAAACGCATACGCCCTTTTTGGCCAAGTGCATCATTGTCGACGTTTTGCCACTTTTCATGTGCTCTAAAGGCGATTCGTATCTACCCCCTGAAATCTGGGGGCTTGTCTCCGCACATTCCTCTCTAATATACAACCTCGGAACACTACCTCCAGGAAGACTCTGTTGCCCTAGTAACAAGGGTTGAGAACGTAATAATGCTGCCGCCTTGTGGCTGTTTCTCACAACAGCAGCTTTCAACCCAGTGCTAATGGTTGCTTAACAGTCGCAAGGACTGTAGGGCTGTGAATGACACCTCCCCTCAAAAAATGCCCTGGGGTAGGGAATAGGCAAGAAAATTCAACACATGACAAATTTTTCAAGAAGTCAATATGAAGAGAGGATTTGTACTCACTCTTTAAAAAAAAGAGGAAAAGAAAAAAAGGACATGCCTAAAGCTTAGTATAAGGAATTATTAGCCACATGCAAATCCAAACTCCAAAAAGGTTTCAGCTCACACCAGTCAAAGGACCATCAGCAAAACGTCTACAAACTATAAATGCTGAAGGGGTTTTAGAGAACTTTGTACCTTCTAGCAGCTGGTGGGATGTAAAGTGGTAACAGCACTAACAAAAACTGAATGGAGCTGCTTTAAAAGGTAAAAATTGAGCTACCAGATGATGTAGCAGGGCACCTTTTGGGCCTATAATCTAAGACCACCGGAATCAGAAAGACAGAGGCAGGCAAATGTGCACTGCAGCAATATTGAAATAGCCAAGACATGGAAGCAAAAAAAAGGTCCATAAACAGATGAATTGACAAAGAAGAAGTGGTATATGTACAGAATGGAATAGTAGCCTCGGTAAAAAAATGAAGAGTGCCGTTTTCAGGACTACAAATGAGCCTAGAAATAATCATATTAAGTAAAGTAAGTCAAAAGAGAATGACAAATATCCTATGATATCATTTACACAAGTTATCCTAAGATTGCTACCAATGAACATACTTCCACAGAAAAAGACACTCACAGACTTATAAAACAAACTAAAGGTTAACCAAAATGAAAGGTGGAAGGATGGAAAAATTAGGATTATGGGGCTAACCTAAATAGGCTAATGTATGTTAAATGTATATAAACACTTAACATATAAACTATATAAATTTCCTGCAATTCTGCCTTGATTTCAAATCCTATTCGTTGCCTTCCTTCAATATATTTTTGGACTTGAGTTAGCATTTATAACTCTACAGGATTGTGAATTGCAGTGCTCCTGAGCTACATTTTTCAACTCGCTTTTTTGGAAGCTGGCCACAAAACCGCAGAATTGCTTAAGGCCCTATTCTGGTTCCGTGGGGCAGGCTGAGCCTGTGGTTAATTCTTCTTCCTGATGGGAAATTAGAGTGACCTATACCTGTCCCAACACCTAGAGCTAGCCTCTCATGGGTTCCCCCTCTTCCCATTCATCCTCAGGACAATTTGCAACCTGTACGAAACAGGAGGTTAAAGGTGCTGATTCTCCAAGTGGGGAGATTGTTAGTAAAGCGGCTGGAATGGCGAACCCGAGCACCAGGAGATGAGGAATGAGGTGCGTTTCAGAAACCTTTCTCGATCACACTGTATACTATCTACCGGGTTTCCCAAGCATTTTTTTCTCTGTAGGAAGATTCCATTGAACCTGGAGATTTGGGATCCATAGAATGGGTACCATGCAGTATTATTTAAAGGGTCTGCGTTTGCTCACCCAAACACACCAATCCTCTCAGCCCCAAGAGTGTCCACCCTTATGTCTCAATCAGCTGTAGGTCTAGATATGGTCAATCCAGGTGGCATCACAGCCCCTGAACGAATTTTGTAAGAATTGCTCTCTCTTTCACTGTTTTTGTTTCACGGGTTTTTAAAAGTAATTGATTTTTATAATGGGGTTTAGCTGCTTTTCACTGCTGTGTTTATGCCGCTTTACACCCACTTGATTCATTTACAGAGAGATATCAATACATAGGTTTTAAGATTCTTAGTAGTCAGATATACTCTTGTGCGGTGAATAGGGGGCGTTGAGTCCAGTTCACTGAGCAAGGGGTAGGTGTTGTCTGTTACATATTTGGTTTATGGAACGGTATGTGTGCTAATTTCAAACCCTTGTTTTATGCCTCACCGCACCTCACCTTTCCAGTTAAGCAGCCATCCAGTGTTTTCTAAATGTGTGACTCTGTTCTGTTTTGTAATCAGGTCATGTGTAGCGATTTTTACTTTCCCTCTATAAGTGATATCTTATGATAAGTGTCTTTTTCTGTGTGACTTATTTCACTTAGAAACATCGTACCTAAATCCACTCATCATGCTGCTAGTAGCCGTATGACGTTGATTTCATGGCTGAGTGATATTCCATTGTACATAAGTACCACACTTCTTTATCCATTTTTCTCTATCCTGGCATATTTAAGTTGTAATGAAGTGGAGGTTCTTGTAAACAGAGCAGGCCTAAACTTTGGGGTGCCTGTGTCTTGCTGATTTTTAGTTTTCCCAATTTATATGCCCATGAGTGGAAGTGCCCTATGCTCTCTAGCTGTGTTTTTTAGATGTTTTAGGAAACACCATGCACTTCTCCAGAGTGGCCATTGGCAATTTACATCCCGCCCATCAGCCTAACAAGGCTCCCTTTTCTACCTGACCTGTCCTGCACTTCTGGTTTTTACACTTTTTTGCATGGTCTTTGGACGGATGGGAAGTGAGACTTATTTGTAGTGCTGATTTGCCTTTCCGTCTTGCTTGGTTGGCCAAAAAGGGCGTATGCGGTTTTTCCTGAATATATTCAGGAAAAAACGCATACGCCCTTTTTGGCCAAGTGCATCATTGTCGACGTTTTGCCACTTTTCATGTGCTCTAAAGGCGATTCGTATCTACCCCCTGAAATCTGGGGGCTTGTCTCCGCACATTCCTCTCTAATATACAACCTCGGAACACTACCTCCAGGAAGACTCTGTTGCCCTAGTAACAAGGGTTGAGAACGTAATAATGCTGCCGCCTTGTGGCTGTTTCTCACAACAGCAGCTTTCAACCCAGTGCTAATGGTTGCTTAACAGTCGCAAGGACTGTAGGGCTGTGAATGACACCTCCCCTCAAAAAATGCCCTGGGGTAGGGAATAGGCAAGAAAATTCAACACATGACAAATTTTTCAAGAAGTCAATATGAAGAGAGGATTTGTACTCACTCTTTAAAAAAAAGAGGAAAAGAAAAAAAGGACATGCCTAAAGCTTAGTATAAGGAATTATTAGCCACATGCAAATCCAAACTCCAAAAAGGTTTCAGCTCACACCAGTCAAAGGACCATCAGCAAAACGTCTACAAACTATAAATGCTGAAGGGGTTTTAGAGAACTTTGTACCTTCTAGCAGCTGGTGGGATGTAAAGTGGTAACAGCACTAACAAAAACTGAATGGAGCTGCTTTAAAAGGTAAAAATTGAGCTACCAGATGATGTAGCAGGGCACCTTTTGGGCCTATAATCTAAGACCACCGGAATCAGAAAGACAGAGGCAGGCAAATGTGCACTGCAGCAATATTGAAATAGCCAAGACATGGAAGCAAAAAAAAGGTCCATAAACAGATGAATTGACAAAGAAGAAGTGGTATATGTACAGAATGGAATAGTAGCCTCGGTAAAAAAATGAAGAGTGCCGTTTTCAGGACTACAAATGAGCCTAGAAATAATCATATTAAGTAAAGTAAGTCAAAAGAGAATGACAAATATCCTATGATATCATTTACACAAGTTATCCTAAGATTGCTACCAATGAACATACTTCCACAGAAAAAGACACTCACAGACTTATAAAACAAACTAAAGGTTAACCAAAATGAAAGGTGGAAGGATGGAAAAATTAGGATTATGGGGCTAACCTAAATAGGCTAATGTATGTTAAATGTATATAAACACTTAACATATAAACTATATAAATTTCCTGCAATTCTGCCTTGATTTCAAATCCTATTCGTTGCCTTCCTTCAATATATTTTTGGACTTGAGTTAGCATTTATAACTCTACAGGATTGTGAATTGCAGTGCTCCTGAGCTACATTTTTCAACTCGCTTTTTTGGAAGCTGGCCACAAAACCGCAGAATTGCTTAAGGCCCTATTCTGGTTCCGTGGGGCAGGCTGAGCCTGTGGTTAATTCTTCTTCCTGATGGGAAATTAGAGTGACCTATACCTGTCCCAACACCTAGAGCTAGCCTCTCATGGGTTCCCCCTCTTCCCATTCATCCTCAGGACAATTTGCAACCTGTACGAAACAGGAGGTTAAAGGTGCTGATTCTCCAAGTGGGGAGATTGTTAGTAAAGCGGCTGGAATGGCGAACCCGAGCACCAGGAGATGAGGAATGAGGTGCGTTTCAGAAACCTTTCTCGATCACACTGTAAACTATCTACCGGGTTTCCCAAGCATTTTTTTCTCTGTAGGAAGATGCCCTTGAACCTGGAGATTTGAGACCCATGGGATGGGTACCACGCAGTATTACTTTAAAGGGTCTGCGTTTGCTCACCCAACCTCACCAAACCTCTCAGCCCCAAGAGTGTCCACCCCCATGTCTCAAATAGCTGTGGGTCTAGATATGGTCAATCCAGGTGGCATCACAGCCCCTGAACGAATTTTGTAAGAATTGCTCTCTCTTTCACTGTCTTTGTTTCACGGGTTTTTAAAAGTAATTGATTTTTATAATGGGGTTTAGCTGCTTTTCACTGCTGTGTTTATGCCGCTTTACACCCACTTGACTCACTTACAGAGAGATATCAATACATAGGTGTTAACATTCTTACTAGTCAGATATATTCTTGGGCGGTGAATAGGGGGTGTTGAGTCCAGTTCACTGAGCAAGGAGTAGGTCTTGTCTATTACATATTGGGTTTATGGAACGGTATCTGAGATAATTTGAAACCCTTGTTTTATGCATCACCCCACCTCACCTTTCCCGTTAAGCAGCCATAGTGTGTTTTCTAAACGTGTGACTCTGTTCTGTTTTGTAATTCAGTTCAAGTGTAGCGGTTTTTACATTCCCTCTATAAGTGATATCTTATGATAAGTGTCTTCTTCTGTGTGACTTATTTCACTTAGAATCGTCGTATCTAAATCCACTCATCATGCTGCTACTAGCCTTATGACGTTGATTTCATGGCTGCGTGATATTCCATTGTACATAAGGACCACAACTTCTTTATCCATTTTTCTCTTTCCTGGGATATTTAAGGTGTAACGAAGTGGAGGTTCTTGTCAACAGAGCAGCCCTAAACTTTGGGGTGCCTGTGTCTTGCTGATTTTTCATTTTTCCAATTCATGCGCCCATGAGTGGAAGTGCCCTATGCTCTCTAAGCTGAGTTTTTTAGATGTTTCAGGACACACCGTACACTTCTCCAGAGTGGCTGTTGGCAATTTACATCCCGCCCATCAGCGTAGCAAGGCTCCCGTTTCTCCATGGCCTGTCCTGCATTTCTGGTTTTGACACTTTATTCAGCACAGCCGTTTTAACCGATGGGAAGCGAGACTTCTTTGTAGCGCTGATTTGCCTTTCCAGGTTGCTTGGTTGGCCAAAAAGGGCGTATGCGTTTTTTCCTGAATATATTCAGGAAAAAACGCATACGCCCTTTTTGGCCAAGGGCATCATTGTCGAGGTTTTGCCGCTTTTCCTGTGCTTTAAAGGCGATTGGAATCTACCTCCTGAAATCTCTTTCCTCCAATTCTGCCTTGCTTTCAAATCCTCTTCGTTGCCTACCCTCAATATGTTTGTGGACGAGAGTTATCATGTATAACTCTGCAGGTTTGTGAATTGCAGTGCCCCTGACCTCCATTTTTCAACTCGCTTTTTTGGGAGCTGGCCGCAAAAGCGCGGGATTGCTTCAGGCCCTGTTCTGCTTCCGGGCGGCAGGCTGAGCCTGTGGTTAATTCTTCTTCCTGATGGGAAAATAGAGTGACCTGTGCTTGTCCCAACACCTACAGCTAGTCTCTCACTGGTTCCCCCTCTTCCCGTTCATCCTCAGGACAAATTGCAACCTGTACGGAACCGGAGGTTAAAGGTGCTGATTCTCCAAGGAGGGAGATTGCTGGTAAAGCGGCTGGAATGGCGAACCCGAGCACAAGGAGATGAGAAATGAGGTGCGTTTTAGAAACCTTTCCCGATCACACGGTGTACCATCTTCTGGGTTTCTCATGCATGTTTTCGATGTAGGAAGATGCCCTTGAACCTGGAGATTTGGGACCCATGGGATGGGTACCACGCAGTATTACTTTAAAGGGTCTGCGTTTGCTCACCCAACCTCACCAAACCTCTCAGCCCCTAGAGTGTCCACCCTCATGTCTCAAATAGCTCTGGGTCTAGATATGGTCAATCCAGGTGGCATCACAGCCCCTGAACGAATTTTGTAAGAATTGCTCTCTCTTTCACTGTCTTTGTTTCACGGGTTTTTAAAAGTAATTGATTTTTTTAATGGGGTTTAGCTGCTTTTCACTGCTGTGTTTATGCCGCTTTACACCCACTTGACTCACTTACAGAGAGATATCAATACATAGGTTTTAAGATTCTTACTAGTCAGATATATTCTTGGGCGGTGAATAGGGGGTGTTTAGTCCAGTTCACTGAGCAAGGAGTAGGTCTTGTCTATTACATATTGGGTTTATGGAACGGGATCTGAGATAATTTGAAACCCTTGTTTTATGCATCACCCCCCATCACCTTTCCCGTTAAGCAGCCATAGTGTGTTTTCTAAACGTGTGACTCTGTTCTGTTTTGTAATTCAGTTCAAGTGTAGCGGTTTTTACATTCCCTCTATAAGTGATATCTTATGATAAGTGTCTTCTTCTGTGTGACTTATTTCACTTAGAATCGTCGTATCTAAATCCACTCATCATGCTGCTACTAGCCTTATGACGTTGATTTCATGGCTGAGTGATAATCCGTTGTACAGAAGGACCACAACTTCTTTATCCATTTTTCTCTTTCCTGGGATATTTAAGGTGCAACGAAGTGGAGGTTCTTGCCAACAGAGTAGCCCTAAACTTTGGGGTGCCTGTGTCTTGCTGATTTTTCATTTTCCCAGTTTATACGCCCATGAGTGGAAGTGCCCTATGCTCTCTAAGCTGAGTTTTTTAGATGTTTCAGGACACAGTGTACACTTCTCCAGAGTGGCTGTTGGCAATGTACATCCCGCCCATCAGCGTAGCAAGGCTCCCGTTTCTCCATGGCCTGTCCTGCATTTCTGGTTTTGACACTTTATTCAGCATGGCCCTTTTGACCGATGGGAAGCGAGACTTCTTTGTAGCGCTGATTTGCCTTTCCAGGTTGCTTGGTTGGCCAAAAAGGGCGTATGCGTTTTTTCCTCAATATATTCCGGAAAAAACGCATACGCCCATTTTGGCCAAGGGCATCATTGTCGAGGTTTTGCCGCTTTTCCTGTGCTTTAAAGGCGATTCGAATCTACCTCCTGAAATCTGTTCCCTGCAATTCTGCCTTGCTTTCAAATCCTCTTCGTTGCCTTCCCTCAATATATTTGTGGACGAGAGTTATCATTTATAACTCTGCAAATCTGTGAATTGCAGTGCCCCTGAGCTCCATTTTTCAACTCGCTGTTTTGGGAGCTGGCCGCCAAAGCGCAGGATTGCTTCAGGCCCTATTCTGGTTCCCGGGGGCAGGCTGAGTCTGTGGTTAATTCTTCTTCCTGATGGGAAAATAGAGTGACCTGTGCCTATCCCAACACCTAGAACTACCCTCTCATTGGTTCCCCCTCTTCCCATTCATCCTCAGGACAAATTGCAACCTGTACGAAACAGGAGGTTAAAGGTGCTGATTCTCCAAGTGGGGAGATTGTTAGTAATGCGGCTGGAGTGGCGAACCCGAGCACCAGGAGATGAGGAATGAGGTGCGTTTCAGAAACCTTTCCCGATCACACTGTATACCATCCACTGGGTTTCCCATGCATTTTTTCTCTGTAAGAAGATTCCCTTTAACCTGGAGATTTGGGACCCATAGAATGGGTATCACGCACTATTACTTTAAAGGGTAGGCATTTGCTCACCCAACCTCACCAATCCTCTCAGCCCCAAGAGTGTCCAGCCTTATATCTAATCCAGCTGTGGGTCTAGATATGGTCGATCCAGGTTGCTTCACTGCCCCTGATCGAACTTTGTACGAATTTCTCTCTCTTTCACTGTCTTTGTTGGGGTTGTTTTTTGTAGTCTATTTTTATAATGGGGTTTAGCTGCTTTTCACTGCTGTGTTTATGCCGCTTTACACCCACTTGATTCATTTACAGAGAGATATCAATACATAGGTTTTAAGATTCTTAGTAGTCAGATATACTCTTGTGCGGTGAATAGGGGGCGTTGAGTCCAGTTCACTGAGCAAGGGGTAGGTGTTGTCTGTTACATATTTGGTTTATGGAACGGTATGTGTGCTAATTTCAAACCCTTGTTTTATGCCTCACCGCACCTCACCTTTCCAGTTAAGCAGCCATCCAGTGTTTTCTAAATGTGTGACTCTGTTCTGTTTTGTAATCAGGTCATGTGTAGCGATTTTTACTTTCCCTCTATAAGTGATATCTTATGATAAGTGTCTTTTTCTGTGTGACTTATTTCACTTAGAAACATCGTACCTAAATCCACTCATCATGCTGCTAGTAGCCGTATGACGTTGATTTCATGGCTGAGTGATATTCCATTGTACATAAGTACCACACTTCTTTATCCATTTTTCTCTATCCTGGCATATTTAAGTTGTAATGAAGTGGAGGTTCTTGTAAACAGAGCAGGCCTAAACTTTGGGGTGCCTGTGTCTTGCTGATTTTTAGTTTTCCCAATTTATATGCCCATGAGTGGAAGTGCCCTATGCTCTCTAGCTGTGTTTTTTAGATGTTTTAGGAAACACCATGCACTTCTCCAGAGTGGCCATTGGCAATTTACATCCCGCCCATCAGCCTAACAAGGCTCCCTTTTCTACCTGACCTGTCCTGCACTTCTGGTTTTTACACTTTTTTGCATGGTCTTTGGACGGATGGGAAGTGAGACTTATTTGTAGTGCTGATTTGCCTTTCCGTCTTGCTTGGTTGGCCAAAAAGGGCGTATGCGGTTTTTCCTGAATATATTCAGGAAAAAACGCATACGCCCTTTTTGGCCAAGTGCATCATTGTCGACGTTTTGCCACTTTTCATGTGCTCTAAAGGCGATTCGTATCTACCCCCTGAAATCTGGGGGCTTGTCTCCGCACATTCCTCTCTAATATACAACCTCGGAACACTACCTCCAGGAAGACTCTGTTGCCCTAGTAACAAGGGTTGAGAACGTAATAATGCTGCCGCCTTGTGGCTGTTTCTCACAACAGCAGCTTTCAACCCAGTGCTAATGGTTGCTTAACAGTCGCAAGGACTGTAGGGCTGTGAATGACACCTCCCCTCAAAAAATGCCCTGGGGTAGGGAATAGGCAAGAAAATTCAACACATGACAAATTTTTCAAGAAGTCAATATGAAGAGAGGATTTGTACTCACTCTTTAAAAAAAAGAGGAAAAGAAAAAAAGGACATGCCTAAAGCTTAGTATAAGGAATTATTAGCCACATGCAAATCCAAACTCCAAAAAGGTTTCAGCTCACACCAGTCAAAGGACCATCAGCAAAACGTCTACAAACTATAAATGCTGAAGGGGTTTTAGAGAACTTTGTACCTTCTAGCAGCTGGTGGGATGTAAAGTGGTAACAGCACTAACAAAAACTGAATGGAGCTGCTTTAAAAGGTAAAAATTGAGCTACCAGATGATGTAGCAGGGCACCTTTTGGGCCTATAATCTAAGACCACCGGAATCAGAAAGACAGAGGCAGGCAAATGTGCACTGCAGCAATATTGAAATAGCCAAGACATGGAAGCAAAAAAAAGGTCCATAAACAGATGAATTGACAAAGAAGAAGTGGTATATGTACAGAATGGAATAGTAGCCTCGGTAAAAAAATGAAGAGTGCCGTTTTCAGGACTACAAATGAGCCTAGAAATAATCATATTAAGTAAAGTAAGTCAAAAGAGAAAGACAAATATCCTATGATATCATTTACACAAGTTATCCTAAGATTGCTACCAATGAACATACTTCCACAGAAAAAGACACTCACAGACTTATAAAACAAACTAAAGGTTAACCAAAATGAAAGGTGGAAGGATGGAAAAATTAGGATTATGGGGCTAACCTAAATAGGCTAATGTATGTTAAATGTATATAAACACTTAACATATAAACTATATAAATTTCCTGCAATTCTGCCTTGATTTCAAATCCTATTCATTGCCTTCCTTCAATATATTTTTGGACTTGAGTTAGCATTTATAACTCTACAGGATTGTGAATTGCAGTGCTCCTGAGCTACATTTTTCAACTCGCTTTTTTGGAAGCTGGCCACAAAACCGCAGAATTGCTTAAGGCCCTATTCTGGTTCCGTGGGGCAGGCTGAGCCTGTGGTTAATTCTTCTTCCTGATGGGAAATTAGAGTGACCTATACCTGTCCCAACACCTAGAGCTAGCCTCTCATGGGTTCCCCCTCTTCCCATTCATCCTCAGGACAAT
The DNA here is from genome assembly GCF_965194805.1 of Balaenoptera borealis. Lineage (NCBI taxonomy): Eukaryota > Metazoa > Chordata > Mammalia > Artiodactyla > Balaenopteridae > Balaenoptera > Balaenoptera borealis. The sequence goes on along the minus strand of NW_028123740.1, from coordinate 544,958 downwards.
TTGCAACCTGTACGAAACAGGAGGTTAAAGGTGCTGATTCTCCAAGTGGGGAGATTGTTAGTAAAGCGGCTGGAATGGCGAACCCGAGCACCAGGAGATGAGGAATGAGGTGCGTTTCAGAAACCTTTCTCGATCACACTGTAAACTATCTACCGGGTTTCCCAAGCATTTTTTTCTCTGTAGGAAGATTCCATTGAACCTGGAGATTTGGGATCCATAGAATGGGTACCATGCAGTATTACTTTAAAGGGTCTGCGTTTGCTCACCCAAACACACCAATCCTCTCAGCCCCAAGAGTGTCCACCCTTATGTCTCAATCAGCTGTAGGTCTAGATATGGTCAATCCAGGTGGCATCACAGCCCCTGAACGAATTTTGTAAGAATTGCTCTCTCTTTCACTGTCTTTGTTTCACGGGTTTTTAAAAGTAATTGATTTTTATAATGGGGTTTAGCTGCTTTTCACTGCTGTGTTTATGCCGCTTTACACCCACTTGACTCACTTACAGAGAGATATCAATACATAGGTGTTAACATTCTTACTAGTCAGATATATTCTTGGGCGGTGAATAGGGGGTGTTGAGTCCAGTTCACTGAGCAAGGAGTAGGTCTTGTCTATTACATATTGGGTTTATGGAACGGTATCTGAGCTAATTTGAAACCCTTGTTTTATGCATCACCCCACCTCACCTTTCCTGTTAAGCAGCCATAGTGTGTTTTCTAAACGTGTGACTCTGTTCTGTTTTGTAATTCAGTTCAAGTGTAGCGGTTTTTACATTCCCTCTATAAGTGATATCTTATGATAAGTGTCTTTTTCTGTGTGACTTATTTCACTTAGAATCGTCATACCTAACTCCACTCATCATGCTGCTACTAGCCTTATGACGTTGATTTCATGGCTGCGTGATATTCCATTGTACATAAGGACCACAACTTCTTTATCCATTTTTCTCTTTCCTGGGATATTTAAGGTGTAACGAAGTGGAGGTTCTTGTCAACAGGGCAGCCCTAAACTTTGGGGTGTTTGTGTCTTTCTGATTTTTAATTTTTCCAATTCATGCGCCCATGAGTGGAAGTGCCCTATGCTCTCTAAGCTGAGTTTTTTAGATGTTTCAGGACACACCGTACACTTCTCCAGAGTGGCTGTTGGCAATTTACATCCCGCCCATCAGCGTAGCAAGGCTCCCGTTTCTCCATGGCCTGTCCTGCATTTCTGGTTTTGACACTTTATTCAGCACGGCCGTTTTGACCGATGGGAAGCGAGACTTCTTTGTAGCGCTGATTTGCCTTTCCAGGTTGCTTGGTTGGCCAAAAAGGGCGTATGCGTTTTTTCCTGAATATATTCAGGAAAAAACGCATACGCCCTTTTTGGCCAAGGGCATCATTGTCGAGGTTTTGCCGCTTTTCCTGTGCTTTAAAGGCGATTGGAATCTACCTCCTGAAATCTGTTTCCTGCAATTCTGCCTTGCTTTCAAATCCTCTTCGTTGCCTTCCCTCAATATGTTTGTGGACGAGAGTTATCATTTATAACTCTGCAGGTTTGTGAATTGCAGTGCCCCTGACCTCCATTTTTCAACTCGCTTTTTTAGGAGCTGGCCGCAAAAGCGCAGGATTGCTTCAGGCCCTGTTCTGCTTCCGGGCGGCAGGCTGAGCCTGTGGTTAATTCTTCTTCCTGATGGGAAAATAGAGTGACATGTGCTTGTCCCAACACCTAGAGCTAGTCTCTCACTGGTTCCCCGTCTTCCCGTTAATCCTCAGGACAAATTGCAACCTGTACGGAACAGGAGGTTAAAGGTGCTGATTCTTCAAGGAGGGAGATTGCTGGTAAAGCGGCTGGAATGGCGAACCCGAGCACAAGGAGATGAGAAATGAGGTGCGTTTTAGAAACATTTCCCGATCACATGGTGTACCATCTTCTGGGTTTCTCATGCATGTTTTCGATGTAGGAAGATGCCCTTGAACCTGGAGATTTGAGACCCATGGGATGGGTACCACGCAGTATTACTTTAAAGGGTCTGCGTTTGCTCACCCAACCTCACCAAACCTCTCAGCCCCAAGAGTGTCCACCCCCATGTCTCAAATAGCTGTGGGTCTAGATATGGTCAATCCAGGTGGCATCACAGCCCCTGAACGAATTTTGTAAGAATTGCTCTCTCTTTCACTGTCTTTGTTTCACGGGTTTTTAAAAGTAATTGATTTTTATAATGGGGTTTAGCTGCTTTTCACTGGTGTGTTTATGCCGCTTTACACCCACTTGACTCACTTACAGAGAGATATCAATACATAGGTTTTAAGATTCTTACTAGTCAGATATATTCTTGGGCGGTGAATAGGGGGTGTTCAGTCCAGTTCACTGAGCAAGGAGTAGGTCTTGTCTATTACATATTGGGTTTATGGAACGGTATCTGAGATAATTTGAAACCCTTGTTTTATGCATCACCCCACATCACCTTTCCCGTTAAGCAGCCATAGTGTGTTTTCTAAACGTGTGACTCTGTTCTGTTTTGTAATTCATTTCAAGTGTAGCGGTTTTTACATTCCCTCTATAAGTGATATCTTATGATAAGTGTCTTCTTCTGTGTGACTTATTTCACTTAGAATCGTCGTATCTAAATCCACTCATCATGCTGCTACTAGCCTTATGACGTTGATTTCATGGCTGAGTGATAATCCATTGTACAGAAGGACCACAACTTCTTTATCCATTTTTCTCTTTCCTGGGATATTTAAGGTGCAACGAAGTGGAGGTTCTTGCCAACAGAGCAGCCCTAAACTTTGGGGTGCCTGTGTCTTGCTGATTTTTCATTTTCCCAGTTTATACGCCCATGAGTGGAAGTGCCCTATGCTCTCTAAGCTGAGTTTTTTAGACGTTTCAGGACACAGTGTACACTTCTCCAGAGTGGCTGTTGGCAATTTACATCCCGCCCATCAGCGTAGCAAGGCTCCCGTTTCTCCATGGCCTGTCCTGCATTTCTGGTTTTGACACTTTATTCAGCACAGCCGTTTTAACCGATGGGAAGCGAGACTTCTTTGTAGCGCTGATTTGCCTTTCCAGGTTGCTTGGTTGGCCAAAAAGGGCGTATGCGTTTTTTCCTGAATATATTCAGGAAAAAACGCATACGCCCATTTTGGCCAAGGGCATCATTGTCGAGGTTTTGCCGCTTTTCCTGTGCTTTAAAGGCGATTCGAATCTACCTCCTGAAATCTCTTTCCTCCAATTCTGCCTTGCTTTCAAATCCTCTTCGTTGCCTACCCTCAATATGTTTGTGGACGAGAGTTATCATGTATAACTCTGCAGGTTTGTGAATTGCAGTGCCCCTGACCTCCATTTTTCAACTCGCTTTTTTGGGAGCTGGCCGCAAAAGCGCGGGATTGCTTCAGGCCCTGTTCTGCTTCCGGGCGGCAGGCTGAGCCTGTGGTTAATTCTTCTTCCTGATGGGAAAATAGAGTGACCTGTGCTTGTCCCAACACCTACAGCTAGTCTCTCACTGGTTCCCCCTCTTCCCGTTCATCCTCAGGACAAATTGCAACCTGTACGGAACCGGAGGTTAAAGGTGCTGATTCTCCAAGGAGGGAGATTGCTGGTAAAGCGGCTGGAATGGCGAACCCGAGCACAAGGAGATGAGAAATGAGGTGCGTTTTAGAAACCTTTCCCGATCACACGGTGTACCATCTTCTGGGTTTCTCATGCATGTTTTCGATGTAGGAAGATGCCCTTGAACCTGGAGATTTGGGACCCATGGGATGGGTACCACGCAGTATTACTTTAAAGGGTCTGCGTTTGCTCACCCAACCTCACCAAACCTCTCAGCCCCTAGAGTGTCCACCCTCATGTCTCAAATAGCTCTGGGTCTAGATATGGTCAATCCAGGTGGCATCACAGCCCCTGAACGAATTTTGTAAGAATTGCTCTCTCTTTCACTGTCTTTGTTTCACGGGTTTTTAAAAGTAATTGATTTTTTTAATGGGGTTTAGCTGCTTTTCACTGCTGTGTTTATGCCGCTTTACACCCACTTGACTCACTTACAGAGAGATATCAATACATAGGTTTTAAGATTCTTACTAGTCAGATATATTCTTGGGCGGTGAATAGGGGGTGTTTAGTCCAGTTCACTGAGCAAGGAGTAGGTCTTGTCTATTACATATTGGGTTTATGGAACGGGATCTGAGATAATTTGAAACCCTTGTTTTATGCATCACCCCACATCACCTTTCCCGTTAAGCAGCCATAGTGTGTTTTCTAAACGTGTGACTCTGTTCTGTTTTGTAATTCAGTTCAAGTGTAGCGGTTTTTACATTCCCTCTGTAAGTGATATCTTATGATAAGTGTCTTCTTCTGTGTGACTTATTTCACTTAGAATCGTCGTATCTAAATCCACTCATCATGCTGCTACTAGCCTTATGACGTTGATTTCATGGCTGAGTGATAATCCGTTGTACAGAAGGACCACAACTTCTTTATCCATTTTTCTCTTTCCTGGGATATTTAAGGTGCAACGAAGTGGAGGTTCTTGCCAACAGAGTAGCCCTAAACTTTGGGGTGCCTGTGTCTTGCTGATTTTTCATTTTCCCAGTTTATACGCCCATGAGTGGAAGTGCCCTATGCTCTCTAAGCTGAGTTTTTTAGATGTTTCAGGACACAGTGTACACTTCTCCAGAGTGGCTGTTGGCAATGTACATCCCGCCCATCAGCGTAGCAAGGCTCCCGTTTCTCCATGGCCTGTCCTGCATTTCTGGTTTTGACACTTTATTCAGCATGGCCCTTTTGACCGATGGGAAGCGAGACTTCTTTGTAGCGCTGATTTGCCTTTCCAGGTTGCTTGGTTGGCCAAAAAGGGCGTATGCGTTTTTTCCTCAATATATTCCGGAAAAAACGCATACGCCCATTTTGGCCAAGGGCATCATTGTCGAGGTTTTGCCGCTTTTCCTGTGCTTTAAAGGCGATTCGAATCTACCTCCTGAAATCTGTTCCCTGCAATTCTGCCTTGCTTTCAAATCCTCTTCGTTGCCTTCCCTCAATATATTTGTGGACGAGAGTTATCATTTATAACTCTGCAAATCTGTGAATTGCAGTGCCCCTGAGCTCCATTTTTCAACTCGCTGTTTTGGGAGCTGGCCGCCAAAGCGCAGGATTGCTTCAGGCCCTATTCTGGTTCCCGGGGGCAGGCTGAGTCTGTGGTTAATTCTTCTTCCTGATGGGAAAATAGAGTGACCTGTGCCTATCCCAACACCTAGAACTACCCTCTCATTGGTTCCCCCTCTTCCCATTCATCCTCAGGACAAATTGCAACCTGTACGAAACAGGAGGTTAAAGGTGCTGATTCTCCAAGTGGGGAGATTGTTAGTAATGCGGCTGGAGTGGCGAACCCGAGCACCAGGAGATGAGGAATGAGGTGCGTTTCAGAAACCTTTCCCGATCACACTGTATACCATCCACTGGGTTTCCCATGCATTTTTTCTCTGTAAGAAGATTCCCTTTAACCTGGAGATTTGGGACCCATAGAATGGGTATCACGCACTATTACTTTAAAGGGTAGGCATTTGCTCACCCAACCTCACCAATCCTCTCAGCCCCAAGAGTGTCCAGCCTTATATCTAATCCAGCTGTGGGTCTAGATATGGTCGATCCAGGTTGCTTCACTGCCCCTGATCGAACTTTGTACGAATTTCTCTCTCTTTCACTGTCTTTGTTGGGGTTGTTTTTTGTAGTCTATTTTTATAATGGGGTTTAGCTGCTTTTCACTGCTGTGTTTATGCCGCTTTACACCCACTTGATTCATTTACAGAGAGATATCAATACATAGGTTTTAAGATTCTTAGTAGTCAGATATACTCTTGTGCGGTGAATAGGGGGCGTTGAGTCCAGTTCACTGAGCAAGGGGTAGGTGTTGTCTGTTACATATTTGGTTTATGGAACGGTATGTGTGCTAATTTCAAACCCTTGTTTTATGCCTCACCGCACCTCACCTTTCCAGTTAAGCAGCCATCCAGTGTTTTCTAAATGTGTGACTCTGTTCTGTTTTGTAATCAGGTCATGTGTAGCGATTTTTACTTTCCCTCTATAAGTGATATCTTATGATAAGTGTCTTTTTCTGTGTGACTTATTTCACTTAGAAACATCGTACCTAAATCCACTCATCATGCTGCTAGTAGCCGTATGACGTTGATTTCATGGCTGAGTGATATTCCATTGTACATAAGTACCACACTTCTTTATCCATTTTTCTCTATCCTGGCATATTTAAGTTGTAATGAAGTGGAGGTTCTTGTAAACAGAGCAGGCCTAAACTTTGGGGTGCCTGTGTCTTGCTGATTTTTAGTTTTCCCAATTTATATGCCCATGAGTGGAAGTGCCCTATGCTCTCTAGCTGTGTTTTTTAGATGTTTTAGGAAACACCATGCACTTCTCCAGAGTGGCCATTGGCAATTTACATCCCGCCCATCAGCCTAACAAGGCTCCCTTTTCTACCTGACCTGTCCTGCACTTCTGGTTTTTACACTTTTTTGCATGGTCTTTGGACGGATGGGAAGTGAGACTTATTTGTAGTGCTGATTTGCCTTTCCGTCTTGCTTGGTTGGCCAAAAAGGGCGTATGCGGTTTTTCCTGAATATATTCAGGAAAAAACGCATACGCCCTTTTTGGCCAAGTGCATCATTGTCGACGTTTTGCCACTTTTCATGTGCTCTAAAGGCGATTCGTATCTACCCCCTGAAATCTGGGGGCTTGTCTCCGCACATTCCTCTCTAATATACAACCTCGGAACACTACCTCCAGGAAGACTCTGTTGCCCTAGTAACAAGGGTTGAGAACGTAATAATGCTGCCGCCTTGTGGCTGTTTCTCACAACAGCAGCTTTCAACCCAGTGCTAATGGTTGCTTAACAGTCGCAAGGACTGTAGGGCTGTGAATGACACCTCCCCTCAAAAAATGCCCTGGGGTAGGGAATAGGCAAGAAAATTCAACACATGACAAATTTTTCAAGAAGTCAATATGAAGAGAGGATTTGTACTCACTCTTTAAAAAAAAGAGGAAAAGAAAAAAAGGACATGCCTAAAGCTTAGTATAAGGAATTATTAGCCACATGCAAATCCAAACTCCAAAAAGGTTTCAGCTCACACCAGTCAAAGGACCATCAGCAAAACGTCTACAAACTATAAATGCTGAAGGGGTTTTAGAGAACTTTGTACCTTCTAGCAGCTGGTGGGATGTAAAGTGGTAACAGCACTAACAAAAACTGAATGGAGCTGCTTTAAAAGGTAAAAATTGAGCTACCAGATGATGTAGCAGGGCACCTTTTGGGCCTATAATCTAAGACCACCGGAATCAGAAAGACAGAGGCAGGCAAATGTGCACTGCAGCAATATTGAAATAGCCAAGACATGGAAGCAAAAAAAAGGTCCATAAACAGATGAATTGACAAAGAAGAAGTGGTATATGTACAGAATGGAATAGTAGCCTCGGTAAAAAAATGAAGAGTGCCGTTTTCAGGACTACAAATGAGCCTAGAAATAATCATATTAAGTAAAGTAAGTCAAAAGAGAATGACAAATATCCTATGATATCATTTACACAAGTTATCCTAAGATTGCTACCAATGAACATACTTCCACAGAAAAAGACACTCACAGACTTATAAAACAAACTAAAGGTTAACCAAAATGAAAGGTGGAAGGATGGAAAAATTAGGATTATGGGGCTAACCTAAATAGGCTAATGTATGTTAAATGTATATAAACACTTAACATATAAACTATATAAATTTCCTGCAATTCTGCCTTGATTTCAAATCCTATTCGTTGCCTTCCTTCAATATATTTTTGGACTTGAGTTAGCATTTATAACTCTACAGGATTGTGAATTGCAGTGCTCCTGAGCTACATTTTTCAACTCGCTTTTTTGGAAGCTGGCCACAAAACCGCAGAATTGCTTAAGGCCCTATTCTGGTTCCGTGGGGCAGGCTGAGCCTGTGGTTAATTCTTCTTCCTGATGGGAAATTAGAGTGACCTATACCTGTCCCAACACCTAGAGCTAGCCTCTCATGGGTTCCCCCTCTTCCCATTCATCCTCAGGACAATTTGCAACCTGTACGAAACAGGAGGTTAAAGGTGCTGATTCTCCAAGTGGGGAGATTGTTAGTAAAGCGGCTGGAATGGCGAACCCGAGCACCAGGAGATGAGGAATGAGGTGCGTTTCAGAAACCTTTCTCGATCACACTGTATACTATCTACCGGGTTTCCCAAGCATTTTTTTCTCTGTAGGAAGATTCCATTGAACCTGGAGATTTGGGATCCATAGAATGGGTACCATGCAGTATTATTTAAAGGGTCTGCGTTTGCTCACCCAAACACACCAATCCTCTCAGCCCCAAGAGTGTCCACCCTTATGTCTCAATCAGCTGTAGGTCTAGATATGGTCAATCCAGGTGGCATCACAGCCCCTGAACGAATTTTGTAAGAATTGCTCTCTCTTTCACTGTTTTTGTTTCACGGGTTTTTAAAAGTAATTGATTTTTATAATGGGGTTTAGCTGCTTTTCACTGCTGTGTTTATGCCGCTTTACACCCACTTGATTCATTTACAGAGAGATATCAATACATAGGTTTTAAGATTCTTAGTAGTCAGATATACTCTTGTGCGGTGAATAGGGGGCGTTGAGTCCAGTTCACTGAGCAAGGGGTAGGTGTTGTCTGTTACATATTTGGTTTATGGAACGGTATGTGTGCTAATTTCAAACCCTTGTTTTATGCCTCACCGCACCTCACCTTTCCAGTTAAGCAGCCATCCAGTGTTTTCTAAATGTGTGACTCTGTTCTGTTTTGTAATCAGGTCATGTGTAGCGATTTTTACTTTCCCTCTATAAGTGATATCTTATGATAAGTGTCTTTTTCTGTGTGACTTATTTCACTTAGAAACATCGTACCTAAATCCACTCATCATGCTGCTAGTAGCCGTATGACGTTGATTTCATGGCTGAGTGATATTCCATTGTACATAAGTACCACACTTCTTTATCCATTTTTCTCTATCCTGGCATATTTAAGTTGTAATGAAGTGGAGGTTCTTGTAAACAGAGCAGGCCTAAACTTTGGGGTGCCTGTGTCTTGCTGATTTTTAGTTTTCCCAATTTATATGCCCATGAGTGGAAGTGCCCTATGCTCTCTAGCTGTGTTTTTTAGATGTTTTAGGAAACACCATGCACTTCTCCAGAGTGGCCATTGGCAATTTACATCCCGCCCATCAGCCTAACAAGGCTCCCTTTTCTACCTGACCTGTCCTGCACTTCTGGTTTTTACACTTTTTTGCATGGTCTTTGGACGGATGGGAAGTGAGACTTATTTGTAGTGCTGATTTGCCTTTCCGTCTTGCTTGGTTGGCCAAAAAGGGCGTATGCGGTTTTTCCTGAATATATTCAGGAAAAAACGCATACGCCCTTTTTGGCCAAGTGCATCATTGTCGACGTTTTGCCACTTTTCATGTGCTCTAAAGGCGATTCGTATCTACCCCCTGAAATCTGGGGGCTTGTCTCCGCACATTCCTCTCTAATATACAACCTCGGAACACTACCTCCAGGAAGACTCTGTTGCCCTAGTAACAAGGGTTGAGAACGTAATAATGCTGCCGCCTTGTGGCTGTTTCTCACAACAGCAGCTTTCAACCCAGTGCTAATGGTTGCTTAACAGTCGCAAGGACTGTAGGGCTGTGAATGACACCTCCCCTCAAAAAATGCCCTGGGGTAGGGAATAGGCAAGAAAATTCAACACATGACAAATTTTTCAAGAAGTCAATATGAAGAGAGGATTTGTACTCACTCTTTAAAAAAAAGAGGAAAAGAAAAAAAGGACATGCCTAAAGCTTAGTATAAGGAATTATTAGCCACATGCAAATCCAAACTCCAAAAAGGTTTCAGCTCACACCAGTCAAAGGACCATCAGCAAAACGTCTACAAACTATAAATGCTGAAGGGGTTTTAGAGAACTTTGTACCTTCTAGCAGCTGGTGGGATGTAAAGTGGTAACAGCACTAACAAAAACTGAATGGAGATGCTTTAAAAGGTAAAAATTGAGCTACCAGATGATGTAGCAGGGCACCTTTTGGGCCTATAATCTAAGACCACCGGAATCAGAAAGACAGAGGCAGGCAAATGTGCACTGCAGCAATATTGAAATAGCCAAGACATGGAAGCAAAAAAAAGGTCCATAAACAGATGAATTGACAAAGAAGAAGTGGTATATGTACAGAATGGAATAGTAGCCTCGGTAAAAAAATGAAGAGTGCCGTTTTCAGGACTACAAATGAGCCTAGAAATAATCATATTAAGTAAAGTAAGTCAAAAGAGAATGACAAATATCCTATGATATCATTTACACAAGTTATCCTAAGATTGCTACCAATGAACATACTTCCACAGAAAAAGACACTCACAGACTTATAAAACAAACTAAAGGTTAACCAAAATGAAAGGTGGAAGGATGGAAAAATTAGGATTATGGGGCTAACCTAAATAGGCTAATGTATGTTAAATGTATATAAACACTTAACATATAAACTATATAAATTTCCTGCAATTCTGCCTTGATTTCAAATCCTATTCGTTGCCTTCCTTCAATATATTTTTGGACTTGAGTTAGCATTTATAACTCTACAGGATTGTGAATTGCAGTGCTCCTGAGCTACATTTTTCAACTCGCTTTTTTGGAAGCTGGCCACAAAACCGCAGAATTGCTTAAGGCCCTATTCTGGTTCCGTGGGGCAGGCTGAGCCTGTGGTTAATTCTTCTTCCTGATGGGAAATTAGAGTGACCTATACCTGTCCCAACACCTAGAGCTAGCCTCTCATGGGTTCCCCCTCTTCCCATTCATCCTCAGGACAATTTGCAACCTGTACGAAACAGGAGGTTAAAGGTGCTGATTCTCCAAGTGGGGAGATTGTTAGTAAAGCGGCTGGAATGGCGAACCCGAGCACCAGGAGATGAGGAATGAGGTGCGTTTCAGAAACCTTTCTCGATCACACTGTAAACTATCTACCGGGTTTCCCAAGCATTTTTTTCTCTGTAGGAAGATTCCATTGAACCTGGAGATTTGGGATCCATAGAATGGGTACCATGCAGTATTACTTTAAAGGGTCTGCGTTTGCTCACCCAAACACACCAATCCTCTCAGCCCCAAGAGTGTCCACCCTTATGTCTCAATCAGCTGTGGGTCTAGAGATGGTCAATCCAGGTGGCATCACAGCCCCTGAACGAATTTTGTAAGAATTGCTCTCTCTTTCACTGTCTTTGTTTCACGGGTTTTTAAAAGTAATTGATTTTTATAATGGGGTTTAGCTGCTTTTCACTGCTGTGTTTATGCCGCTTTACACCCACTTGACTCACTTACAGAGAGATATCAATACATAGGTGTTAACATTCTTACTAGTCAGATATATTCTTGGGCGGTGAATAGGGGGTGTTGAGTCCAGTTCACTGAGCAAGGAGTAGGTCTTGTCTATTACATATTGGGTTTATGGAACGGTATCTGAGCTAATTTGAAACCCTTGTTTTATGCATCACCCCACCTCACCTTTCCTGTTAAGCAGCCATAGTGTGTTTTCTAAACGTGTGACTCTGTTCTGTTTTGTAATTCAGTTCAAGTGTAGCGGTTTTTACATTCCCTCTATAAGTGATATCTTATGATAAGTGTCTTCTTCTGTGTGACTTATTTCACTTAGAATCGTCGTATCTAAATCCACTCATCATGCTGCTACTAGCCTTATGACGTTGATTTCATGGCTGAGTGATAATCCATTGTACAGAAGGACCACAACTTCTTTATCCATTTTTCTCTTTCCTGGGATATTTAAGGTGCAACGAAGTGGAGGTTCTTGCCAACAGAGCAGCCCTAAACTTTGGGGTGCCTGTGTCTTGCTGATTTTTCATTTTCCCAGTTTATACGCCCATGAGTGGAAGTGCCCTATGCTCTCTAAGCTGAGTTTTTTAGACGTTTCAGGACACAGTGTACACTTCTCCAGAGTGGCTGTTGGCAATTTACATCCCGCCCATCAGCGTAGCAAGGCTCCCGTTTCTCCATGGCCTGTCCTGCATTTCTGGTTTTGACACTTTATTCAGCACAGCCGTTTTAACCGATGGGAAGCGAGACTTCTTTGTAGCGCTGATTTGCCTTTCCAGGTTGCTTGGTTGGCCAAAAAGGGCGTATGCGTTTTTTCCTGAATATATTCAGGAAAAAACGCATACGCCCATTTTGGCCAAGGGCATCATTGTCGAGGTTTTGCCGCTTTTCCTGTGCTTTAAAGGCGATTCGAATCTACCTCCTGAAATCTCTTTCCTCCAATTCTGCCTTGCTTTCAAATCCTCTTCGTTGCCTACCCTCAATATGTTTGTGGACGAGAGTTATCATGTATAACTCTGCAGGTTTGTGAATTGCAGTGCCCCTGACCTCCATTTTTCAACTCGCTTTTTTGGGAGCTGGCCGCAAAAGCGCGGGATTGCTTCAGGCCCTGTTCTGCTTCCGGGCGGCAGGCTGAGCCTGTGGTTAATTCTTCTTCCTGATGGGAAAATAGAGTGACCTGTGCTTGTCCCAACACCTACAGCTAGTCTCTCACTGGTTCCCCCTCTTCCCGTTCATCCTCAGGACAAATTGCAACCTGTACGGAACCGGAGGTTAAAGGTGCTGATTCTCCAAGGAGGGAGATTGCTGGTAAAGCGGCTGGAATGGCGAACCCGAGCACAAGGAGATGAGAAATGAGGTGCGTTTTAGAAACCTTTCCCGATCACACGGTGTACCATCTTCTGGGTTTCTCATGCATGTTTTCGATGTAGGAAGATGCCCTTGAACCTGGAGATTTGGGACCCATGGGATGGGTACCACGCAGTATTACTTTAAAGGGTCTGCGTTTGCTCACCCAACCTCACCAAACCTCTCAGCCCCTAGAGTGTCCACCCTCATGTCTCAAATAGCTCTGGGTCTAGATATGGTCAATCCAGGTGGCATCACAGCCCCTGAACGAATTTTGTAAGAATTGCTCTCTCTTTCACTGTCTTTGTTTCACGGGTTTTTAAAAGTAATTGATTTTTTTAATGGGGTTTAGCTGCTTTTCACTGCTGTGTTTATGCCGCTTTACACCCACTTGACTCACTTACAGAGAGATATCAATACATAGGTTTTAAGATTCTTACTAGTCAGATATATTCTTGGGCGGTGAATAGGGGGTGTTTAGTCCAGTTCACTGAGCAAGGAGTAGGTCTTGTCTATTACATATTGGGTTTATGGAACGGGATCTGAGATAATTTGAAACCCTTGTTTTATGCATCACCCCACATCACCTTTCCCGTTAAGCAGCCATAGTGTGTTTTCTAAACGTGTGACTCTGTTCTGTTTTGTAATTCAGTTCAAGTGTAGCGGTTTTTACATTCCCTCTGTAAGTGATATCTTATGATAAGTGTCTTCTTCTGTGTGACTTATTTCACTTAGAATCGTCGTATCTAAATCCACTCATCATGCTGCTACTAGCCTTATGACGTTGATTTCATGGCTGAGTGATAATCCGTTGTACAGAAGGACCACAACTTCTTTATCCATTTTTCTCTTTCCTGGGATATTTAAGGTGCAACGAAGTGGAGGTTCTTGCCAACAGAGTAGCCCTAAAATTGGGGTGCCTGTGTCTTGCTGATTTTTCATTTTCCCAGTTTATACGCCCATGAGTGGAAGTGCCCTATGCTCTCTAAGCTGAGTTTTTTAGATGTTTCAGGACACAGTGTACACTTCTCCAGAGTGGCTGTTGGCAATGTACATCCCGCCCATCAGCGTAGCAAGGCTCCCGTTTCTCCATGGCCTGTCCTGCATTTCTGGTTTTGACACTTTATTCAGCATGGCCCTTTTGACCGATGGGAAGCGAGACTTCTTTGTAGCGCTGATTTGCCTTTCCAGGTTGCTTGGTTGGCCAAAAAGGGCGTATGCGTTTTTTCCTCAATATATTCCGGAAAAAACGCATACGCCCATTTTGGCCAAGGGCATCATTGTCGAGGTTTTGCCGCTTTTCCTGTGCTTTAAAGGCGATTCGAATCTACCTCCTGAAATCTGTTCCCTGCAATTCTGCCTTGCTTTCAAATCCTCTTCGTTGCCTTCCCTCAATATATTTGTGGACGAGAGTTATCATTTATAACTCTGCAAATCTGTGAATTGCAGTGCCCCTGAGCTCCATTTTTCAACTCGCTGTTTTGGGAGCTGGCCGCCAAAGCGCAGGATTGCTTCAGGCCCTATTCTGGTTCCCGGGGGCAGGCTGAGTCTGTGGTTAATTCTTCTTCCTGATGGGAAAATAGAGTGACCTGTGCCTATCCCAACACCTAGAACTACCCTCTCATTGGTTCCCCCTCTTCCCATTCATCCTCAGGACAAATTGCAACCTGTACGAAACAGGAGGTTAAAGGTGCTGATTCTCCAAGTGGGGAGATTGTTAGTAATGCGGCTGGAGTGGCGAACCCGAGCACCAGGAGATGAGGAATGAGGTGCGTTTCAGAAACCTTTCCCGATCACACTGTATACCATCCACTGGGTTTCCCATGCATTTTTTCTCTGTAAGAAGATTCCCTTTAACCTGGAGATTTGGGACCCATAGAATGGGTATCACGCACTATTACTTTAAAGGGTAGGCATTTGCTCACCCAACCTCACCAATCCTCTCAGCCCCAAGAGTGTCCAGCCTTATATCTAATCCAGCTGTGGGTCTAGATATGGTCGATCCAGGTTGCTTCACTGCCCCTGATCGAACTTTGTACGAATTTCTCTCTCTTTCACTGTCTTTGTTGGGGTTGTTTTTTGTAGTCTATTTTTATAATGGGGTTTAGCTGATTTTCACTGCTGTGTTTATGCCGCTTTACACCCACTTGATTCATTTACAGAGAGATATCAATACATAGGTTTTAAGATTCTTAGTAGTCAGATATACTCTTGTGCGGTGAATAGGGGGCGTTGAGTCCAGTTCACTGAGCAAGGGGTAGGTGTTGTCTGTTACATATTTGGTTTATGGAACGGTATGTGTGCTAATTTCAAACCCTTGTTTTATGCCTCACCGCACCTCACCTTTCCAGTTAAGCAGCCATCCAGTGTTTTCTAAATGTGTGACTCTGTTCTGTTTTGTAATCAGGTCATGTGTAGCGATTTTTACTTTCCCTCTATAAGTGATATCTTATGATAAGTGTCTTTTTCTGTGTGACTTATTTCACTTAGAAACATCGTACCTAAATCCACTCATCATGCTGCTAGTAGCCGTATGACGTTGATTTCATGGCTGAGTGATATTCCATTGTACATAAGTACCACACTTCTTTATCCATTTTTCTCTATCCTGGCATATTTAAGTTGTAATGAAGTGGAGGTTCTTGTAAACAGAGCAGGCCTAAACTTTGGGGTGCCTGTGTCTTGCTGATTTTTAGTTTTCCCAATTTATATGCCCATGAGTGGAAGTGCCCTATGCTCTCTAGCTGTGTTTTTTAGATGTCTTAGGAAACACCATGCACTTCTCCAGAGTGGCCATTGGCAATTTACATCCCGCCCATCAGCCTAACAAGGCTCCCTTTTCTACCTGACCTGTCCTGCACTTCTGGTTTTTACACTTTTTTGCATGGTCTTTGGACGGATGGGAAGTGAGACTTATTTGTAGTGCTGATTTGCCTTTCCGTCTTGCTTGGTTGGCCAAAAAGGGCGTATGCGGTTTTTCCTGAATATATTCAGGAAAAAACGCATACGCCCTTTTTGGCCAAGTGCATCATTGTCGACGTTTTGCCACTTTTCATGTGCTCTAAAGGCGATTCGTATCTACCCCCTGAAATCTGGGGGCTTGTCTCCGCACATTCCTCTCTAATATACAACCTCGGAACACTACCTCCAGGAAGACTCTGTTGCCCTAGTAACAAGGGTTGAGAACGTAATAATGCTGCCGCCTTGTGGCTGTTTCTCACAACAGCAGCTTTCAACCCAGTGCTAATGGTTGCTTAACAGTCGCAAGGACTGTAGGGCTGTGAATGACACCTCCCCTCAAAAAATGCCCTGGGGTAGGGAATAGGCAAGAAAATTCAACACATGACAAATTTTTCAAGAAGTCAATATGAAGAGAGGATTTGTACTCACTCTTTAAAAAAAAGAGGAAAAGAAAAAAAGGACATGCCTAAAGCTTAGTATAAGGAATTATTAGCCACATGCAAATCCAAACTCCAAAAAGGTTTCAGCTCACACCAGTCAAAGGACCATCAGCAAAACGTCTACAAACTATAAATGCTGAAGGGGTTTTAGAGAACTTTGTACCTTCTAGCAGCTGGTGGGATGTAAAGTGGTAACAGCACTAACAAAAACTGAATGGAGCTGCTTTAAAAGGTAAAAATTGAGCTACCAGATGATGTAGCAGGGCACCTTTTGGGCCTATAATCTAAGACCACCGGAATCAGAAAGACAGAGGCAGGCAAATGTGCACTGCAGCAATATTGAAATAGCCAAGACATGGAAGCAAAAAAAAGGTCCATAAACAGATGAATTGACAAAGAAGAAGTGGTATATGTACAGAATGGAATAGTAGCCTCGGTAAAAAAATGAAGAGTGCCGTTTTCAGGACTACAAATGAGCCTAGAAATAATCATATTAAGTAAAGTAAGTCAAAAGAGAATGACAAATATCCTATGATATCATTTACACAAGTTATCCTAAGATTGCTACCAATGAACATACTTCCACAGAAAAAGACACTCACAGACTTATAAAACAAACTAAAGGTTAACCAAAATGAAAGGTGGAAGGATGGAAAAATTAGGATTATGGGGCTAACCTAAATAGGCTAATGTATGTTAAATGTATATAAACACTTAACATATAAACTATATAAATTTCCTGCAATTCTGCCTTGATTTCAAATCCTATTCGTTGCCTTCCTTCAATATATTTTTGGACTTGAGTTAGCATTTATAGCTCTACAGGATTGTGAATTGCAGTGCTCCTGAGCTACATTTTTCAACTCGCTTTTTTGGAAGCTGGCCACAAAACCGCAGAATTGCTTAAGGCCCTATTCTGGTTCCGTGGGGCAGGCTGAGCCTGTGGTTAATTCTTCTTCCTGATGGGAAATTAGAGTGACCTATACCTGTCCCAACACCTAGAGCTAGCCTCTCATGGGTTCCCCCTCTTCCCATTCATCCTCAGGACAATTTGCAACCTGTACGAAACAGGAGGTTAAAGGTGCTGATTCTCCAAGTGGGGAGATTGTTAGTAAAGCGGCTGGAATGGCGAACCCGAGCACCAGGAGATGAGGAATGAGGTGCGTTTCAGAAACCTTTCTCGATCACACTGTATACTATCTACCGGGTTTCCCAAGCATTTTTTTCTCTGTAGGAAGATTCCATTGAACCTGGAGATTTGGGATCCATAGAATGGGTACCATGCAGTATTACTTTAAAGGGTCTGCGTTTGCTCACCCAAACACACCAATCCTCTCAGCCCCAAGAGTGTCCACCCTTATGTCTCAATCAGCTGTAGGTCTAGATATGGTCAATCCAGGTGGCATCACAGCCCCTGAACGAATTTTGTAAGAATTGCTCTCTCTTTCACTGTTTTTGTTTCACGGGTTTTTAAAAGTAATTGATTTTTATAATGGGGTTTAGCTGCTTTTCACTGCTGTGTTTATGCCGCTTTACACCCACTTGACTCACTTACAGAGAGATATCAATACATAGGTTTTAACATTCTTACTAGTCAGATATATTCTTGGGCGGTGAATAGGGGGTGTTGAGTCCAGTTCACTGAGCAAGGAGTAGGTCTTGTCTATTACATATTGGGTTTATGGAACGGTATCTAAGCTAATTTGAAACCCTTGTTTTATGCATCACCCCACCTCACCTTTCCTGTTAAGCAGCCATAGTGTGTTTTCTAAACGTGTGACTCTGTTCTGTTTTGTAATTCAGTTCAAGTGTAGCGGTTTTTACATTCCCTCTATAAGTGATATCTTATGATAAGTGTCTTTTTCTGTGTGACTTATTTCACTTAGAATCGTCATACCTAACTCCACTCATCATGCTGCTACTAGCCTTATGACGTTGATTTCATGGCTGCGTGATATTCCATTGTACATAAGGACCACAACTTCTTTATCCATTTTTCTCTTTCCTTGGATATTTAAGGTGTAAAGAAGTGGAGGTTCTTGTCAACAGGGCAGCCCTAAACTTTGGGGTGTTTGTGTCTTTCTGATTTTTAATTTCTCCAATTCATGCGCCCATGAGTGGAAGTGCCCTATGCTCTCTAAGCTGAGTTTTTTAGATGTTTCAGGACACACCGTACACTTCTCCAGAGTGGCTGTTGGCAATTTACATCCCGCCCATCAGCGTAGCAAGGCTCCCGTTTCTCCATGGCCTGTCCTGCATTTCTGGTTTTGACACTTTATTCAGCACGGCCGTTTTGACTGATGGGAAGCGAGACTTCTTTGTAGCGCTGATTTGCCTTTCCAGGTTGCTTGGTTGGCCAAAAAGGGCGTATGCGTTTTTTCCTGAATATATTCAGGAAAAAACGCATACGCCCTTTTTGGCCAAGGGCATCATTGTCGAGGTTTTACCGCTTTTCCTGTGCTTTAAAGGCGATTCGTATCTACCTCCTGAAATCTGTTTCCTGCAATTCTGCCTTGCTTTCAAATCCTCTTCGTTGCCTTCCCTCAATATGTTTGTGGACGAGAGTTATCATTTATAACTCTGCAGGTTTGTGAATTGCAGTGCCCCTGACCTCCATTTTTCAACTTGCTTTTTTGGGAGCTCTCCGCAAAAGCGCAGGATTGCTTCAGGCCCTGTTCTGCTTCCGGGCGGCAGGCTGAGCCTGTGGTTAATTCTTCTTCCTGATGGGAAAATAGAGTGACATGTGCTTGTCCCAACACCTAGAGCTAGTCTCTCACTGGTTCCCCGTCTTCCCGTTAATCCTCAGGACAAATTGCAACCTGTACGAAACAGGAGGTTAAAGGTGCTGATTCTCCAAGGAGGGAGATTGCTGGTAAAGCGGCTGGAATGGCGAACCCGAGCACAAGGAGATGAGAAATGAGGTGCGTTTTAGAAATATTTCCCGATCACATGGTGTACCATCTTCTGGGTTTCTCATGCATGTTTTCGATGTAGGAAGATGCCCTTGAACCTGGAGATTTGAGACCCATGGGATGGGTACCACGCAGTATTACTTTAAAGGGTCTGCGTTTGCTCACCCAACCTCACCAAACCTCTCAGCCCCAAGAGTGTCCACCCCCATGTCTCAAATAGCTGTGGGTCTAGATATGGTCAATCCAGGTGGCATCACAGCCCCTGAACGAATTTTGTAAGAATTGCTCTCTCTTTCACTGTTTTTGTTTCACGGGTTTTTAAAAGTAATTGATTTTTATAATGGGGTTTAGCTGCTTTTCACTGCTGTGTTTATGCCGCTTTACACCCACTTGACTCACTTACAGAGAGATATCAATACATAGGTTTTAACATTTTTACTAGTCAGATATATTCTTGGGCGGTGAATAGGGGGTGTTGAGTCCAGTTCACTGAGCAAGGAGTAGGTCTTGTCTATTACATATTGGGTTTATGGAACGGTATCTGAGCTAATTTGAAACCCTTGTTTTATGCATCACCCCACCTCACCTTTCCTGTTAAGCAGCCATAGTGTGTTTTCTAAACGTGTGACTCTGTTCTGTTTTGTAATTCAGTTCAAGTGTAGCGGTTTTTACATTCCCTCTATAAGTGATATCTTATGATAAGTGTCTTTTTCTGTGTGACTTATTTCACTTAGAATCGTCATACCTAACTCCACTCATCATGCTGCTACTAGCCTTATGACGTTGATTTCATGGCTGCGTGATATTCCATTGTACATAAGAACCACAACTTCTTTATCCATTTTTCTCTTTCCTGGGATATTTAAGGTGTAACGAAGTGGAGGTTCTTGTCAACAGGGCAGCCCTAAACTTTGGGGTGTTTGTGTCTTTCTGATTTTTAATTTTTCCAATTCATGCGCCCATGAGTGGAAGTGCCCTATGCTCTCTAAGCTGAGTTTTTTAGATGTTTCAGGACACACCGTACACTTCTCCAGAGTGGCTGTTGGCAATTTACATCCCGCCCATCAGCGTAGCAAGGCTCCCGTTTCTCCATGGCCTGTCCTGCATTTCTGGTTTTGACACTTTATTCAGCACGGCCGTTTTGACCGATGGGAAGCGAGACTTCTTTGTAGCGCTGATTTGCCTTTCCAGGTTGCTTGGTTGGCCAAAAAGGGCGTATGCGTTTTTTCCTGAATATATTCAGGAAAAAACGCATACGCCCTTTTTGGCCAAGGGCATCATTGTCGAGGTTTTGCCGCTTTTCCTGTGCTTTAAAGGCGATTCGAATCTACCTCCTGAAATCTGTTTCCTGCAATTCTGCCTTGCTTTCAAATCCTCTTCGTTGCCTTCCCTCAATATGTTTGTGGACGAGAGTTATCATTTATAACTCTGCAGGTTTGTGAATTGCAGTGCCCCTGACCTCCATTTTTCAACTCGCTTTTTTGGGAGCTGGCCGCAAAAGCGCAGGATTGCTTCAGGCCCTGTTCTGCTTCCGGGCGGCAGGCTGAGCCTGTGGTTAATTCTTCTTCCTGATGGGAAAATAGAGTGACATGTGCTTGTCCCAACACCTAGAGCTAGTCTCTCACTGGTTCCCCGTCTTCCCGTTAATCCCCAGGACAAATTGCAACCTGTACGGAACAGGAGGTTAAAGGTGCTGATTCTGCAAAGAGGGAGATTGCTGGTAAAGCGGCTGGAATGGCGAACCCGAGCACAAGGAGATGAGAAATGAGGTGCGTTTTAGAAACATTTCCCGATCACATGGTGTACCATCTTCTGGGTTTCTCATGCATGTTTTCGATGTAGGAAGATGCCCTTGAACCTGGAGATTTGAGACCCATGGGATGGGTACCACGCAGTATTACTTTAAAGGGTCTGCGTTTGCTCACCCAACCTCACCAAACCTCTCAGCCCCAAGAGTGTCCAACCCCATGTCTCAAATAGTTGTGGGTCTAGATATGGTCAATCCAGGTGGCATCACAGCCCCTGAACGAATTTTGTAAGAATTGCTCTCTCTTTCACTGTCTTTGTTTCACGGGTTTTTAAAAGTAATTGATTTTTATAATGGGGTTTAGCTGCTTTTCACTGGTGTGTTTATGCCGCTTTACACCCACTTGACTCACTTACAGAGAGATATCAATACATAGGTTTTAAGATTCTTACTAGTCAGATATATTCTTGGGCGGTGAATAGGGTGTGTTCAGTCCAGTTCACTGAGCAAGGAGTAGGTCTTGTCTATTACATATTGGGTTTATGGAACGGGATCTGAGATAATTTGAAACCCTTGTTTTATGCATCACCCCACATCACCTTTCCCGTTAAGCAGCCATAGTGTGTTTTCTAAACGTGTGACTCTGTTCTGTTTTGTAATTCAGTTCAAGTGTAGCGGTTTTTACATTCCCTCTATAAGTGATATCTTATGATAAGTGTCTTCTTCTGTGTGACTTATTTCACTTAGAATCGTCGTATCTAAATCCACTCATCATGCTGCTACTAGCCTTATGACGTTGATTTCATGGCTGAGTGATAATCCATTGTACAGAAGGACCACAACTTCTTTATCCATTTTTCTCTTTCCTGGGATATTTAAGGTGCAACGAAGTGGAGGTTCTTGCCAACAGAGCAGCCCTAAACTTTGGGGTGCCTGTGTCTTGCTGATTTTTAGTTTTCCCAATTTATACGCCCATGAGTGGAAGTGCCCTATGCTCTCTAAGCTGAGTTTTTTAGATGTTTCAGGACACAGTGTACACTTCTCCAGAGTGGCTGTTGGCAATTTACATCCCGCCCATCAGCGTAGCAAGGCTCCCGTTTCTCCATGGCCTGTCCTGCATTTCTGGTTTTGACACTTTATTCAGCACGGCCGTTTTGACCGATGGGAAGCGCGACTTCTTTGTAGCGCTGATTTGCCTTTCCAGGTTGCTTGGTTGGCCAAAAAGGGCGTATGCGTTTTTTCCTGAATATATTCAGGAAAAAACGCATACGCCCTTTTTGGCCAAGGGCATCATTGTCGAGGTTTTGCCGCTTTTCCTGTGCTTTAAAGGCGATTCGAATCTACCTCCTGAAATCTCTTTCCTCCAATTCTGCCTTGCTTTCAAATCCTCTTCGTTGCCTTCCCTCAATATGTTTGTGGACGAGAGTTATCACGTATAACTCTGCAGGTTTGTGAATTGCAGTGCCCCTGACCTCCATTTTTCAACTCGCTTTTTTGGGAGCTGGCCGCAAAAGCGCGGGATTGCTTCAGGCCCTGTTCTGCTTCCGGGCGGCAGGCTGAGCCTGTGGTTAATTCTTCTTCCTGATGGGAAAGTAGTGTGACCTGTGCTTGTCCCAACACCTAGAGCTAGTCTCTCACTGGTTCCCCCTCTTCCCGTTCATCCTCAGGACAAATTGCAACCTGTACAGAACAGGAGGTTAAAGGTGCTGATTCTCCAAGGAGGGAGATTGCTGGTAAAGCGGCTGGAATGGCGAACCCGAGCACAAGGAGATGAGAAATGAGGTGCGTTTTAGAAACCTTTCCCGATCACACGGTGTACCATCTTCTGGGTTTCTCATGCATGTTTTCGATGTAGGAAGATGCCCTTGAACCTGGAGATTTGGGACCCATGGGATGGGTACCACGCAGTATTACTTTAAAGGGTCTGCGTTTGCTCACCCAACCTCACCAAACCTCTCAGCCCCAAGAGTGTCCACCCTCATGTCTCAAATAGCTGTGGGTCTAGATATGGTCAGTCCAGGTGGCATCACAGCCCCTGAACGAATTTTGTAAGAATTGCTCTCTCTTTCACTGTCTTTGTTTCACGGGTTTTTAAAAGTAATTGATTTTTATAATGGGGTTTAGCTGCTTTTCACTGGTGTGTTTATGCCGCTTTACACCCACTTGACTCACTTACAGAGAGATATCAATACATAGGTTTTAAGATTCTTACTAGTCAGATATATTCTTGGGCGGTGAATAGGGGGTGTTTAGTCCAGTTCACTGAGCAAGGAGTAGGTCTTGTCTATTACATATTGGGTTTATGGAACGGTATCTGAGATAATTTGAAACCCTTGTTTTATGCATCACCCCACATCACCTTTCCCGTTAAGCAGCCATAGTGTGTTTTCTAAACGTGTGACTCTGTTCTGTTTTGTAATTCAGTTCAAGTGTAGCGGTTTTTACATTCCCTCTATAAGTGATATCTTATGATAAGTGTCTTCTTCTGTGTGACTTATTTCACTTAGAATCGTCGTATCTAAATCCACTCATCATGCTGCTACTAGCCTTATGACGTTGATTTCATGGCTGAGTGATAATCCATTGTACAGAAGGACCACAACTTCTTTATCCATTTTTCTCTTTCCTGGGATATTTAAGGTGCAACGAAGTGGAGGTTCTTGCCAACAGAGCAGCCCTAAACTTTGGGGTGCCTGTGTCTTGCTGATTTTTCATTTTCCCAGTTTATACGCCCATGAGTGGAAGTGCCCTATGCTCTCTAAGCTGAGTTTTTTAGACGTTTCAGGACACAGTGTACACTTCTCCAGAGTGGCTGTTGGCAATTTACATCCCGCCCATCAGCGTAGCAAGGCTCCCGTTTCTCCATGGCCTGTCCTGCATTTCTGGTTTTGACACTTTATTCAGCATGGCCGTTTTGACCGATGGGAAGCGAGACTTCTTTGTAGCGCTGATTTGCCTTTCCAGGTTGCTTGGTTGGCCAAAAAGGGCGTATGCGTTTTTTCCTCAATATATTCCGGAAAAAACGCATACGCCCATTTTGGCCAAGGGCATCATTGTCGAGGTTTTGCCGCTTTTCCTGTGCTTTAAAGGTGATTCGAATCTACCTCCTGAAATCTGTTTCCTGCAATTCTGCCTTGCTTTCAAATCCTCTTCGTTGCCTTCCCTCAATATATTTGTGGACGAGAGTTATCATTTATAACTCTGCAAATCTGTGAATTGCAGTGCCCCTGAGCTCCATTTTTCAACTCGCTGTTTTGGGAGCTGGCCGCCAAAGCGCAGGATTGCTTCAGGCCCTATTCTGGTTCCCGGGGGTAGGCTGAGTCTGTGGTTAATTCTTCTTCCTGATGGGAAAATAGAGTGACCTGTGCCTATCCCAACACCTAGAGCTACCCTCTCATTGGTTCCCCCTCTTCCCATTCATCCTCAGGACAAATTGCAACCTGTACAAAACAGGAGGTTAAAGGTGCTGATTCTCCAAGTGGGGAGATTGTTAGTAATGCGGCTGGAGTGGCGAACCCGAGCACCAGGAGATGAGGAATGAGGTGCGTTTCAGAAACCTTTCCCGATCACACTGTATACCATCCACTGGGTTTCCCATGCATTTTTTCTCTGTAAGAAGATTCCCTTTAACCTGGAGATTTGGGACCCATAGAATGGGTATCACGCACTATTACTTTAAAGGGTAGGCATTTGCTCACCCAACCTCACCAATCCTCTCAGCCCCAAGAGTGTCCAGCCTTATATCTAATCCAGCTGTGGGTCTAGATATGGTCGATCCAGGTTGCTTCACTGCCCCTGATCGAACTTTGTACGAATTTCTCTCTCTTTCACTGTCTTTGTTGGGGTTGTTTTTTGTAGTCTATTTTTATAATGGGGTTTAGCTGATTTTCACTGCTGTGTTTATGCCGCTTTACACCCACTTGATTCATTTACAGAGAGATATCAATACATAGGTTTTAAGATTCTTAGTAGTCAGATATACTCTTGTGCGGTGAATAGGGGGCGTTGAGTCCAGTTCACTGAGCAAGGGGTAGGTGTTGTCTGTTACATATTTGGTTTATGGAACGGTATGTGTGCTAATTTCAAACCCTTGTTTTATGCCTCACCGCACCTCACCTTTCCAGTTAAGCAGCCATCCAGTGTTTTCTAAATGTGTGACTCTGTTCTGTTTTGTAATCAGGTCATGTGTAGCGATTTTTACTTTCCCTCTATAAGTGATATCTTATGATAAGTGTCTTTTTCTGTGTGACTTATTTCACTTAGAAACATCGTACCTAAATCCACTCATCATGCTGCTAGTAGCCGTATGACGTTGATTTCATGGCTGAGTGATATTCCATTGTACATAAGTACCACACTTCTTTATCCATTTTTCTCTATCCTGGCATATTTAAGTTGTAATGAAGTGGAGGTTCTTGTAAACAGAGCAGGCCTAAACTTTGGGGTGCCTGTGTCTTGCTGATTTTTAGTTTTCCCAATTTATATGCCCATGAGTGGAAGTGCCCTATGCTCTCTAGCTGTGTTTTTTAGATGTTTTAGGAAACACCATGCACTTCTCCAGAGTGGCCATTGGCAATTTACATCCCGCCCATCAGCCTAACAAGGCTCCCTTTTCTACCTGACCTGTCCTGCACTTCTGGTTTTTACACTTTTTTGCATGGTCTTTGGACGGATGGGAAGTGAGACTTATTTGTAGTGCTGATTTGCCTTTCCGTCTTGCTTGGTTGGCCAAAAAGGGCGTATGCGGTTTTTCCTGAATATATTCAGGCAAAAACGCATACGCCCTTTTTGGCCAAGTGCATCATTGTCGACGTTTTGCCACTTTTCATGTGCTCTAAAGGCGATTCGTATCTACCCCCTGAAATCTGGGGGCTTGTCTCCGCACATTCCTCTCTAATATACAACCTCGGAACACTACCTCCAGGAAGACTCTGTTGCCCTAGTAACAAGGGTTGAGAACGTAATAATGCTGCCGCCTTGTGGCTGTTTCTCACAACAGCAGCTTTCAACCCAGTGCTAATGGTTGCTTAACAGTCGCAAGGACTGTAGGGCTGTGAATGACACCTCCCCTCAAAAAATGCCCTGGGGTAGGGAATAGGCAAGAAAATTCAACACATGACAAATTTTTCAAGAAGTCAATATGAAGAGAGGATTTGTACTCACTCTTTAAAAAAAAGAGGAAAAGAAAAAAGGACATGCCTAAAGCTTAGTATAAGGAATTATTAGCCACATGCAAATCCAAACTCCAAAAAGGTTTCAGCTCACACCAGTCAAAGGACCATCAGCAAAACGTCTACAAACTATAAATGCTGAAGGGGTTTTAGAGAACTTTGTACCTTCTAGCAGCTGGTGGGATGTAAAGTGGTAACAGCACTAACAAAAACTGAATGGAGATGCTTTAAAAGGTAAAAATTGAGCTACCAGATGATGTAGCAGGGCACCTTTTGGGCCTATAATCTAAGACCACCGGAATCAGAAAGACAGAGGCAGGCAAATGTGCACTGCAGCAATATTGAAATAGCCAAGACATGGAAGCAAAAAAAAGGTCCATAAACAGATGAATTGACAAAGAAGAAGTGGTATATGTACAGAATGGAATAGTAGCCTCGGTAAAAAAATGAAGAGTGCCGTTTTCAGGACTACAAATGAGCCTAGAAATAATCATATTAAGTAAAGTAAGTCAAAAGAGAATGACAAATATCCTATGATATCATTTACACAAGTTATCCTAAGATTGCTACCAATGAACATACTTCCACAGAAAAAGACACTCACAGACTTATAAAACAAACTAAAGGTTAACCAAAATGAAAGGTGGAAGGATGGAAAAATTAGGATTATGGGGCTAACCTAAATAGGCTAATGTATGTTAAATGTATATAAACACTTAACATATAAACTATATAAATTTCCTGCAATTCTGCCTTGATTTCAAATCCTATTCGTTGCCTTCCTTCAATATATTTTTGGACTTGAGTTAGCATTTATAACTCTACAGGATTGTGAATTGCAGTGCTCCTGAGCTACATTTTTCAACTCGCTTTTTTGGAAGCTGGCCACAAAACCGCAGAATTGCTTAAGGCCCTATTCTGGTTCCGTGGGGCAGGCTGAGCCTGTGGTTAATTCTTCTTCCTGATGGGAAATTAGAGTGACCTATACCTGTCCCAACACCTAGAGCTAGCCTCTCATGGGTTCCCCCTCTTCCCATTCATCCTCAGGACAATTTGCAACCTGTACGAAACAGGAGGTTAAAGGTGCTGATTCTCCAAGTGGGGAGATTGTTAGTAAAGCGGCTGGAATGGCGAACCCGAGCACCAGGAGATGAGGAATGAGGTGCGTTTCAGAAACCTTTCTCGATCACACTGTATACTATCCACCGGGTTTCCCAAGCATTTTTTTCTCTGTAGGAAGATTCCATTGAACCTAGAGATTTGGGATCCATAGAATGGGTACCATGCAGTATTACTTTAAAGGGTCTGCGTTTGCTCACCCAAACACACCAATCCTCTCAGCCCCAAGAGTGTCCACCCTTATGTCTCAATCAGCTGTGGGTCTAGATATGGTCAATCCAGGTGGCATCACAGCCCCTGAACGAATTTTGTAAGAATTGCTCTCTCTTTCACTGTTTTTGTTTCACGGGTTTTTAAAAGTAATTGATTTTTATAATGGGGTTTAGCTGCTTTTCACTGCTGTGTTTATGCCGCTTTACACCCACTTGACTCACTTACAGAGAGATATCAATACATAGGTTTTAACATTCTTACTAGTCAGATATATTCTTGGGCGGTGAATAGGGGGTGTTCAGTCCAGTTCACTGAGCAAGGAGTAGGTCTTGTCTATTACATATTGGGTTTATGGAATGGTATCTGAGCTAATTTGAAACCCTTGTTTTATGCATCACCCCACCTCACCTTTCCCGTTAAGCAGCCATAGTGTGTTTTCTAAACGTGTGACTCTGTTCTGTTTTGTAATTCAGTTCAAGTGTAGCGGTTTTTACATTCCCTCTATAAGTGATATCTTATGATAAGTGTCTTTTTCTGTGTGACTTATTTCACTTAGAATCGTCATACCTAACTCCACTCATCATGCTGCTACTAGCCTTATGACGTTGATTTCATGGCTGCGTGATATTCCATTGTACATAAGGACCACAACTTCTTTATCCATTTTTCTCTTTCCTTGGATATTTAAGGTGTAAAGAAGTGGAGGTTCTTGTGAACAGGGCAGCCCTAAACTTTGGGGTGTTTCTGTCTTTCTGATTTTTAATTTCTCCAATTCATGCGCCCATGAGTGGAAGTGCCCTATGCTCTCTAAGCTGAGTTTTTTAGATGTTTCAGGACACACCGTACACTTCTCCAGAGTGGCTGTTGGCAATTTACATCCCGCCCATCAGCGTAGCAAGGCTCCCGTTTTTCCATGGCCTGTCCTGCATTTCTGGTTTTGACACTTTATTCAGCACGGCCGTTTTGACCGATGGGAAGCGAGACTTCTTTGTAGCGCTGATTTGCCTTTCCAGGTTGCTTGGTTGGCCAAAAAGGGCGTATGCGTTTTTTCCTGAATATATTCAGGAAAAAACGCATACGCCCTTTTTGGCCAAGGGCATCATTGTCGAGGTTTTGCCGCTTTTCCTGTGCTTTAAAGGCGATTCGAATCTACCTCCTGAAATCTGTTTCCTGCAATTCTGCCTTGCTTTCAAATCCTCTTCGTTGCCTTCCCTCAATATGTTTGTGGACGAGAGTTATCATTTATAACTCTGCAGGTTTGTGAATTGCAGTGCCCCTGACCTCCATTTTTCAACTCGCTTTTTTGGGAGCTGGCCGCAAAAGCGCAGGATTGCTTCAGGCCCTGTTCTGCTTCCGGGCGGCAGGCTGAGCCTGTGGTTAATTCTTCTTCCTGATGGGAAAATAGAGTGACATGTGCTTGTCCCAACACCTAGAGCTAGTCTCTCACTGGTTCCCCGTCTTCCCGTTAATCCCCAGGACAAATTGCAACCTGTACGGAACAGGAGGTTAAAGGTGCTGATTCTCCAAAGAGGGAGATTGCTGGTAAAGCGGCTGGAATGGCGAACCCGAGCACAAGGAGATGAGAAATGAGGTGCGTTTTAGAAACATTTCCCGATCACATGGTGTACCATCTTCTGGGTTTCTCATGCATGTTTTCGATGTAGGAAGATGCCCTTGAACCTGGAGATTTGAGACCCATGGGATGGGTACCACGCAGTATTACTTTAAAGGGTCTGCGTTTGCTCACCCAACCTCACCAAACCTCTCAGCCCCAAGAGTGTCCAACCCCATGTCTCAAATAGTTGTGGGTCTAGATATGGTCAATCCAGGTGGCATCACAGCCCCTGAACGAATTTTGTAAGAATTTCTCTCTCTTTCACTGTCTTTGTTTCACGGGTTTTTAAAAGTAATTGATTTTTATAATGGGGTTTAGCTGCTTTTCACTGGTGTGTTTATGCCGCTTTACACCCACTTGACTCACTTACAGAGAGATATCAATACATAGGTTTTAAGATTCTTACTAGTCAGATATATTCTTGGGCGGTGAATAGGGGGTGTTCAGTCCAGTTCACTGAGCAAGGAGTAGGTCTTGTCTATTACATATTGGGTTTATGGAACGGGATCTGAGATAATTTGAAACCCTTGTTTTATGCATCACCCCACATCACCTTTCCCGTTAAGCAGCCATAGTGTGTTTTCTAAACGTGTGACTCTGTTCTGTTTTGTAATTCAGTTCAAGTGTAGCGGTTTTTACATTCCCTCTATAAGTGATATCTTATGATAAGTGTCTTCTTCTGTGTGACTTATTTCACTTAGAATCGTCGTATCTAAATCCACTCATCATGCTGCTACTAGCCTTATGACGTTGATTTCATGGCTGAGTGATAATCCATTGTACCGAAGGACCACAACTTCTTTATCCATTTTTCTCTTTCCTGGGATATTTAAGGTGCAACGAAGTGGAGGTTCTTGCCAACAGAGCAGCCCTAAACTTTGGGGTGCCTGTGTCTTGCTGATTTTTAGTTTTCCCAGTTTATACGCCCATGAGTGGAAGTGCCCTATGCTCTCTAAGCTGAGTTTTTTAGATGTTTCAGGACACAGTGTACACTTCTCCAGAGTGGCTGTTGGCAATTTACATCCCGCCCATCAGCGTAGCAAGGCTCCCGTTTCTCCATGGCCTGTCCTGCATTTCTGGTTTTGACACTTTATTCAGCACGGCCGTTTTGACCCATGGGAAGCGCGACTTCTTTGTAGCGCTGATTTGCCTTTCCAGGTTGCTTGGTTGGCCAAAAAGGGCGTATGCGTTTTTTCCTGAATA
The DNA here is from genome assembly GCF_965194805.1 of Balaenoptera borealis. NCBI lineage: Eukaryota > Metazoa > Chordata > Mammalia > Artiodactyla > Balaenopteridae > Balaenoptera > Balaenoptera borealis. The sequence goes on along the minus strand of NW_028123740.1, from coordinate 514,849 downwards.
TATTCAGGAAAAAACGCATACGCCCTTTTTGGCCAAGGGCATCATTGTCGAGGTTTTGCCGCTTTTCCTGTGCTTTAAAGGCGATTCGAATCTACCTCCTGAAATCTCTTTCTTCCAATTCTGCCTTGCTTTCAAATCCTCTTCGTTGCCTTCCCTCAATATGTTTGTGGACGAGAGTTATCACGTATAACTCTGCAGGTTTGTGAATTGCAGTGCCCCTGACCTCCATTTTTCAACTCGCTTTTTTGGGAGCTGGCCGCAAAAGCGCGGGATTGCTTCAGGCCCTGTTCTGCTTCCGGGCGGCAGGCTGAGCCTGTGGTTAATTCTTCTTCCTGATGGGAAAATAGTGTGACCTGTGCTTGTCCGAACACCTAGAGCTAGTCTCTCACTGGTTCCCCCTCTTCCCGTTCATCCTCAGGACAAATTGCAACCTGTACAGAACAGGAGGTTAAAGGTGCTGATTCTCCAAGGAGGGAGATTGCTGGTAAAGCGGCTGGAATGGCGAACCCGAGCACAAGGAGATGAGAAATGAGGTGCGTTTTAGAAACCTTTCCCGATCACACGGTGTACCATCTTCTGGGTTTCTCATGCATGTTTTCGATGTAGGAAGATGCCCTTGAACCTGGAGATTTGGGACCCATGGGATGGGTACCACGCAGTATTACTTTAAAGGGTCTGCGTTTGCTCACCCAACCTCACCAAACCTCTCAGCCCCTAGAGTGTCCACCCTCATGTCTCAAATAGCTCTGGGTCTAGATATGGTCAATCCAGGTGGCATCACAGCCCCTGAACGAATTTTGTAAGAATTGCTCTCTCTTTCACTGTCTTTGTTTCACGGGTTTTTAAAAGTAATTGATTTTTATAATGGGGTTTAGCTGCTTTTCACTGGTGTGTTTATGCCGCTTTACACCCACTTGACTCACTTACAGAGAGATATCAATACATAGGTTTTAAGATTCTTACTAGTCAGATATATTCTTGGGCGGTGAATAGGGGGTGTTTAGTCCAGTACACTGAGCAAGGAGTAGGTCTTGTCTATTACATATTGGGTTTATGGAACGGTATCTGAGCTAATTTGAAACCCTTGTTTTATGCATCACCCCACATCACCTTTCCCGTTAAGCAGCCATAGTGTGTTTTCTAAACGTGTGACTCTGTTCTGTTTTGTAATTCAGTTCAAGTGTAGCGGTTTTTACATTCCCTCTATAAGTGATATCTTATGATAAGTGTCTTCTTCTGTGTGACTTATTTCACTTAGAATCGTCGTATCTAAATCCACTCATCATGCTGCTACTAGCCTTATGACGTTGATTTCATGGCTGAGTGATAATCCATTGTACAGAAGGACCACAACTTATTTATCCATTTTTCTCTTTCCTGGGATATTTAAGGTGCAACGAAGTGGAGGTTCTTGCCAACAGAGCAGCCCTAAACTTTGGGGTGCCTGTGTCTTGCTGATTTTTAGTTTTCCCAGTTTATACGCCCATGAGTGGAAATGCCCTATGCTCTCTAAGCTGAGTTTTTTAGACGTTTCAGGACACAGTGTACACTTCTCCAGAGTGGCTGTTGGCAATTTACATCCCGCCCATCAGCGTAGCAAGGCTCCCGTTTCTCCATGGCTTGTCCTGCATTTCTGGTTTTGACACTTTATTCAGCATGGCCGTTTTGACCGATGGGAAGCGAGACTTCTTTGTAGCGCTGATTTGCCTTTCCAGGTTGCTTGGTTGGCCAAAAAGGGCGTATGCGTTTTTTCCTCAATATATTCCGCAAAAAACGCATACGCCCTTTTTGGCCAAGGGCATCATTGTCGAGGTTTTGCCGCTTTTCCTGTGCTTTAAAGGCGATTCGAATCTACCTCCTGAAATCTCTTTCCTCCAATTCTGCCTTGCTTTCAAATCCTCTTCGTTGCCTTCCCTCAATATGTTTGTGGACGAGAGTTATCATGTATAACTCTGCAGGTTTGTGAATTGCAGTGCCCCTGACCTCCATTTTTCAACTCGCTTTTTTGGGAGCTGGCCGCAAAAGCGCGGGATTGCTTCAGGCCCTGTTCTGCTTCCGGGCGGCAGGCTGAGCCTGTGGTTAATTCTTCTTCCTGATGGGAAAATAGTGTGACCTGTGCTTGTCCCAACACCTAGAGCTAGTCTCTCACTGGTTCCCCCTCTTCCCGTTCATCCTCAGGACAAATTGCAACCTGTACGGAACAGGAGGTTAAAGGTGCTGATTCTCCAAGGAGGGAGATTGCTGGTAAAGCGGCTGGAATGGCGAACCCGAGCACAAGGAGATGAGAAATGAGGTGCGTTTTAGAAACCTTTCCCGATCACACGGTGTACCATCTTCTGGGTTTCTCATGCATGTTTTCGATGTAGGAAGATGCCCTTGAACCTGGAGATTTGGGACCCATGGGATGGGTACCACGCAGTATTACTTTAAAGGGTCTGCGTTTGCTCACCCAACCTCACCAAACCTCTCAGCCCCAAGAGTGTCCACCCTCATGTCTCAAATAGCTGTGGGTCTAGATATGGTCAATCCAGGTGGCATCACAGCCCCTGAACGAATTTTGTAAGAATTGCTCTCTCTTTCACTGTCTTTGTTTCACGGGTTTTTAAAAGTAATTGATTTTTATAATGGGGTTTAGCTGCTTTTCACTGGTGTGTTTATGCCGCTTTACACCCACTTGACTCACTTACAGAGAGATATCAATACATAGGTTTTAAGATTCTTACTAGTCAGATATATTCTTGGGCGGTGAATAGGGGGTGTTTAGTCCAGTACACTGAGCAAGGAGTAGGTCTTGTCTATTACATATTGGGTTTATGGAACGGTATCTGAGCTAATTTGAACCCCTTGTTTTATGCATCACCCCACATCACCTTTCCCGTTAAGCAGCCACAGTGTGTTTTCTAAACGTGTGACTCTGTTCTGTTTTGTAATTCAGTTCAAGTGTAGCGGTTTTTACATTCCCTCTATAAGTGATATCTTATGATAAGTGTCTTCTTCTGTGTGACTTATTTCACTTAGAATCGTCGTATCTAAATCCACTCATCATGCTGCTACTAGCCTTATGACGTTGATTTCATGGCTGAGTGATAATCCATTGTACAGAAGGACCACAACTTCTTTATCCATTTTTCTCTTTCCTGGGATATTTAAGGTGCAACGAAGTGGAGGTTCTTGCCAACAGAGCAGCCCTAAACTTTGGGGTGCCTGTGTCTTGCTGATTTTTAGTTTTCCCAGTTTATACGCCCATGAGTGGAAGTGCCCTATGCTCTCTAAGCTGAGTTTTTTAGACGTTTCAGGACACAGTGTACACTTCTCCAGAGTGGCTGTTGGCAATTTACATCCCGCCCATCAGCGTAGCAAGGCTCCCGTTTCTCCATGGCCGGTCCTGCATTTCTGGTTTTGATACTTTATTCAGCATGGCCGTTTTGACCGATGGGAAGCGAGACTTCTTTGTAGCGCTGATTTGCCTTTCCAGGTTGCTTGGTTGGCCAAAAAGGGCGTATGCGTTTTTTCCTCAATATATTCCGCAAAAAACGCATACGCCCATTTTGGCCAAGGGCATCATTGTCGAGGTTTTGCCGCTTTTCCTGTGCTTTAAAGGTGATTCGAATCTACCTCCTGAAATCTGTTTCCTGCAATTCTGCCTTGCTTTCAAATCCTCTTCGTTGCCTTCCCTCAATATATTTGTGGACGAGAGTTATCATTTATAACTCTGCAAATCTGTGAATTGCATTGCCCCTGAGCTCCATTTTTCAACTCGCTGTTTTGGGAGCTGGCCGCCAAAGCGCAGGATTGCTTCAGGCCCTATTCTGGTTCCCGGGGGTAGGCTGAGTCTGTGGTTAATTCTTCTTCCTGATGGGAAAATAGAGTGTCCTGTGCCTATCCCAACACCTAGAGCTACCCTCTCATTGGTTCCCCCTCTTCCCATTCATCCTCAGGACAAATTGCAACCTGTACGAAACAGGAGGTTAAAGGTGCTGATTCTCCAAGTGGGGAGATTGTTAGTAATGCGGCTGGAGTGGCGAACCCGAGCACCAGGAGATGAGGAATGAGGTGCGTTTCAGAAACCTTTCCCGATCACACTGTATACCATCCACTGGGTTTCCCATGCATTTTTTCTCTGTAAGAAGATTCCCTTTAACCTGGAGATTTGGGACCCATAGAATGGGTATCACGCACTATTACTTTAAAGGGTAGGCATTTGCTCACCCAACCTCACCAATCCTCTCAGCCCCAAGAGTGTCCAGCCTTATATCTAATCCAGCTGTGGGTCTAGATATGGTCGATCCAGGTTGCTTCACTGCCCCTGATCGAACTTTGTACGAATTTCTCTCTCTTTCACTGTCTTTGTTGGGGTTGTTTTTTGTAGTCTATTTTTATAATGGGGTTTAGCTGATTTTCACTGCTGTGTTTATGCCGCTTTACACCCACTTGATTCATTTACAGAGAGATATCAATACATAGGTTTTAAGATTCTTAGTAGTCAGATATACTCTTGTGCGGTGAATAGGGGGCGTTGAGTCCAGTTCACTGAGCAAGGGGTAGGTGTTGTCTGTTACATATTTGGTTTATGGAACGGTATGTGTGCTAATTTCAAACCCTTGTTTTATGCCTCACCGCACCTCACCTTTCCAGTTAAGCAGCCATCCAGTGTTTTCTAAATGTGTGACTCTGTTCTGTTTTGTAATCAGGTCATGTGTAGCGATTTTTACTTTCCCTCTATAAGTGATATCTTATGATAAGTGTCTTTTTCTGTGTGACTTATTTCACTTAGAAACATCGTACCTAAATCCACTCATCATGCTGCTAGTAGCCGTATGACGTTGATTTCATGGCTGAGTGATATTCCATTGTACATAAGTACCACACTTCTTTATCCATTTTTCTCTATCCTGGCATATTTAAGTTGTAATGAAGTGGAGGTTCTTGTAAACAGAGCAGGCCTAAACTTTGGGGTGCCTGTGTCTTGCTGATTTTTAGTTTTCCCAATTTATATGCCCATGAGTGGAAGTGCCCTATGCTCTCTAGCTGTGTTTTTTAGATGTTTTAGGAAACACCATGCACTTCTCCAGAGTGGCCATTGGCAATTTACATCCCGCCCATCAGCCTAACAAGGCTCCCTTTTCTACCTGACCTGTCCTGCACTTCTGGTTTTTACACTTTTTTGCATGGTCTTTGGACGGATGGGAAGTGAGACTTATTTGTAGTGCTGATTTGCCTTTCCGTCTTGCTTGGTTGGCCAAAAAGGGCGTATGCGGTTTTTCCTGAATATATTCAGGAAAAAACGCATACGCCCTTTTTGGCCAAGTGCATCATTGTCGACGTTTTGCCACTTTTCATGTGCTCTAAAGGCGATTCGTATCTACCCCCTGAAATCTGGGGGCTTGTCTCCGCACATTCCTCTCTAATATACAACCTCGGAACACTACCTCCAGGAAGACTCTGTTGCCCTAGTAACAAGGGTTGAGAACGTAATAATGCTGCCGCCTTGTGGCTGTTTCTCACAACAGCAGCTTTCAACCCAGTGCTAATGGTTGCTTAACAGTCGCAAGGACTGTAGGGCTGTGAATGACACCTCCCCTCAAAAAATGCCCTGGGGTAGGGAATAGGCAAGAAAATTCAACACATGACAAATTTTTCAAGAAGTCAATATGAAGAGAGGATTTGTACTCACTCTTTAAAAAAAAGAGGAAAAGAAAAAAAGGACATGCCTAAAGCTTAGTATAAGGAATTATTAGCCACATGCAAATCCAAACTCCAAAAAGGTTTCAGCTCACACCAGTCAAAGGACCATCAGCAAAACGTCTACAAACTATAAATGCTGAAGGGGTTTTAGAGAACTTTGTACCTTCTAGCAGCTGGTGGGATGTAAAGTGGTAACAGCACTAACAAAAACTGAATGGAGCTGCTTTAAAAGGTAAAAATTGAGCTACCAGATGATGTAGCAGGGCACCTTTTGGGCCTATAATCTAAGACCACCGGAATCAGAAAGACAGAGGCAGGCAAATGTGCACTGCAGCAATATTGAAATAGCCAAGACATGGAAGCAAAAAAAAGGTCCATAAACAGATGAATTGACAAAGAAGAAGTGGTATATGTACAGAATGGAATAGTAGCCTCGGTAAAAAAATGAAGAGTGCCGTTTTCAGGACTACAAATGAGCCTAGAAATAATCATATTAAGTAAAGTAAGTCAAAAGAGAATGACAAATATCCTATGATATCATTTACACAAGTTATCCTAAGATTGCTACCAATGAACATACTTCCACAGAAAAAGACACTCACAGACTTATAAAACAAACTAAAGGTTAACCAAAATGAAAGGTGGAAGGATGGAAAAATTAGGATTATGGGGCTAACCTAAATAGGCTAATGTATGTTAAATGTATATAAACACTTAACATATAAACTATATAAATTTCCTGCAATTCTGCCTTGATTTCAAATCCTATTCGTTGCCTTCCTTCAATATATTTTTGGACTTGAGTTAGCATTTATAACTCTACAGGATTGTGAATTGCAGTGCTCCTGAGCTACATTTTTCAACTCGCTTTTTTGGAAGCTGGCCACAAAACCGCAGAATTGCTTAAGGCCCTATTCTGGTTCCGTGGGGCAGGCTGAGCCTGTGGTTAATTCTTCTTCCTGATGGGAAATTAGAGTGACCTATACCTGTCCCAACACCTAGAGCTAGCCTCTCATGGGTTCCCCCTCTTCCCATTCATCCTCAGGACAATTTGCAACCTGTACGAAACAGGAGGTTAAAGGTGCTGATTCTCCAAGTGGGGAGATTGTTAGTAAAGCGGCTGGAATGGCGAACCCGAGCACCAGGAGATGAGGAATGAGGTGCGTTTCAGAAACCTTTCTCGATCACACTGTATACTATCTACCGGGTTTCCCAAGCATTTTTTCTCTGTAGGAAGATTCCATTGAACCTGGAGATTTGGGATCCATAGAATGGGTACCATGCAGTATTACTTTAAAGGGTCTGCGTTTGCTCACCCAAACACACCAATCCTCTCAGCCCCAAGAGTGTCCACCCTTATGTCTCAATCAGCTGTAGGTCTAGATATGGTCAATCCAGGTGGCATCACAGCCCCTGAACGAATTTTGTAAGAATTGCTCTCTCTTTCACTGTTTTTGTTTCACGGGTTTTTAAAAGTAATTGATTTTTATAATGGGGTTTAGCTGCTTTTCACTGCTGTGTTTATGCCGCTTTACACCCACTTGACTCACTTACAGAGAGATATCAATACATAGGTTTTAACATTCTTACTAGTCAGATATATTCTTGGGCGGTGAATAGGGGGTGTTGAGTCCAGTTCACTGAGCAAGGAGTAGGTCTTGTCTATTACATATTGGGTTTATGGAACGGTATCTGAGTTAATTTGAAACCCTTGTTTTATGCATCACCCCACCTCACCTTTCCTGTTAAGCAGCCATAGTGTGTTTTCTAAACGTGTGACTCTGTTCTGTTTTGTAATTCAGTTCAACTGTAGCGGTTTTTACATTCCCTCTATAAGTGATATCTTATAATAAGTGTCTTTTTCTGTGAGACTTATTTCACTTAGAATCGTCATACCTAACTCCACTCATCATGCTGCTACTAGCCTTATGACGTTGATTTCATGGCTGCGTGATATTCCATTGTACATAAGGACCACAACTTCTTTATCCATTTTTCTCTTTCCTTGGATATTTAAGGTGTAACGAAGTGGAGGTTCTTGTCAACAGGGCAGCCCTAAACTTTGGGGTGTTTGTGTCTTTCTGATTTTTAATTTTTCCAATTCATGCGCCCATGAGTGGAAGTGCCCTATGCTCTCTAAGCTGAGTTTTTTAGATGTTTCAGGACACACCGTACACTTCTCCAGAGTGGCTGTTGGCAATTTACATCCCGCCCATCAGCGTAGCAAGGCTCCCGTTTCTCCATGGCCTGTCCTGCATTTCTGGTTTTGACACTTTATTCAGCACGGCCGTTTTGACCGATGGGAAGCGAGACTTCTTTGTAGCGCTGATTTGCCTTTCCAGGTTGCTTGGTTGGCCAAAAAGGGCGTATGCGTTTTTTCCTGAATATATTCAGGAAAAAACGCATACGCCCATTTTGGCCAAGGGCATCATTGTCGAGGTTTTGCCGCTTTTCCTGTGCTTTAAAGGCGATTCGAATATACCTCCTGAAATCTGTTTCCTGCAATTCTGCCTTGCTTTCAAATCCTCTTCGTTGCCTTCCCTCAATATGTTTGTGGACGAGAGTTATCATTTATAACTCTGCAGGTTTGTGAATTGCAGTGCCCCTGACCTCCATTTTTCAACTCGCTTTTTTGGGAGCTGGCCGCAAAAGCGCAGGATTGCTTCAGGCCCTGTTCTGCTTTCGGGCGGCAGGCTGAGCCTGTGGTTAATTCTTCTTCCTGATGGGAAAATAGAGTGACATGTGCTTGTCCCAACACCTAGAGCTAGTCTCTCACTGGTTCCCCCTCTTCCCGTTCATCCTCAGGACAAATTGCAACCTGTACGGAACAGGAGGTTAAAGGTGCTCATTCTCCAAGGAGGGAGATTGCTAGTAAAGCGGCTGGAATGGCGAACCCGAGCACAAGGAGATGAGAAATGAGGTGCGTTTTAGAAATCTTTCCCGATCACATGGTGTACCATCTTCTGGGTTTCTCATGCATGTTTTCGATGTAGGAAGATGCCCTTGAAGCTGGAGATTTGGGACCTATGGGATGGGTACCACGCAGTATTACTTTAAAGGGTCTGCGTTTGCTCACCCAACCTCACCAAACCTCTCAGCCCCAAGAGTGTCCACCCTTATGTCTCAATCAGCTGTGGGTCTAGATATGGTCAATCCAGGTGGCATCCCAGCCCCTGAACGAATTTTGTAAGAATTTCTCTCTCTTTCACTGTCTTTGTTTCACGGGTTTTTAAAAGTAATTGATTTTTATAATGGGGTTTAGCTGCTTTTCACTGCTGTTTTTATGGTGCTTTCCACCCACTTGACTCACTTACAGAGAGATATCAATACATAGCTTTGAAGATTCTTCCTAGTCAGATATATTCTTGGGCGGTGAATAGGGGGTTTTTGCGTCCAGTTCACTGAGCAAGGAGTAGGTCTTGTCTATTACATATTGGGTTTATGGAAAGCTATCTGAGCTAATTTGAAACCCTTGTTTTATGCGTCACCCCACCTCACCGTTCCCGTTAAGCAGCCATAGTGTGTTTTCTAAACTTGGGACTCTGTTCTGTTTTGTAATTCAGTTCAAGTGTAGCGGTTTTTACATTCCCTCTATAAGTGATATCTTACGATAAGTGTCTTTCTGTGTGACTTATTTCACTTAGAATCGTCGTACCTAAATCCACTCATCATGCTGCTACTAGCCTTATGACGTTGATTTCATGCCTCAGTGATATTCCATTGTACATAAGGACCACAACTTCTTTATCCATTTTTCTCTTTCCTGGGATATTTAAGGTGTAATGAAGTGGAGGTTCTTGTCAACAGAGCAGCCCTAAACTTTGGGGTGCCTGTGTCTTGCTGATTTTTAGTTTTCCCAATTTATACGCCCATGAGTGGAAGTGCCCTATGCTCTCTAAGCTGAGTTTTTTAGATGTTTCAGGACACACCGTACACTTCTCCAGAGTGGCTGTTGGCAATTTACATCCCGCCCATCAGCGTAGCAAGGCTCCCGTTTCTCCATGGCCTGTCCTGCATTTCTGGTTTTGACACTTTATTCAGCATGGCCCTTTTGACCGATGGGAAGCGAGACTTCTTTGTAGCGCTGATTTGCCTTTCCAGGTTGCTTGGTTGGCCAAAAAGGGCGTATGCGTTTTTTCCTGAATATATTCAGGAAAAAACGCATACGCCCTTTTTGGCCAAGGGCATCATGGTCGAGGTTTTGCCGCTTTTCCTGTGCTTTAAAGGCGATTGGAATCTACCTCCTGAAATCTGTTTCCTGCAATTCTGCCTTGCTTTCAAATCCTCTTCGTTGCCTTCCCTCAATATATTTGTGGACGAGAGTTATCATTTCTAACTCTGCAGGTTTTTGAATTGCAGTGCCCCTTAGCTCCATTTTTCAACTCGCTTTCTTGGGAGCTGGCCCCAAAAGCGCAGGATTACTTCAGGCCCTATTCTGGTTCCGGGCGGCAGGCTGAGCCTGTGCTTAATTCTTCTTCCTGATGGGAAAATAGAGTGACCTGTGCCTGTCCCCACACCTAGACCTAGTCTCTCATTGGTTCCCCCTCTTCCCGTTCATCCTCAGGACAAATTGCAACCTGTACGGAACAGGAGGTTAAAGGTGCTCATTCTCCAAGGAGGGAGATTGCTAGTAAAGCGGCTGGAATGGCGAACCCGAGCACAAGGAGATGAGAAATGAGGTGCGTTTTAGAAATCTTTCCCGATCACATGGTGTACCATCTTCTGGGTTTCTCATGCATGTTTTCGATGTAGGAAGATGCCCTTGAAGCTGGAGATTTGGGACCTATGGGATGGGTACCACGCAGTATTACTTTAAAGGGTCTGCGTTTGCTCACCCAACCTCACCAAACCTCTCAGCCCCAAGAGTGTCCACCCTTATGTCTCAATCAGCTGTGGGTCTAGATATGGTCAATCCAGGTGGCATCACAGCCTCTGAACGAATTTTGTAAGAATTTCTCTCTCTTTCACTGTCTTTGTTTCACGGGTTTTTAAAAGTAATTGATTTTTATAATGGGGTTTAGCTGCTTTTCACTGCTGTTTTTATGGTGCTTTCCACCCACTTGACTCACTTACAGAGAGATATCAATACATAGCTTTGAAGATTCTTCCTAGTCAGATATATTCTTGGGCGGTGAATAGGGGGTTTTTGCGTCCAGTTCACTGAGCAAGGAGTAGGTCTTGTCTATTACATATTGGGTTTATGGAAAGCTATCTGAGCTAATTTGAAACCCTTGTTTTATGCGTCACCCCACCTCACCGTTCCCGTTAAGCAGCCATAGTGTGTTTTCTAAACGTGGGACTCTGTTCTGTTTTGTAATTCAGTTCAAGTGTAGCGGTTTTTACATTCCCTCTATAAGTGATATCTTACGATAAGTGTCTTTCTGTGTGACTTATTTCACTTAGAATCGTCGTACCTAAATCCACTCATCATGCTGCTACTAGCCTTATGACGTTGATTTCATGCCTGAGTGATATTCCATTGTACATAAGGACCACAACTTCTTTATCCATTTTTCTCTTTCCTGGGATATTTAAGGTGTAATGAAGTGGAGGTTCTTGTCAACAGAGCAGCCCTAAACTTTGGGGTGCCTGTGTCTTGCTGATTTTTAGTTTTCCCAATTTATACGCCCATGAGTGGAAGTGCCCTATGCTCTCTAAGCTGAGTTTTTTAGATGTTTCAGGACACACCGTACACTTCTCCAGAGTGGCTGTTGGCAATTTACATGCCGCCCATCAGCGTAGCAAGGCTCCCGTTTCTCCATGGCCTGTCCTGCATTTCTGGTTTTGACACTTTATTCAGCATGGCCCTTTTGACCGATGGGAAGCGAGACTTCTTTGTAGCACTGATTTGCCTTTCCAGGTTGCTTGGTTGGCCAAAAAGGGCGTATGCGTTTTTTCCTGAATATATTCAGGAAAAAACGCATACGCCCTTTTTGGCCAAGGGCATCATGGTCGAGGTTTTGCCGCTTTTCCTGTGCTTTAAAGGCGATTGGAATCTACCTCCTGAAATCTGTTTCCTGCAATTCTGCCTTGCTTTCAAATCCTCTTCGTTGCCTTCCCTCAATATATTTGTGGACGAGAGTTATCGTTTCTAACTCTGCAGGTTTGTGAATTGCAGTGCCCCTGAGCTCCATTTTTCAACTCGCTTTCTTGGGAGCTGGCCCCAAAAGCGCAGGATTGCTTCAGGCCCTATTGTGGTTCCGGGCGGCAGGCTGAGCCTGTGGTTAATTCTTCTTCCTGATGGGAAAATAGAGTGACCTGTGCCTGTCCCCACACCTAGACCTAGTCTCTCATTGGTTCCCCCTCTTCCCGTTCATCCTCAGGACAAATTTGCAACCTGTACGGAACAGGAGGTTAAAGGTGCTGATTCTCCAAGGAGGGAGATTGCTAGTAAAGCGGCTGTAATGGCGAGCCCGAGCACAAGGAGATGAGAAATGAGGTGCGTTTTAGAAACCTTTCCCGATCACACGGTGTACCGTCTTCTGGGTTTCTCATGCATGTGTTCGATGTAGAAAGATGCCCTTGAACCTGGAGATTTTGGACCCATGGGATGGGTACCACGCAGTATTACTTTAAAGGGTCTGCGTTTGCTCACCCAACCTCACCAAACCTCTCAGCCCGAAGAGTGTCCACCCTTATGTCTCAATCAGCTGTGGGTCTAGAGATGGTCAATAAAGGTGGCATCCTAGCCCCTGAACGAATTCTGTATGAATTTCTCTCTCTTTCACTGTCTTTGTTTCACGGGTTTTTAAAAGTAATTGATTTTTATAATGGGGTTTAGCTGCTTTTCACTGCTGTGTTTATGCCGCTTTACACCCACTTGACTCACTTACAGAGAGATATCAATACATTGGTTTTAAGAGTCTTACTAGTCAGATATATTCTTGGGCGGTGAACAGGGGGTGTTGAATCCAGTTCACTGAGCAAGGAGTAGGTCTTGTCTGTTACATATTGGGTTTATGGAACAGTATCTGAGCTAATTTGAAACCCTTGTTTTATGCATCACCCCACCTCACCTTTCCCGTTAAGCAGCCATAGTGTGTTTTCTAAACGTGTGACGCTGTTCTGTTTTGTAATTCAGTTCAAGTGTAGCGGTTTTTACATTCCCTCTATAAGTGATATCTTATGATAAGTGCCTTTTTCTGTGTGACTTATTTCACTTAGAATCGTCGTACCTAAATCTTCTCATCATGCTGCTACTAGCCTTATGATGTTGATTTCATGCCTGAGTGATATTCCATTGTACATAAGGACCACAACTTCTTTATCCATTTTTCTCTTTCCTGGGATATTTAAGGTGTAATGAAGTGGAGGTTCTTGTCAACAGAGCAGCCCTAAACTTTGGGGTGCCTGTGTCTTGCTGATTTTTAGTTTTCCCAATTTATACGCCCATGAGTGGAAGTGCCCTATGCTCTCTATGCTGAGTTTTTTAGAGGTTTCAGGACACACCGTACACTTCTCCAGAGTGGCTGTTGGCAATTTACATCCCACCCATCAGCGTAGCAAGGCTCCCGTTTCTCCATGGCCTGTCCTGCATTTCTGGTTTTGACACTTTATTCAGCATGGCCCTTTTGACCGATGGGAAGCGAGACTTCTTTGTAGCGCTGATTTGCCTTTCCAGGTTGCTTGGTTGGCCAAAAAGGGCGTATGCGTTTTTTCCTGAATATATTCAGGAAAAAACGCATACGCCCTTTTTGGCCAAGGGCATCATGGTCGAGGTTTTGCCGCTTTTCCTGTGCTTTAAAGGCGATTGGAATCTACCTCCTGAAATCTGTTTCCTGCAATTCTGCCTTGCTTTCAAATCCTCTTCGTTGCCTTCCCTCAATATATTTGTGGACGAGAGTTATCATTTCTAACTCTGCAGGTTTTTGAATTGCAGTGCCCCTTAGCTCCATTTTTCAACTCGCTTTCTTGGGAGCTGGCCCCAAAAGCGCAGGATTACTTCAGGCCCTATTCTGGTTCCGGGCGGCAGGCTGAGCCTGTGCTTAATTCTTCTTCCTGATGGGAAAATAGAGTGACCTGTGCCTGTCCCCACACCTAGACCTAGTCTCTCATTGGTTCCCCCTCTTCCCGTTCATCCTCAGGACAAATTGCAACCTGTACGGAACAGGAGGTTAAAGGTGCTCATTCTCCAAGGAGGGAGATTGCTAGTAAAGCGGCTGGAATGGCGAACCCGAGCACAAGGAGATGAGAAATGAGGTGCGTTTTAGAAATCTTTCCCGATCACATGGTGTACCATCTTCTGGGTTTCTCATGCATGTTTTCGATGTAGGAAGATGCCCTTGAAGCTGGAGATTTGGGACCTATGGGATGGGTACCACGCAGTATTACTTTAAAGGGTCTGCGTTTGCTCACCCAACCTCACCAAACCTCTCAGCCCCAAGAGTGTCCACCCTTATGTCTCAATCAGCTGTGGGTCTAGATATGGTCAATCCAGGTGGCATCCCAGCCCCTGAACGAATTTTGTAAGAATTTCTCTCTCTTTCACTGTCTTTGTTTCACGGGTTTTTAAAAGTAATTGATTTTTATAATGGGGTTTAGCTGCTTTTCACTGCTGTTTTTATGGTGCTTTCCACCCACTTGACTCACTTACAGAGAGATATCAATACATAGCTTTGAAGATTCTTCCTAGTCAGATATATTCTTGGGCGGTGAATAGGGGGTTTTTGCGTCCAGTTCACTGAGCAAGGAGTAGGTCTTGTCTATTACATATTGGGTTTATGGAAAGCTATCTGAGCTAATTTGAAACCCTTGTTTTATGCGTCACCCCACCTCACCGTTCCCGTTAAACAGCCATAGTGTGTTTTCTAAACTTGGGACTCTGTTCTGTTTTGTAATTCAGTTCAAGTGTAGCGGTTTTTACATTCCCTCTATAGGTGATATCTTACGATAAGTGTCTTTCTGTGTGACTTATTTCACTTAGAATCGTCGTACCTAAATCCACTCATCATGCTGCTACTAGCCTTATGACGTTGATTTCATGCCTCAGTGATATTCCATTGTACATAAGGACCACAACTTCTTTATCCATTTTTCTCTTTCCTGGGATATTTAAGGTGTAATGAAGTGGAGGTTCTTGTCAACAGAGCAGCCCTAAACTTTGGGGTGCCTGTGTCTTGCTGATTTTTAGTTTTCCCAATTTATACGCCCATGAGTGGAAGTGCCCTATGCTCTCTAAGCTGAGTTTTTTAGATGTTTCAGGACACACCGTACACTTCTCCAGAGTGGCTGTTGGCAATTTACATCCCGCCCATCAGCGTAGCAAGGCTCCCGTTTCTCCATGGCCTGTCCTGCATTTCTGGTTTTGACACTTTATTCAGCATGGCCCTTTTGACCGATGGGAAGCGAGACTTCTTTGTAGCGCTGATTTGCCTTTCCAGGTTGCTTGGTTGGCCAAAAAGGGCGTATGCGTTTTTTCCTGAATATATTCAGGAAAAAACGCATACGCCCTTTTTGGCCAAGGGCATCATGGTCGAGGTTTTGCCGCTTTTCCTGTGCTTTAAAGGCGATTGGAATCTACCTCCTGAAATCTGTTTCCTGCAATTCTGCCTTGCTTTCAAATCCTCTTCGTTGCCTTCCCTCAATATATTTGTGGACGAGAGTTATCATTTCTAACTCTGCAGGTTTTTGAATTGCAGTGCCCCTTAGCTCCATTTTTCAACTCGCTTTCTTGGGAGCTGGCCCCAAAAGCGCAGGATTACTTCAGGCCCTATTCTGGTTCCGGGCGGCAGGCTGAGCCTGTGCTTAATTCTTCTTCCTGATGGGAAAATAGAGTGACCTGTGCCTGTCCCCACACCTAGACCTAGTCTCTCATTGGTTCCCCCTCTTCCCGTTCATCCTCAGGACAAATTGCAACCTGTACGGAACAGGAGGTTAAAGGTGCTCATTCTCCAAGGAGGGAGATTGCTAGTAAAGCGGCTGGAATGGCGAACCCGAGCACAAGGAGATGAGAAATGAGGTGCGTTTTAGAAATCTTTCCCGATCACATGGTGTACCATCTTCTGGGTTTCTCATGCATGTTTTCGATGTAGGAAGATGCCCTTGAAGCTGGAGATTTGGGACCTATGGGATGGGTACCACGCAGTATTACTTTAAAGGGTCTGCGTTTGCTCACCCAACCTCACCAAACCTCTCAGCCCCAAGAGTGTCCACCCTTATGTCTCAATCAGCTGTGGGTCTAGATATGGTCAATCCAGGTGGCATCACAGCCTCTGAACGAATTTTGTAAGAATTTCTCTCTCTTTCACTGTCTTTGTTTCACGGGTTTTTAAAAGTAATTGATTTTTATAATGGGGTTTAGCTGCTTTTCACTGCTGTTTTTATGGTGCTTTCCACCCACTTGACTCACTTACAGAGAGATATCAATACATAGCTTTGAAGATTCTTCCTAGTCAGATATATTCTTGGGCGGTGAATAGGGGGTTTTTGCGTCCAGTTCACTGAGCAAGGAGTAGGTCTTGTCTATTACATATTGGGTTTATGGAAAGCTATCTGAGCTAATTTGAAACCCTTGTTTTATGCGTCACCCCACCTCACCGTTCCCGTTAAGCAGCCATAGTGTGTTTTCTAAACGTGGGACTCTGTTCTGTTTTGTAATTCAGTTCAAGTGTAGCGGTTTTTACATTCCCTCTATAAGTGATATCTTACGATAAGTGTCTTTCTGTGTGACTTATTTCACTTAGAATCGTCGTACCTAAATCCACTCATCATGCTGCTACTAGCCTTATGACGTTGATTTCATGCCTCAGTGATATTCCATTGTACATAAGGACCACAACTTCTTTATCCATTTTTCTCTTTCCTGGGATATTTAAGGTGTAATGAAGTGGAGGTTCTTGTCAACAGAGCAGCCCTAAACTTTGGGGTGCCTGTGTCTTGCTGATTTTTAGTTTTCCCAATTTATACGCCCATGAGTGGAAGTGCCCTATGCTCTCTAAGCTGAGTTTTTTAGATGTTTCAGGACACACCGTACACTTCTCCAGAGTGGCTGTTGGCAATTTACATGCCGCCCATCAGCGTAGCAAGGCTCCCGTTTCTCCATGGCCTGTCCTGCATTTCTGGTTTTGACACTTTATTCAGCATGGCCCTTTTGACCGATGGGAAGCGAGACTTCTTTGTAGCACTGATTTGCCTTTCCAGGTTGCTTGGTTGGCCAAAAAGGGCGTATGCGTTTTTTCCTGAATATATTCAGGAAAAAACGCATACGCCCTTTTTGGCCAAGGGCATCATGGTCGAGGTTTTGCCGCTTTTCCTGTGCTTTAAAGGCGATTGGAATCTACCTCCTGAAATCTGTTTCCTGCAATTCTGCCTTGCTTTCAAATCCTCTTCGTTGCCTTCCCTCAATATATTTGTGGACGAGAGTTATCGTTTCTAACTCTGCAGGTTTGTGAATTGCAGTGCCCCTGAGCTCCATTTTTCAACTCGCTTTCTTGGGAGCTGGCCCCAAAAGCGCAGGATTGCTTCAGGCCCTATTGTGGTTCCGGGCGGCAGGCTGAGCCTGTGGTTAATTCTTCTTCCTGATGGGAAAATAGAGTGACCTGTGCCTGTCCCCACACCTAGACCTAGTCTCTCATTGGTTCCCCCTCTTCCCGTTCATCCTCAGGACAAATTTGCAACCTGTACGGAACAGGAGGTTAAAGGTGCTGATTCTCCAAGGAGGGAGATTGCTAGTAAAGCGGCTGTAATGGCGAGCCCGAGCACAAGGAGATGAGAAATGAGGTGCGTTTTAGAAACCTTTCCCGATCACACGGTGTACCGTCTTCTGGGTTTCTCATGCATGTGTTCGATGTAGAAAGATGCCCTTGAACCTGGAGATTTTGGACCCATGGGATGGGTACCACGCAGTATTACTTTAAAGGGTCTGCGTTTGCTCACCCAACCTCACCAAACCTCTCAGCCCGAAGAGTGTCCACCCTTATGTCTCAATCAGCTGTGGGTCTAGAGATGGTCAATAAAGGTGGCATCCTAGCCCCTGAACGAATTCTGTATGAATTTCTCTCTCTTTCACTGTCTTTGTTTCACGGGTTTTTAAAAGTAATTGATTTTTATAATGGGGTTTAGCTGCTTTTCACTGCTGTGTTTATGCCGCTTTACACCCACTTGACTCACTTACAGAGAGATATCAATACATTGGTTTTAAGAGTCTTACTAGTCAGATATATTCTTGGGCGGTGAACAGGGGGTGTTGAATCCAGTTCACTGAGCAAGGAGTAGGTCTTGTCTGTTACATATTGGGTTTATGGAACAGTATCTGAGCTAATTTGAAACCCTTGTTTTATGCATCACCCCACCTCACCTTTCCCGTTAAGCAGCCATAGTGTGTTTTCTAAACGTGTGACGCTGTTCTGTTTTGTAATTCAGTTCAAGTGTAGCGGTTTTTACATTCCCTCTATAAGTGATATCTTATGATAAGTGCCTTTTTCTGTGTGACTTATTTCACTTAGAATCGTCGTACCTAAATCTTCTCATCATGCTGCTACTAGCCTTATGATGTTGATTTCATGCCTGAGTGATATTCCATTGTACATAAGGACCACAACTTCTTTATCCATTTTTCTCTTTCCTGGGATATTTAAGGTGTAATGAAGTGGAGGTTCTTGTCAACAGAGCAGCCCTAAACTTTGGGGTGCCTGTGTCTTGCTGATTTTTAGTTTTCCCAATTTATACGCCCATGAGTGGTAGTGCCCTATGCTCTCTAAGCTGAGTGTTTTAGATGTTTCAGGACACACCGTACACGTCTCCAGAGTGGCTGTTGGCAATTTACATCCCGCCCATCAGCGTAGCAAGGCTCCCGTTTCTCCATGGCCTGTCCTGCATTTCTGGTTTTGACACTTTATTCAGCATGGCCCTTTTGACCGATGGGAAGCGAGACTTCTTTGTAGCGCTGATTTGCCTTTCCAGGTTGCTTGGTTGGCCAAAAAGGGCGTATGCGTTTTTTCCTGAATATATTCAGGAAAAAACGCATACGCCCTTTTTGGCCAAGGGCATCATGGTCGAGGTTTTGCCGCTTTTCCTGTGCTTTAAAGGCGATTGGAATCTACCTCCTGAAATCTGTTTCCTGCAATTCTGCCTTGCTTTCAAATCCTCCTCGTTGCCTTCCCTCAATATATTTGTGGACGAGAGTTATCATTTCTAACTCTGCAGGTTTGTGAATTGCAGTGCCCCTTAGCTCCATATTTCAACTCGCTTTCTTGGGAGCTGGCCCCAAAAGCACAGGATTACTTCAGGCCCTATTCTGGTTCCGGGTGTCAGGCTGAGCCTGTGGTTAATTCTTCTTCCTGATGGGAAAATAGAGTGACCTGTGCCTGTCCCCACACCTAGACCTAGTCTCTCATTGGTTCCCCCTCTTCCCGTTCATCCTCAGGACAAATTGCAACCTGTACGGAACAGGAGGTTAAAGGTGCTCATTCTCCAAGGAGGGAGATTGCTAGTAAAGCGGCTGGAATGGCGAACCCGAGCACAAGGAGATGAGAAATGAGGTGCGTTTTAGAAACCTTTCCCGATCACATGGTGTACCATCTTCTGGGTTTCTCATGCATGTTTTCGATGTAGGAAGATGCCCTTGAAGCTGGAGATTTGGGACCTATGGGATGGGTACCACGCAGTATTACTTTAAAGGGTCTGCGTTTGCTCACCCAACCTCACCAAACCTCTCAGCCCCAAGAGTGTCCACCCTTATGTCTCAATCAGCTGTGGGTCTAGATATGGTCAATCCAGGTGGCATCCCAGCCCCTGAACGAATTTTGTAAGAATTTCTCTCTCTTTCACTGTCTTTGTTTCACGGGTTTTTAAAAGTAATTGATTTTTATAATGGGGTTTAGCTGCTTTTCACTGCTGTTTTTATGGTGCTTTCCACCCACTTGACTCACTTACAGAGAGATATCAATACATAGCTTTGAAGATTCTTCCTAGTCAGATATATTCTTGGGCGGTGAATAGGGGGTTTTTGCGTCCAGTTCACTGAGCAAGGAGTAGGTCTTGTCTATTACATATTGGGTTTATGGAACGCTATCTGAGCTAATTTGAAACCCTTGTTTTATGCGTCACCCCACCTCACCGTTCCCGTTAAGCAGCCATAGTGTGTTTTCTAAACGTGGGACTCTGTTCTGTTTTGTAATTCAGTTCAAGTGTAGCGGTTTTTACATTCCCTCTATAAGTGATATCTTACGATAAGTGTCTTTCTGTGTGACTTATTTCACTTAGAATCGTCGTACCTAAATCCACTCATCATGCTGCTACTAGCCTTATGACGTTGATTTCATGCCTGAGTGATATTGCATTGTACATAAGGACCACAACTTCTTTATCCATTTTTCTCTTTCCTGGGATATTTAAGGTGTAATGAAGTGGAGGTTCTTGTCAACAGAGCAGCCCTAAACTTTGGGGTGCCTGTGTCTTGCTGATTTTTAGTTTTCCCAATTTATACGCCCATGAGTGGAAGTGCCCTATGCTCTCTAAGCTGAGTTTTTTAGATGTTTCAGGACACACCGTACACTTCTCCAGAGTGGCTGTTGGCAATTTACATGCCGCCCATCAGCGTAGCAAGGCTCCCGTTTCTCCATGGCCTGTCCTGCATTTCTGGTTTTGACACTTTATTCAGCATGGCCCTTTTGACCGATGGGAAGCGAGACTTCTTTGTAGCGCTGATTTGCCTTTCCAGGTTGCTTGGTTGGCCAAAAAGGGCGTATGCGTTTTTCCCTGAATATATTCAGGAAAAAACGCATACGCCCTTTTTGGCCAAGGGCATCATGGTCGGGGTTTTGCCGCTTTTCGTGTGCTTTAAAGGCGATTGGAATCTACCTCCTGAAATCTGTTTCCTGCAATTCTGCCTTGCTTTCAAATCCTCTTCGTTGCCTTCCCTCAATATATTTGTGGACGAGAGTTATCGTTTCTAACTCTGCAGGTTTGTGAATTGCAGTGCCCCTGAGCTCCATTTTTCAACTCGCTTTCTTGGGAGCTGGCCCCAAAAGCGCAGGATTGCTTCAGGCCCTATTGTGGTTCCGGGCGGCAGGCTGAGCCTGTGGTTAATTCTTCTTCCTGATGGGAAAATAGAGTGACCTGTGCCTGTCCCCACACCTAGACCTAGTCTCTCATTGGTTCCCCCTCTTCCCGTTCATCCTCAGGACAAATTTGCAACCTGTACGGAACAGGAGGTTAAAGGTGCTGATTCTCCAAGGAGGGAGATTGCTAGTAAAGCGGCTGTAATGGCGAGCCCGAGCACAAGGAGATGAGAAATGAGGTGCGTTTTAGAAACCTTTCCCGATCACACGGTGTACCGTCTTCTGGGTTTCTCATGCATGTGTTCGATGTAGAAAGATGCCCTTGAACCTGGAGATTTTGGACCCATGGGATGGGTACCACGCAGTATTACTTTAAAGGGTCTGCGTTTGCTCACCCAACCTCACCAAACCTCTCAGCCCGAAGAGTGTCCACCCTTATGTCTCAATCAGCTGTGGGTCTAGAGATGGTCAATAAAGGTGGCATCCTAGCCCCTGAACGAATTCTGTATGAATTTCTCTCTCTTTCACTGTCTTTGTTTCACGGGTTTTTAAAAGTAATTGATTTTTATAATGGGGTTTAGCTGCTTTTCACTGCTGTGTTTATGCCGCTTTACACCCACTTGACTCACTTACAGAGAGATATCAATACATTGGTTTTAAGAGTCTTACTAGTCAGATATATTCTTGGGCGGTGAACAGGGGGTGTTGAATCCAGTTCACTGAGCAAGGAGTAGGTCTTGTCTGTTACATATTGGGTTTATGGAACAGTATCTGAGCTAATTTGAAACCCTTGTTTTATGCATCACCCCACCTCACCTTTCCCGTTAAGCAGCCATAGTGTGTTTTCTAAACGTGTGACGCTGTTCTGTTTTGTAATTCAGTTCAAGTGTAGCGGTTTTTACATTCCCTCTATAAGTGATATCTTATGATAAGTGCCTTTTTCTGTGTGACTTATTTCACTTAGAATCGTCGTACCTAAATCTTCTCATCATGCTGCTACTAGCCTTATGATGTTGATTTCATGCCTGAGTGATATTCCATTGTACATAAGGACCACAACTTCTTTATCCATTTTTCTCTTTCCTGGGATATTTAAGGTGTAATGAAGTGGAGGTTCTTGTCAACAGAGCAGCCCTAAACTTTGGGGTGCCTGTGTCTTGCTGATTTTTAGTTTTCCCAATTTATACGCCCATGAGTGGAAGTGCCCTATGCTCTCTATGCTGAGTTTTTTAGAGGTTTCAGGACACACCGTACACTTCTCCAGAGTGGCTGTTGGCAATTTACATCCCGCCCATCAGCGTAGCAAGGCTCCCGTTTCTCCATGGCCTGTCCTGCATTTCTGGTTTTGACACTTTATTCAGCATGGCCCTTTTGACCGATGGGAAGCGAGACTTCTTTGTAGCGCTGATTTGACTTTCCAGGTTGCTTGGTTGGCCAAAAAGGGCGTATGCGTTTTTTCCTGAATATATTCAGGAAAAAACGCATACGCCCTTTTTGGCCAAGGGCATCATGGTCGAGGTTTTGCTGCTTTTCCTGTGCTTTAAAGGCGATTGGAATCTACCTCCTGAAATCTGTTTCCTGCAATTCTGCCTTGCTTTCAAATCCTCTTCGTTGCCTTCCCTCAATATATTTGTGGACGAGAGTTATCATTTCTAACTCTGCAGGTTTGTGAATTGCAGTGCCCCTGAGCTCCATTTTTCAACTCGCTTTCTTGGGAGCTGGCCCCAAAAGCGCAGGATTGCTTCAGGCCCTATTGTGGTTCCGGGCGGCAGGCTGAGCCTGTGGTTAATTCTTCTTCCTGATGGGAAAATAGAGTGACCTGTGCCTGTCCCCACACCTAGACCTAGTCTCTCATTGGTTCCCCCTCTTCCCGTTCATCCTCAGGACAAATTGCAACCTGTACGGAACAGGAGGTTAAAGGTGCTCATTCTCCAAGGAGGGAGATTGCTAGTAAAGCGGCTGGAATGGCGAACCCGAGCACAAGGAGATGAGAAATGAGGTGCGTTTTAGAAATCTTTCCCGATCACATGGTGTACCATCTTCTGGGTTTCTCATGCATGTTTTCGATGTAGGAAGATGCCCTTGAAGCTGGAGATTTGGGACCTATGGGATGGGTACCACGCAGTATTACTTTAAAGGGTCTGCGTTTGCTCACCCAACCTCACCAAACCTCTCAGCCCCAAGAGTGTCCACCCTTATGTCTCAATCAGCTGTGGGTCTAGATATGGTCAATCCAGGTGGCATCCCAGCCCCTGAACGAATTTTGTAAGAATTTCTCTCTCTTTCACTGTCTTTGTTTCACGGGTTTTTAAAAGTAATTGATTTTTATAATGGGGTTTAGCTGCTTTTCACTGCTGTTTTTATGGTGCTTTCCACCCACTTGACTCACTTACAGAGAGATATCAATACATAGCTTTGAAGATTCTTCCTAGTCAGATATATTCTTGGGCGGTGAATAGGGGGTTTTTGCGTCCAGTTCACTGAGCAAGGAGTAGGTCTTGTCTATTACATATTGGGTTTATGGAAAGCTATCTGAGCTAATTTGAAACCCTTGTTTTATGCGTCACCCCACCTCACCGTTCCCGTTAAGCAGCCATAGTGTGTTTTCTAAACGTGGGACTCTGTTCTGTTTTGTAATTCAGTTCAAGTGTAGCGGTTTTTACATTCCCTCTATAAGTGATATCTTACGATAAGTGTCTTTCTGTGTGACTTATTTCACTTAGAATCGTCGTACCTAAATCCACTCATCATGCTGCTACTAGCCTTATGACGTTGATTTCATGCCTGAGTGATATTCCATTGTACATAAGGACCACAACTTCTTTATCCATTTTTCTCTTTCCTGGGATATTTAAGGTGTAATGAAGTGGAGGTTCTTGTCAACAGAGCAGCCCTAAACTTTGGGGTGCCTGTGTCTTGCTGATTTTTAGTTTTCCCAATTTATACGCCCATGAGTGGAAGTGCCCTATGCTCTCTAAGCTGAGTTTTTTAGATGTTTCAGGACACACCGTACACTTCTCCAGAGTGGCTGTTGGCAATTTACATGCCGCCCATCAGCGTAGCAAGGCTCCCGTTTCTCCATGGCCTGTCCTGCATTTCTGGTTTTGACACTTTATTCAGCATGGCCCTTTTGACCGATGGGAAGCGAGACTTCTTTGTAGCACTGATTTGCCTTTCCAGGTTGCTTGGTTGGCCAAAAAGGGCGTATGCGTTTTTTCCTGAATATATTCAGGAAAAAACGCATACGCCCTTTTTGGCCAAGGGCATCATGGTCGAGGTTTTGCCGCTTTTCCTGTGCTTTAAAGGCGATTGGAATCTACCTCCTGAAATCTGTTTCCTGCAATTCTGCCTTGCTTTCAAATCCTCTTCGTTGCCTTCCCTCAATATATTTGTGGACGAGAGTTATCGTTTCTAACTCTGCAGGTTTGTGAATTGCAGTGCCCCTGAGCTCCATTTTTCAACTCGCTTTCTTGGGAGCTGGCCCCAAAAGCGCAGGATTGCTTCAGGCCCTATTGTGGTTCCGGGCGGCAGGCTGAGCCTGTGGTTAATTCTTCTTCCTGATGGGAAAATAGAGTGACCTGTGCCTGTCCCCACACCTAGACCTAGTCTCTCATTGGTTCCCCCTCTTCCCGTTCATCCTCAGGACAAATTTGCAACCTGTACGGAACAGGAGGTTAAAGGTGCTGATTCTCCAAGGAGGGAGATTGCTAGTAAAGCGGCTGTAATGGCGAGCCCGAGCACAAGGAGATGAGAAATGAGGTGCGTTTTAGAAACCTTTCCCGATCACACGGTGTACCGTCTTCTGGGTTTCTCATGCATGTGTTCGATGTAGAAAGATGCCCTTGAACCTGGAGATTTTGGACCCATGGGATGGGTACCACGCAGTATTACTTTAAAGGGTCTGCGTTTGCTCACCCAACCTCACCAAACCTCTCAGCCCGAAGAGTGTCCACCCTTATGTCTCAATCAGCTGTGGGTCTAGAGATGGTCAATAAAGGTGGCATCCTAGCCCCTGAACGAATTCTGTATGAATTTCTCTCTCTTTCACTGTCTTTGTTTCACGGGTTTTTAAAAGTAATTGATTTTTATAATGGGGTTTAGCTGCTTTTCACTGCTGTGTTTATGCCGCTTTACACCCACTTGACTCACTTACAGAGAGATATCAATACATTGGTTTTAAGAGTCTTACTAGTCAGATATATTCTTGGGCGGTGAACAGGGGGTGTTGAATCCAGTTCACTGAGCAAGGAGTAGGTCTTGTCTGTTACATATTGGGTTTATGGAACAGTATCTGAGCTAATTTGAAACCCTTGTTTTATGCATCACCCCACCTCACCTTTCCCGTTAAGCAGCCATAGTGTGTTTTCTAAACGTGTGACGCTGTTCTGTTTTGTAATTCAGTTCAAGTGTAGCGGTTTTTACATTCCCTCTATAAGTGATATCTTATGATAAGTGCCTTTTTCTGTGTGACTTATTTCACTTAGAATCGTCGTACCTAAATCTTCTCATCATGCTTCTACTAGCCTTATGATGTTGATTTCATGCCTGAGTGATATTCCATTGTACATAAGGACCACAACTTCTTTATCCATTTTTCTCTTTCCTGGGATATTTAAGGTGTAATGAAGTGGAGGTTCTTGTCAACAGAGCAGCCCTAAACTTTGGGGTGCCTGTGTCTTGCTGATTTTTAGTTTTCCCAATTTATACGCCCATGAGTGGAAGTGCCCTATGCTCTCTATGCTGAGTTTTTTAGAGGTTTCAGGACACACCGTACACTTCTCCAGAGTGGCTGTTGGCAATTTACATCCCACCCATCAGCGTAGCAAGGCTCCCGTTTCTCCATGGCCTGTCCTGCATTTCTGGTTTTGACACTTTATTCAGCATGGCCCTTTTGACCGATGGGAAGCGAGACTTCTTTGTAGCGCTGATTTGCCTTTCCAGGTTGCTTGGTTGGCCAAAAAGGGCGTATGCGTTTTTTCCTGAATATATTCAGGAAAAAACGCATACGCCCTTTTTGGCCAAGGGCATCATGGTCGAGGTTTTGCCGCTTTTCCTGTGCTTTAAAGGCGATTGGAATCTACCTCCTGAAATCTGTTTCCTGCAATTCTGCCTTGCTTTCAAATCCTCTTCGTTGCCTTCCCTCAATATATTTGTGGACGAGAGTTATCATTTCTAACTCTGCAGGTTTTTGAATTGCAGTGCCCCTTAGCTCCATTTTTCAACTCGCTTTCTTGGGAGCTGGCCCCAAAAGCGCAGGATTACTTCAGGCCCTATTCTGGTTCCGGGCGGCAGGCTGAGCCTGTGCTTAATTCTTCTTCCTGATGGGAAAATAGAGTGACCTGTGCCTGTCCCCACACCTAGACCTAGTCTCTCATTGGTTCCCCCTCTTCCCGTTCATCCTCAGGACAAATTGCAACCTGTACGGAACAGGAGGTTAAAGGTGCTCATTCTCCAAGGAGGGAGATTGCTAGTAAAGCGGCTGGAATGGCGAACCCGAGCACAAGGAGATGAGAAATGAGGTGCGTTTTAGAAATCTTTCCCGATCACATGGTGTACCATCTTCTGGGTTTCTCATGCATGTTTTCGATGTAGGAAGATGCCCTTGAAGCTGGAGATTTGGGACCTATGGGATGGGTACCACGCAGTATTACTTTAAAGGGTCTGCGTTTGCTCACCCAACCTCACCAAACCTCTCAGCCCCAAGAGTGTCCACCCTTATGTCTCAATCAGCTGTGGGTCTAGATATGGTCAATCCAGGTGGCATCACAGCCTCTGAACGAATTTTGTAAGAATTTCTCTCTCTTTCACTGTCTTTGTTTCACGGGTTTTTAAAAGTAATTGATTTTTATAATGGGGTTTAGCTGCTTTTCACTGCTGTTTTTATGGTGCTTTCCACCCACTTGACTCACTTACAGAGAGATATCAATACATAGCTTTGAAGATTCTTCCTAGTCAGATATATTCTTGGGCGGTGAATAGGGGGTTTTTGCGTCCAGTTCACTGAGCAAGGAGTAGGTCTTGTCTATTACATATTGGGTTTATGGAAAGCTATCTGAGCTAATTTGAAACCCTTGTTTTATGCGTCACCCCACCTCACCGTTCCCGTTAAGCAGCCATAGTGTGTTTTCTAAACGTGGGACTCTGTTCTGTTTTGTAATTCAGTTCAAGTGTAGCGGTTTTTACATTCCCTCTATAAGTGATATCTTACGATAAGTGTCTTTCTGTGTGACTTATTTCACTTAGAATCGTCGTACCTAAATCCACTCATCATGCTGCTACTAGCCTTATGACGTTGATTTCATGCCTGAGTGATATTCCATTGTACATAAGGACCACAACTTCTTTATCCATTTTTCTCTTTCCTGGGATATTTAAGGTGTAATGAAGTGGAGGTTCTTGTCAACAGAGCAGCCCTAAACTTTGGGGTGCCTGTGTCTTGCTGATTTTTAGTTTTCCCAATTTATACGCCCATGAGTGGAAGTGCCCTATGCTCTCTAAGCTGAGTTTTTTAGATGTTTCAGGACACACCGTACACTTCTCCAGAGTGGCTGTTGGCAATTTACATGCCGCCCATCAGCGTAGCAAGGCTCCCGTTTCTCCATGGCCTGTCCTGCATTTCTGGTTTTGACACTTTATTCAGCATGGCCCTTTTGACCGATGGGAAGCGAGACTTCTTTGTAGCACTGATTTGCCTTTCCAGGTTGCTTGGTTGGCCAAAAAGGGCGTATGCGTTTTTTCCTGAATATATTCAGGAAAAAACGCATACGCCCTTTTTGGCCAAGGGCATCATGGTCGAGGTTTTGCCGCTTTTCCTGTGCTTTAAAGGCGATTGGAATCTACCTCCTGAAATCTGTTTCCTGCAATTCTGCCTTGCTTTCAAATCCTCTTCGTTGCCTTCCCTCAATATATTTGTGGATGAGAGTTATCGTTTCTAACTCTGCAGGTTTGTGAATTGCAGTGCCCCTGAGCTCCATTTTTCAACTCGCTTTCTTGGGAGCTGGCCCCAAAAGCGCAGGATTGCTTCAGGCCCTATTGTGGTTCCGGGCGGCAGGCTGAGCCTGTGGTTAATTCTTCTTCCTGATGGGAAAATAGAGTGACCTGTGCCTGTCCCCACACCTAGACCTAGTCTCTCATTGGTTCCCCCTCTTCCCGTTCATCCTCAGGACAAATTTGCAACCTGTACGGAACAGGAGGTTAAAGGTGCTGATTCTCCAAGGAGGGAGATTGCTAGTAAAGCGGCTGTAATGGCGAGCCCGAGCACAAGGAGATGAGAAATGAGGTGCGTTTTAGAAACCTTTCCCGATCACACGGTGTACCGTCTTCTGGGTTTCTCATGCATGTGTTCGGTGTAGAAAGATGCCCTTGAACCTGGAGATTTTGGACCCATGGGATGGGTACCACGCAGTATTACTTTAAAGGGTCTGCGTTTGCTCACCCAACCTCACCAAACCTCTCAGCCCGAAGAGTGTCCACCCTTATGTCTCAATCAGCTGTGGGTCTAGAGATGGTCAATAAAGGTGGCATCCTAGCCCCTGAACGAATTCTGTATGAATTTCTCTCTCTTTCACTGTCTTTGTTTCACGGGTTTTTAAAAGTAATTGATTTTTATAATGGGGTTTAGCTGCTTTTCACTGCTGTGTTTATGCCGCTTTACACCCACTTGACTCACTTACAGAGAGATATCAATACATTGGTTTTAAGAGTCTTACTAGTCAGATATATTCTTGGGCGGTGAACAGGGGGTGTTGAATCCAGTTCACTGAGCAAGGAGTAGGTCTTGTCTGTTACATATTGGGTTTATGGAACAGTATCTGAGCTAATTTGAAACCCTTGTTTTATGCATCACCCCACCTCACCTTTCCCGTTAAGCAGCCATAGTGTGTTTTCTAAACGTGTGACGCTGTTCTGTTTTGTAATTCAGTTCAAGTGTAGCGGTTTTTACATTCCCTCTATAAGTGATATCTTATGATAAGTGCCTTTTTCTGTGTGACTTATTTCACTTAGAATCGTCGTACCTAAATCTTCTCATCATGCTGCTACTAGCCTTATGATGTTGATTTCATGCCTGAGTGATATTCCATTGTACATAAGGACCACAACTTCTTTATCCATTTTTCTCTTTCCTGGGATATTTAAGGTGTAATGAAGTGGAGGTTCTTGTCAACAGAGCAGCCCTAAACTTTGGGGTGCCTGTGTCTTGCTGATTTTTAGTTTTCCCAATTTATACGCCCATGAGTGGAAGTGCCCTATGCTCTCTATGCTGAGTTTTTTAGAGGTTTCAGGACACACCGTACACTTCTCCAGAGTGGCTGTTGGCAATTTACATCCCGCCCATCAGCGTAGCAAGGCTCCCGTTTCTCCATGGCCTGTCCTGCATTTCTGGTTTTGACACTTTATTCAGCATGGCCCTTTTGACCGATGGGAAGCGAGACTTCTTTGTAGCGCTGATTTGCCTTTCCAGGTTGCTTGGTTGGCCAAAAAGGGCGTATGCGTTTTTTCCTGAATATATTCAGGAAAAAACGCATACGCCCTTTTTGGCCAAGGGCATCATGGTCGAGGTTTTGCTGCTTTTCCTGTGCTTTAAAGGCGATTGGAATCTACCTCCTGAAATCTGTTTCCTGCAATTCTGCCTTGCTTTCAAATCCTCTTCGTTGCCTTCCCTCAATATATTTGTGGACGAGAGTTATCATTTCTAACTCTGCAGGTTTGTGAATTGCAGTGCCCCTGAGCTCCATTTTTCAACTCGCTTTCTTGGGAGCTGGCCCCAAAAGCGCAGGATTGCTTCAGGCCCTATTGTGGTTCCGGGCGGCAGGCTGAGCCTGTGGTTAATTCTTCTTCCTGATGGGAAAATAGAGTGACCTGTGCCTGTCCCCACACCTAGACCTAGTCTCTCATTGGTTCCCCCTCTTCCCGTTCATCCTCAGGACAAATTGCAACCTGTACGGAACAGGAGGTTAAAGGTGCTCATTCTCCAAGGAGGGAGATTGCTAGTAAAGCGGCTGGAATGGCGAACCCGAGCACAAGGAGATGAGAAATGAGGTGCGTTTTAGAAATCTTTCCCGATCACATGGTGTACCATCTTCTGGGTTTCTCATGCATGTTTTCGATGTAGGAAGATGCCCTTGAAGCTGGAGATTTGGGACCTATGGGATGGGTACCACGCAGTATTACTTTAAAGGGTCTGCGTTTGCTCACCCAACCTCACCAAACCTCTCAGCCCCAAGAGTGTCCACCCTTATGTCTCAATCAGCTGTGGGTCTAGATATGGTCAATCCAGGTGGCATCCCAGCCCCTGAACGAATTCTGTATGAATTTCTCTCTCTTTCACTGTCTTTGTTTCACGGGTTTTTAAAAGTAATTGATTTTTATAATGGGGTTTAGCTGCTTTTCACTGCTGTGTTTATGCCGCTTTACACCCACTTGACTCACTTACAGAGAGATATCAATACATTGGTTTTAAGAGTCTTACTAGTCAGATATATTCTTGGGCGGTGAACAGGGGGTGTTGAATCCAGTTCACTGAGCAAGGAGTAGGTCTTGTCTGTTACATATTGGGTTTATGGAACAGTATCTGAGCTAATTTGAAACCCTTGTTTTATGCATCACCCCACCTCACCTTTCCCGTTAAGCAGCCATAGTGTGTTTTCTAAACGTGTGACGCTGTTCTGTTTTGTAATTCAGTTCAAGTGTAGCGGTTTTTACATTCCCTCTATAAGTGATATCTTATGATAAGTGCCTTTTTCTGTGTGACTTATTTCACTTAGAATCGTCGTACCTAAATCTTCTCATCATGCTTCTACTAGCCTTATGATGTTGATTTCATGCCTGAGTGATATTCCATTGTACATAAGGACCACAACTTCTTTATCCATTTTTCTCTTTCCTGGGATATTTAAGGTGTAATGAAGTGGAGGTTCTTGTCAACAGAGCAGCCCTAAACTTTGGGGTGCCTGTGTCTTGCTGATTTTTAGTTTTCCCAATTTATACGCCCATGAGTGGAAGTGCCCTATGCTCTCTATGCTGAGTTTTTTAGAGGTTTCAGGACACACCGTACACTTCTCCAGAGTGGCTGTTGGCAATTTACATCCCACCCATCAGCGTAGCAAGGCTCCCGTTTCTCCATGGCCTGTCCTGCATTTCTGGTTTTGACACTTTATTCAGCATGGCCCTTTTGACCGATGGGAAGCGAGACTTCTTTGTAGCGCTGATTTGCCTTTCCAGGTTGCTTGGTTGGCCAAAAAGGGCGTATGCGTTTTTTCCTGAATATATTCAGGAAAAAACGCATACGCCCTTTTTGGCCAAGGGCATCATGGTCGAGGTTTTGCCGCTTTTCCTGTGCTTTAAAGGCGATTGGAATCTACCTCCTGAAATCTGTTTCCTGCAATTCTGCCTTGCTTTCAAATCCTCTTCGTTGCCTTCCCTCAATATATTTGTGGACGAGAGTTATCATTTCTAACTCTGCAGGTTTTTGAATTGCAGTGCCCCTTAGCTCCATTTTTCAACTCGCTTTCTTGGGAGCTGGCCCCAAAAGCGCAGGATTACTTCAGGCCCTATTCTGGTTCCGGGCGGCAGGCTGAGCCTGTGCTTAATTCTTCTTCCTGATGGGAAAATAGAGTGACCTGTGCCTGTCCCCACACCTAGACCTAGTCTCTCATTGGTTCCCCCTCTTCCCGTTCATCCTCAGGACAAATTGCAACCTGTACGGAACAGGAGGTTAAAGGTGCTCATTCTCCAAGGAGGGAGATTGCTAGTAAAGCGGCTGGAATGGCGAACCCGAGCACAAGGAGATGAGAAATGAGGTGCGTTTTAGAAATCTTTCCCGATCACATGGTGTACCATCTTCTGGGTTTCTCATGCATGTTTTCGATGTAGGAAGATGCCCTTGAAGCTGGAGATTTGGGACCTATGGGATGGGTACCACGCAGTATTACTTTAAAGGGTCTGCGTTTGCTCACCCAACCTCACCAAACCTCTCAGCCCCAAGAGTGTCCACCCTTATGTCTCAATCAGCTGTGGGTCTAGATATGGTCAATCCAGGTGGCATCACAGCCTCTGAACGAATTTTGTAAGAATTTCTCTCTCTTTCACTGTCTTTGTTTCACGGGTTTTTAAAAGTAATTGATTTTTATAATGGGGTTTAGCTGCTTTTCACTGCTGTTTTTATGGTGCTTTCCACCCACTTGACTCACTTACAGAGAGATATCAATACATAGCTTTGAAGATTCTTCCTAGTCAGATATATTCTTGGGCGGTGAATAGGGGGTTTTTGCGTCCAGTTCACTGAGCAAGGAGTAGGTCTTGTCTATTACATATTGGGTGTATGGAAAGCTATCTGAGCTAATTTGAAACCCTTGTTTTATGCGTCACCCCACCTCACCGTTCCCGTTAAGCAGCCATAGTGTGTTTTCTAAACGTGGGACTCTGTTCTGTTTTGTAATTCAGTTCAAGTGTAGCGGTTTTTACATTCCCTCTATAAGTGATATCTTACGATAAGTGTCTTTCTGTGTGACTTATTTCACTTAGAATCGTCGTACCTAAATCCACTCATCATGCTGCTACTAGCCTTATGACGTTGATTTCATGCCTGAGTGATATTCCATTGTACATAAGGACCACAACTTCTTTATCCATTTTTCTCTTTCCTGGGATATTTAAGGTGTAATGAAGTGGAGGTTCTTGTCAACAGAGCAGCCCTAAACTTTGGGGTGCCTGTGTCTTGCTGATTTTTAGTTTTCCCAATTTATACGCCCATGAGTGGAAGTGCCCTATGCTCTCTAAGCTGAGTTTTTTAGATGTTTCAGGACACACCGTACACTTCTCCAGAGTGGCTGTTGGCAATTTACATGCCGCCCATCAGCGTAGCAAGGCTCCCGTTTCTCCATGGCCTGTCCTGCATTTCTGGTTTTGACACTTTATTCAGCATGGCCCTTTTGACCGATGGGAAGCGAGACTTCTTTGTAGCGCTGATTTGCCTTTCCAGGTTGCTTGGTTGGCCAAAAAGGGCGTATGCGTTTTTCCCTGAATATATTCAGGAAAAAACGCATACGCCCTTTTTGGCCAAGGGCATCATGGTCGGGGTTTTGCCGCTTTTCGTGTGCTTTAAAGGCGATTGGAATCTACCTCCTGAAATCTGTTTCCTGCAATTCTGCCTTGCTTTCAAATCCTCTTCGTTGCCTTCCCTCAATATATTTGTGGACGAGAGTTATCGTTTCTAACTCTGCAGGTTTGTGAATTGCAGTGCCCCTGAGCTCCATTTTTCAACTCGCTTTCTTGGGAGCTGGCCCCAAAAGCGCAGGATTGCTTCAGGCCCTATTGTGGTTCCGGGCGGCAGGCTGAGCCTGTGGTTAATTCTTCTTCCTGATGGGAAAATAGAGTGACCTGTGCCTGTCCCCACACCTAGACCTAGTCTCTCATTGGTTCCCCCTCTTCCCGTTCATCCTCAGGACAAATTTGCAACCTGTACGGAACAGGAGGTTAAAGGTGCTGATTCTCCAAGGAGGGAGATTGCTAGTAAAGCGGCTGTAATGGCGAGCCCGAGCACAAGGAGATGAGAAATGAGGTGCGTTTTAGAAACCTTTCCCGATCACACGGTGTACCGTCTTCTGGGTTTCTCATGCATGTGTTCGATGTAGAAAGATGCCCTTGAACCTGGAGATTTTGGACCCATGGGATGGGTACCACGCAGTATTACTTTAAAGGGTCTGCGTTTGCTCACCCAACCTCACCAAACCTCTCAGCCCGAAGAGTGTCCACCCTTATGTCTCAATCAGCTGTGGGTCTAGAGATGGTCAATAAAGGTGGCATCCTAGCCCCTGAACGAATTCTGTATGAATTTCTCTCTCTTTCACTGTCTTTGTTTCACGGGTTTTTAAAAGTAATTGATTTTTATAATGGGGTTTAGCTGCTTTTCACTGCTGTGTTTATGCCGCTTTACACCCACTTGACTCACTTACAGAGAGATATCAATACATTGGTTTTAAGAGTCTTACTAGTCAGATATATTCTTGGGCGGTGAACAGGGGGTGTTGAATCCAGTTCACTGAGCAAGGAGTAGGTCTTGTCTGTTACATATTGGGTTTATGGAACAGTATCTGAGCTAATTTGAAACCCTTGTTTTATGCATCACCCCACCTCACCTTTCCCGTTAAGCAGCCATAGTGTGTTTTCTAAACGTGTGACGCTGTTCTGTTTTGTAATTCAGTTCAAGTGTAGCGGTTTTTACATTCCCTCTATAAGTGATATCTTATGATAAGTGCCTTTTTCTGTGTGACTTATTTCACTTAGAATCGTCGTACCTAAATCTTCTCATCATGCTGCTACTAGCCTTATGATGTTGATTTCATGCCTGAGTGATATTCCATTGTACATAAGGACCACAACTTCTTTATCCATTTTTCTCTTTCCTGGGATATTTAAGGTGTAATGAAGTGGAGGTTCTTGTCAACAGAGCAGCCCTAAACTTTGGGGTGCCTGTGTCTTGCTGATTTTTAGTTTTCCCAATTTATACGCCCATGAGTGGAAGTGCCCTATGCTCTCTATGCTGAGTTTTTTAGAGGTTTCAGGACACACCGTACACTTCTCCAGAGTGGCTGTTGGCAATTTACATCCCACCCATCAGCGTAGCAAGGCTCCCGTTTCTCCATGGCCTGTCCTGCATTTCTGGTTTTGACACTTTATTCAGCATGGCCCTTTTGACCGATGGGAAGCGAGACTTCTTTGTAGCGCTGATTTGCCTTTCCAGGTTGCTTGGTTGGCCAAAAAGGGCGTATGCGTTTTTTCCTGAATATATTCAGGAAAAAACGCATACGCCCTTTTTGGCCAAGGGCATCATGGTCGAGGTTTTGCCGCTTTTCCTGTGCTTTAAAGGCGATTGGAATCTACCTCCTGAAATCTGTTTCCTGCAATTCTGCCTTGCTTTCAAATCCTCTTCGTTGCCTTCCCTCAATATATTTGTGGACGAGAGTTATCATTTCTAACTCTGCAGGTTTTTGAATTGCAGTGCCCCTTAGCTCCATTTTTCAACTCGCTTTCTTGGGAGCTGGCCCCAAAAGCGCAGGATTACTTCAGGCCCTATTCTGGTTCCGGGCGGCAGGCTGAGCCTGTGCTTAATTCTTCTTCCTGATGGGAAAATAGAGTGACCTGTGCCTGTCCCCACACCTAGACCTAGTCTCTCATTGGTTCCCCCTCTTCCCGTTCATCCTCAGGACAAATTGCAACCTGTACGGAACAGGAGGTTAAAGGTGCTCATTCTCCAAGGAGGGAGATTGCTAGTAAAGCGGCTGGAATGGCGAACCCGAGCACAAGGAGATGAGAAATGAGGTGCGTTTTAGAAATCTTTCCCGATCACATGGTGTACCATCTTCTGGGTTTCTCATGCATGTTTTCGATGTAGGAAGATGCCCTTGAAGCTGGAGATTTGGGACCTATGGGATGGGTACCACGCAGTATTACTTTAAAGGGTCTGCGTTTGCTCACCCAACCTCACCAAACCTCTCAGCCCCAAGAGTGTCCACCCTTATGTCTCAATCAGCTGTGGGTCTAGATATGGTCAATCCAGGTGGCATCCCAGCCCCTGAACGAATTTTGTAAGAATTTCTCTCTCTTTCACTGTCTTTGTTTCACGGGTTTTTAAAAGTAATTGATTTTTATAATGGGGTTTAGCTGCTTTTCACTGCTGTTTTTATGGTGCTTTCCACCCACTTGACTCACTTACAGAGAGATATCAATACATAGCTTTGAAGATTCTTCCTAGTCAGATATATTCTTGGGCGGTGAATAGGGGGTTTTTGCGTCCAGTTCACTGAGCAAGGAGTAGGTCTTGTCTATTACATATTGGGTTTATGGAAAGCTATCTGAGCTAATTTGAAACCCTTGTTTTATGCGTCACCCCACCTCACCGTTCCCGTTAAACAGCCATAGTGTGTTTTCTAAACTTGGGACTCTGTTCTGTTTTGTAATTCAGTTCAAGTGTAGCGGTTTTTACATTCCCTCTATAGGTGATATCTTACGATAAGTGTCTTTCTGTGTGACTTATTTCACTTAGAATCGTCGTACCTAAATCCACTCATCATGCTGCTACTAGCCTTATGACGTTGATTTCATGCCTCAGTGATATTCCATTGTACATAAGGACCACAACTTCTTTATCCATTTTTCTCTTTCCTGGGATATTTAAGGTGTAATGAAGTGGAGGTTCTTGTCAACAGAGCAGCCCTAAACTTTGGGGTGCCTGTGTCTTGCTGATTTTTAGTTTTCCCAATTTATACGCCCATGAGTGGAAGTGCCCTATGCTCTCTAAGCTGAGTTTTTTAGATGTTTCAGGACACACCGTACACTTCTCCAGAGTGGCTGTTGGCAATTTACATCCCGCCCATCAGCGTAGCAAGGCTCCCGTTTCTCCATGGCCTGTCCTGCATTTCTGGTTTTGACACTTTATTCAGCATGGCCCTTTTGACCGATGGGAAGCGAGACTTCTTTGTAGCGCTGATTTGCCTTTCCAGGTTGCTTGGTTGGCCAAAAAGGGCGTATGCGTTTTTTCCTGAATATATTCAGGAAAAAACGCATACGCCCTTTTTGGCCAAGGGCATCATGGTCGAGGTTTTGCCGCTTTTCCTGTGCTTTAAAGGCGATTGGAATCTACCTCCTGAAATCTGTTTCCTGCAATTCTGCCTTGCTTTCAAATCCTCTTCGTTGCCTTCCCTCAATATATTTGTGGACGAGAGTTATCATTTCTAACTCTGCAGGTTTTTGAATTGCAGTGCCCCTTAGCTCCATTTTTCAACTCGCTTTCTTGGGAGCTGGCCCCAAAAGCGCAGGATTACTTCAGGCCCTATTCTGGTTCCGGGCGGCAGGCTGAGCCTGTGCTTAATTCTTCTTCCTGATGGGAAAATAGAGTGACCTGTGCCTGTCCCCACACCTAGACCTAGTCTCTCATTGGTTCCCCCTCTTCCCGTTCATCCTCAGGACAAATTGCAACCTGTACGGAACAGGAGGTTAAAGGTGCTCATTCTCCAAGGAGGGAGATTGCTAGTAAAGCGGCTGGAATGGCGAACCCGAGCACAAGGAGATGAGAAATGAGGTGCGTTTTAGAAATCTTTCCCGATCACATGGTGTACCATCTTCTGGGTTTCTCATGCATGTTTTCGATGTAGGAAGATGCCCTTGAAGCTGGAGATTTGGGACCTATGGGATGGGTACCACGCAGTATTACTTTAAAGGGTCTGCGTTTGCTCACCCAACCTCACCAAACCTCTCAGCCCCAAGAGTGTCCACCCTTATGTCTCAATCAGCTGTGGGTCTAGATATGGTCAATCCAGGTGGCATCACAGCCTCTGAACGAATTTTGTAAGAATTTCTCTCTCTTTCACTGTCTTTGTTTCACGGGTTTTTAAAAGTAATTGATTTTTATAATGGGGTTTAGCTGCTTTTCACTGCTGTTTTTATGGTGCTTTCCACCCACTTGACTCACTTACAGAGAGATATCAATACATAGCTTTGAAGATTCTTCCTAGTCAGATATATTCTTGGGCGGTGAATAGGGGGTTTTTGCGTCCAGTTCACTGAGCAAGGAGTAGGTCTTGTCTATTACATATTGGGTTTATGGAAAGCTATCTGAGCTAATTTGAAACCCTTGTTTTATGCGTCACCCCACCTCACCGTTCCCGTTAAGCAGCCATAGTGTGTTTTCTAAACGTGGGACTCTGTTCTGTTTTGTAATTCAGTTCAAGTGTAGCGGTTTTTACATTCCCTCTATAAGTGATATCTTACGATAAGTGTCTTTCTGTGTGACTTATTTCACTTAGAATCGTCGTACCTAAATCCACTCATCATGCTGCTACTAGCCTTATGACGTTGATTTCATGCCTGAGTGATATTCCATTGTACATAAGGACCACAACTTCTTTATCCATTTTTCTCTTTCCTGGGATATTTAAGGTGTAATGAAGTGGAGGTTCTTGTCAACAGAGCAGCCCTAAACTTTGGGGTGCCTGTGTCTTGCTGATTTTTAGTTTTCCCAATTTATACGCCCATGAGTGGAAGTGCCCTATGCTCTCTAAGCTGAGTTTTTTAGATGTTTCAGGACACACCGTACACTTCTCCAGAGTGGCTGTTGGCAATTTACATGCCGCCCATCAGCGTAGCAAGGCTCCCGTTTCTCCATGGCCTGTCCTGCATTTCTGGTTTTGACACTTTATTCAGCATGGCCCTTTTGACCGATGGGAAGCGAGACTTCTTTGTAGCACTGATTTGCCTTTCCAGGTTGCTTGGTTGGCCAAAAAGGGCGTATGCGTTTTTTCCTGAATATATTCAGGAAAAAACGCATACGCCCTTTTTGGCCAAGGGCATCATGGTCGAGGTTTTGCCGCTTTTCCTGTGCTTTAAAGGCGATTGGAATCTACCTCCTGAAATCTGTTTCCTGCAATTCTGCCTTGCTTTCAAATCCTCTTCGTTGCCTTCCCTCAATATATTTGTGGACGAGAGTTATCGTTTCTAACTCTGCAGGTTTGTGAATTGCAGTGCCCCTGAGCTCCATTTTTCAACTCGCTTTCTTGGGAGCTGGCCCCAAAAGCGCAGGATTGCTTCAGGCCCTATTGTGGTTCCGGGCGGCAGGCTGAGCCTGTGGTTAATTCTTCTTCCTGATGGGAAAATAGAGTGACCTGTGCCTGTCCCCACACCTAGACCTAGTCTCTCATTGGTTCCCCCTCTTCCCGTTCATCCTCAGGACAAATTTGCAACCTGTACGGAACAGGAGGTTAAAGGTGCTGATTCTCCAAGGAGGGAGATTGCTAGTAAAGCGGCTGTAATGGCGAGCCCGAGCACAAGGAGATGAGAAATGAGGTGCGTTTTAGAAACCTTTCCCGATCACACGGTGTACCGTCTTCTGGGTTTCTCATGCATGTGTTCGATGTAGAAAGATGCCCTTGAACCTGGAGATTTTGGACCCATGGGATGGGTACCACGCAGTATTACTTTAAAGGGTCTGCGTTTGCTCACCCAACCTCACCAAACCTCTCAGCCCGAAGAGTGTCCACCCTTATGTCTCAATCAGCTGTGGGTCTAGAGATGGTCAATAAAGGTGGCATCCTAGCCCCTGAACGAATTCTGTATGAATTTCTCTCTCTTTCACTGTCTTTGTTTCACGGGTTTTTAAAAGTAATTGATTTTTATAATGGGGTTTAGCTGCTTTTCACTGCTGTGTTTATGCCGCTTTACACCCACTTGACTCACTTACAGAGAGATATCAATACATTGGTTTTAAGAGTCTTACTAGTCAGATATATTCTTGGGCGGTGAACAGGGGGTGTTGAATCCAGTTCACTGAGCAAGGAGTAGGTCTTGTCTGTTACATATTGGGTTTATGGAACAGTATCTGAGCTAATTTGAAACCCTTGTTTTATGCATCACCCCACCTCACCTTTCCCGTTAAGCAGCCATAGTGTGTTTTCTAAACGTGTGACGCTGTTCTGTTTTGTAATTCAGTTCAAGTGTAGCGGTTTTTACATTCCCTCTATAAGTGATATCTTATGATAAGTGCCTTTTTCTGTGTGACTTATTTCACTTAGAATCGTCGTACCTAAATCTTCTCATCATGCTGCTACTAGCCTTATGATGTTGATTTCATGCCTGAGTGATATTCCATTGTACATAAGGACCACAACTTCTTTATCCATTTTTCTCTTTCCTGGGATATTTAAGGTGTAATGAAGTGGAGGTTCTTGTCAACAGAGCAGCCCTAAACTTTGGGGTGCCTGTGTCTTGCTGATTTTTAGTTTTCCCAATTTATACGCCCATGAGTGGTAGTGCCCTATGCTCTCTAAGCTGAGTGTTTTAGATGTTTCAGGACACACCGTACACGTCTCCAGAGTGGCTGTTGGCAATTTACATCCCGCCCATCAGCGTAGCAAGGCTCCCGTTTCTCCATGGCCTGTCCTGCATTTCTGGTTTTGACACTTTATTCAGCATGGCCCTTTTGACCGATGGGAAGCGAGACTTCTTTGTAGCGCTGATTTGCCTTTCCAGGTTGCTTGGTTGGCCAAAAAGGGCGTATGCGTTTTTTCCTGAATATATTCAGGAAAAAACGCATACGCCCTTTTTGGCCAAGGGCATCATGGTCGAGGTTTTGCCGCTTTTCCTGTGCTTTAAAGGCGATTGGAATCTACCTCCTGAAATCTGTTTCCTGCAATTCTGCCTTGCTTTCAAATCCTCCTCGTTGCCTTCCCTCAATATATTTGTGGACGAGAGTTATCATTTCTAACTCTGCAGGTTTGTGAATTGCAGTGCCCCTTAGCTCCATATTTCAACTCGCTTTCTTGGGAGCTGGCCCCAAAAGCACAGGATTACTTCAGGCCCTATTCTGGTTCCGGGTGTCAGGCTGAGCCTGTGGTTAATTCTTCTTCCTGATGGGAAAATAGAGTGACCTGTGCCTGTCCCCACACCTAGACCTAGTCTCTCATTGGTTCCCCCTCTTCCCGTTCATCCTCAGGACAAATTTGCAACCTGTACGGAACAGGAGGTTAAAGGTGCTCATTCTCCAAGGAGGGAGATTGCTAGTAAAGCGGCTGTAATGGCGAGCCCGAGCACAAGGAGATGAGAAATGAGGTGCGTTTTAGAAACCTTTCCCGATCACACGGTGTACCGTCTTCTGGGTTTCTCATGCATGTGTTCGATGTAGAAAGATGCCCTTGAACCTGGAGATTTTGGACCCATGGGATGGGTACCACGCAGTATTACTTTAAAGGGTCTGCGTTTGCTCACCCAACCTCACCAAACCTCTCAGCCCGAAGAGTGTCCACCCTTATGTCTCAATCAGCTGTGGGTCTAGAGATGGTCAATAAAGGTGGCATCCTAGCCCCTGAACGAATTCTGTATGAATTTCTCTCTCTTTCACTGTCTTTGTTTCACGGGTTTTTAAAAGTAATTGATTTTTATAATGGGGTTTAGCTGCTTTTCACTGCTGTGTTTATGCCGCTTTACACCCACTTGACTCACTTACAGAGAGATATCAATACATTGGTTTTAAGAGTCTTACTAGTCAGATATATTCTTGGGCGGTGAACAGGGGGTGTTGAATCCAGTTCACTGAGCAAGGAGTAGGTCTTGTCTGTTACATATTGGGTTTATGGAACAGTATCTGAGCTAATTTGAAACCCTTGTTTTATGCATCACCCCACCTCACCTTTCCCGTTAAGCAGCCATAGTGTGTTTTCTAAACGTGTGACGCTGTTCTGTTTTGTAATTCAGTTCAAGTGTAGCGGTTTTTACATTCCCTCTATAAGTGATATCTTATGATAAGTGCCTTTTTCTGTGTGACTTATTTCACTTAGAATCGTCGTACCTAAATCTTCTCATCATGCTGCTACTAGCCTTATGATGTTGATTTCATGCCTGAGTGATATTCCATTGTACATAAGGACCACAACTTCTTTATCCATTTTTCTCTTTCCTGGGATATTTAAGGTGTAATGAAGTGGAGGTTCTTGTCAACAGAGCAGCCCTAAACTTTGGGGTGCCTGTGTCTTGCTGATTTTTAGTTTTCCCAATTTATACGCCCATGAGTGGTAGTGCCCTATGCTCTCTAAGCTGAGTGTTTTAGATGTTTCAGGACACACCGTACACGTCTCCAGAGTGGCTGTTGGCAATTTACATCCCGCCCATCAGCGTAGCAAGGCTCCCGTTTCTCCATGGCCTGTCCTGCATTTCTGGTTTTGACACTTTATTCAGCATGGCCCTTTTGACCGATGGGAAGCGAGACTTCTTTGTAGCGCTGATTTGCCTTTCCAGGTTGCTTGGTTGGCCAAAAAGGGCGTATGCGTTTTTTCCTGAATATATTCAGGAAAAAACGCATACGCCCTTTTTGGCCAAGGGCATCATGGTCGAGGTTTTGCCGCTTTTCCTGTGCTTTAAAGGCGATTGGAATCTACCTCCTGAAATCTGTTTCCTGCAATTCTGCCTTGCTTTCAAATCCTCCTCGTTGCCTTCCCTCAATATATTTGTGGACGAGAGTTATCATTTCTAACTCTGCAGGTTTGTGAATTGCAGTGCCCCTTAGCTCCATATTTCAACTCGCTTTCTTGGGAGCTGGCCCCAAAAGCACAGGATTACTTCAGGCCCTATTCTGGTTCCGGGTGTCAGGCTGAGCCTGTGGTTAATTCTTCTTCCTGATGGGAAAATAGAGTGACCTGTGCCTGTCCCCACACCTAGACCTAGTCTCTCATTGGTTCCCCCTCTTCCCGTTCATCCTCAGGACAAATTGCAACCTGTACGGAACAGGAGGTTAAAGGTGCTCATTCTCCAAGGAGGGAGATTGCTAGTAAAGCGGCTGGAATGGCGAACCCGAGCACAAGGAGATGAGAAATGAGGTGCGTTTTAGAAACCTTTCCCGATCACATGGTGTACCATCTTCTGGGTTTCTCATGCATGTTTTCGATGTAGGAAGATGCCCTTGAAGCTGGAGATTTGGGACCTATGGGATGGGTACCACGCAGTATTACTTTAAAGGGTCTGCGTTTGCTCACCCAACCTCACCAAACCTCTCAGCCCCAAGAGTGTCCACCCTTATGTCTCAATCAGCTGTGGGTCTAGATATGGTCAATCCAGGTGGCATCCCAGCCCCTGAACGAATTTTGTAAGAATTTCTCTCTCTTTCACTGTCTTTGTTTCACGGGTTTTTAAAAGTAATTGATTTTTATAATGGGGTTTAGCTGCTTTTCACTGCTGTTTTTATGGTGCTTTCCACCCACTTGACTCACTTACAGAGAGATATCAATACATAGCTTTGAAGATTCTTCCTAGTCAGATATATTCTTGGGCGGTGAATAGGGGGTTTTTGCGTCCAGTTCACTGAGCAAGGAGTAGGTCTTGTCTATTACATATTGGGTTTATGGAACGCTATCTGAGCTAATTTGAAACCCTTGTTTTATGCGTCACCCCACCTCACCGTTCCCGTTAAGCAGCCATAGTGTGTTTTCTAAACGTGGGACTCTGTTCTGTTTTGTAATTCAGTTCAAGTGTAGCGGTTTTTACATTCCCTCTATAAGTGATATCTTACGATAAGTGTCTTTCTGTGTGACTTATTTCACTTAGAATCGTCGTACCTAAATCCACTCATCATGCTGCTACTAGCCTTATGACGTTGATTTCATGCCTGAGTGATATTGCATTGTACATAAGGACCACAACTTCTTTATCCATTTTTCTCTTTCCTGGGATATTTAAGGTGTAATGAAGTGGAGGTTCTTGTCAACAGAGCAGCCCTAAACTTTGGGGTGCCTGTGTCTTGCTGATTTTTAGTTTTCCCAATTTATACGCCCATGAGTGGAAGTGCCCTATGCTCTCTAAGCTGAGTTTTTTAGATGTTTCAGGACACACCGTACACTTCTCCAGAGTGGCTGTTGGCAATTTACATGCCGCCCATCAGCGTAGCAAGGCTCCCGTTTCTCCATGGCCTGTCCTGCATTTCTGGTTTTGACACTTTATTCAGCATGGCCCTTTTGACCGATGGGAAGCGAGACTTCTTTGTAGCGCTGATTTGCCTTTCCAGGTTGCTTGGTTGGCCAAAAAGGGCGTATGCGTTTTTCCCTGAATATATTCAGGAAAAAACGCATACGCCCTTTTTGGCCAAGGGCATCATGGTCGGGGTTTTGCCGCTTTTCGTGTGCTTTAAAGGCGATTGGAATCTACCTCCTGAAATCTGTTTCCTGCAATTCTGCCTTGCTTTCAAATCCTCTTCGTTGCCTTCCCTCAATATATTTGTGGACGAGAGTTATCGTTTCTAACTCTGCAGGTTTGTGAATTGCAGTGCCCCTGAGCTCCATTTTTCAACTCGCTTTCTTGGGAGCTGGCCCCAAAAGCGCAGGATTGCTTCAGGCCCTATTGTGGTTCCGGGCGGCAGGCTGAGCCTGTGGTTAATTCTTCTTCCTGATGGGAAAATAGAGTGACCTGTGCCTGTCCCCACACCTAGACCTAGTCTCTCATTGGTTCCCCCTCTTCCCGTTCATCCTCAGGACAAATTTGCAACCTGTACGGAACAGGAGGTTAAAGGTGCTGATTCTCCAAGGAGGGAGATTGCTAGTAAAGCGGCTGTAATGGCGAGCCCGAGCACAAGGAGATGAGAAATGAGGTGCGTTTTAGAAACCTTTCCCGATCACACGGTGTACCGTCTTCTGGGTTTCTCATGCATGTGTTCGATGTAGAAAGATGCCCTTGAACCTGGAGATTTTGGACCCATGGGATGGGTACCACGCAGTATTACTTTAAAGGGTCTGCGTTTGCTCACCCAACCTCACCAAACCTCTCAGCCCGAAGAGTGTCCACCCTTATGTCTCAATCAGCTGTGGGTCTAGAGATGGTCAATAAAGGTGGCATCCTAGCCCCTGAACGAATTCTGTATGAATTTCTCTCTCTTTCACTGTCTTTGTTTCACGGGTTTTTAAAAGTAATTGATTTTTATAATGGGGTTTAGCTGCTTTTCACTGCTGTGTTTATGCCGCTTTACACCCACTTGACTCACTTACAGAGAGATATCAATACATTGGTTTTAAGAGTCTTACTAGTCAGATATATTCTTGGGCGGTGAACAGGGGGTGTTGAATCCAGTTCACTGAGCAAGGAGTAGGTCTTGTCTGTTACATATTGGGTTTATGGAACAGTATCTGAGCTAATTTGAAACCCTTGTTTTATGCATCACCCCACCTCACCTTTCCCGTTAAGCAGCCATAGTGTGTTTTCTAAACGTGTGACGCTGTTCTGTTTTGTAATTCAGTTCAAGTGTAGCGGTTTTTACATTCCCTCTATAAGTGATATCTTATGATAAGTGCCTTTTTCTGTGTGACTTATTTCACTTAGAATCGTCGTACCTAAATCTTCTCATCATGCTGCTACTAGCCTTATGATGTTGATTTCATGCCTGAGTGATATTCCATTGTACATAAGGACCACAACTTCTTTATCCATTTTTCTCTTTCCTGGGATATTTAAGGTGTAATGAAGTGGAGGTTCTTGTCAACAGAGCAGCCCTAAACTTTGGGGTGCCTGTGTCTTGCTGATTTTTAGTTTTCCCAATTTATACGCCCATGAGTGGAAGTGCCCTATGCTCTCTATGCTGA
The DNA here is from genome assembly GCF_965194805.1 of Balaenoptera borealis. Classification (NCBI taxonomy): domain Eukaryota; kingdom Metazoa; phylum Chordata; class Mammalia; order Artiodactyla; family Balaenopteridae; genus Balaenoptera; species Balaenoptera borealis. Next base: position 470,061 of record NW_028123740.1, on the reverse strand, counting down.
GTTTTTTAGAGGTTTCAGGACACACCGTACACTTCTCCAGAGTGGCTGTTGGCAATTTACATCCCGCCCATCAGCGTAGCAAGGCTCCCGTTTCTCCATGGCCTGTCCTGCATTTCTGGTTTTGACACTTTATTCAGCATGGCCCTTTTGACCGATGGGAAGCGAGACTTCTTTGTAGCGCTGATTTGCCTTTCCAGGTTGCTTGGTTGGCCAAAAAGGGCGTATGCGTTTTTTCCTGAATATATTCAGGAAAAAACGCATACGCCCTTTTTGGCCAAGGGCATCATGGTCGAGGTTTTGCTGCTTTTCCTGTGCTTTAAAGGCGATTGGAATCTACCTCCTGAAATCTGTTTCCTGCAATTCTGCCTTGCTTTCAAATCCTCTTCGTTGCCTTCCCTCAATATATTTGTGGACGAGAGTTATCATTTCTAACTCTGCAGGTTTGTGAATTGCAGTGCCCCTGAGCTCCATTTTTCAACTCGCTTTCTTGGGAGCTGGCCCCAAAAGCGCAGGATTGCTTCAGGCCCTATTGTGGTTCCGGGCGGCAGGCTGAGCCTGTGGTTAATTCTTCTTCCTGATGGGAAAATAGAGTGACCTGTGCCTGTCCCCACACCTAGACCTAGTCTCTCATTGGTTCCCCCTCTTCCCGTTCATCCTCAGGACAAATTGCAACCTGTACGGAACAGGAGGTTAAAGGTGCTCATTCTCCAAGGAGGGAGATTGCTAGTAAAGCGGCTGGAATGGCGAACCCGAGCACAAGGAGATGAGAAATGAGGTGCGTTTTAGAAATCTTTCCCGATCACATGGTGTACCATCTTCTGGGTTTCTCATGCATGTTTTCGATGTAGGAAGATGCCCTTGAAGCTGGAGATTTGGGACCTATGGGATGGGTACCACGCAGTATTACTTTAAAGGGTCTGCGTTTGCTCACCCAACCTCACCAAACCTCTCAGCCCCAAGAGTGTCCACCCTTATGTCTCAATCAGCTGTGGGTCTAGATATGGTCAATCCAGGTGGCATCCCAGCCCCTGAACGAATTTTGTAAGAATTTCTCTCTCTTTCACTGTCTTTGTTTCACGGGTTTTTAAAAGTAATTGATTTTTATAATGGGGTTTAGCTGCTTTTCACTGCTGTTTTTATGGTGCTTTCCACCCACTTGACTCACTTACAGAGAGATATCAATACATAGCTTTGAAGATTCTTCCTAGTCAGATATATTCTTGGGCGGTGAATAGGGGGTTTTTGCGTCCAGTTCACTGAGCAAGGAGTAGGTCTTGTCTATTACATATTGGGTTTATGGAAAGCTATCTGAGCTAATTTGAAACCCTTGTTTTATGCGTCACCCCACCTCACCGTTCCCGTTAAGCAGCCATAGTGTGTTTTCTAAACGTGGGACTCTGTTCTGTTTTGTAATTCAGTTCAAGTGTAGCGGTTTTTACATTCCCTCTATAAGTGATATCTTACGATAAGTGTCTTTCTGTGTGACTTATTTCACTTAGAATCGTCGTACCTAAATCCACTCATCATGCTGCTACTAGCCTTATGACGTTGATTTCATGCCTGAGTGATATTCCATTGTACATAAGGACCACAACTTCTTTATCCATTTTTCTCTTTCCTGGGATATTTAAGGTGTAATGAAGTGGAGGTTCTTGTCAACAGAGCAGCCCTAAACTTTGGGGTGCCTGTGTCTTGCTGATTTTTAGTTTTCCCAATTTATACGCCCATGAGTGGAAGTGCCCTATGCTCTCTAAGCTGAGTTTTTTAGATGTTTCAGGACACACCGTACACTTCTCCAGAGTGGCTGTTGGCAATTTACATGCCGCCCATCAGCGTAGCAAGGCTCCCGTTTCTCCATGGCCTGTCCTGCATTTCTGGTTTTGACACTTTATTCAGCATGGCCCTTTTGACCGATGGGAAGCGAGACTTCTTTGTAGCACTGATTTGCCTTTCCAGGTTGCTTGGTTGGCCAAAAAGGGCGTATGCGTTTTTTCCTGAATATATTCAGGAAAAAACGCATACGCCCTTTTTGGCCAAGGGCATCATGGTCGAGGTTTTGCCGCTTTTCCTGTGCTTTAAAGGCGATTGGAATCTACCTCCTGAAATCTGTTTCCTGCAATTCTGCCTTGCTTTCAAATCCTCTTCGTTGCCTTCCCTCAATATATTTGTGGACGAGAGTTATCGTTTCTAACTCTGCAGGTTTGTGAATTGCAGTGCCCCTGAGCTCCATTTTTCAACTCGCTTTCTTGGGAGCTGGCCCCAAAAGCGCAGGATTGCTTCAGGCCCTATTGTGGTTCCGGGCGGCAGGCTGAGCCTGTGGTTAATTCTTCTTCCTGATGGGAAAATAGAGTGACCTGTGCCTGTCCCCACACCTAGACCTAGTCTCTCATTGGTTCCCCCTCTTCCCGTTCATCCTCAGGACAAATTTGCAACCTGTACGGAACAGGAGGTTAAAGGTGCTGATTCTCCAAGGAGGGAGATTGCTAGTAAAGCGGCTGTAATGGCGAGCCCGAGCACAAGGAGATGAGAAATGAGGTGCGTTTTAGAAACCTTTCCCGATCACACGGTGTACCGTCTTCTGGGTTTCTCATGCATGTGTTCGATGTAGAAAGATGCCCTTGAACCTGGAGATTTTGGACCCATGGGATGGGTACCACGCAGTATTACTTTAAAGGGTCTGCGTTTGCTCACCCAACCTCACCAAACCTCTCAGCCCGAAGAGTGTCCACCCTTATGTCTCAATCAGCTGTGGGTCTAGAGATGGTCAATAAAGGTGGCATCCTAGCCCCTGAACGAATTCTGTATGAATTTCTCTCTCTTTCACTGTCTTTGTTTCACGGGTTTTTAAAAGTAATTGATTTTTATAATGGGGTTTAGCTGCTTTTCACTGCTGTGTTTATGCCGCTTTACACCCACTTGACTCACTTACAGAGAGATATCAATACATTGGTTTTAAGAGTCTTACTAGTCAGATATATTCTTGGGCGGTGAACAGGGGGTGTTGAATCCAGTTCACTGAGCAAGGAGTAGGTCTTGTCTGTTACATATTGGGTTTATGGAACAGTATCTGAGCTAATTTGAAACCCTTGTTTTATGCATCACCCCACCTCACCTTTCCCGTTAAGCAGCCATAGTGTGTTTTCTAAACGTGTGACGCTGTTCTGTTTTGTAATTCAGTTCAAGTGTAGCGGTTTTTACATTCCCTCTATAAGTGATATCTTATGATAAGTGCCTTTTTCTGTGTGACTTATTTCACTTAGAATCGTCGTACCTAAATCTTCTCATCATGCTGCTACTAGCCTTATGATGTTGATTTCATGCCTGAGTGATATTCCATTGTACATAAGGACCACAACTTCTTTATACATTTTTCTCTTTCCTGGGATATTTAAGGTGTAATGAAGTGGAGGTTCTTGTCAACAGAGCAGCCCTAAACTTTGGGGTGCCTGTGTCTTGCTGATTTTTAGTTTTCCCAATTTATACGCCCATGAGTGGTAGTGCCCTATGCTCTCTAAGCTGAGTGTTTTAGATGTTTCAGGACACACCGTACACGTCTCCAGAGTGGCTGTTGGCAATTTACATCCCGCCCATCAGCGTAGCAAGGCTCCCGTTTCTCCATGGCCTGTCCTGCATTTCTGGTTTTGACACTTTATTCAGCATGGCCCTTTTGACCGATGGGAAGCGAGACTTCTTTGTAGCGCTGATTTGCCTTTCCAGGTTGCTTGGTTGGCCAAAAAGGGCGTATGCGTTTTTTCCTGAATATATTCAGGAAAAAACGCATACGCCCTTTTTGGCCAAGGGCATCATGGTCGAGGTTTTGCCGCTTTTCCTGTGCTTTAAAGGCGATTGGAATCTACCTCCTGAAATCTGTTTCCTGCAATTCTGCCTTGCTTTCAAATCCTCCTCGTTGCCTTCCCTCAATATATTTGTGGACGAGAGTTATCATTTCTAACTCTGCAGGTTTGTGAATTGCAGTGCCCCTTAGCTCCATATTTCAACTCGCTTTCTTGGGAGCTGGCCCCAAAAGCACAGGATTGCTTCAGGCCCTATTCTGGTTCCGGGTGTCAGGCTGAGCCTGTGGTTAATTCTTCTTCCTGATGGGAAAATAGAGTGACCTGTGCCTGTCCCCACACCTAGACCTAGTCTCTCATTGGTTCCCCCTCTTCCCGTTCATCCTCAGGACAAATTGCAACCTGTACGGAACAGGAGGTTAAAGGTGCTCATTCTCCAAGGAGGGAGATTGCTAGTAAAGCGGCTGGAATGGCGAACCCGAGCACAAGGAGATGAGAAATGAGGTGCGTTTTAGAAACCTTTCCCGATCACATGGTGTACCATCTTCTGGGTTTCTCATGCATGTTTTCGATGTAGGAAGATGCCCTTGAAGCTGGAGATTTGGGACCTATGGGATGGGTACCACGCAGTATTACTTTAAAGGGTCTGCGTTTGCTCACCCAACCTCACCAAACCTCTCAGCCCCAAGAGTGTCCACCCTTATGTCTCAATCAGCTGTGGGTCTATATATGGTCAATCCAGGTGGCATCCCAGCCCCTGAACGAATTTTGTAAGAATTTCTCTCTCTTTCACTGTCTTTGTTTCACGGGTTTTTAAAAGTAATTGATTTTTATAATGGGGTTTAGCTGCTTTTCACTGCTGTTTTTATGGTGCTTTCCACCCACTTGACTCACTTACAGAGAGATATCAATACATAGCTTTGAAGATTCTTCCTAGTCAGATATATTCTTGGGCGGTGAATAGGGGGTTTTTGCGTCCAGTTCACTGAGCAAGGAGTAGGTCTTGTCTATTACATATTGGGTTTATGGAACGCTATCTGAGCTAATTTGAAACCCTTGTTTTATGCGTCACCCCACCTCACCGTTCCCGTTAAGCAGCCATAGTGTGTTTTCTAAACGTGGGACTCTGTTCTGTTTTGTAATTCAGTTCAAGTGTAGCGGTTTTTACATTCCCTCTATAAGTGATATCTTACGATAAGTGTCTTTCTGTGTGACTTATTTCACTTAGAATCGTCGTACCTAAATCCACTCATCATGCTGCTACTAGCCTTATGACGTTGATTTCATGCCTGAGTGATATTCCATTGTACATAAGGACCACAACTTCTTTATCCATTTTTCTCTTTCCTGGGATATTTAAGGTGTAATGAAGTGGAGGTTCTTGTCAACAGAGCAGCCCTAAACTTTGGGGTGCCTGTGTCTTGCTGATTTTTAGTTTTCCCAATTTATACGCCCATGAGTGGAAGTGCCCTATGCTCTCTAAGCTGAGTTTTTTAGATGTTTCAGGACACACCGTACACTTCTCCAGAGTGGCTGTTGGCAATTTACATGCCGCCCATCAGCGTAGCAAGGCTCCCGTTTCTCCATGGCCTGTCCTGCATTTCTGGTTTTGACACTTTATTCAGCATGGCCCTTTTGACCGATGGGAAGCGAGACTTCTTTGTAGCGCTGATTTGCCTTTCCAGGTTGCTTGGTTGGCCAAAAAGGGCGTATGCGTTTTTCCCTGAATATATTCAGGAAAAAACGCATACGCCCTTTTTGGCCAAGGGCATCATGGTCGGGGTTTTGCCGCTTTTCGTGTGCTTTAAAGGCGATTGGAATCTACCTCCTGAAATCTGTTTCCTGCAATTCTGCCTTGCTTTCAAATCCTCTTCGTTGCCTTCCCTCAATATATTTGTGGACGAGAGTTATCGTTTCTAACTCTGCAGGTTTGTGAATTGCAGTGCCCCTGAGCTCCATTTTTCAACTCGCTTTCTTGGGAGCTGGCCCCAAAAGCGCAGGATTGCTTCAGGCCCTATTGTGGTTCCGGGCGGCAGGCTGAGCCTGTGGTTAATTCTTCTTCCTGATGGGAAAATAGAGTGACCTGTGCCTGTCCCCACACCTAGACCTAGTCTCTCATTGGTTCCCCCTCTTCCCGTTCATCCTCAGGACAAATTTGCAACCTGTACGGAACAGGAGGTTAAAGGTGCTGATTCTCCAAGGAGGGAGATTGCTAGTAAAGCGGCTGTAATGGCGAGCCCGAGCACAAGGAGATGAGAAATGAGGTGCGTTTTAGAAACCTTTCCCGATCACACGGTGTACCGTCTTCTGGGTTTCTCATGCATGTGTTCGGTGTAGAAAGATGCCCTTGAACCTGGAGATTTTGGACCCATGGGATGGGTACCACGCAGTATTACTTTAAAGGGTCTGCGTTTGCTCACCCAACCTCACCAAACCTCTCAGCCCGAAGAGTGTCCACCCTTATGTCTCAATCAGCTGTGGGTCTAGAGATGGTCAATAAAGGTGGCATCCTAGCCCCTGAACGAATTCTGTATGAATTTCTCTCTCTTTCACTGTCTTTGTTTCACGGGTTTTTAAAAGTAATTGATTTTTATAATGGGGTTTAGCTGCTTTTCACTGCTGTGTTTATGCCGCTTTACACCCACTTGACTCACTTACAGAGAGATATCAATACATTGGTTTTAAGAGTCTTACTAGTCAGATATATTCTTGGGCGGTGAACAGGGGGTGTTGAATCCAGTTCACTGAGCAAGGAGTAGGTCTTGTCTGTTACATATTGGGTTTATGGAACAGTATCTGAGCTAATTTGAAACCCTTGTTTTATGCATCACCCCACCTCACCTTTCCCGTTAAGCAGCCATAGTGTGTTTTCTAAACGTGTGACGCTGTTCTGTTTTGTAATTCAGTTCAAGTGTAGCGGTTTTTACATTCCCTCTATAAGTGATATCTTATGATAAGTGCCTTTTTCTGTGTGACTTATTTCACTTAGAATCGTCGTACCTAAATCTTCTCATCATGCTGCTACTAGCCTTATGATGTTGATTTCATGCCTGAGTGATATTCCATTGTACATAAGGACCACAACTTCTTTATCCATTTTTCTCTTTCCTGGGATATTTAAGGTGTAATGAAGTGGAGGTTCTTGTCAACAGAGCAGCCCTAAACTTTGGGGTGCCTGTGTCTTGCTGATTTTTAGTTTTCCCAATTTATACGCCCATGAGTGGAAGTGCCCTATGCTCTCTATGCTGAGTTTTTTAGAGGTTTCAGGACACACCGTACACTTCTCCAGAGTGGCTGTTGGCAATTTACATCCCGCCCATCAGCGTAGCAAGGCTCCCGTTTCTCCATGGCCTGTCCTGCATTTCTGGTTTTGACACTTTATTCAGCATGGCCCTTTTGACCGATGGGAAGCGAGACTTCTTTGTAGCGCTGATTTGCCTTTCCAGGTTGCTTGGTTGGCCAAAAAGGGCGTATGCGTTTTTTCCTGAATATATTCAGGAAAAAACGCATACGCCCTTTTTGGCCAAGGGCATCATGGTCGAGGTTTTGCTGCTTTTCCTGTGCTTTAAAGGCGATTGGAATCTACCTCCTGAAATCTGTTTCCTGCAATTCTGCCTTGCTTTCAAATCCTCTTCGTTGCCTTCCCTCAATATATTTGTGGACGAGAGTTATCATTTCTAACTCTGCAGGTTTGTGAATTGCAGTGCCCCTGAGCTCCATTTTTCAACTCGCTTTCTTGGGAGCTGGCCCCAAAAGCGCAGGATTGCTTCAGGCCCTATTGTGGTTCCGGGCGGCAGGCTGAGCCTGTGGTTAATTCTTCTTCCTGATGGGAAAATAGAGTGACCTGTGCCTGTCCCCACACCTAGACCTAGTCTCTCATTGGTTCCCCCTCTTCCCGTTCATCCTCAGGACAAATTGCAACCTGTACGGAACAGGAGGTTAAAGGTGCTCATTCTCCAAGGAGGGAGATTGCTAGTAAAGCGGCTGGAATGGCGAACCCGAGCACAAGGAGATGAGAAATGAGGTGCGTTTTAGAAATCTTTCCCGATCACATGGTGTACCATCTTCTGGGTTTCTCATGCATGTTTTCGATGTAGGAAGATGCCCTTGAAGCTGGAGATTTGGGACCTATGGGATGGGTACCACGCAGTATTACTTTAAAGGGTCTGCGTTTGCTCACCCAACCTCACCAAACCTCTCAGCCCCAAGAGTGTCCACCCTTATGTCTCAATCAGCTGTGGGTCTAGATATGGTCAATCCAGGTGGCATCCCAGCCCCTGAACGAATTTTGTAAGAATTTCTCTCTCTTTCACTGTCTTTGTTTCACGGGTTTTTAAAAGTAATTGATTTTTATAATGGGGTTTAGCTGCTTTTCACTGCTGTTTTTATGGTGCTTTCCACCCACTTGACTCACTTACAGAGAGATATCAATACATAGCTTTGAAGATTCTTCCTAGTCAGATATATTCTTGGGCGGTGAATAGGGGGTTTTTGCGTCCAGTTCACTGAGCAAGGAGTAGGTCTTGTCTATTACATATTGGGTTTATGGAAAGCTATCTGAGCTAATTTGAAACCCTTGTTTTATGCGTCACCCCACCTCACCGTTCCCGTTAAACAGCCATAGTGTGTTTTCTAAACTTGGGACTCTGTTCTGTTTTGTAATTCAGTTCAAGTGTAGCGGTTTTTACATTCCCTCTATAGGTGATATCTTACGATAAGTGTCTTTCTGTGTGACTTATTTCACTTAGAATCGTCGTACCTAAATCCACTCATCATGCTGCTACTAGCCTTATGACGTTGATTTCATGCCTCAGTGATATTCCATTGTACATAAGGACCACAACTTCTTTATCCATTTTTCTCTTTCCTGGGATATTTAAGGTGTAATGAAGTGGAGGTTCTTGTCAACAGAGCAGCCCTAAACTTTGGGGTGCCTGTGTCTTGCTGATTTTTAGTTTTCCCAATTTATACGCCCATGAGTGGAAGTGCCCTATGCTCTCTAAGCTGAGTTTTTTAGATGTTTCAGGACACACCGTACACTTCTCCAGAGTGGCTGTTGGCAATTTACATCCCGCCCATCAGCGTAGCAAGGCTCCCGTTTCTCCATGGCCTGTCCTGCATTTCTGGTTTTGACACTTTATTCAGCATGGCCCTTTTGACCGATGGGAAGCGAGACTTCTTTGTAGCGCTGATTTGCCTTTCCAGGTTGCTTGGTTGGCCAAAAAGGGCGTATGCGTTTTTTCCTGAATATATTCAGGAAAAAACGCATACGCCCTTTTTGGCCAAGGGCATCATGGTCGAGGTTTTGCCGCTTTTCCTGTGCTTTAAAGGCGATTGGAATCTACCTCCTGAAATCTGTTTCCTGCAATTCTGCCTTGCTTTCAAATCCTCTTCGTTGCCTTCCCTCAATATATTTGTGGACGAGAGTTATCATTTCTAACTCTGCAGGTTTTTGAATTGCAGTGCCCCTTAGCTCCATTTTTCAACTCGCTTTCTTGGGAGCTGGCCCCAAAAGCGCAGGATTACTTCAGGCCCTATTCTGGTTCCGGGCGGCAGGCTGAGCCTGTGCTTAATTCTTCTTCCTGATGGGAAAATAGAGTGACCTGTGCCTGTCCCCACACCTAGACCTAGTCTCTCATTGGTTCCCCCTCTTCCCGTTCATCCTCAGGACAAATTGCAACCTGTACGGAACAGGAGGTTAAAGGTGCTCATTCTCCAAGGAGGGAGATTGCTAGTAAAGCGGCTGGAATGGCGAACCCGAGCACAAGGAGATGAGAAATGAGGTGCGTTTTAGAAATCTTTCCCGATCACATGGTGTACCATCTTCTGGGTTTCTCATGCATGTTTTCGATGTAGGAAGATGCCCTTGAAGCTGGAGATTTGGGACCTATGGGATGGGTACCACGCAGTATTACTTTAAAGGGTCTGCGTTTGCTCACCCAACCTCACCAAACCTCTCAGCCCCAAGAGTGTCCACCCTTATGTCTCAATCAGCTGTGGGTCTAGATATGGTCAATCCAGGTGGCATCACAGCCTCTGAACGAATTTTGTAAGAATTTCTCTCTCTTTCACTGTCTTTGTTTCACGGGTTTTTAAAAGTAATTGATTTTTATAATGGGGTTTAGCTGCTTTTCACTGCTGTTTTTATGGTGCTTTCCACCCACTTGACTCACTTACAGAGAGATATCAATACATAGCTTTGAAGATTCTTCCTAGTCAGATATATTCTTGGGCGGTGAATAGGGGGTTTTTGCGTCCAGTTCACTGAGCAAGGAGTAGGTCTTGTCTATTACATATTGGGTTTATGGAAAGCTATCTGAGCTAATTTGAAACCCTTGTTTTATGCGTCACCCCACCTCACCGTTCCCGTTAAGCAGCCATAGTGTGTTTTCTAAACGTGGGACTCTGTTCTGTTTTGTAATTCAGTTCAAGTGTAGCGGTTTTTACATTCCCTCTATAAGTGATATCTTACGATAAGTGTCTTTCTGTGTGACTTATTTCACTTAGAATCGTCGTACCTAAATCCACTCATCATGCTGCTACTAGCCTTATGACGTTGATTTCATGCCTGAGTGATATTCCATTGTACATAAGGACCACAACTTCTTTATCCATTTTTCTCTTTCCTGGGATATTTAAGGTGTAATGAAGTGGAGGTTCTTGTCAACAGAGCAGCCCTAAACTTTGGGGTGCCTGTGTCTTGCTGATTTTTAGTTTTCCCAATTTATACGCCCATGAGTGGAAGTGCCCTATGCTCTCTAAGCTGAGTTTTTTAGATGTTTCAGGACACACCGTACACTTCTCCAGAGTGGCTGTTGGCAATTTACATGCCGCCCATCAGCGTAGCAAGGCTCCCGTTTCTCCATGGCCTGTCCTGCATTTCTGGTTTTGACACTTTATTCAGCATGGCCCTTTTGACCGATGGGAAGCGAGACTTCTTTGTAGCACTGATTTGCCTTTCCAGGTTGCTTGGTTGGCCAAAAAGGGCGTATGCGTTTTTTCCTGAATATATTCAGGAAAAAACGCATACGCCCTTTTTGGCCAAGGGCATCATGGTCGAGGTTTTGCCGCTTTTCCTGTGCTTTAAAGGCGATTGGAATCTACCTCCTGAAATCTGTTTCCTGCAATTCTGCCTTGCTTTCAAATCCTCTTCGTTGCCTTCCCTCAATATATTTGTGGACGAGAGTTATCGTTTCTAACTCTGCAGGTTTGTGAATTGCAGTGCCCCTGAGCTCCATTTTTCAACTCGCTTTCTTGGGAGCTGGCCCCAAAAGCGCAGGATTGCTTCAGGCCCTATTGTGGTTCCGGGCGGCAGGCTGAGCCTGTGGTTAATTCTTCTTCCTGATGGGAAAATAGAGTGACCTGTGCCTGTCCCCACACCTAGACCTAGTCTCTCATTGGTTCCCCCTCTTCCCGTTCATCCTCAGGACAAATTTGCAACCTGTACGGAACAGGAGGTTAAAGGTGCTGATTCTCCAAGGAGGGAGATTGCTAGTAAAGCGGCTGTAATGGCGAGCCCGAGCACAAGGAGATGAGAAATGAGGTGCGTTTTAGAAACCTTTCCCGATCACACGGTGTACCGTCTTCTGGGTTTCTCATGCATGTGTTCGATGTAGAAAGATGCCCTTGAACCTGGAGATTTTGGACCCATGGGATGGGTACCACGCAGTATTACTTTAAAGGGTCTGCGTTTGCTCACCCAACCTCACCAAACGTCTCAGCCCGAAGAGTGTCCACCCTTATGTCTCAATCAGCTGTGGGTCTAGAGATGGTCAATAAAGGTGGCATCCTAGCCCCTGAACGAATTCTGTATGAATTTCTCTCTCTTTCACTGTCTTTGTTTCACGGGTTTTTAAAAGTAATTGATTTTTATAATGGGGTTTAGCTGCTTTTCACTGCTGTGTTTATGCCGCTTTACACCCACTTGACTCACTTACAGAGAGATATCAATACATTGGTTTTAAGAGTCTTACTAGTCAGATATATTCTTGGGCGGTGAACAGGGGGTGTTGAATCCAGTTCACTGAGCAAGGAGTAGGTCTTGTCTGTTACATATTGGGTTTATGGAACAGTATCTGAGCTAATTTGAAACCCTTGTTTTATGCATCACCCCACCTCACCTTTCCCGTTAAGCAGCCATAGTGTGTTTTCTAAACGTGTGACGCTGTTCTGTTTTGTAATTCAGTTCAAGTGTAGCGGTTTTTACATTCCCTCTATAAGTGATATCTTATGATAAGTGCCTTTTTCTGTGTGACTTATTTCACTTAGAATCGTCGTACCTAAATCTTCTCATCATGCTGCTACTAGCCTTATGATGTTGATTTCATGCCTGAGTGATATTCCATTGTACATAAGGACCACAACTTCTTTATACATTTTTCTCTTTCCTGGGATATTTAAGGTGTAATGAAGTGGAGGTTCTTGTCAACAGAGCAGCCCTAAACTTTGGGGTGCCTGTGTCTTGCTGATTTTTAGTTTTCCCAATTTATACGCCCATGAGTGGTAGTGCCCTATGCTCTCTAAGCTGAGTGTTTTAGATGTTTCAGGACACACCGTACACGTCTCCAGAGTGGCTGTTGGCAATTTACATCCCGCCCATCAGCGTAGCAAGGCTCCCGTTTCTCCATGGCCTGTCCTGCATTTCTGGTTTTGACACTTTATTCAGCATGGCCCTTTTGACCGATGGGAAGCGAGACTTCTTTGTAGCGCTGATTTGCCTTTCCAGGTTGCTTGGTTGGCCAAAAAGGGCGTATGCGTTTTTTCCTGAATATATTCAGGAAAAAACGCATACGCCCTTTTTGGCCAAGGGCATCATGGTCGAGGTTTTGCCGCTTTTCCTGTGCTTTAAAGGCGATTGGAATCTACCTCCTGAAATCTGTTTCCTGCAATTCTGCCTTGCTTTCAAATCCTCCTCGTTGCCTTCCCTCAATATATTTGTGGACGAGAGTTATCATTTCTAACTCTGCAGGTTTGTGAATTGCAGTGCCCCTTAGCTCCATATTTCAACTCGCTTTCTTGGGAGCTGGCCCCAAAAGCACAGGATTGCTTCAGGCCCTATTCTGGTTCCGGGTGTCAGGCTGAGCCTGTGGTTAATTCTTCTTCCTGATGGGAAAATAGAGTGACCTGTGCCTGTCCCCACACCTAGACCTAGTCTCTCATTGGTTCCCCCTCTTCCCGTTCATCCTCAGGACAAATTGCAACCTGTTCGGAACAGGAGGTTAAAGGTGCTCATTCTCCAAGGAGGGAGATTGCTAGTAAAGCGGCTGGAATGGCGAACCCGAGCACAAGGAGATGAGAAATGAGGTGCGTTTTAGAAACCTTTCCCGATCACATGGTGTACCATCTTCTGGGTTTCTCATGCATGTTTTCGATGTAGGAAGATGCCCTTGAAGCTGGAGATTTGGGACCTATGGGATGGGTACCACGCAGTATTACTTTAAAGGGTCTGCGTTTGCTCACCCAACCTCACCAAACCTCTCAGCCCCAAGAGTGTCCACCCTTATGTCTCAATCAGCTGTGGGTCTAGATATGGTCAATCCAGGTGGCATCCCAGCCCCTGAACGAATTTTGTAAGAATTTCTCTCTCTTTCACTGTCTTTGTTTCACGGGTTTTTAAAAGTAATTGATTTTTATAATGGGGTTTAGCTGCTTTTCACTGCTGTTTTTATGGTGCTTTCCACCCACTTGACTCACTTACAGAGAGATATCAATACATAGCTTTGAAGATTCTTCCTAGTCAGATATATTCTTGGGCGGTGAATAGGGGGTTTTTGCGTCCAGTTCACTGAGCAAGGAGTAGGTCTTGTCTATTACATATTGGGTTTATGGAACGCTATCTGAGCTAATTTGAAACCCTTGTTTTATGCGTCACCCCACCTCACCGTTCCCGTTAAGCAGCCATAGTGTGTTTTCTAAACGTGGGACTCTGTTCTGTTTTGTAATTCAGTTCAAGTGTAGCGGTTTTTACATTCCCTCTATAAGTGATATCTTACGATAAGTGTCTTTCTGTGTGACTTATTTCACTTAGAATCGTCGTACCTAAATCCACTCATCATGCTGCTACTAGCCTTATGACGTTGATTTCATGCCTGAGTGATATTCCATTGTACATAAGGACCACAACTTCTTTATCCATTTTTCTCTTTCCTGGGATATTTAAGGTGTAATGAAGTGGAGGTTCTTGTCAACAGAGCAGCCCTAAACTTTGGGGTGCCTGTGTCTTGCTGATTTTTAGTTTTCCCAATTTATACGCCCATGAGTGGAAGTGCCCTATGCTCTCTAAGCTGAGTTTTTTAGATGTTTCAGGACACACTGTACACTTCTCCAGAGTGGCTGTTGGCAATTTACATGCCGCCCATCAGCGTAGCAAGGCTCCTGTTTCTCCATGGCCTGTCCTGCATTTCTGGTTTTGACACTTTATTCAGCATGGCCCTTTTGACCGATGGGAAGCGAGACTTCTTTGTAGCGCTGATTTGCCTTTCCAGGTTGCTTGGTTGGCCAAAAAGGGCGTATGCGTTTTTCCCTGAATATATTCAGGAAAAAACGCATACGCCCTTTTTGGCCAAGGGCATCATGGTCGGGGTTTTGCCGCTTTTCGTGTGCTTTAAAGGCGATTCGAATCTACCTCCTGAAATCTGTTTCCTGCAATTCTGCCTTGCTTTCAAATCCTCTTCGTTGCCTTCCCTCAATATATTTGTGGACGAGAGTTATCGTTTCTAACTCTGCAGGTTTGTGAATTGCAGTGCCCCTGAGCTCCATTTTTCAACTCACTTTCTTGGGAGCTGGCCGCAAAAGTGCAGGATTGCTTCAGGCCCTATTGTGGTTCCGGGCGGCAGGCTGAGCCTGTGGTTAATTCTTCTTCCTGATGGGAAAATAGAGTGACCTGTGCCTGTCCCCACACCTAGACCTAGTCTCTCATTGGTTCCCCCTCTTCCCGTTCATCCTCAGGACAAATTTGCAACCTGTACGGAACAGGAGGTTAAAGGTGCTGATTCTCCAAGGAGGGAGATTGCTAGTAAAGCGGCTGTAATGGCGAGCCCGAGCACAAGGAGATGAGAAATGAGGTGCGTTTTAGAAACTTTTCCCGATCACACGGTGTACCGTCTTCTGGGTTTCTCATGCATGTTTTCGATGTAGGAAGATGCCCTTGAACCTGGAGATTTTGGACCCATGGGATGGGTACCACGCAGTATTACTTTAAAGGGTCTGCGTTTGCTCACCCAACCTCACCAAACCTCTCAGCCCCAAGAGTGTCCACCCTTATGTCTCAATCAGCTGTGGGTCTAGAGATGGCCAATAAAGGTGGCATCCTAGCCCCTGAACGAATTCTGTATGAATTTCTCTCTCTTTCACTGTCTTTGTTTCACGGGTTTTTAAAAGTAATTGATTTTTATAATGGGGTTTAGCTGCTTTTCACTGCTGTGTTTATGCCGCTTTACACCCACTTGACTCACTTACAGAGAGATATCAATACATTGGTTTTAAGAGTCTTACTAGTCAGATATATTCTTGGGCAGTGAACAGGGGGTGTTGAATCCAGTTCACTGAGCAAGGAGTAGGTCTTGTCTGTTACATATTGGGTTTATGGAGCAGTATCTGAGCTAATTTGAAACCCTTGTTTTATGCATCACCCCACCTCACCTTTCCCGTTAAGCAGCCATAGTGTGTTTTCTAAACGTGTGACGCTGTTCTGTTTTGTAATTCAGTTCAAGTGTAGCGGTTTTTACATTCCCTCTATAAGTGATATCTTATGATAAGTGCCTTTTTCTGTGTGACTTATTTCACTTAGAATCGTCGTACCTAAATCTTCTCATCATGCTGCTACTAGCCTTATGATGTTGATTTCATGCCTGAGTGATATTCCATTGTACATAAGGACCACAACTTCTTTATCCATTTTTCTCTTTCCTGGGATATTTAAGGTGTAATGAAGTGGAGGTTCTTGTCAACAGAGCAGCCCTAAACTTTGGGGTGCCTGTGTCTTGCTGATTTTTAGTTTTCCCAATTTATACGCCCATGAGTGGAAGTGCCCTATGCTCTCTATGCTGAGTTTTTTAGAGGTTTCAGGACACACCGTACACTTCTCCAGAGTGGCTGTTGGCAATTTACATCACGCCCATCAGCGTAGCAAGGCTCCCGTTTCTCCATGGCCTGTCCTGCATTTCTGGTTTTGACACTTTATTCAGCATGGCCCTTTTGACCGATGGGAAGCGAGACTTCTTTGTAGCGCTGATTTGCCTTTCCAGGTTGCTTGGTTGGCCAAAAAGGGCGTATGCGTTTTTTCCTGAATATATTCAGGAAAAAACGCATACGCCCTTTTTGGCCAAGGGCATCATGGTCGAGGTTTTGCTGCTTTTCCTGTGCTTTAAAGGCGATTGGAATCTACCTCCTGAAATCTGTTTCCTGCAATTCTGCCTTGCTTTCAAATCCTCTTCGTTGCCTTCCCTCAATATATTTGTGGACGAGAGTTATCATTTCTAACTCTGCAGGTTTGTGAATTGCAGTGCCCCTGAGCTCCATTTTTCAACTCGCTTTCTTGGGAGCTGGCCCCAAAAGCGCAGGATTGCTTCAGGCCCTATTGTGGTTCCGGGCGGCAGGCTGAGCCTGTGGTTAATTCTTCTTCCTGATGGGAAAATAGAGTGACCTGTGCCTGTCCCCACACCTAGACCTAGTCTCTCATTGGTTCCCCCTCTTCCCGTTCATCCTCAGGACAAATTGCAACCTGTACGGAACAGGAGGTTAAAGGTGCTCATTCTCCAAGGAGGGAGATTGCTAGTAAAGCGGCTGGAATGGCGAACCCGAGCACAAGGAGATGAGAAATGAGGTGCGTTTTAGAAATCTTTCCCGATCACATGGTGTACCATCTTCTGGGTTTCTCATGCATGTTTTCGATGTAGGAAGATGCCCTTGAAGCTGGAGATTTGGGACCTATGGGATGGGTACCACGCAGTATTACTTTAAAGGGTCTGCGTTTGCTCACCCAACCTCACCAAACCTCTCAGCCCCAAGAGTGTCCACCCTTATGTCTCAATCAGCTGTGGGTCTAGATATGGTCAATCCAGGTGGCATCCCAGCCCCTGAACGAATTTTGTAAGAATTTCTCTCTCTTTCACTGTCTTTGTTTCACGGGTTTTTAAAAGTAATTGATTTTTATAATGGGGTTTAGCTGCTTTTCACTGCTGTTTTTATGGTGCTTTCCACCCACTTGACTCACTTACAGAGAGATATCAATACATAGCTTTGAAGATTCTTCCTAGTCAGATATATTCTTGGGCGGTGAATAGGGGGTTTTTGCGTCCAGTTCACTGAGCAAGGAGTAGGTCTTGTCTATTACATATTGGGTTTATGGAAAGCTATCTGAGCTAATTTGAAACCCTTGTTTTATGCGTCACCCCACCTCACCGTTCCCGTTAAACAGCCATAGTGTGTTTTCTAAACTTGGGACTCTGTTCTGTTTTGTAATTCAGTTCAAGTGTAGCGGTTTTTACATTCCCTCTATAGGTGATATCTTACGATAAGTGTCTTTCTGTGTGACTTATTTCACTTAGAATCGTCGTACCTAAATCCACTCATCATGCTGCTACTAGCCTTATGACGTTGATTTCATGCCTGAGTGATATTCCATTGTACATAAGGACCACAACTTCTTTATCCATTTTTCTCTTTCCTGGGATATTTAAGGTGTAATGAAGTGGAGGTTCTTGTCAACAGAGCAGCCCTAAACTTTGGGGTGCCTGTGTCTTGCTGATTTTTAGTTTTCCCAATTTATACGCCCATGAGTGGAAGTGCCCTATGCTCTCTAAGCTGAGTTTTTTAGATGTTTCAGGACACACCGTACACTTCTCCAGAGTGGCTGTTGGCAATTTACATCCCGCCCATCAGCGTAGCAAGGCTCCCGTTTCTCCATGGCCTGTCCTGCATTTCTGGTTTTGACACTTTATTCAGCATGGCCCTTTTGACCGATGGGAAGCGAGACTTCTTTGTAGCGCTGATTTGCCTTTCCAGGTTGCTTGGTTGGCCAAAAAGGGCGTATGCGTTTTTTCCTGAATATATTCAGGAAAAAACGCATACGCCCTTTTTGGCCAAGGGCATCATGGTCGAGGTTTTGCCGCTTTTCCTGTGCTTTAAAGGCGATTGGAATCTACCTCCTGAAATCTGTTTCCTGCAATTCTGCCTTGCTTTCAAATCCTCTTCGTTGCCTTCCCTCAATATATTTGTGGACGAGAGTTATCATTTCTAACTCTGCAGGTTTTTGAATTGCAGTGCCCCTTAGCTCCATTTTTCAACTCGCTTTCTTGGGAGCTGGCCCCAAAAGCGCAGGATTACTTCAGGCCCTATTCTGGTTCCGGGCGGCAGGCTGAGCCTGTGCTTAATTCTTCTTCCTGATGGGAAAATAGAGTGACCTGTGCCTGTCCCCACACCTAGACCTAGTCTCTCATTGGTTCCCCCTCTTCCCGTTCATCCTCAGGACAAATTGCAACCTGTACGGAACAGGAGGTTAAAGGTGCTCATTCTCCAAGGAGGGAGATTGCTAGTAAAGCGGCTGGAATGGCGAACCCGAGCACAAGGAGATGAGAAATGAGGTGCGTTTTAGAAATCTTTCCCGATCACATGGTGTACCATCTTCTGGGTTTCTCATGCATGTTTTCGATGTAGGAAGATGCCCTTGAAGCTGGAGATTTGGGACCTATGGGATGGGTACCACGCAGTATTACTTTAAAGGGTCTGCGTTTGCTCACCCAACCTCACCAAACCTCTCAGCCCCAAGAGTGTCCACCCTTATGTCTCAATCAGCTGTGGGTCTAGATATGGTCAATCCAGGTGGCATCACAGCCTCTGAACGAATTTTGTAAGAATTTCTCTCTCTTTCACTGTCTTTGTTTCACGGGTTTTTAAAAGTAATTGATTTTTATAATGGGGTTTAGCTGCTTTTCACTGCTGTTTTTATGGTGCTTTCCACCCACTTGACTCACTTACAGAGAGATATCAATACATAGCTTTGAAGATTCTTCCTAGTCAGATATATTCTTGGGCGGTGAATAGGGGGTTTTTGCGTCCAGTTCACTGAGCAAGGAGTAGGTCTTGTCTATTACATATTGGGTTTATGGAAAGCTATCTGAGCTAATTTGAAACCCTTGTTTTATGCGTCACCCCACCTCACCGTTCCCGTTAAGCAGCCATAGTGTGTTTTCTAAACGTGGGACTCTGTTCTGTTTTGTAATTCAGTTCAAGTGTAGCGGTTTTTACATTCCCTCTATAAGTGATATCTTACGATAAGTGTCTTTCTGTGTGACTTATTTCACTTAGAATCGTCGTACCTAAATCCACTCATCATGCTGCTACTAGCCTTATGACGTTGATTTCATGCCTGAGTGATATTCCATTGTACATAAGGACCACAACTTCTTTATCCATTTTTCTCTTTCCTGGGATATTTAAGGTGTAATGAAGTGGAGGTTCTTGTCAACAGAGCAGCCCTAAACTTTGGGGTGCCTGTGTCTTGCTGATTTTTAGTTTTCCCAATTTATACGCCCATGAGTGGAAGTGCCCTATGCTCTCTAAGCTGAGTTTTTTAGATGTTTCAGGACACACCGTACACTTCTCCAGAGTGGCTGTTGGCAATTTACATGCCGCCCATCAGCGTAGCAAGGCTCCCGTTTCTCCATGGCCTGTCCTGCATTTCTGGTTTTGACACTTTATTCAGCATGGCCCTTTTGACCGATGGGAAGCGAGACTTCTTTGTAGCGCTGATTTGCCTTTCCAGGTTGCTTGGTTGGCCAAAAAGGGCGTATGCGTTTTTCCCTGAATATATTCAGGAAAAAACGCATACGCCCTTTTTGGCCAAGGGCATCATGGTCGGGGTTTTGCCGCTTTTCGTGTGCTTTAAAGGCGATTGGAATCTACCTCCTGAAATCTGTTTCCTGCAATTCTGCCTTGCTTTCAAATCCTCTTCGTTGCCTTCCCTCAATATATTTGTGGACGAGAGTTATCGTTTCTAACTCTGCAGGTTTGTGAATTGCAGTGCCCCTGAGCTCCATTTTTCAACTCGCTTTCTTGGGAGCTGGCCCCAAAAGCGCAGGATTGCTTCAGGCCCTATTGTGGTTCCGGGCGGCAGGCTGAGCCTGTGGTTAATTCTTCTTCCTGATGGGAAAATAGAGTGACCTGTGCCTGTCCCCACACCTAGACCTAGTCTCTCATTGGTTCCCCCTCTTCCCGTTCATCCTCAGGACAAATTTGCAACCTGTACGGAACAGGAGGTTAAAGGTGCTGATTCTCCAAGGAGGGAGATTGCTAGTAAAGCGGCTGTAATGGCGAGCCCGAGCACAAGGAGATGAGAAATGAGGTGCGTTTTAGAAACCTTTCCCGATCACACGGTGTACCGTCTTCTGGGTTTCTCATGCATGTGTTCGATGTAGAAAGATGCCCTTGAACCTGGAGATTTTGGACCCATGGGATGGGTACCACGCAGTATTACTTTAAAGGGTCTGCGTTTGCTCACCCAACCTCACCAAACCTCTCAGCCCGAAGAGTGTCCACCCTTATGTCTCAATCAGCTGTGGGTCTAGAGATGGTCAATAAAGGTGGCATCCTAGCCCCTGAACGAATTCTGTATGAATTTCTCTCTCTTTCACTGTCTTTGTTTCACGGGTTTTTAAAAGTAATTGATTTTTATAATGGGGTTTAGCTGCTTTTCACTGCTGTGTTTATGCCGCTTTACACCCACTTGACTCACTTACAGAGAGATATCAATACATTGGTTTTAAGAGTCTTACTAGTCAGATATATTCTTGCGTGGTGAACAGGGGGTGTTGAATCCAGTTCACTGAGCAAGGAGTAGGTCTTGTCTGTTACATATTGGGTTTATGGAACAGTATCTGAGCTAATTTGAAACCCTTGTTTTATGCATCAACCCACCTCACCTTTCCCGTTAAGCAGCCATAGTGTGTTTTCTAAACGTGTGACGCTGTTCTGTTTTGTAATTCAGTTCAAGTGTAGCGGTTTTTACATTCCCTCTATAAGTGATATCTTATGATAAGTGCCTTTTTCTGTGTGACTTATTTCACTTAGAATCGTCGTACCTAAATCTTCTCATCATGCTGCTACTAGCCTTATGATGTTGATTTCATGCCTGAGTGATATTCCATTGTACATAAGGACCACAACTTCTTTATCCATTTTTCTCTTTCCTGGGATATTTAAGGTGTAATGAAGTGGAGGTTCTTGTCAACAGAGCAGCCCTAAACTTTGGGGTGCCTGTGTCTTGCTGATTTTTAGTTTTCCCAATTTATACGCCCATGAGTGGTAGTGCCATATGCTCTCTAAGCTGAGTGTTTTAGAGGTTTCAGGACACACCGTACACGTCTCCAGAGTGGCTGTTGGCAATTTACATCCCGCCCATCAGCGTAGCAAGGCTCCCGTTTCTCCATGGCCTGTCCTGCATTTCTGGTTTTGACACTTTATTCAGCATGGCCCTTTTGACCGATGGGAAGCGAGACTTCTTTGTAGCGCTGATTTGCCTTTCCAGGTTGCTTGGTTGGCCAAAAAGGGCGTATGCGTTTTTTCCTGAATATATTCAGGAAAAAACGCATACGCCCTTTTTGGCCAAGGGCATCATGGTCGAGGTTTTGCCGCTTTTCCTGTGCTTTAAAGGCGATTGGAATCTACCTCCTGAAATCTGTTTCCTGCAATTCTGCCTTGCTTTCAAATCCTCCTTGTTGCCTTCCCTCAATATATTTGTGGACGAGAGTTATCATTTCTAACTCTGCAGGTTTTTGAATTGCAGTGCCCCTGAGCTCCATATTTCAACTCGCTTTCTTGGGAGCTGGCCCCAAAAGCACAGGATTGCTTCAGGCCCTATTCTGGTTCCGGGCGTCAGGCTGAGCCTGTGGTTAATTCTTCTTCCTGATGGGAAAATAGAGTGACCTGTGCCTGTCCCCACACCTAGACCTAGTCTCTCATTGGTTCCCCCTCTTCCCGTTCATCCTCAGGACAAATTGCAACCTGTACGGAACAGGAGGTTAAAGGTGCTCATTCTCCAAGGAGGGAGATTGCTAGTAAAGCGGCTGGAATGGCGAACCCGAGCACAAGGAGATGAGAAATGAGGTGCGTTTTAGAAATCTTTCCCGATCACATGGTGTACCATCTTCTGGGTTTCTCATGCATGTTTTCGATGTAGGAAGATGCCCTTGAAGCTGGAGATTTGGGACCTATGGGATGGGTACCACGCAGTATTACTTTAAAGGGTCTGCGTTTGCTCACCCAACCTCACCAAACCTCTCAGCCCCAAGAGTGTCCACCCTTATGTCTCAATCAGCTGTGGGTCTAGATATGGTCAATCCAGGTGGCATCCCAGCCCCTGAACGAATTTTGTAAGAATTTCTCTCTCTTTCACTGTCTTTGTTTCACGGGTTTTTAAAAGTAATTGATTTTTATAATGGGGTTTAGCTGCTTTTCACTGCTGTGTTTATGCCGCTTTCCACCCACTTGACTCACTTACAGAGAGATATCAATACATAGCTTTGAAGATTCTTCCTAGTCAGATATATTCTTGGGCGGTGAATAGGGGGTTTTTGCGTCCAGTTCACTGAGCAAGGAGTAGGTCTTGTCTATTACATATTGGGTTTATGGAAAGCTATCTGAGCTAATTTGAAACCCTTGTTTTATGCGTCACCCCACCTCACCGTTCCCGTTAAACAGCCATAGTGTGTTTTCTAAACTTGGGACTCTGTTCTGTTTTGTAATTCAGTTCAAGTGTAGCGGTTTTTACATTCCCTCTATAGGTGATATCTTACGATAAGTGTCTTTCTGTGTGACTTATTTCACTTAGAATCGTCGTACCTAAATCCACTCATCATGCTGCTACTAGCCTTATGACGTTGATTTCATGCCTCAGTGATATTCCATTGTACATAAGGACCACAACTTCTTTATCCATTTTTCTCTTTCCTGGGATATTTAAGGTGTAATGAAGTGGAGGTTCTTGTCAACAGAGCAGCCCTAAACTTTGGGGTGCCTGTGTCTTGCTGATTTTTAGTTTTCCCAATTTATACGCCCATGAGTGGAAGTGCCCTATGCTCTCTAAGCTGAGTTTTTTAGATGTTTCAGGACACACCGTACACTTCTCCAGAGTGGCTGTTGGCAATTTACATCCCGCCCATCAGCGTAGCAAGGCTCCCGTTTCTCCATGGCCTGTCCTGCATTTCTGGTTTTGACACTTTATTCAGCATGGCCCTTTTGACCGATGGGAAGCGAGACTTCTTTGTAGCGCTGATTTGCCTTTCCAGGTTGCTTGGTTGGCCAAAAAGGGCGTATGCGTTTTTTCCTGAATATATTCAGGAAAAAACGCATACGCCCTTTTTGGCCAAGGGCATCATGGTCGAGGTTTTGCCGCTTTTCCTGTGCTTTAAAGGCGATTGGAATCTACCTCCTGAAATCTGTTTCCTGCAATTCTGCCTTGCTTTCAAATCCTCTTCGTTGCCTTCCCTCAATATATTTGTGGACGAGAGTTATCATTTCTAACTCTGCAGGTTTTTGAATTGCAGTGCCCCTTAGCTCCATTTTTCAACTCGCTTTCTTGGGAGCTGGCCCCAAAAGCGCAGGATTACTTCAGGCCCTATTCTGGTTCCGGGCGGCAGGCTGAGCCTGTGCTTAATTCTTCTTCCTGATGGGAAAATAGAGTGACCTGTGCCTGTCCCCACACCTAGACCTAGTCTCTCATTGGTTCCCCCTCTTCCCGTTCATCCTCAGGACAAATTGCAACCTGTACGGAACAGGAGGTTAAAGGTGCTCATTCTCCAAGGAGGGAGATTGCTAGTAAAGCGGCTGGAATGGCGAACCCGAGCACAAGGAGATGAGAAATGAGGTGCGTTTTAGAAATCTTTCCCGATCATATGGTGTACCATCTTCTGGGTTTCTCATGCATGTTTTCGATGTAGGAAGATGCCCTTGAAGCTGGAGATTTGGGACCTATGGGATGGGTACCACGCAGTATTACTTTAAAGGGTCTGCGTTTGCTCACCCAACCTCACCAAACCTCTCAGCCCCAAGAGTGTCCACCCTTATGTCTCAATCAGCTGTGGGTCTAGATATGGTCAATCCAGGTGGCATCACAGCCTCTGAACGAATTTTGTAAGAATTTCTCTCTCTTTCACTGTCTTTGTTTCACGGGTTTTTAAAAGTAATTGATTTTTATAATGGGGTTTAGCTGCTTTTCACTGCTGTTTTTATGGTGCTTTCCACCCACTTGACTCACTTACAGAGAGATATCAATACATAGCTTTGAAGATTCTTCCTAGTCAGATATATTCTTGGGCGGTGAATAGGGGGTTTTTGCGTCCAGTTCACTGAGCAAGGAGTAGGTCTTGTCTATTACATATTGGGTGTATGGAAAGCTATCTGAGCTAATTTGAAACCCTTGTTTTATGCGTCACCCCACCTCACCGTTCCCGTTAAGCAGCCATAGTGTGTTTTCTAAACGTGGGACTCTGTTCTGTTTTGTAATTCAGTTCAAGTGTAGCGGTTTTTACATTCCCTCTATAAGTGATATCTTACGATAAGTGTCTTTCTGTGTGACTTATTTCACTTAGAATCGTCGTACCTAAATCCACTCATCATGCTGCTAGTAGCCGTATGACGTTGATTTCATGGCTGAGTGATATTCCATTGTACATAAGTACCACACTTCTTTATCCATTTTTCTCTATCCTGGCATATTTAAGTTGTAATGAAGTGGAGGTTCTTGTAAACAGAGCAGGCCTAAACTTTGGGGTGCCTGTGTCTTGCTGATTTTTAGTTTTCCCAATTTATATGCCCATGAGTGGAAGTGCCCTATGCTCTCTAGCTGTGTTTTTTAGATGTTTTAGGAAACACCATGCACTTCTCCAGAGTGGCCATTGGCAATTTACATCCCGCCCATCAGCCTAACAAGGCTCCCTTTTCTACCTGACCTGTCCTGCACTTCTGGTTTTTACACTTTTTTGCATGGTCTTTGGACGGATGGGAAGTGAGACTTATTTGTAGTGCTGATTTGCCTTTCCGTCTTGCTTGGTTGACCAAAAAGGGCGTATGCGGTTTTTCCTGAATATATTCAGGCAAAAACGCATACGCCCTTTTTGGCCAAGTGCATCATTGTCGACGTTTTGCCACTTTTCATGTGCTCTAAAGGCGATTCGTATCTACCCCCTGAAATCTGGGGGCTTGTCTCCGCACATTCCTCTCTAATATACAACCTCGGAACACTACCTCCAGGAAGACTCTGTTGCCCTAGTAACAAGGGTTGAGAACGTAATAATGCTGCCGCCTTGTGGCTGTTTCTCACAACAGCAGCTTTCAACCCAGTGCTAATGGTTGCTTAACAGTCGCAAGGACTGTAGGGCTGTGAATGACACCTCCCCTCAAAAAATGCCCTGGGGTAGGGAATAGGCAAGAAAATTCAACACATGACAAATTTTTCAAGAAGTCAATATGAAGAGAGGATTTGTACTCACTCTTTAAAAAAAAGAGGAAAAGAAAAAAAGGACATGCCTAAAGCTTAGTATAAGGAATTATTAGCCACATGCAAATCCAAACTCCAAAAAGGTTTCAGCTCACACCAGTCAAAGGACCATCAGCAAAACGTCTACAAACTATAAATGCTGAAGGGGTTTTAGAGAACTTTGTACCTTCTAGCAGCTGGTGGGATGTAAAGTGGTAACAGCACTAACAAAAACTGAATGGAGCTGCTTTAAAAGGTAAAAATTGAGCTACCAGATGATGTAGCAGGGCACCTTTTGGGCCTATAATCTAAGACCACCGGAATCAGAAAGACAGAGGCAGGCAAATGTGCACTGCAGCAATATTGAAATAGCCAAGACATGGAAGCAAAAAAAAGGTCCATAAACAGATGAATTGACAAAGAAGAAGTGGTATATGTACAGAATGGAATAGTAGCCTCGGTAAAAAAATGAAGAGTGCCGTTTTCAGGACTACAAATGAGCCTAGAAATAATCATATTAAGTAAAGTAAGTCAAAAGAGAATGACAAATATCCTATGATATCATTTACACAAGTTATCCTAAGATTGCTACCAATGAACATACTTCCACAGAAAAAGACACTCACAGACTTATAAAACAAACTAAAGGTTAACCAAAATGAAAGGTGGAAGGATGGAAAAATTAGGATTATGGGGCTAACCTAAATAGGCTAATGTATGTTAAATGTATATAAACACTTAACATATAAACTATATAAATTTCCTGCAATTCTGCCTTGATTTCAAATCCTATTCGTTGCCTTCCTTCAATATATTTTTGGACTTGAGTTAGCATTTATAACTCTACAGGATTGTGAATTGCAGTGCTCCTGAGCTACATTTTTCAACTCGCTTTTTTGGAAGCTGGCCACAAAACCGCAGAATTGCTTAAGGCCCTATTCTGGTTCCGTGGGGCAGGCTGAGCCTGTGGTTAATTCTTCTTCCTGATGGGAAATTAGAGTGACCTATACCTGTCCCAACACCTAGAGCTAGCCTCTCATGGGTTCCCCCTCTTCCCATTCATCCTCAGGACAATTTGCAACCTGTACGAAACAGGAGGTTAAAGGTGCTGATTCTCCAAGTGGGGAGATTGTTAGTAAAGCGGCTGGAATGGCGAACCCGAGCACCAGGAGATGAGGAATGAGGTGCGTTTCAGAAACCTTTCTCGATCACACTGTATACTATCTACCGGGTTTCCCAAGCATTTTTTTCTCTGTAGGAAGATTCCATTGAACCTGGAGATTTGGGATCCATAGAATGGGTACCATGCAGTATTATTTAAAGGGTCTGCGTTTGCTCACCCAAACACACCAATCCTCTCAGCCCCAAGAGTGTCCACCCTTATGTCTCAATCAGCTGTAGGTCTAGATATGGTCAATCCAGGTGGCATCACAGCCCCTGAACGAATTTTGTAAGAATTGCTCTCTCTTTCACTGTTTTTGTTTCACGGGTTTTTAAAAGTAATTGATTTTTATAATGGGGTTTAGCTGCTTTTCACTGCTGTGTTTATGCCGCTTTACACCCACTTGATTCATTTACAGAGAGATATCAATACATAGGTTTTAAGATTCTTAGTAGTCAGATATACTCTTGTGCGGTGAATAGGGGGCGTTGAGTCCAGTTCACTGAGCAAGGGGTAGGTGTTGTCTGTTACATATTTGGTTTATGGAACGGTATGTGTGCTAATTTCAAACCCTTGTTTTATGCCTCACCGCACCTCACCTTTCCAGTTAAGCAGCCATCCAGTGTTTTCTAAATGTGTGACTCTGTTCTGTTTTGTAATCAGGTCATGTGTAGCGATTTTTACTTTCCCTCTATAAGTGATATCTTATGATAAGTGTCTTTTTCTGTGTGACTTATTTCACTTAGAAACATCGTACCTAAATCCACTCATCATGCTGCTAGTAGCCGTATGACGTTGATTTCATGGCTGAGTGATATTCCATTGTACATAAGTACCACACTTCTTTATCCATTTTTCTCTATCCTGGCATATTTAAGTTGTAATGAAGTGGAGGTTCTTGTAAACAGAGCAGGCCTAAACTTTGGGGTGCCTGTGTCTTGCTGATTTTTAGTTTTCCCAATTTATATGCCCATGAGTGGAAGTGCCCTATGCTCTCTAGCTGTGTTTTTTAGATGTTTTAGGAAACACCATGCACTTCTCCAGAGTGGCCATTGGCAATTTACATCCCGCCCATCAGCCTAACAAGGCTCCCTTTTCTACCTGACCTGTCCTGCACTTCTGGTTTTTACACTTTTTTGCATGGTCTTTGGACGGATGGGAAGTGAGACTTATTTGTAGTGCTGATTTGCCTTTCCGTCTTGCTTGGTTGGCCAAAAAGGGCGTATGCGGTTTTTCCTGAATATATTCAGGAAAAAACGCATACGCCCTTTTTGGCCAAGTGCATCATTGTCGACGTTTTGCCACTTTTCATGTGCTCTAAAGGCGATTCGTATCTACCCCCTGAAATCTGGGGGCTTGTCTCCGCACATTCCTCTCTAATATACAACCTCGGAACACTACCTCCAGGAAGACTCTGTTGCCCTAGTAACAAGGGTTGAGAACGTAATAATGCTGCCGCCTTGTGGCTGTTTCTCACAACAGCAGCTTTCAACCCAGTGCTAATGGTTGCTTAACAGTCGCAAGGACTGTAGGGCTGTGAATGACACCTCCCCTCAAAAAATGCCCTGGGGTAGGGAATAGGCAAGAAAATTCAACACATGACAAATTTTTCAAGAAGTCAATATGAAGAGAGGATTTGTACTCACTCTTTAAAAAAAAGAGGAAAAGAAAAAAAGGACATGCCTAAAGCTTAGTATAAGGAATTATTAGCCACATGCAAATCCAAACTCCAAAAAGGTTTCAGCTCACACCAGTCAAAGGACCATCAGCAAAACGTCTACAAACTATAAATGCTGAAGGGGTTTTAGAGAACTTTGTACCTTCTAGCAGCTGGTGGGATGTAAAGTGGTAACAGCACTAACAAAAACTGAATGGAGCTGCTTTAAAAGGTAAAAATTGAGCTACCAGATGATGTAGCAGGGCACCTTTTGGGCCTATAATCTAAGACCACCGGAATCAGAAAGACAGAGGCAGGCAAATGTGCACTGCAGCAATATTGAAATAGCCAAGACATGGAAGCAAAAAAAAGGTCCATAAACAGATGAATTGACAAAGAAGAAGTGGTATATGTACAGAATGGAATAGTAGCCTCGGTAAAAAAATGAAGAGTGCCGTTTTCAGGACTACAAATGAGCCTAGAAATAATCATATTAAGTAAAGTAAGTCAAAAGAGAATGACAAATATCCTATGATATCATTTACACAAGTTATCCTAAGATTGCTACCAATGAACATACTTCCACAGAAAAAGACACTCACAGACTTATAAAACAAACTAAAGGTTAACCAAAATGAAAGGTGGAAGGATGGAAAAATTAGGATTATGGGGCTAACCTAAATAGGCTAATGTATGTTAAATGTATATAAACACTTAACATATAAACTATATAAATTTCCTGCAATTCTGCCTTGATTTCAAATCCTATTCGTTGCCTTCCTTCAATATATTTTTGGACTTGAGTTAGCATTTATAACTCTACAGGATTGTGAATTGCAGTGCTCCTGAGCTACATTTTTCAACTCGCTTTTTTGGAAGCTGGCCACAAAACCGCAGAATTGCTTAAGGCCCTATTCTGGTTCCGTGGGGCAGGCTGAGCCTGTGGTTAATTCTTCTTCCTGATGGGAAATTAGAGTGACCTATACCTGTCCCAACACCTAGAGCTAGCCTCTCATGGGTTCCCCCTCTTCCCATTCATCCTCAGGACAATTTGCAACCTGTACGAAACAGGAGGTTAAAGGTGCTGATTCTCCAAGTGGGGAGATTGTTAGTAAAGCGGCTGGAATGGCGAACCCGAGCACCAGGAGATGAGGAATGAGGTGCGTTTCAGAAACCTTTCTCGATCACACTGTATACTATCTACCGGGTTTCCCAAGCATTTTTTTCTCTGTAGGAAGATTCCATTGAACCTGGAGATTTGGGATCCATAGAATGGGTACCATGCAGTATTATTTAAAGGGTCTGCGTTTGCTCACCCAAACACACCAATCCTCTCAGCCCCAAGAGTGTCCACCCTTATGTCTCAATCAGCTGTAGGTCTAGATATGGTCAATCCAGGTGGCATCACAGCCCCTGAACGAATTTTGTAAGAATTGCTCTCTCTTTCACTGTTTTTGTTTCACGGGTTTTTAAAAGTAATTGATTTTTATAATGGGGTTTAGCTGCTTTTCACTGCTGTGTTTATGCCGCTTTACACCCACTTGATTCATTTACAGAGAGATATCAATACATAGGTTTTAAGATTCTTAGTAGTCAGATATACTCTTGTGCGGTGAATAGGGGGCGTTGAGTCCAGTTCACTGAGCAAGGGGTAGGTGTTGTCTGTTACATATTTGGTTTATGGAACGGTATGTGTGCTAATTTCAAACCCTTGTTTTATGCCTCACCGCACCTCACCTTTCCAGTTAAGCAGCCATCCAGTGTTTTCTAAATGTGTGACTCTGTTCTGTTTTGTAATCAGGTCATGTGTAGCGATTTTTACTTTCCCTCTATAAGTGATATCTTATGATAAGTGTCTTTTTCTGTGTGACTTATTTCACTTAGAAACATCGTACCTAAATCCACTCATCATGCTGCTAGTAGCCGTATGACGTTGATTTCATGGCTGAGTGATATTCCATTGTACATAAGTACCACACTTCTTTATCCATTTTTCTCTATCCTGGCATATTTAAGTTGTAATGAAGTGGAGGTTCTTGTAAACAGAGCAGGCCTAAACTTTGGGGTGCCTGTGTCTTGCTGATTTTTAGTTTTCCCAATTTATATGCCCATGAGTGGAAGTGCCCTATGCTCTCTAGCTGTGTTTTTTAGATGTTTTAGGAAACACCATGCACTTCTCCAGAGTGGCCATTGGCAATTTACATCCCGCCCATCAGCCTAACAAGGCTCCCTTTTCTACCTGACCTGTCCTGCACTTCTGGTTTTTACACTTTTTTGCATGGTCTTTGGACGGATGGGAAGTGAGACTTATTTGTAGTGCTGATTTGCCTTTCCGTCTTGCTTGGTTGACCAAAAAGGGCGTATGCGGTTTTTCCTGAATATATTCAGGAAAAAACGCATACGCCCTTTTTGGCCAAGTGCATCATTGTCGACGTTTTGCCACTTTTCATGTGCTCTAAAGGCGATTCGTATCTACCCCCTGAAATCTGGGGGCTTGTCTCCGCACATTCCTCTCTAATATACAACCTCGGAACACTACCTCCAGGAAGACTCTGTTGCCCTAGTAACAAGGGTTGAGAACGTAATAATGCTGCCGCCTTGTGGCTGTTTCTCACAACAGCAGCTTTCAACCCAGTGCTAATGGTTGCTTAACAGTCGCAAGGACTGTAGGGCTGTGAATGACACCTCCCCTCAAAAAATGCCCTGGGGTAGGGAATAGGCAAGAAAATTCAACACATGACAAATTTTTCAAGAAGTCAATATGAAGAGAGGATTTGTACTCACTCTTTAAAAAAAAGAGGAAAAGAAAAAAAGGACATGCCTAAAGCTTAGTATAAGGAATTATTAGCCACATGCAAATCCAAACTCCAAAAAGGTTTCAGCTCACACCAGTCAAAGGACCATCAGCAAAACGTCTACAAACTATAAATGCTGAAGGGGTTTTAGAGAACTTTGTACCTTCTAGCAGCTGGTGGGATGTAAAGTGGTAACAGCACTAACAAAAACTGAATGGAGCTGCTTTAAAAGGTAAAAATTGAGCTACCAGATGATGTAGCAGGGCACCTTTTGGGCCTATAATCTAAGACCACCGGAATCAGAAAGACAGAGGCAGGCAAATGTGCACTGCAGCAATATTGAAATAGCCAAGACATGGAAGCAAAAAAAAGGTCCATAAACAGATGAATTGACAAAGAAGAAGTGGTATATGTACAGAATGGAATAGTAGCCTCGGTAAAAAAATGAAGAGTGCCGTTTTCAGGACTACAAATGAGCCTAGAAATAATCATATTAAGTAAAGTAAGTCAAAAGAGAATGACAAATATCCTATGATATCATTTACACAAGTTATCCTAAGATTGCTACCAATGAACATACTTCCACAGAAAAAGACACTCACAGACTTATAAAACAAACTAAAGGTTAACCAAAATGAAAGGTGGAAGGATGGAAAAATTAGGATTATGGGGCTAACCTAAATAGGCTAATGTATGTTAAATGTATATAAACACTTAACATATAAACTATATAAATTTCCTGCAATTCTGCCTTGATTTCAAATCCTATTCGTTGCCTTCCTTCAATATATTTTTGGACTTGAGTTAGCATTTATAACTCTACAGGATTGTGAATTGCAGTGCTCCTGAGCTACATTTTTCAACTCGCTTTTTTGGAAGCTGGCCACAAAACCGCAGAATTGCTTAAGGCCCTATTCTGGTTCCGTGGGGCAGGCTGAGCCTGTGGTTAATTCTTCTTCCTGATGGGAAATTAGAGTGACCTATACCTGTCCCAACACCTAGAGCTAGCCTCTCATGGGTTCCCCCTCTTCCCATTCATCCTCAGGACAATTTGCAACCTGTACGAAACAGGAGGTTAAAGGTGCTGATTCTCCAAGTGGGGAGATTGTTAGTAAAGCGGCTGGAATGGCGAACCCGAGCACCAGGAGATGAGGAATGAGGTGCGTTTCAGAAACCTTTCTCGATCACACTGTAAACTATCTACCGGGTTTCCCAAGCATTTTTTTCTCTGTAGGAAGATGCCCTTGAACCTGGAGATTTGAGACCCATGGGATGGGTACCACGCAGTATTACTTTAAAGGGTCTGCGTTTGCTCACCCAACCTCACCAAACCTCTCAGCCCCAAGAGTGTCCACCCCCATGTCTCAAATAGCTGTGGGTCTAGATATGGTCAATCCAGGTGGCATCACAGCCCCTGAACGAATTTTGTAAGAATTGCTCTCTCTTTCACTGTCTTTGTTTCACGGGTTTTTAAAAGTAATTGATTTTTATAATGGGGTTTAGCTGCTTTTCACTGCTGTGTTTATGCCGCTTTACACCCACTTGACTCACTTACAGAGAGATATCAATACATAGGTGTTAACATTCTTACTAGTCAGATATATTCTTGGGCGGTGAATAGGGGGTGTTGAGTCCAGTTCACTGAGCAAGGAGTAGGTCTTGTCTATTACATATTGGGTTTATGGAACGGTATCTGAGATAATTTGAAACCCTTGTTTTATGCATCACCCCACCTCACCTTTCCCGTTAAGCAGCCATAGTGTGTTTTCTAAACGTGTGACTCTGTTCTGTTTTGTAATTCAGTTCAAGTGTAGCGGTTTTTACATTCCCTCTATAAGTGATATCTTATGATAAGTGTCTTCTTCTGTGTGACTTATTTCACTTAGAATCGTCGTATCTAAATCCACTCATCATGCTGCTACTAGCCTTATGACGTTGATTTCATGGCTGCGTGATATTCCATTGTACATAAGGACCACAACTTCTTTATCCATTTTTCTCTTTCCTGGGATATTTAAGGTGTAACGAAGTGGAGGTTCTTGTCAACAGAGCAGCCCTAAACTTTGGGGTGCCTGTGTCTTGCTGATTTTTCATTTTTCCAATTCATGCGCCCATGAGTGGAAGTGCCCTATGCTCTCTAAGCTGAGTTTTTTAGATGTTTCAGGACACACCGTACACTTCTCCAGAGTGGCTGTTGGCAATTTACATCCCGCCCATCAGCGTAGCAAGGCTCCCGTTTCTCCATGGCCTGTCCTGCATTTCTGGTTTTGACACTTTATTCAGCACAGCCGTTTTAACCGATGGGAAGCGAGACTTCTTTGTAGCGCTGATTTGCCTTTCCAGGTTGCTTGGTTGGCCAAAAAGGGCGTATGCGTTTTTTCCTGAATATATTCAGGAAAAAACGCATACGCCCTTTTTGGCCAAGGGCATCATTGTCGAGGTTTTGCCGCTTTTCCTGTGCTTTAAAGGCGATTGGAATCTACCTCCTGAAATCTCTTTCCTCCAATTCTGCCTTGCTTTCAAATCCTCTTCGTTGCCTACCCTCAATATGTTTGTGGATGAGAGTTATCATGTATAACTCTGCAGGTTTGTGAATTGCAGTGCCCCTGACCTCCATTTTTCAACTCGCTTTTTTGGGAGCTGGCCGCAAAAGCGCGGGATTGCTTCAGGCCCTGTTCTGCTTCCGGGCGGCAGGCTGAGCCTGTGGTTAATTCTTCTTCCTGATGGGAAAATAGAGTGACCTGTGCTTGTCCCAACACCTACAGCTAGTCTCTCACTGGTTCCCCCTCTTCCCGTTCATCCTCAGGACAAATTGCAACCTGTACGGAACCGGAGGTTAAAGGTGCTGATTCTCCAAGGAGGGAGATTGCTGGTAAAGCGGCTGGAATGGCGAACCCGAGCACAAGGAGATGAGAAATGAGGTGCGTTTTAGAAACCTTTCCCGATCACACGGTGTACCATCTTCTGGGTTTCTCATGCATGTTTTCGATGTAGGAAGATGCCCTTGAACCTGGAGATTTGGGACCCATGGGATGGGTACCACGCAGTATTACTTTAAAGGGTCTGCGTTTGCTCACCCAACCTCACCAAACCTCTCAGCCCCTAGAGTGTCCACCCTCATGTCTCAAATAGCTCTGGGTCTAGATATGGTCAATCCAGGTGGCATCACAGCCCCTGAACGAATTTTGTAAGAATTGCTCTCTCTTTCACTGTCTTTGTTTCACGGGTTTTTAAAAGTAATTGATTTTTTTAATGGGGTTTAGCTGCTTTTCACTGCTGTGTTTATGCCGCTTTACACCCACTTGACTCACTTACAGAGAGATATCAATACATAGGTTTTAAGATTCTTACTAGTCAGATATATTCTTGGGCGGTGAATAGGGGGTGTTTAGTCCAGTTCACTGAGCAAGGAGTAGGTCTTGTCTATTACATATTGGGTTTATGGAACGGGATCTGAGATAATTTGAAACCCTTGTTTTATGCATCACCCCCCATCACCTTTCCCGTTAAGCAGCCATAGTGTGTTTTCTAAACGTGTGACTCTGTTCTGTTTTGTAATTCAGTTCAAGTGTAGCGGTTTTTACATTCCCTCTATAAGTGATATCTTATGATAAGTGTCTTCTTCTGTGTGACTTATTTCACTTAGAATCGTCGTATCTAAATCCACTCATCATGCTGCTACTAGCCTTATGACGTTGATTTCATGGCTGAGTGATAATCCGTTGTACAGAAGGACCACAACTTCTTTATCCATTTTTCTCTTTCCTGGGATATTTAAGGTGCAACGAAGTGGAGGTTCTTGCCAACAGAGTAGCCCTAAACTTTGGGGTGCCTGTGTCTTGCTGATTTTTCATTTTCCCAGTTTATACGCCCATGAGTGGAAGTGCCCTATGCTCTCTAAGCTGAGTTTTTTAGATGTTTCAGGACACAGTGTACACTTCTCCAGAGTGGCTGTTGGCAATGTACATCCCGCCCATCAGCGTAGCAAGGCTCCCGTTTCTCCATGGCCTGTCCTGCATTTCTGGTTTTGACACTTTATTCAGCATGGCCCTTTTGACCGATGGGAAGCGAGACTTCTTTGTAGCGCTGATTTGCCTTTCCAGGTTGCTTGGTTGGCCAAAAAGGGCGTATGCGTTTTTTCCTCAATATATTCCGGAAAAAACGCATACGCCCATTTTGGCCAAGGGCATCATTGTCGAGGTTTTGCCGCTTTTCCTGTGCTTTAAAGGCGATTCGAATCTACCTCCTGAAATCTGTTCCCTGCAATTCTGCCTTGCTTTCAAATCCTCTTCGTTGCCTTCCCTCAATATATTTGTGGACGAGAGTTATCATTTATAACTCTGCAAATCTGTGAATTGCAGTGCCCCTGAGCTCCATTTTTCAACTCGCTGTTTTGGGAGCTGGCCGCCAAAGCGCAGGATTGCTTCAGGCCCTATTCTGGTTCCCGGGGGCAGGCTGAGTCTGTGGTTAATTCTTCTTCCTGATGGGAAAATAGAGTGACCTGTGCCTATCCCAACACCTAGAACTACCCTCTCATTGGTTCCCCCTCTTCCCATTCATCCTCAGGACAAATTGCAACCTGTACGAAACAGGAGGTTAAAGGTGCTGATTCTCCAAGTGGGGAGATTGTTAGTAATGCGGCTGGAGTGGCGAACCCGAGCACCAGGAGATGAGGAATGAGGTGCGTTTCAGAAACCTTTCCCGATCACACTGTATACCATCCACTGGGTTTCCCATGCATTTTTTCTCTGTAAGAAGATTCCCTTTAACCTGGAGATTTGGGACCCATAGAATGGGTATCACGCACTATTACTTTAAAGGGTAGGCATTTGCTCACCCAACCTCACCAATCCTCTCAGCCCCAAGAGTGTCCAGCCTTATATCTAATCCAGCTGTGGGTCTAGATATGGTCGATCCAGGTTGCTTCACTGCCCCTGATCGAACTTTGTACGAATTTCTCTCTCTTTCACTGTCTTTGTTGGGGTTGTTTTTTGTAGTCTATTTTTATAATGGGGTTTAGCTGCTTTTCACTGCTGTGTTTATGCCGCTTTACACCCACTTGATTCATTTACAGAGAGATATCAATACATAGGTTTTAAGATTCTTAGTAGTCAGATATACTCTTGTGCGGTGAATAGGGGGCGTTGAGTCCAGTTCACTGAGCAAGGGGTAGGTGTTGTCTGTTACATATTTGGTTTATGGAACGGTATGTGTGCTAATTTCAAACCCTTGTTTTATGCCTCACCGCACCTCACCTTTCCAGTTAAGCAGCCATCCAGTGTTTTCTAAATGTGTGACTCTGTTCTGTTTTGTAATCAGGTCATGTGTAGCGATTTTTACTTTCCCTCTATAAGTGATATCTTATGATAAGTGTCTTTTTCTGTGTGACTTATTTCACTTAGAAACATCGTACCTAAATCCACTCATCATGCTGCTAGTAGCCGTATGACGTTGATTTCATGGCTGAGTGATATTCCATTGTACATAAGTACCACACTTCTTTATCCATTTTTCTCTATCCTGGCATATTTAAGTTGTAATGAAGTGGAGGTTCTTGTAAACAGAGCAGGCCTAAACTTTGGGGTGCCTGTGTCTTGCTGATTTTTAGTTTTCCCAATTTATATGCCCATGAGTGGAAGTGCCCTATGCTCTCTAGCTGTGTTTTTTAGATGTTTTAGGAAACACCATGCACTTCTCCAGAGTGGCCATTGGCAATTTACATCCCGCCCATCAGCCTAACAAGGCTCCCTTTTCTACCTGACCTGTCCTGCACTTCTGGTTTTTACACTTTTTTGCATGGTCTTTGGACGGATGGGAAGTGAGACTTATTTGTAGTGCTGATTTGCCTTTCCGTCTTGCTTGGTTGGCCAAAAAGGGCGTATGCGGTTTTTCCTGAATATATTCAGGAAAAAACGCATACGCCCTTTTTGGCCAAGTGCATCATTGTCGACGTTTTGCCACTTTTCATGTGCTCTAAAGGCGATTCGTATCTACCCCCTGAAATCTGGGGGCTTGTCTCCGCACATTCCTCTCTAATATACAACCTCGGAACACTACCTCCAGGAAGACTCTGTTGCCCTAGTAACAAGGGTTGAGAACGTAATAATGCTGCCGCCTTGTGGCTGTTTCTCACAACAGCAGCTTTCAACCCAGTGCTAATGGTTGCTTAACAGTCGCAAGGACTGTAGGGCTGTGAATGACACCTCCCCTCAAAAAATGCCCTGGGGTAGGGAATAGGCAAGAAAATTCAACACATGACAAATTTTTCAAGAAGTCAATATGAAGAGAGGATTTGTACTCACTCTTTAAAAAAAAGAGGAAAAGAAAAAAAGGACATGCCTAAAGCTTAGTATAAGGAATTATTAGCCACATGCAAATCCAAACTCCAAAAAGGTTTCAGCTCACACCAGTCAAAGGACCATCAGCAAAACGTCTACAAACTATAAATGCTGAAGGGGTTTTAGAGAACTTTGTACCTTCTAGCAGCTGGTGGGATGTAAAGTGGTAACAGCACTAACAAAAACTGAATGGAGCTGCTTTAAAAGGTAAAAATTGAGCTACCAGATGATGTAGCAGGGCACCTTTTGGGCCTATAATCTAAGACCACCGGAATCAGAAAGACAGAGGCAGGCAAATGTGCACTGCAGCAATATTGAAATAGCCAAGACATGGAAGCAAAAAAAAGGTCCATAAACAGATGAATTGACAAAGAAGAAGTGGTATATGTACAGAATGGAATAGTAGCCTCGGTAAAAAAATGAAGAGTGCCGTTTTCAGGACTACAAATGAGCCTAGAAATAATCATATTAAGTAAAGTAAGTCAAAAGAGAATGACAAATATCCTATGATATCATTTACACAAGTTATCCTAAGATTGCTACCAATGAACATACTTCCACAGAAAAAGACACTCACAGACTTATAAAACAAACTAAAGGTTAACCAAAATGAAAGGTGGAAGGATGGAAAAATTAGGATTATGGGGCTAACCTAAATAGGCTAATGTATGTTAAATGTATATAAACACTTAACATATAAACTATATAAATTTCCTGCAATTCTGCCTTGATTTCAAATCCTATTCGTTGCCTTCCTTCAATATATTTTTGGACTTGAGTTAGCATTTATAACTCTACAGGATTGTGAATTGCAGTGCTCCTGAGCTACATTTTTCAACTCGCTTTTTTGGAAGCTGGCCACAAAACCGCAGAATTGCTTAAGGCCCTATTCTGGTTCCGTGGGGCAGGCTGAGCCTGTGGTTAATTCTTCTTCCTGATGGGAAATTAGAGTGACCTATACCTGTCCCAACACCTAGAGCTAGCCTCTCATGGGTTCCCCCTCTTCCCATTCATCCTCAGGACAATTTGCAACCTGTACGAAACAGGAGGTTAAAGGTGCTGATTCTCCAAGTGGGGAGATTGTTAGTAAAGCGGCTGGAATGGCGAACCCGAGCACCAGGAGATGAGGAATGAGGTGCGTTTCAGAAACCTTTCTCGATCACACTGTATACTATCTACCGGGTTTCCCAAGCATTTTTTCTCTGTAGGAAGATTCCATTGAACCTGGAGATTTGGGATCCATAGAATGGGTACCATGCAGTATTACTTTAAAGGGTCTGCGTTTGCTCACCCAAACACACCAATCCTCTCAGCCCCAAGAGTGTCCACCCTTATGTCTCAATCAGCTGTAGGTCTAGATATGGTCAATCCAGGTGGCATCACAGCCCCTGAACGAATTTTGTAAGAATTGCTCTCTCTTTCACTGTTTTTGTTTCACGGGTTTTTAAAAGTAATTGATTTTTATAATGGGGTTTAGCTGCTTTTCACTGCTGTGTTTATGCCGCTTTACACCCACTTGACTCACTTACAGAGAGATATCAATACATAGGTTTTAACATTCTTACTAGTCAGATATATTCTTGGGCGGTGAATAGGGGGTGTTGAGTCCAGTTCACTGAGCAAGGAGTAGGTCTTGTCTATTACATATTGGGTTTATGGAACGGTATCTGAGTTAATTTGAAACCCTTGTTTTATGCATCACCCCACCTCACCTTTCCTGTTAAGCAGCCATAGTGTGTTTTCTAAACGTGTGACTCTGTTCTGTTTTGTAATTCAGTTCAACTGTAGCGGTTTTTACATTCCCTCTATAAGTGATATCTTATAATAAGTGTCTTTTTCTGTGAGACTTATTTCACTTAGAATCGTCATACCTAACTCCACTCATCATGCTGCTACTAGCCTTATGACGTTGATTTCATGGCTGCGTGATATTCCATTGTACATAAGGACCACAACTTCTTTATCCATTTTTCTCTTTCCTTGGATATTTAAGGTGTAACGAAGTGGAGGTTCTTGTCAACAGGGCAGCCCTAAACTTTGGGGTGTTTGTGTCTTTCTGATTTTTAATTTTTCCAATTCATGCGCCCATGAGTGGAAGTGCCCTATGCTCTCTAAGCTGAGTTTTTTAGATGTTTCAGGACACACCGTACACTTCTCCAGAGTGGCTGTTGGCAATTTACATCCCGCCCATCAGCGTAGCAAGGCTCCCGTTTCTCCATGGCCTGTCCTGCATTTCTGGTTTTGACACTTTATTCAGCATGGCCCTTTTGACCGATGGGAAGCGAGACTTCTTTGTAGCGCTGATTTGCCTTTCCAGGTTGCTTGGTTGGCCAAAAAGGGCGTATGCGTTTTTTCCTGAATATATTCAGGAAAAAACGCATACGCCCTTTTTGGCCAAGGGCATCATGGTCGAGGTTTTGCCGCTTTTCCTGTGCTTTAAAGGCGATTGGAATCTACCTCCTGAAATCTGTTTCCTGCAATTCTGCCTTGCTTTCAAATCCTCTTCGTTGCCTTCCCTCAATATATTTGTGGACGAGAGTTATCATTTCTAACTCTGCAGGTTTTTGAATTGCAGTGCCCCTTAGCTCCATTTTTCAACTCGCTTTCTTGGGAGCTGGCCCCAAAAGCGCAGGATTACTTCAGGCCCTATTCTGGTTCCGGGCGGCAGGCTGAGCCTGTGCTTAATTCTTCTTCCTGATGGGAAAATAGAGTGACCTGTGCCTGTCCCCACACCTAGACCTAGTCTCTCATTGGTTCCCCCTCTTCCCGTTCATCCTCAGGACAAATTGCAACCTGTACGGAACAGGAGGTTAAAGGTGCTCATTCTCCAAGGAGGGAGATTGCTAGTAAAGCGGCTGGAATGGCGAACCCGAGCACAAGGAGATGAGAAATGAGGTGCGTTTTAGAAATCTTTCCCGATCACATGGTGTACCATCTTCTGGGTTTCTCATGCATGTTTTC
Organism: Balaenoptera borealis; assembly: GCF_965194805.1. Taxonomy (NCBI): domain Eukaryota; kingdom Metazoa; phylum Chordata; class Mammalia; order Artiodactyla; family Balaenopteridae; genus Balaenoptera; species Balaenoptera borealis. Next base: position 429,885 of record NW_028123740.1, on the reverse strand, counting down.
GATGTAGGAAGATGCCCTTGAAGCTGGAGATTTGGGACCTATGGGATGGGTACCACGCAGTATTACTTTAAAGGGTCTGCGTTTGCTCACCCAACCTCACCAAACCTCTCAGCCCCAAGAGTGTCCACCCTTATGTCTCAATCAGCTGTGGGTCTAGATATGGTCAATCCAGGTGGCATCACAGCCTCTGAACGAATTTTGTAAGAATTTCTCTCTCTTTCACTGTCTTTGTTTCACGGGTTTTTAAAAGTAATTGATTTTTATAATGGGGTTTAGCTGCTTTTCACTGCTGTTTTTATGGTGCTTTCCACCCACTTGACTCACTTACAGAGAGATATCAATACATAGCTTTGAAGATTCTTCCTAGTCAGATATATTCTTGGGCGGTGAATAGGGGGTTTTTGCGTCCAGTTCACTGAGCAAGGAGTAGGTCTTGTCTATTACATATTGGGTTTATGGAAAGCTATCTGAGCTAATTTGAAACCCTTGTTTTATGCGTCACCCCACCTCACCGTTCCCGTTAAGCAGCCATAGTGTGTTTTCTAAACGTGGGACTCTGTTCTGTTTTGTAATTCAGTTCAAGTGTAGCGGTTTTTACATTCCCTCTATAAGTGATATCTTACGATAAGTGTCTTTCTGTGTGACTTATTTCACTTAGAATCGTCGTACCTAAATCCACTCATCATGCTGCTACTAGCCTTATGACGTTGATTTCATGCCTGAGTGATATTCCATTGTACATAAGGACCACAACTTCTTTATCCATTTTTCTCTTTCCTGGGATATTTAAGGTGTAATGAAGTGGAGGTTCTTGTCAACAGAGCAGCCCTAAACTTTGGGGTGCCTGTGTCTTGCTGATTTTTAGTTTTCCCAATTTATACGCCCATGAGTGGAAGTGCCCTATGCTCTCTAAGCTGAGTTTTTTAGATGTTTCAGGACACACCGTACACTTCTCCAGAGTGGCTGTTGGCAATTTACATGCCGCCCATCAGCGTAGCAAGGCTCCCGTTTCTCCATGGCCTGTCCTGCATTTCTGGTTTTGACACTTTATTCAGCATGGCCCTTTTGACCGATGGGAAGCGAGACTTCTTTGTAGCACTGATTTGCCTTTCCAGGTTGCTTGGTTGGCCAAAAAGGGCGTATGCGTTTTTTCCTGAATATATTCAGGAAAAAACGCATACGCCCTTTTTGGCCAAGGGCATCATGGTCGAGGTTTTGCCGCTTTTCCTGTGCTTTAAAGGCGATTGGAATCTACCTCCTGAAATCTGTTTCCTGCAATTCTGCCTTGCTTTCAAATCCTCTTCGTTGCCTTCCCTCAATATATTTGTGGACGAGAGTTATCGTTTCTAACTCTGCAGGTTTGTGAATTGCAGTGCCCCTGAGCTCCATTTTTCAACTCGCTTTCTTGGGAGCTGGCCCCAAAAGCGCAGGATTGCTTCAGGCCCTATTGTGGTTCCGGGCGGCAGGCTGAGCCTGTGGTTAATTCTTCTTCCTGATGGGAAAATAGAGTGACCTGTGCCTGTCCCCACACCTAGACCTAGTCTCTCATTGGTTCCCCCTCTTCCCGTTCATCCTCAGGACAAATTTGCAACCTGTACGGAACAGGAGGTTAAAGGTGCTGATTCTCCAAGGAGGGAGATTGCTAGTAAAGCGGCTGTAATGGCGAGCCCGAGCACAAGGAGATGAGAAATGAGGTGCGTTTTAGAAACCTTTCCCGATCACACGGTGTACCGTCTTCTGGGTTTCTCATGCATGTGTTCGATGTAGAAAGATGCCCTTGAACCTGGAGATTTTGGACCCATGGGATGGGTACCACGCAGTATTACTTTAAAGGGTCTGCGTTTGCTCACCCAACCTCACCAAACGTCTCAGCCCGAAGAGTGTCCACCCTTATGTCTCAATCAGCTGTGGGTCTAGAGATGGTCAATAAAGGTGGCATCCTAGCCCCTGAACGAATTCTGTATGAATTTCTCTCTCTTTCACTGTCTTTGTTTCACGGGTTTTTAAAAGTAATTGATTTTTATAATGGGGTTTAGCTGCTTTTCACTGCTGTGTTTATGCCGCTTTACACCCACTTGACTCACTTACAGAGAGATATCAATACATTGGTTTTAAGAGTCTTACTAGTCAGATATATTCTTGGGCGGTGAACAGGGGGTGTTGAATCCAGTTCACTGAGCAAGGAGTAGGTCTTGTCTGTTACATATTGGGTTTATGGAACAGTATCTGAGCTAATTTGAAACCCTTGTTTTATGCATCACCCCACCTCACCTTTCCCGTTAAGCAGCCATAGTGTGTTTTCTAAACGTGTGACGCTGTTCTGTTTTGTAATTCAGTTCAAGTGTAGCGGTTTTTACATTCCCTCTATAAGTGATATCTTATGATAAGTGCCTTTTTCTGTGTGACTTATTTCACTTAGAATCGTCGTACCTAAATCTTCTCATCATGCTGCTACTAGCCTTATGATGTTGATTTCATGCCTGAGTGATATTCCATTGTACATAAGGACCACAACTTCTTTATACATTTTTCTCTTTCCTGGGATATTTAAGGTGTAATGAAGTGGAGGTTCTTGTCAACAGAGCAGCCCTAAACTTTGGGGTGCCTGTGTCTTGCTGATTTTTAGTTTTCCCAATTTATACGCCCATGAGTGGTAGTGCCCTATGCTCTCTAAGCTGAGTGTTTTAGATGTTTCAGGACACACCGTACACGTCTCCAGAGTGGCTGTTGGCAATTTACATCCCGCCCATCAGCGTAGCAAGGCTCCCGTTTCTCCATGGCCTGTCCTGCATTTCTGGTTTTGACACTTTATTCAGCATGGCCCTTTTGACCGATGGGAAGCGAGACTTCTTTGTAGCGCTGATTTGCCTTTCCAGGTTGCTTGGTTGGCCAAAAAGGGCGTATGCGTTTTTTCCTGAATATATTCAGGAAAAAACGCATACGCCCTTTTTGGCCAAGGGCATCATGGTCGAGGTTTTGCCGCTTTTCCTGTGCTTTAAAGGCGATTGGAATCTACCTCCTGAAATCTGTTTCCTGCAATTCTGCCTTGCTTTCAAATCCTCCTCGTTGCCTTCCCTCAATATATTTGTGGACGAGAGTTATCATTTCTAACTCTGCAGGTTTGTGAATTGCAGTGCCCCTTAGCTCCATATTTCAACTCGCTTTCTTGGGAGCTGGCCCCAAAAGCACAGGATTGCTTCAGGCCCTATTCTGGTTCCGGGTGTCAGGCTGAGCCTGTGGTTAATTCTTCTTCCTGATGGGAAAATAGAGTGACCTGTGCCTGTCCCCACACCTAGACCTAGTCTCTCATTGGTTCCCCCTCTTCCCGTTCATCCTCAGGACAAATTGCAACCTCTTCGGAACAGGAGGTTAAAGGTGCTCATTCTCCAAGGAGGGAGATTGCTAGTAAAGCGGCTGGAATGGCGAACCCGAGCACAAGGAGATGAGAAATGAGGTGCGTTTTAGAAACCTTTCCCGATCACATGGTGTACCATCTTCTGGGTTTCTCATGCATGTTTTCGATGTAGGAAGATGCCCTTGAAGCTGGAGATTTGGGACCTATGGGATGGGTACCACGCAGTATTACTTTAAAGGGTCTGCGTTTGCTCACCCAACCTCACCAAACCTCTCAGCCCCAAGAGTGTCCACCCTTATGTCTCAATCAGCTGTGGGTCTAGATATGGTCAATCCAGGTGGCATCCCAGCCCCTGAACGAATTTTGTAAGAATTTCTCTCTCTTTCACTGTCTTTGTTTCACGGGTTTTTAAAAGTAATTGATTTTTATAATGGGGTTTAGCTGCTTTTCACTGCTGTTTTTATGGTGCTTTCCACCCACTTGACTCACTTACAGAGAGATATCAATACATAGCTTTGAAGATTCTTCCTAGTCAGATATATTCTTGGGCGGTGAATAGGGGGTTTTTGCGTCCAGTTCACTGAGCAAGGAGTAGGTCTTGTCTATTACATATTGGGTTTATGGAACGCTATCTGAGCTAATTTGAAACCCTTGTTTTATGCGTCACCCCACCTCACCGTTCCCGTTAAGCAGCCATAGTGTGTTTTCTAAACGTGGGACTCTGTTCTGTTTTGTAATTCAGTTCAAGTGTAGCGGTTTTTACATTCCCTCTATAAGTGATATCTTACGATAAGTGTCTTTCTGTGTGACTTATTTCACTTAGAATCGTCGTACCTAAATCCACTCATCATGCTGCTACTAGCCTTATGACGTTGATTTCATGCCTGAGTGATATTCCATTGTACATAAGGACCACAACTTCTTTATCCATTTTTCTCTTTCCTGGGATATTTAAGGTGTAATGAAGTGGAGGTTCTTGTCAACAGAGCAGCCCTAAACTTTGGGGTGCCTGTGTCTTGCTGATTTTTAGTTTTCCCAATTTATACGCCCATGAGTGGAAGTGCCCTATGCTCTCTAAGCTGAGTTTTTTAGATGTTTCAGGACACACTGTACACTTCTCCAGAGTGGCTGTTGGCAATTTACATGCCGCCCATCAGCGTAGCAAGGCTCCTGTTTCTCCATGGCCTGTCCTGCATTTCTGGTTTTGACACTTTATTCAGCATGGCCCTTTTGACCGATGGGAAGCGAGACTTCTTTGTAGCGCTGATTTGCCTTTCCAGGTTGCTTGGTTGGCCAAAAAGGGCGTATGCGTTTTTCCCTGAATATATTCAGGAAAAAACGCATACGCCCTTTTTGGCCAAGGGCATCATGGTCGGGGTTTTGCCGCTTTTCGTGTGCTTTAAAGGCGATTCGAATCTACCTCCTGAAATCTGTTTCCTGCAATTCTGCCTTGCTTTCAAATCCTCTTCGTTGCCTTCCCTCAATATATTTGTGGACGAGAGTTATCGTTTCTAACTCTGCAGGTTTGTGAATTGCAGTGCCCCTGAGCTCCATTTTTCAACTCACTTTCTTGGGAGCTGGCCGCAAAAGTGCAGGATTGCTTCAGGCCCTATTGTGGTTCCGGGCGGCAGGCTGAGCCTGTGGTTAATTCTTCTTCCTGATGGGAAAATAGAGTGACCTGTGCCTGTCCCCACACCTAGACCTAGTCTCTCATTGGTTCCCCCTCTTCCCGTTCATCCTCAGGACAAATTTGCAACCTGTACGGAACAGGAGGTTAAAGGTGCTGATTCTCCAAGGAGGGAGATTGCTAGTAAAGCGGCTGTAATGGCGAGCCCGAGCACAAGGAGATGAGAAATGAGGTGCGTTTTAGAAACCTTTCCCGATCACACGGTGTACCGTCTTCTGGGTTTCTCATGCATGTTTTCGATGTAGGAAGATGCCCTTGAACCTGGAGATTTTGGACCCATGGGATGGGTACCACGCAGTATTACTTTAAAGGGTCTGCGTTTGCTCACCCAACCTCACCAAACCTCTCAGCCCCAAGAGTGTCCACCCTTATGTCTCAATCAGCTGTGGGTCTAGAGATGGCCAATAAAGGTGGCATCCTAGCCCCTGAACGAATTCTGTATGAATTTCTCTCTCTTTCACTGTCTTTGTTTCACGGGTTTTTAAAAGTAATTGATTTTTATAATGGGGTTTAGCTGCTTTTCACTGCTGTGTTTATGCCGCTTTACACCCACTTGACTCACTTACAGAGAGATATCAATACATTGGTTTTAAGAGTCTTACTAGTCAGATATATTCTTGGGCAGTGAACAGGGGGTGTTGAATCCAGTTCACTGAGCAAGGAGTAGGTCTTGTCTGTTACATATTGGGTTTATGGAGCAGTATCTGAGCTAATTTGAAACCCTTGTTTTATGCATCACCCCACCTCACCTTTCCCGTTAAGCAGCCATAGTGTGTTTTCTAAACGTGTGACGCTGTTCTGTTTTGTAATTCAGTTCAAGTGTAGCGGTTTTTACATTCCCTCTATAAGTGATATCTTATGATAAGTGCCTTTTTCTGTGTGACTTATTTCACTTAGAATCGTCGTACCTAAATCTTCTCATCATGCTGCTACTAGCCTTATGATGTTGATTTCATGCCTGAGTGATATTCCATTGTACATAAGGACCACAACTTCTTTATCCATTTTTCTCTTTCCTGGGATATTTAAGGTGTAATGAAGTGGAGGTTCTTGTCAACAGAGCAGCCCTAAACTTTGGGGTGCCTGTGTCTTGCTGATTTTTAGTTTTCCCAATTTATACGCCCATGAGTGGAAGTGCCCTATGCTCTCTATGCTGAGTTTTTTAGAGGTTTCAGGACACACCGTACACTTCTCCAGAGTGGCTGTTGGCAATTTACATCACGCCCATCAGCGTAGCAAGGCTCCCGTTTCTCCATGGCCTGTCCTGCATTTCTGGTTTTGACACTTTATTCAGCATGGCCCTTTTGACCGATGGGAAGCGAGACTTCTTTGTAGCGCTGATTTGCCTTTCCAGGTTGCTTGGTTGGCCAAAAAGGGCGTATGCGTTTTTTCCTGAATATATTCAGGAAAAAACGCATACGCCCTTTTTGGCCAAGGGCATCATGGTCGAGGTTTTGCTGCTTTTCCTGTGCTTTAAAGGCGATTGGAATCTACCTCCTGAAATCTGTTTCCTGCAATTCTGCCTTGCTTTCAAATCCTCTTCGTTGCCTTCCCTCAATATATTTGTGGACGAGAGTTATCATTTCTAACTCTGCAGGTTTGTGAATTGCAGTGCCCCTGAGCTCCATTTTTCAACTCGCTTTCTTGGGAGCTGGCCCCAAAAGCGCAGGATTGCTTCAGGCCCTATTGTGGTTCCGGGCGGCAGGCTGAGCCTGTGGTTAATTCTTCTTCCTGATGGGAAAATAGAGTGACCTGTGCCTGTCCCCACACCTAGACCTAGTCTCTCATTGGTTCCCCCTCTTCCCGTTCATCCTCAGGACAAATTGCAACCTGTACGGAACAGGAGGTTAAAGGTGCTCATTCTCCAAGGAGGGAGATTGCTAGTAAAGCGGCTGGAATGGCGAACCCGAGCACAAGGAGATGAGAAATGAGGTGCGTTTTAGAAATCTTTCCCGATCACATGGTGTACCATCTTCTGGGTTTCTCATGCATGTTTTCGATGTAGGAAGATGCCCTTGAAGCTGGAGATTTGGGACCTATGGGATGGGTACCACGCAGTATTACTTTAAAGGGTCTGCGTTTGCTCACCCAACCTCACCAAACCTCTCAGCCCCAAGAGTGTCCACCCTTATGTCTCAATCAGCTGTGGGTCTAGATATGGTCAATCCAGGTGGCATCCCAGCCCCTGAACGAATTTTGTAAGAATTTCTCTCTCTTTCACTGTCTTTGTTTCACGGGTTTTTAAAAGTAATTGATTTTTATAATGGGGTTTAGCTGCTTTTCACTGCTGTTTTTATGGTGCTTTCCACCCACTTGACTCACTTACAGAGAGATATCAATACATAGCTTTGAAGATTCTTCCTAGTCAGATATATTCTTGGGCGGTGAATAGGGGGTTTTTGCGTCCAGTTCACTGAGCAAGGAGTAGGTCTTGTCTATTACATATTGGGTTTATGGAAAGCTATCTGAGCTAATTTGAAACCCTTGTTTTATGCGTCACCCCACCTCACCGTTCCCGTTAAACAGCCATAGTGTGTTTTCTAAACTTGGGACTCTGTTCTGTTTTGTAATTCAGTTCAAGTGTAGCGGTTTTTACATTCCCTCTATAGGTGATATCTTACGATAAGTGTCTTTCTGTGTGACTTATTTCACTTAGAATCGTCGTACCTAAATCCACTCATCATGCTGCTACTAGCCTTATGACGTTGATTTCATGCCTGAGTGATATTCCATTGTACATAAGGACCACAACTTCTTTATCCATTTTTCTCTTTCCTGGGATATTTAAGGTGTAATGAAGTGGAGGTTCTTGTCAACAGAGCAGCCCTAAACTTTGGGGTGCCTGTGTCTTGCTGATTTTTAGTTTTCCCAATTTATACGCCCATGAGTGGAAGTGCCCTATGCTCTCTAAGCTGAGTTTTTTAGATGTTTCAGGACACACCGTACACTTCTCCAGAGTGGCTGTTGGCAATTTACATCCCGCCCATCAGCGTAGCAAGGCTCCCGTTTCTCCATGGCCTGTCCTGCATTTCTGGTTTTGACACTTTATTCAGCATGGCCCTTTTGACCGATGGGAAGCGAGACTTCTTTGTAGCGCTGATTTGCCTTTCCAGGTTGCTTGGTTGGCCAAAAAGGGCGTATGCGTTTTTTCCTGAATATATTCAGGAAAAAACGCATACGCCCTTTTTGGCCAAGGGCATCATGGTCGAGGTTTTGCCGCTTTTCCTGTGCTTTAAAGGCGATTGGAATCTACCTCCTGAAATCTGTTTCCTGCAATTCTGCCTTGCTTTCAAATCCTCTTCGTTGCCTTCCCTCAATATATTTGTGGACGAGAGTTATCATTTCTAACTCTGCAGGTTTTTGAATTGCAGTGCCCCTTAGCTCCATTTTTCAACTCGCTTTCTTGGGAGCTGGCCCCAAAAGCGCAGGATTACTTCAGGCCCTATTCTGGTTCCGGGCGGCAGGCTGAGCCTGTGCTTAATTCTTCTTCCTGATGGGAAAATAGAGTGACCTGTGCCTGTCCCCACACCTAGACCTAGTCTCTCATTGGTTCCCCCTCTTCCCGTTCATCCTCAGGACAAATTGCAACCTGTACGGAACAGGAGGTTAAAGGTGCTCATTCTCCAAGGAGGGAGATTGCTAGTAAAGCGGCTGGAATGGCGAACCCGAGCACAAGGAGATGAGAAATGAGGTGCGTTTTAGAAATCTTTCCCGATCACATGGTGTACCATCTTCTGGGTTTCTCATGCATGTTTTCGATGTAGGAAGATGCCCTTGAAGCTGGAGATTTGGGACCTATGGGATGGGTACCACGCAGTATTACTTTAAAGGGTCTGCGTTTGCTCACCCAACCTCACCAAACCTCTCAGCCCCAAGAGTGTCCACCCTTATGTCTCAATCAGCTGTGGGTCTAGATATGGTCAATCCAGGTGGCATCACAGCCTCTGAACGAATTTTGTAAGAATTTCTCTCTCTTTCACTGTCTTTGTTTCACGGGTTTTTAAAAGTAATTGATTTTTATAATGGGGTTTAGCTGCTTTTCACTGCTGTTTTTATGGTGCTTTCCACCCACTTGACTCACTTACAGAGAGATATCAATACATAGCTTTGAAGATTCTTCCTAGTCAGATATATTCTTGGGCGGTGAATAGGGGGTTTTTGCGTCCAGTTCACTGAGCAAGGAGTAGGTCTTGTCTATTACATATTGGGTTTATGGAAAGCTATCTGAGCTAATTTGAAACCCTTGTTTTATGCGTCACCCCACCTCACCGTTCCCGTTAAGCAGCCATAGTGTGTTTTCTAAACGTGGGACTCTGTTCTGTTTTGTAATTCAGTTCAAGTGTAGCGGTTTTTACATTCCCTCTATAAGTGATATCTTACGATAAGTGTCTTTCTGTGTGACTTATTTCACTTAGAATCGTCGTACCTAAATCCACTCATCATGCTGCTACTAGCCTTATGACGTTGATTTCATGCCTGAGTGATATTCCATTGTACATAAGGACCACAACTTCTTTATCCATTTTTCTCTTTCCTGGGATATTTAAGGTGTAATGAAGTGGAGGTTCTTGTCAACAGAGCAGCCCTAAACTTTGGGGTGCCTGTGTCTTGCTGATTTTTAGTTTTCCCAATTTATACGCCCATGAGTGGAAGTGCCCTATGCTCTCTAAGCTGAGTTTTTTAGATGTTTCAGGACACACCGTACACTTCTCCAGAGTGGCTGTTGGCAATTTACATGCCGCCCATCAGCGTAGCAAGGCTCCCGTTTCTCCATGGCCTGTCCTGCATTTCTGGTTTTGACACTTTATTCAGCATGGCCCTTTTGACCGATGGGAAGCGAGACTTCTTTGTAGCGCTGATTTGCCTTTCCAGGTTGCTTGGTTGGCCAAAAAGGGCGTATGCGTTTTTCCCTGAATATATTCAGGAAAAAACGCATACGCCCTTTTTGGCCAAGGGCATCATGGTCGGGGTTTTGCCGCTTTTCGTGTGCTTTAAAGGCGATTGGAATCTACCTCCTGAAATCTGTTTCCTGCAATTCTGCCTTGCTTTCAAATCCTCTTCGTTGCCTTCCCTCAATATATTTGTGGACGAGAGTTATCGTTTCTAACTCTGCAGGTTTGTGAATTGCAGTGCCCCTGAGCTCCATTTTTCAACTCGCTTTCTTGGGAGCTGGCCCCAAAAGCGCAGGATTGCTTCAGGCCCTATTGTGGTTCCGGGCGGCAGGCTGAGCCTGTGGTTAATTCTTCTTCCTGATGGGAAAATAGAGTGACCTGTGCCTGTCCCCACACCTAGACCTAGTCTCTCATTGGTTCCCCCTCTTCCCGTTCATCCTCAGGACAAATTTGCAACCTGTACGGAACAGGAGGTTAAAGGTGCTGATTCTCCAAGGAGGGAGATTGCTAGTAAAGCGGCTGTAATGGCGAGCCCGAGCACAAGGAGATGAGAAATGAGGTGCGTTTTAGAAACCTTTCCCGATCACACGGTGTACCGTCTTCTGGGTTTCTCATGCATGTGTTCGATGTAGAAAGATGCCCTTGAACCTGGAGATTTTGGACCCATGGGATGGGTACCACGCAGTATTACTTTAAAGGGTCTGCCTTTTCTCACCCAACCTCACCAAACCTCTCAGCCCGAAGAGTGTCCACCCTTATGTCTCAATCAGCTGTGGGTCTAGAGATGGTCAATAAAGGTGGCATCCTAGCCCCTGAACGAATTCTGTATGAATTTCTCTCTCTTTCACTGTCTTTGTTTCACGGGTTTTTAAAAGTAATTGATTTTTATAATGGGGTTTAGCTGCTTTTCACTGCTGTGTTTATGCCGCTTTACACCCACTTGACTCACTTACAGAGAGATATCAATACATTGGTTTTAAGAGTCTTACTAGTCAGATATATTCTTGCGTGGTGAACAGGGGGTGTTGAATCCAGTTCACTGAGCAAGGAGTAGGTCTTGTCTGTTACATATTGGGTTTATGGAACAGTATCTGAGCTAATTTGAAACCCTTGTTTTATGCATCAACCCACCTCACCTTTCCCGTTAAGCAGCCATAGTGTGTTTTCTAAACGTGTGACGCTGTTCTGTTTTGTAATTCAGTTCAAGTGTAGCGGTTTTTACATTCCCTCTATAAGTGATATCTTATGATAAGTGCCTTTTTCTGTGTGACTTATTTCACTTAGAATCGTCGTACCTAAATCTTCTCATCATGCTGCTACTAGCCTTATGATGTTGATTTCATGCCTGAGTGATATTCCATTGTACATAAGGACCACAACTTCTTTATCCATTTTTCTCTTTCCTGGGATATTTAAGGTGTAATGAAGTGGAGGTTCTTGTCAACAGAGCAGCCCTAAACTTTGGGGTGCCTGTGTCTTGCTGATTTTTAGTTTTCCCAATTTATACGCCCATGAGTGGTAGTGCCATATGCTCTCTAAGCTGAGTGTTTTAGAGGTTTCAGGACACACCGTACACGTCTCCAGAGTGGCTGTTGGCAATTTACATCCCGCCCATCAGCGTAGCAAGGCTCCCGTTTCTCCATGGCCTGTCCTGCATTTCTGGTTTTGACACTTTATTCAGCATGGCCCTTTTGACCGATGGGAAGCGAGACTTCTTTGTAGCGCTGATTTGCCTTTCCAGGTTGCTTGGTTGGCCAAAAAGGGCGTATGCGTTTTTTCCTGAATATATTCAGGAAAAAACGCATACGCCCTTTTTGGCCAAGGGCATCATGGTCGAGGTTTTGCCGCTTTTCCTGTGCTTTAAAGGCGATTGGAATCTACCTCCTGAAATCTGTTTCCTGCAATTCTGCCTTGCTTTCAAATCCTCCTTGTTGCCTTCCCTCAATATATTTGTGGACGAGAGTTATCATTTCTAACTCTGCAGGTTTTTGAATTGCAGTGCCCCTGAGCTCCATATTTCAACTCGCTTTCTTGGGAGCTGGCCCCAAAAGCACAGGATTGCTTCAGGCCCTATTCTGGTTCCGGGCGTCAGGCTGAGCCTGTGGTTAATTCTTCTTCCTGATGGGAAAATAGAGTGACCTGTGCCTGTCCCCACACCTAGACCTAGTCTCTCATTGGTTCCCCCTCTTCCCGTTCATCCTCAGGACAAATTGCAACCTGTACGGAACAGGAGGTTAAAGGTGCTCATTCTCCAAGGAGGGAGATTGCTAGTAAAGCGGCTGGAATGGCGAACCCGAGCACAAGGAGATGAGAAATGAGGTGCGTTTTAGAAATCTTTCCCGATCACATGGTGTACCATCTTCTGGGTTTCTCATGCATGTTTTCGATGTAGGAAGATGCCCTTGAAGCTGGAGATTTGGGACCTATGGGATGGGTACCACGCAGTATTACTTTAAAGGGTCTGCGTTTGCTCACCCAACCTCACCAAACCTCTCAGCCCCAAGAGTGTCCACCCTTATGTCTCAATCAGCTGTGGGTCTAGATATGGTCAATCCAGGTGGCATCCCAGCCCCTGAACGAATTTTGTAAGAATTTCTCTCTCTTTCACTGTCTTTGTTTCACGGGTTTTTAAAAGTAATTGATTTTTATAATGGGGTTTAGCTGCTTTTCACTGCTGTGTTTATGCCGCTTTCCACCCACTTGACTCACTTACAGAGAGATATCAATACATAGCTTTGAAGATTCTTCCTAGTCAGATATATTCTTGGGCGGTGAATAGGGGGTTTTTGCGTCCAGTTCACTGAGCAAGGAGTAGGTCTTGTCTATTACATATTGGGTTTATGGAAAGCTATCTGAGCTAATTTGAAACCCTTGTTTTATGCGTCACCCCACCTCACCGTTCCCGTTAAACAGCCATAGTGTGTTTTCTAAACTTGGGACTCTGTTCTGTTTTGTAATTCAGTTCAAGTGTAGCGGTTTTTACATTCCCTCTATAGGTGATATCTTACGATAAGTGTCTTTCTGTGTGACTTATTTCACTTAGAATCGTCGTACCTAAATCCACTCATCATGCTGCTACTAGCCTTATGACGTTGATTTCATGCCTCAGTGATATTCCATTGTACATAAGGACCACAACTTCTTTATCCATTTTTCTCTTTCCTGGGATATTTAAGGTGTAATGAAGTGGAGGTTCTTGTCAACAGAGCAGCCCTAAACTTTGGGGTGCCTGTGTCTTGCTGATTTTTAGTTTTCCCAATTTATACGCCCATGAGTGGAAGTGCCCTATGCTCTCTAAGCTGAGTTTTTTAGATGTTTCAGGACACACCGTACACTTCTCCAGAGTGGCTGTTGGCAATTTACATCCCGCCCATCAGCGTAGCAAGGCTCCCGTTTCTCCATGGCCTGTCCTGCATTTCTGGTTTTGACACTTTATTCAGCATGGCCCTTTTGACCGATGGGAAGCGAGACTTCTTTGTAGCGCTGATTTGCCTTTCCAGGTTGCTTGGTTGGCCAAAAAGGGCGTATGCGTTTTTTCCTGAATATATTCAGGAAAAAACGCATACGCCCTTTTTGGCCAAGGGCATCATGGTCGAGGTTTTGCCGCTTTTCCTGTGCTTTAAAGGCGATTGGAATCTACCTCCTGAAATCTGTTTCCTGCAATTCTGCCTTGCTTTCAAATCCTCTTCGTTGCCTTCCCTCAATATATTTGTGGACGAGAGTTATCATTTCTAACTCTGCAGGTTTTTGAATTGCAGTGCCCCTTAGCTCCATTTTTCAACTCGCTTTCTTGGGAGCTGGCCCCAAAAGCGCAGGATTACTTCAGGCCCTATTCTGGTTCCGGGCGGCAGGCTGAGCCTGTGCTTAATTCTTCTTCCTGATGGGAAAATAGAGTGACCTGTGCCTGTCCCCACACCTAGACCTAGTCTCTCATTGGTTCCCCCTCTTCCCGTTCATCCTCAGGACAAATTGCAACCTGTACGGAACAGGAGGTTAAAGGTGCTCATTCTCCAAGGAGGGAGATTGCTAGTAAAGCGGCTGGAATGGCGAACCCGAGCACAAGGAGATGAGAAATGAGGTGCGTTTTAGAAATCTTTCCCGATCATATGGTGTACCATCTTCTGGGTTTCTCATGCATGTTTTCGATGTAGGAAGATGCCCTTGAAGCTGGAGATTTGGGACCTATGGGATGGGTACCACGCAGTATTACTTTAAAGGGTCTGCGTTTGCTCACCCAACCTCACCAAACCTCTCAGCCCCAAGAGTGTCCACCCTTATGTCTCAATCAGCTGTGGGTCTAGATATGGTCAATCCAGGTGGCATCACAGCCTCTGAACGAATTTTGTAAGAATTTCTCTCTCTTTCACTGTCTTTGTTTCACGGGTTTTTAAAAGTAATTGATTTTTATAATGGGGTTTAGCTGCTTTTCACTGCTGTTTTTATGGTGCTTTCCACCCACTTGACTCACTTACAGAGAGATATCAATACATAGCTTTGAAGATTCTTCCTAGTCAGATATATTCTTGGGCGGTGAATAGGGGGTTTTTGCGTCCAGTTCACTGAGCAAGGAGTAGGTCTTGTCTATTACATATTGGGTGTATGGAAAGCTATCTGAGCTAATTTGAAACCCTTGTTTTATGCGTCACCCCACCTCACCGTTCCCGTTAAGCAGCCATAGTGTGTTTTCTAAACGTGGGACTCTGTTCTGTTTTGTAATTCAGTTCAAGTGTAGCGGTTTTTACATTCCCTCTATAAGTGATATCTTACGATAAGTGTCTTTCTGTGTGACTTATTTCACTTAGAATCGTCGTACCTAAATCCACTCATCATGCTGCTAGTAGCCGTATGACGTTGATTTCATGGCTGAGTGATATTCCATTGTACATAAGTACCACACTTCTTTATCCATTTTTCTCTATCCTGGCATATTTAAGTTGTAATGAAGTGGAGGTTCTTGTAAACAGAGCAGGCCTAAACTTTGGGGTGCCTGTGTCTTGCTGATTTTTAGTTTTCCCAATTTATATGCCCATGAGTGGAAGTGCCCTATGCTCTCTAGCTGTGTTTTTTAGATGTTTTAGGAAACACCATGCACTTCTCCAGAGTGGCCATTGGCAATTTACATCCCGCCCATCAGCCTAACAAGGCTCCCTTTTCTACCTGACCTGTCCTGCACTTCTGGTTTTTACACTTTTTTGCATGGTCTTTGGACGGATGGGAAGTGAGACTTATTTGTAGTGCTGATTTGCCTTTCCGTCTTGCTTGGTTGACCAAAAAGGGCGTATGCGGTTTTTCCTGAATATATTCAGGCAAAAACGCATACGCCCTTTTTGGCCAAGTGCATCATTGTCGACGTTTTGCCACTTTTCATGTGCTCTAAAGGCGATTCGTATCTACCCCCTGAAATCTGGGGGCTTGTCTCCGCACATTCCTCTCTAATATACAACCTCGGAACACTACCTCCAGGAAGACTCTGTTGCCCTAGTAACAAGGGTTGAGAACGTAATAATGCTGCCGCCTTGTGGCTGTTTCTCACAACAGCAGCTTTCAACCCAGTGCTAATGGTTGCTTAACAGTCGCAAGGACTGTAGGGCTGTGAATGACACCTCCCCTCAAAAAATGCCCTGGGGTAGGGAATAGGCAAGAAAATTCAACACATGACAAATTTTTCAAGAAGTCAATATGAAGAGAGGATTTGTACTCACTCTTTAAAAAAAAGAGGAAAAGAAAAAAAGGACATGCCTAAAGCTTAGTATAAGGAATTATTAGCCACATGCAAATCCAAACTCCAAAAAGGTTTCAGCTCACACCAGTCAAAGGACCATCAGCAAAACGTCTACAAACTATAAATGCTGAAGGGGTTTTAGAGAACTTTGTACCTTCTAGCAGCTGGTGGGATGTAAAGTGGTAACAGCACTAACAAAAACTGAATGGAGCTGCTTTAAAAGGTAAAAATTGAGCTACCAGATGATGTAGCAGGGCACCTTTTGGGCCTATAATCTAAGACCACCGGAATCAGAAAGACAGAGGCAGGCAAATGTGCACTGCAGCAATATTGAAATAGCCAAGACATGGAAGCAAAAAAAAGGTCCATAAACAGATGAATTGACAAAGAAGAAGTGGTATATGTACAGAATGGAATAGTAGCCTCGGTAAAAAAATGAAGAGTGCCGTTTTCAGGACTACAAATGAGCCTAGAAATAATCATATTAAGTAAAGTAAGTCAAAAGAGAATGACAAATATCCTATGATATCATTTACACAAGTTATCCTAAGATTGCTACCAATGAACATACTTCCACAGAAAAAGACACTCACAGACTTATAAAACAAACTAAAGGTTAACCAAAATGAAAGGTGGAAGGATGGAAAAATTAGGATTATGGGGCTAACCTAAATAGGCTAATGTATGTTAAATGTATATAAACACTTAACATATAAACTATATAAATTTCCTGCAATTCTGCCTTGATTTCAAATCCTATTCGTTGCCTTCCTTCAATATATTTTTGGACTTGAGTTAGCATTTATAACTCTACAGGATTGTGAATTGCAGTGCTCCTGAGCTACATTTTTCAACTCGCTTTTTTGGAAGCTGGCCACAAAACCGCAGAATTGCTTAAGGCCCTATTCTGGTTCCGTGGGGCAGGCTGAGCCTGTGGTTAATTCTTCTTCCTGATGGGAAATTAGAGTGACCTATACCTGTCCCAACACCTAGAGCTAGCCTCTCATGGGTTCCCCCTCTT
Source organism: Balaenoptera borealis (assembly GCF_965194805.1). Classification (NCBI taxonomy): domain Eukaryota; kingdom Metazoa; phylum Chordata; class Mammalia; order Artiodactyla; family Balaenopteridae; genus Balaenoptera; species Balaenoptera borealis. The sequence continues at coordinate 413,208 of NW_028123740.1, read as the reverse complement.
CCCATTCATCCTCAGGACAATTTGCAACCTGTACGAAACAGGAGGTTAAAGGTGCTGATTCTCCAAGTGGGGAGATTGTTAGTAAAGCGGCTGGAATGGCGAACCCGAGCACCAGGAGATGAGGAATGAGGTGCGTTTCAGAAACCTTTCTCGATCACACTGTATACTATCTACCGGGTTTCCCAAGCATTTTTTTCTCTGTAGGAAGATTCCATTGAACCTGGAGATTTGGGATCCATAGAATGGGTACCATGCAGTATTATTTAAAGGGTCTGCGTTTGCTCACCCAAACACACCAATCCTCTCAGCCCCAAGAGTGTCCACCCTTATGTCTCAATCAGCTGTAGGTCTAGATATGGTCAATCCAGGTGGCATCACAGCCCCTGAACGAATTTTGTAAGAATTGCTCTCTCTTTCACTGTTTTTGTTTCACGGGTTTTTAAAAGTAATTGATTTTTATAATGGGGTTTAGCTGCTTTTCACTGCTGTGTTTATGCCGCTTTACACCCACTTGATTCATTTACAGAGAGATATCAATACATAGGTTTTAAGATTCTTAGTAGTCAGATATACTCTTGTGCGGTGAATAGGGGGCGTTGAGTCCAGTTCACTGAGCAAGGGGTAGGTGTTGTCTGTTACATATTTGGTTTATGGAACGGTATGTGTGCTAATTTCAAACCCTTGTTTTATGCCTCACCGCACCTCACCTTTCCAGTTAAGCAGCCATCCAGTGTTTTCTAAATGTGTGACTCTGTTCTGTTTTGTAATCAGGTCATGTGTAGCGATTTTTACTTTCCCTCTATAAGTGATATCTTATGATAAGTGTCTTTTTCTGTGTGACTTATTTCACTTAGAAACATCGTACCTAAATCCACTCATCATGCTGCTAGTAGCCGTATGACGTTGATTTCATGGCTGAGTGATATTCCATTGTACATAAGTACCACACTTCTTTATCCATTTTTCTCTATCCTGGCATATTTAAGTTGTAATGAAGTGGAGGTTCTTGTAAACAGAGCAGGCCTAAACTTTGGGGTGCCTGTGTCTTGCTGATTTTTAGTTTTCCCAATTTATATGCCCATGAGTGGAAGTGCCCTATGCTCTCTAGCTGTGTTTTTTAGATGTTTTAGGAAACACCATGCACTTCTCCAGAGTGGCCATTGGCAATTTACATCCCGCCCATCAGCCTAACAAGGCTCCCTTTTCTACCTGACCTGTCCTGCACTTCTGGTTTTTACACTTTTTTGCATGGTCTTTGGACGGATGGGAAGTGAGACTTATTTGTAGTGCTGATTTGCCTTTCCGTCTTGCTTGGTTGGCCAAAAAGGGCGTATGCGGTTTTTCCTGAATATATTCAGGAAAAAACGCATACGCCCTTTTTGGCCAAGTGCATCATTGTCGACGTTTTGCCACTTTTCATGTGCTCTAAAGGCGATTCGTATCTACCCCCTGAAATCTGGGGGCTTGTCTCCGCACATTCCTCTCTAATATACAACCTCGGAACACTACCTCCAGGAAGACTCTGTTGCCCTAGTAACAAGGGTTGAGAACGTAATAATGCTGCCGCCTTGTGGCTGTTTCTCACAACAGCAGCTTTCAACCCAGTGCTAATGGTTGCTTAACAGTCGCAAGGACTGTAGGGCTGTGAATGACACCTCCCCTCAAAAAATGCCCTGGGGTAGGGAATAGGCAAGAAAATTCAACACATGACAAATTTTTCAAGAAGTCAATATGAAGAGAGGATTTGTACTCACTCTTTAAAAAAAAGAGGAAAAGAAAAAAAGGACATGCCTAAAGCTTAGTATAAGGAATTATTAGCCACATGCAAATCCAAACTCCAAAAAGGTTTCAGCTCACACCAGTCAAAGGACCATCAGCAAAACGTCTACAAACTATAAATGCTGAAGGGGTTTTAGAGAACTTTGTACCTTCTAGCAGCTGGTGGGATGTAAAGTGGTAACAGCACTAACAAAAACTGAATGGAGCTGCTTTAAAAGGTAAAAATTGAGCTACCAGATGATGTAGCAGGGCACCTTTTGGGCCTATAATCTAAGACCACCGGAATCAGAAAGACAGAGGCAGGCAAATGTGCACTGCAGCAATATTGAAATAGCCAAGACATGGAAGCAAAAAAAAGGTCCATAAACAGATGAATTGACAAAGAAGAAGTGGTATATGTACAGAATGGAATAGTAGCCTCGGTAAAAAAATGAAGAGTGCCGTTTTCAGGACTACAAATGAGCCTAGAAATAATCATATTAAGTAAAGTAAGTCAAAAGAGAATGACAAATATCCTATGATATCATTTACACAAGTTATCCTAAGATTGCTACCAATGAACATACTTCCACAGAAAAAGACACTCACAGACTTATAAAACAAACTAAAGGTTAACCAAAATGAAAGGTGGAAGGATGGAAAAATTAGGATTATGGGGCTAACCTAAATAGGCTAATGTATGTTAAATGTATATAAACACTTAACATATAAACTATATAAATTTCCTGCAATTCTGCCTTGATTTCAAATCCTATTCGTTGCCTTCCTTCAATATATTTTTGGACTTGAGTTAGCATTTATAACTCTACAGGATTGTGAATTGCAGTGCTCCTGAGCTACATTTTTCAACTCGCTTTTTTGGAAGCTGGCCACAAAACCGCAGAATTGCTTAAGGCCCTATTCTGGTTCCGTGGGGCAGGCTGAGCCTGTGGTTAATTCTTCTTCCTGATGGGAAATTAGAGTGACCTATACCTGTCCCAACACCTAGAGCTAGCCTCTCATGGGTTCCCCCTCTTCCCATTCATCCTCAGGACAATTTGCAACCTGTACGAAACAGGAGGTTAAAGGTGCTGATTCTCCAAGTGGGGAGATTGTTAGTAAAGCGGCTGGAATGGCGAACCCGAGCACCAGGAGATGAGGAATGAGGTGCGTTTCAGAAACCTTTCTCGATCACACTGTATACTATCTACCGGGTTTCCCAAGCATTTTTTTCTCTGTAGGAAGATTCCATTGAACCTGGAGATTTGGGATCCATAGAATGGGTACCATGCAGTATTATTTAAAGGGTCTGCGTTTGCTCACCCAAACACACCAATCCTCTCAGCCCCAAGAGTGTCCACCCTTATGTCTCAATCAGCTGTAGGTCTAGATATGGTCAATCCAGGTGGCATCACAGCCCCTGAACGAATTTTGTAAGAATTGCTCTCTCTTTCACTGTTTTTGTTTCACGGGTTTTTAAAAGTAATTGATTTTTATAATGGGGTTTAGCTGCTTTTCACTGCTGTGTTTATGCCGCTTTACACCCACTTGATTCATTTACAGAGAGATATCAATACATAGGTTTTAAGATTCTTAGTAGTCAGATATACTCTTGTGCGGTGAATAGGGGGCGTTGAGTCCAGTTCACTGAGCAAGGGGTAGGTGTTGTCTGTTACATATTTGGTTTATGGAACGGTATGTGTGCTAATTTCAAACCCTTGTTTTATGCCTCACCGCACCTCACCTTTCCAGTTAAGCAGCCATCCAGTGTTTTCTAAATGTGTGACTCTGTTCTGTTTTGTAATCAGGTCATGTGTAGCGATTTTTACTTTCCCTCTATAAGTGATATCTTATGATAAGTGTCTTTTTCTGTGTGACTTATTTCACTTAGAAACATCGTACCTAAATCCACTCATCATGCTGCTAGTAGCCGTATGACGTTGATTTCATGGCTGAGTGATATTCCATTGTACATAAGTACCACACTTCTTTATCCATTTTTCTCTATCCTGGCATATTTAAGTTGTAATGAAGTGGAGGTTCTTGTAAACAGAGCAGGCCTAAACTTTGGGGTGCCTGTGTCTTGCTGATTTTTAGTTTTCCCAATTTATATGCCCATGAGTGGAAGTGCCCTATGCTCTCTAGCTGTGTTTTTTAGATGTTTTAGGAAACACCATGCACTTCTCCAGAGTGGCCATTGGCAATTTACATCCCGCCCATCAGCCTAACAAGGCTCCCTTTTCTACCTGACCTGTCCTGCACTTCTGGTTTTTACACTTTTTTGCATGGTCTTTGGACGGATGGGAAGTGAGACTTATTTGTAGTGCTGATTTGCCTTTCCGTCTTGCTTGGTTGACCAAAAAGGGCGTATGCGGTTTTTCCTGAATATATTCAGGAAAAAACGCATACGCCCTTTTTGGCCAAGTGCATCATTGTCGACGTTTTGCCACTTTTCATGTGCTCTAAAGGCGATTCGTATCTACCCCCTGAAATCTGGGGGCTTGTCTCCGCACATTCCTCTCTAATATACAACCTCGGAACACTACCTCCAGGAAGACTCTGTTGCCCTAGTAACAAGGGTTGAGAACGTAATAATGCTGCCGCCTTGTGGCTGTTTCTCACAACAGCAGCTTTCAACCCAGTGCTAATGGTTGCTTAACAGTCGCAAGGACTGTAGGGCTGTGAATGACACCTCCCCTCAAAAAATGCCCTGGGGTAGGGAATAGGCAAGAAAATTCAACACATGACAAATTTTTCAAGAAGTCAATATGAAGAGAGGATTTGTACTCACTCTTTAAAAAAAAGAGGAAAAGAAAAAAAGGACATGCCTAAAGCTTAGTATAAGGAATTATTAGCCACATGCAAATCCAAACTCCAAAAAGGTTTCAGCTCACACCAGTCAAAGGACCATCAGCAAAACGTCTACAAACTATAAATGCTGAAGGGGTTTTAGAGAACTTTGTACCTTCTAGCAGCTGGTGGGATGTAAAGTGGTAACAGCACTAACAAAAACTGAATGGAGCTGCTTTAAAAGGTAAAAATTGAGCTACCAGATGATGTAGCAGGGCACCTTTTGGGCCTATAATCTAAGACCACCGGAATCAGAAAGACAGAGGCAGGCAAATGTGCACTGCAGCAATATTGAAATAGCCAAGACATGGAAGCAAAAAAAAGGTCCATAAACAGATGAATTGACAAAGAAGAAGTGGTATATGTACAGAATGGAATAGTAGCCTCGGTAAAAAAATGAAGAGTGCCGTTTTCAGGACTACAAATGAGCCTAGAAATAATCATATTAAGTAAAGTAAGTCAAAAGAGAATGACAAATATCCTATGATATCATTTACACAAGTTATCCTAAGATTGCTACCAATGAACATACTTCCACAGAAAAAGACACTCACAGACTTATAAAACAAACTAAAGGTTAACCAAAATGAAAGGTGGAAGGATGGAAAAATTAGGATTATGGGGCTAACCTAAATAGGCTAATGTATGTTAAATGTATATAAACACTTAACATATAAACTATATAAATTTCCTGCAATTCTGCCTTGATTTCAAATCCTATTCGTTGCCTTCCTTCAATATATTTTTGGACTTGAGTTAGCATTTATAACTCTACAGGATTGTGAATTGCAGTGCTCCTGAGCTACATTTTTCAACTCGCTTTTTTGGAAGCTGGCCACAAAACCGCAGAATTGCTTAAGGCCCTATTCTGGTTCCGTGGGGCAGGCTGAGCCTGTGGTTAATTCTTCTTCCTGATGGGAAATTAGAGTGACCTATACCTGTCCCAACACCTAGAGCTAGCCTCTCATGGGTTCCCCCTCTTCCCATTCATCCTCAGGACAATTTGCAACCTGTACGAAACAGGAGGTTAAAGGTGCTGATTCTCCAAGTGGGGAGATTGTTAGTAAAGCGGCTGGAATGGCGAACCCGAGCACCAGGAGATGAGGAATGAGGTGCGTTTCAGAAACCTTTCTCGATCACACTGTAAACTATCTACCGGGTTTCCCAAGCATTTTTTTCTCTGTAGGAAGATGCCCTTGAACCTGGAGATTTGAGACCCATGGGATGGGTACCACGCAGTATTACTTTAAAGGGTCTGCGTTTGCTCACCCAACCTCACCAAACCTCTCAGCCCCAAGAGTGTCCACCCCCATGTCTCAAATAGCTGTGGGTCTAGATATGGTCAATCCAGGTGGCATCACAGCCCCTGAACGAATTTTGTAAGAATTGCTCTCTCTTTCACTGTCTTTGTTTCACGGGTTTTTAAAAGTAATTGATTTTTATAATGGGGTTTAGCTGCTTTTCACTGCTGTGTTTATGCCGCTTTACACCCACTTGACTCACTTACAGAGAGATATCAATACATAGGTGTTAACATTCTTACTAGTCAGATATATTCTTGGGCGGTGAATAGGGGGTGTTGAGTCCAGTTCACTGAGCAAGGAGTAGGTCTTGTCTATTACATATTGGGTTTATGGAACGGTATCTGAGATAATTTGAAACCCTTGTTTTATGCATCACCCCACCTCACCTTTCCCGTTAAGCAGCCATAGTGTGTTTTCTAAACGTGTGACTCTGTTCTGTTTTGTAATTCAGTTCAAGTGTAGCGGTTTTTACATTCCCTCTATAAGTGATATCTTATGATAAGTGTCTTCTTCTGTGTGACTTATTTCACTTAGAATCGTCGTATCTAAATCCACTCATCATGCTGCTACTAGCCTTATGACGTTGATTTCATGGCTGCGTGATATTCCATTGTACATAAGGACCACAACTTCTTTATCCATTTTTCTCTTTCCTGGGATATTTAAGGTGTAACGAAGTGGAGGTTCTTGTCAACAGAGCAGCCCTAAACTTTGGGGTGCCTGTGTCTTGCTGATTTTTCATTTTTCCAATTCATGCGCCCATGAGTGGAAGTGCCCTATGCTCTCTAAGCTGAGTTTTTTAGATGTTTCAGGACACACCGTACACTTCTCCAGAGTGGCTGTTGGCAATTTACATCCCGCCCATCAGCGTAGCAAGGCTCCCGTTTCTCCATGGCCTGTCCTGCATTTCTGGTTTTGACACTTTATTCAGCACAGCCGTTTTAACCGATGGGAAGCGAGACTTCTTTGTAGCGCTGATTTGCCTTTCCAGGTTGCTTGGTTGGCCAAAAAGGGCGTATGCGTTTTTTCCTGAATATATTCAGGAAAAAACGCATACGCCCTTTTTGGCCAAGGGCATCATTGTCGAGGTTTTGCCGCTTTTCCTGTGCTTTAAAGGCGATTGGAATCTACCTCCTGAAATCTCTTTCCTCCAATTCTGCCTTGCTTTCAAATCCTCTTCGTTGCCTACCCTCAATATGTTTGTGGATGAGAGTTATCATGTATAACTCTGCAGGTTTGTGAATTGCAGTGCCCCTGACCTCCATTTTTCAACTCGCTTTTTTGGGAGCTGGCCGCAAAAGCGCGGGATTGCTTCAGGCCCTGTTCTGCTTCCGGGCGGCAGGCTGAGCCTGTGGTTAATTCTTCTTCCTGATGGGAAAATAGAGTGACCTGTGCTTGTCCCAACACCTACAGCTAGTCTCTCACTGGTTCCCCCTCTTCCCGTTCATCCTCAGGACAAATTGCAACCTGTACGGAACCGGAGGTTAAAGGTGCTGATTCTCCAAGGAGGGAGATTGCTGGTAAAGCGGCTGGAATGGCGAACCCGAGCACAAGGAGATGAGAAATGAGGTGCGTTTTAGAAACCTTTCCCGATCACACGGTGTACCATCTTCTGGGTTTCTCATGCATGTTTTCGATGTAGGAAGATGCCCTTGAACCTGGAGATTTGGGACCCATGGGATGGGTACCACGCAGTATTACTTTAAAGGGTCTGCGTTTGCTCACCCAACCTCACCAAACCTCTCAGCCCCTAGAGTGTCCACCCTCATGTCTCAAATAGCTCTGGGTCTAGATATGGTCAATCCAGGTGGCATCACAGCCCCTGAACGAATTTTGTAAGAATTGCTCTCTCTTTCACTGTCTTTGTTTCACGGGTTTTTAAAAGTAATTGATTTTTTTAATGGGGTTTAGCTGCTTTTCACTGCTGTGTTTATGCCGCTTTACACCCACTTGACTCACTTACAGAGAGATATCAATACATAGGTTTTAAGATTCTTACTAGTCAGATATATTCTTGGGCGGTGAATAGGGGGTGTTTAGTCCAGTTCACTGAGCAAGGAGTAGGTCTTGTCTATTACATATTGGGTTTATGGAACGGGATCTGAGATAATTTGAAACCCTTGTTTTATGCATCACCCCCCATCACCTTTCCCGTTAAGCAGCCATAGTGTGTTTTCTAAACGTGTGACTCTGTTCTGTTTTGTAATTCAGTTCAAGTGTAGCGGTTTTTACATTCCCTCTATAAGTGATATCTTATGATAAGTGTCTTCTTCTGTGTGACTTATTTCACTTAGAATCGTCGTATCTAAATCCACTCATCATGCTGCTACTAGCCTTATGACGTTGATTTCATGGCTGAGTGATAATCCGTTGTACAGAAGGACCACAACTTCTTTATCCATTTTTCTCTTTCCTGGGATATTTAAGGTGCAACGAAGTGGAGGTTCTTGCCAACAGAGTAGCCCTAAACTTTGGGGTGCCTGTGTCTTGCTGATTTTTCATTTTCCCAGTTTATACGCCCATGAGTGGAAGTGCCCTATGCTCTCTAAGCTGAGTTTTTTAGATGTTTCAGGACACAGTGTACACTTCTCCAGAGTGGCTGTTGGCAATGTACATCCCGCCCATCAGCGTAGCAAGGCTCCCGTTTCTCCATGGCCTGTCCTGCATTTCTGGTTTTGACACTTTATTCAGCATGGCCCTTTTGACCGATGGGAAGCGAGACTTCTTTGTAGCGCTGATTTGCCTTTCCAGGTTGCTTGGTTGGCCAAAAAGGGCGTATGCGTTTTTTCCTCAATATATTCCGGAAAAAACGCATACGCCCATTTTGGCCAAGGGCATCATTGTCGAGGTTTTGCCGCTTTTCCTGTGCTTTAAAGGCGATTCGAATCTACCTCCTGAAATCTGTTCCCTGCAATTCTGCCTTGCTTTCAAATCCTCTTCGTTGCCTTCCCTCAATATATTTGTGGACGAGAGTTATCATTTATAACTCTGCAAATCTGTGAATTGCAGTGCCCCTGAGCTCCATTTTTCAACTCGCTGTTTTGGGAGCTGGCCGCCAAAGCGCAGGATTGCTTCAGGCCCTATTCTGGTTCCCGGGGGCAGGCTGAGTCTGTGGTTAATTCTTCTTCCTGATGGGAAAATAGAGTGACCTGTGCCTATCCCAACACCTAGAACTACCCTCTCATTGGTTCCCCCTCTTCCCATTCATCCTCAGGACAAATTGCAACCTGTACGAAACAGGAGGTTAAAGGTGCTGATTCTCCAAGTGGGGAGATTGTTAGTAATGCGGCTGGAGTGGCGAACCCGAGCACCAGGAGATGAGGAATGAGGTGCGTTTCAGAAACCTTTCCCGATCACACTGTATACCATCCACTGGGTTTCCCATGCATTTTTTCTCTGTAAGAAGATTCCCTTTAACCTGGAGATTTGGGACCCATAGAATGGGTATCACGCACTATTACTTTAAAGGGTAGGCATTTGCTCACCCAACCTCACCAATCCTCTCAGCCCCAAGAGTGTCCAGCCTTATATCTAATCCAGCTGTGGGTCTAGATATGGTCGATCCAGGTTGCTTCACTGCCCCTGATCGAACTTTGTACGAATTTCTCTCTCTTTCACTGTCTTTGTTGGGGTTGTTTTTTGTAGTCTATTTTTATAATGGGGTTTAGCTGCTTTTCACTGCTGTGTTTATGCCGCTTTACACCCACTTGATTCATTTACAGAGAGATATCAATACATAGGTTTTAAGATTCTTAGTAGTCAGATATACTCTTGTGCGGTGAATAGGGGGCGTTGAGTCCAGTTCACTGAGCAAGGGGTAGGTGTTGTCTGTTACATATTTGGTTTATGGAACGGTATGTGTGCTAATTTCAAACCCTTGTTTTATGCCTCACCGCACCTCACCTTTCCAGTTAAGCAGCCATCCAGTGTTTTCTAAATGTGTGACTCTGTTCTGTTTTGTAATCAGGTCATGTGTAGCGATTTTTACTTTCCCTCTATAAGTGATATCTTATGATAAGTGTCTTTTTCTGTGTGACTTATTTCACTTAGAAACATCGTACCTAAATCCACTCATCATGCTGCTAGTAGCCGTATGACGTTGATTTCATGGCTGAGTGATATTCCATTGTACATAAGTACCACACTTCTTTATCCATTTTTCTCTATCCTGGCATATTTAAGTTGTAATGAAGTGGAGGTTCTTGTAAACAGAGCAGGCCTAAACTTTGGGGTGCCTGTGTCTTGCTGATTTTTAGTTTTCCCAATTTATATGCCCATGAGTGGAAGTGCCCTATGCTCTCTAGCTGTGTTTTTTAGATGTTTTAGGAAACACCATGCACTTCTCCAGAGTGGCCATTGGCAATTTACATCCCGCCCATCAGCCTAACAAGGCTCCCTTTTCTACCTGACCTGTCCTGCACTTCTGGTTTTTACACTTTTTTGCATGGTCTTTGGACGGATGGGAAGTGAGACTTATTTGTAGTGCTGATTTGCCTTTCCGTCTTGCTTGGTTGGCCAAAAAGGGCGTATGCGGTTTTTCCTGAATATATTCAGGAAAAAACGCATACGCCCTTTTTGGCCAAGTGCATCATTGTCGACGTTTTGCCACTTTTCATGTGCTCTAAAGGCGATTCGTATCTACCCCCTGAAATCTGGGGGCTTGTCTCCGCACATTCCTCTCTAATATACAACCTCGGAACACTACCTCCAGGAAGACTCTGTTGCCCTAGTAACAAGGGTTGAGAACGTAATAATGCTGCCGCCTTGTGGCTGTTTCTCACAACAGCAGCTTTCAACCCAGTGCTAATGGTTGCTTAACAGTCGCAAGGACTGTAGGGCTGTGAATGACACCTCCCCTCAAAAAATGCCCTGGGGTAGGGAATAGGCAAGAAAATTCAACACATGACAAATTTTTCAAGAAGTCAATATGAAGAGAGGATTTGTACTCACTCTTTAAAAAAAAGAGGAAAAGAAAAAAAGGACATGCCTAAAGCTTAGTATAAGGAATTATTAGCCACATGCAAATCCAAACTCCAAAAAGGTTTCAGCTCACACCAGTCAAAGGACCATCAGCAAAACGTCTACAAACTATAAATGCTGAAGGGGTTTTAGAGAACTTTGTACCTTCTAGCAGCTGGTGGGATGTAAAGTGGTAACAGCACTAACAAAAACTGAATGGAGCTGCTTTAAAAGGTAAAAATTGAGCTACCAGATGATGTAGCAGGGCACCTTTTGGGCCTATAATCTAAGACCACCGGAATCAGAAAGACAGAGGCAGGCAAATGTGCACTGCAGCAATATTGAAATAGCCAAGACATGGAAGCAAAAAAAAGGTCCATAAACAGATGAATTGACAAAGAAGAAGTGGTATATGTACAGAATGGAATAGTAGCCTCGGTAAAAAAATGAAGAGTGCCGTTTTCAGGACTACAAATGAGCCTAGAAATAATCATATTAAGTAAAGTAAGTCAAAAGAGAAAGACAAATATCCTATGATATCATTTACACAAGTTATCCTAAGATTGCTACCAATGAACATACTTCCACAGAAAAAGACACTCACAGACTTATAAAACAAACTAAAGGTTAACCAAAATGAAAGGTGGAAGGATGGAAAAATTAGGATTATGGGGCTAACCTAAATAGGCTAATGTATGTTAAATGTATATAAACACTTAACATATAAACTATATAAATTTCCTGCAATTCTGCCTTGATTTCAAATCCTATTCATTGCCTTCCTTCAATATATTTTTGGACTTGAGTTAGCATTTATAACTCTACAGGATTGTGAATTGCAGTGCTCCTGAGCTACATTTTTCAACTCGCTTTTTTGGAAGCTGGCCACAAAACCGCAGAATTGCTTAAGGCCCTATTCTGGTTCCGTGGGGCAGGCTGAGCCTGTGGTTAATTCTTCTTCCTGATGGGAAATTAGAGTGACCTATACCTGTCCCAACACCTAGAGCTAGCCTCTCATGGGTTCCCCCTCTTCCCATTCATCCTCAGGACAATTTGCAACCTGTACGAAACAGGAGGTTAAAGGTGCTGATTCTCCAAGTGGGGAGATTGTTAGTAAAGCGGCTGGAATGGCGAACCCGAGCACCAGGAGATGAGGAATGAGGTGCGTTTCAGAAACCTTTCTCGATCACACTGTAAACTATCTACCGGGTTTCCCAAGCATTTTTTTCTCTGTAGGAAGATTCCATTGAACCTGGAGATTTGGGATCCATAGAATGGGTACCATGCAGTATTACTTTAAAGGGTCTGCGTTTGCTCACCCAAACACACCAATCCTCTCAGCCCCAAGAGTGTCCACCCTTATGTCTCAATCAGCTGTAGGTCTAGATATGGTCAATCCAGGTGGCATCACAGCCCCTGAACGAATTTTGTAAGAATTGCTCTCTCTTTCACTGTCTTTGTTTCACGGGTTTTTAAAAGTAATTGATTTTTATAATGGGGTTTAGCTGCTTTTCACTGCTGTGTTTATGCCGCTTTACACCCACTTGACTCACTTACAGAGAGATATCAATACATAGGTGTTAACATTCTTACTAGTCAGATATATTCTTGGGCGGTGAATAGGGGGTGTTGAGTCCAGTTCACTGAGCAAGGAGTAGGTCTTGTCTATTACATATTGGGTTTATGGAACGGTATCTGAGCTAATTTGAAACCCTTGTTTTATGCATCACCCCACCTCACCTTTCCTGTTAAGCAGCCATAGTGTGTTTTCTAAACGTGTGACTCTGTTCTGTTTTGTAATTCAGTTCAAGTGTAGCGGTTTTTACATTCCCTCTATAAGTGATATCTTATGATAAGTGTCTTTTTCTGTGTGACTTATTTCACTTAGAATCGTCATACCTAACTCCACTCATCATGCTGCTACTAGCCTTATGACGTTGATTTCATGGCTGCGTGATATTCCATTGTACATAAGGACCACAACTTCTTTATCCATTTTTCTCTTTCCTGGGATATTTAAGGTGTAACGAAGTGGAGGTTCTTGTCAACAGGGCAGCCCTAAACTTTGGGGTGTTTGTGTCTTTCTGATTTTTAATTTTTCCAATTCATGCGCCCATGAGTGGAAGTGCCCTATGCTCTCTAAGCTGAGTTTTTTAGATGTTTCAGGACACACCGTACACTTCTCCAGAGTGGCTGTTGGCAATTTACATCCCGCCCATCAGCGTAGCAAGGCTCCCGTTTCTCCATGGCCTGTCCTGCATTTCTGGTTTTGACACTTTATTCAGCACGGCCGTTTTGACCGATGGGAAGCGAGACTTCTTTGTAGCGCTGATTTGCCTTTCCAGGTTGCTTGGTTGGCCAAAAAGGGCGTATGCGTTTTTTCCTGAATATATTCAGGAAAAAACGCATACGCCCTTTTTGGCCAAGGGCATCATTGTCGAGGTTTTGCCGCTTTTCCTGTGCTTTAAAGGCGATTGGAATCTACCTCCTGAAATCTGTTTCCTGCAATTCTGCCTTGCTTTCAAATCCTCTTCGTTGCCTTCCCTCAATATGTTTGTGGACGAGAGTTATCATTTATAACTCTGCAGGTTTGTGAATTGCAGTGCCCCTGACCTCCATTTTTCAACTCGCTTTTTTAGGAGCTGGCCGCAAAAGCGCAGGATTGCTTCAGGCCCTGTTCTGCTTCCGGGCGGCAGGCTGAGCCTGTGGTTAATTCTTCTTCCTGATGGGAAAATAGAGTGACATGTGCTTGTCCCAACACCTAGAGCTAGTCTCTCACTGGTTCCCCGTCTTCCCGTTAATCCTCAGGACAAATTGCAACCTGTACGGAACAGGAGGTTAAAGGTGCTGATTCTTCAAGGAGGGAGATTGCTGGTAAAGCGGCTGGAATGGCGAACCCGAGCACAAGGAGATGAGAAATGAGGTGCGTTTTAGAAACATTTCCCGATCACATGGTGTACCATCTTCTGGGTTTCTCATGCATGTTTTCGATGTAGGAAGATGCCCTTGAACCTGGAGATTTGAGACCCATGGGATGGGTACCACGCAGTATTACTTTAAAGGGTCTGCGTTTGCTCACCCAACCTCACCAAACCTCTCAGCCCCAAGAGTGTCCACCCCCATGTCTCAAATAGCTGTGGGTCTAGATATGGTCAATCCAGGTGGCATCACAGCCCCTGAACGAATTTTGTAAGAATTGCTCTCTCTTTCACTGTCTTTGTTTCACGGGTTTTTAAAAGTAATTGATTTTTATAATGGGGTTTAGCTGCTTTTCACTGGTGTGTTTATGCCGCTTTACACCCACTTGACTCACTTACAGAGAGATATCAATACATAGGTTTTAAGATTCTTACTAGTCAGATATATTCTTGGGCGGTGAATAGGGGGTGTTCAGTCCAGTTCACTGAGCAAGGAGTAGGTCTTGTCTATTACATATTGGGTTTATGGAACGGTATCTGAGATAATTTGAAACCCTTGTTTTATGCATCACCCCACATCACCTTTCCCGTTAAGCAGCCATAGTGTGTTTTCTAAACGTGTGACTCTGTTCTGTTTTGTAATTCATTTCAAGTGTAGCGGTTTTTACATTCCCTCTATAAGTGATATCTTATGATAAGTGTCTTCTTCTGTGTGACTTATTTCACTTAGAATCGTCGTATCTAAATCCACTCATCATGCTGCTACTAGCCTTATGACGTTGATTTCATGGCTGAGTGATAATCCATTGTACAGAAGGACCACAACTTCTTTATCCATTTTTCTCTTTCCTGGGATATTTAAGGTGCAACGAAGTGGAGGTTCTTGCCAACAGAGCAGCCCTAAACTTTGGGGTGCCTGTGTCTTGCTGATTTTTCATTTTCCCAGTTTATACGCCCATGAGTGGAAGTGCCCTATGCTCTCTAAGCTGAGTTTTTTAGACGTTTCAGGACACAGTGTACACTTCTCCAGAGTGGCTGTTGGCAATTTACATCCCGCCCATCAGCGTAGCAAGGCTCCCGTTTCTCCATGGCCTGTCCTGCATTTCTGGTTTTGACACTTTATTCAGCACAGCCGTTTTAACCGATGGGAAGCGAGACTTCTTTGTAGCGCTGATTTGCCTTTCCAGGTTGCTTGGTTGGCCAAAAAGGGCGTATGCGTTTTTTCCTGAATATATTCAGGAAAAAACGCATACGCCCATTTTGGCCAAGGGCATCATTGTCGAGGTTTTGCCGCTTTTCCTGTGCTTTAAAGGCGATTCGAATCTACCTCCTGAAATCTCTTTCCTCCAATTCTGCCTTGCTTTCAAATCCTCTTCGTTGCCTACCCTCAATATGTTTGTGGACGAGAGTTATCATGTATAACTCTGCAGGTTTGTGAATTGCAGTGCCCCTGACCTCCATTTTTCAACTCGCTTTTTTGGGAGCTGGCCGCAAAAGCGCGGGATTGCTTCAGGCCCTGTTCTGCTTCCGGGCGGCAGGCTGAGCCTGTGGTTAATTCTTCTTCCTGATGGGAAAATAGAGTGACCTGTGCTTGTCCCAACACCTACAGCTAGTCTCTCACTGGTTCCCCCTCTTCCCGTTCATCCTCAGGACAAATTGCAACCTGTACGGAACCGGAGGTTAAAGGTGCTGATTCTCCAAGGAGGGAGATTGCTGGTAAAGCGGCTGGAATGGCGAACCCGAGCACAAGGAGATGAGAAATGAGGTGCGTTTTAGAAACCTTTCCCGATCACACGGTGTACCATCTTCTGGGTTTCTCATGCATGTTTTCGATGTAGGAAGATGCCCTTGAACCTGGAGATTTGGGACCCATGGGATGGGTACCACGCAGTATTACTTTAAAGGGTCTGCGTTTGCTCACCCAACCTCACCAAACCTCTCAGCCCCTAGAGTGTCCACCCTCATGTCTCAAATAGCTCTGGGTCTAGATATGGTCAATCCAGGTGGCATCACAGCCCCTGAACGAATTTTGTAAGAATTGCTCTCTCTTTCACTGTCTTTGTTTCACGGGTTTTTAAAAGTAATTGATTTTTTTAATGGGGTTTAGCTGCTTTTCACTGCTGTGTTTATGCCGCTTTACACCCACTTGACTCACTTACAGAGAGATATCAATACATAGGTTTTAAGATTCTTACTAGTCAGATATATTCTTGGGCGGTGAATAGGGGGTGTTTAGTCCAGTTCACTGAGCAAGGAGTAGGTCTTGTCTATTACATATTGGGTTTATGGAACGGGATCTGAGATAATTTGAAACCCTTGTTTTATGCATCACCCCACATCACCTTTCCCGTTAAGCAGCCATAGTGTGTTTTCTAAACGTGTGACTCTGTTCTGTTTTGTAATTCAGTTCAAGTGTAGCGGTTTTTACATTCCCTCTGTAAGTGATATCTTATGATAAGTGTCTTCTTCTGTGTGACTTATTTCACTTAGAATCGTCGTATCTAAATCCACTCATCATGCTGCTACTAGCCTTATGACGTTGATTTCATGGCTGAGTGATAATCCGTTGTACAGAAGGACCACAACTTCTTTATCCATTTTTCTCTTTCCTGGGATATTTAAGGTGCAACGAAGTGGAGGTTCTTGCCAACAGAGTAGCCCTAAACTTTGGGGTGCCTGTGTCTTGCTGATTTTTCATTTTCCCAGTTTATACGCCCATGAGTGGAAGTGCCCTATGCTCTCTAAGCTGAGTTTTTTAGATGTTTCAGGACACAGTGTACACTTCTCCAGAGTGGCTGTTGGCAATGTACATCCCGCCCATCAGCGTAGCAAGGCTCCCGTTTCTCCATGGCCTGTCCTGCATTTCTGGTTTTGACACTTTATTCAGCATGGCCCTTTTGACCGATGGGAAGCGAGACTTCTTTGTAGCGCTGATTTGCCTTTCCAGGTTGCTTGGTTGGCCAAAAAGGGCGTATGCGTTTTTTCCTCAATATATTCCGGAAAAAACGCATACGCCCATTTTGGCCAAGGGCATCATTGTCGAGGTTTTGCCGCTTTTCCTGTGCTTTAAAGGCGATTCGAATCTACCTCCTGAAATCTGTTCCCTGCAATTCTGCCTTGCTTTCAAATCCTCTTCGTTGCCTTCCCTCAATATATTTGTGGACGAGAGTTATCATTTATAACTCTGCAAATCTGTGAATTGCAGTGCCCCTGAGCTCCATTTTTCAACTCGCTGTTTTGGGAGCTGGCCGCCAAAGCGCAGGATTGCTTCAGGCCCTATTCTGGTTCCCGGGGGCAGGCTGAGTCTGTGGTTAATTCTTCTTCCTGATGGGAAAATAGAGTGACCTGTGCCTATCCCAACACCTAGAACTACCCTCTCATTGGTTCCCCCTCTTCCCATTCATCCTCAGGACAAATTGCAACCTGTACGAAACAGGAGGTTAAAGGTGCTGATTCTCCAAGTGGGGAGATTGTTAGTAATGCGGCTGGAGTGGCGAACCCGAGCACCAGGAGATGAGGAATGAGGTGCGTTTCAGAAACCTTTCCCGATCACACTGTATACCATCCACTGGGTTTCCCATGCATTTTTTCTCTGTAAGAAGATTCCCTTTAACCTGGAGATTTGGGACCCATAGAATGGGTATCACGCACTATTACTTTAAAGGGTAGGCATTTGCTCACCCAACCTCACCAATCCTCTCAGCCCCAAGAGTGTCCAGCCTTATATCTAATCCAGCTGTGGGTCTAGATATGGTCGATCCAGGTTGCTTCACTGCCCCTGATCGAACTTTGTACGAATTTCTCTCTCTTTCACTGTCTTTGTTGGGGTTGTTTTTTGTAGTCTATTTTTATAATGGGGTTTAGCTGCTTTTCACTGCTGTGTTTATGCCGCTTTACACCCACTTGATTCATTTACAGAGAGATATCAATACATAGGTTTTAAGATTCTTAGTAGTCAGATATACTCTTGTGCGGTGAATAGGGGGCGTTGAGTCCAGTTCACTGAGCAAGGGGTAGGTGTTGTCTGTTACATATTTGGTTTATGGAACGGTATGTGTGCTAATTTCAAACCCTTGTTTTATGCCTCACCGCACCTCACCTTTCCAGTTAAGCAGCCATCCAGTGTTTTCTAAATGTGTGACTCTGTTCTGTTTTGTAATCAGGTCATGTGTAGCGATTTTTACTTTCCCTCTATAAGTGATATCTTATGATAAGTGTCTTTTTCTGTGTGACTTATTTCACTTAGAAACATCGTACCTAAATCCACTCATCATGCTGCTAGTAGCCGTATGACGTTGATTTCATGGCTGAGTGATATTCCATTGTACATAAGTACCACACTTCTTTATCCATTTTTCTCTATCCTGGCATATTTAAGTTGTAATGAAGTGGAGGTTCTTGTAAACAGAGCAGGCCTAAACTTTGGGGTGCCTGTGTCTTGCTGATTTTTAGTTTTCCCAATTTATATGCCCATGAGTGGAAGTGCCCTATGCTCTCTAGCTGTGTTTTTTAGATGTTTTAGGAAACACCATGCACTTCTCCAGAGTGGCCATTGGCAATTTACATCCCGCCCATCAGCCTAACAAGGCTCCCTTTTCTACCTGACCTGTCCTGCACTTCTGGTTTTTACACTTTTTTGCATGGTCTTTGGACGGATGGGAAGTGAGACTTATTTGTAGTGCTGATTTGCCTTTCCGTCTTGCTTGGTTGGCCAAAAAGGGCGTATGCGGTTTTTCCTGAATATATTCAGGAAAAAACGCATACGCCCTTTTTGGCCAAGTGCATCATTGTCGACGTTTTGCCACTTTTCATGTGCTCTAAAGGCGATTCGTATCTACCCCCTGAAATCTGGGGGCTTGTCTCCGCACATTCCTCTCTAATATACAACCTCGGAACACTACCTCCAGGAAGACTCTGTTGCCCTAGTAACAAGGGTTGAGAACGTAATAATGCTGCCGCCTTGTGGCTGTTTCTCACAACAGCAGCTTTCAACCCAGTGCTAATGGTTGCTTAACAGTCGCAAGGACTGTAGGGCTGTGAATGACACCTCCCCTCAAAAAATGCCCTGGGGTAGGGAATAGGCAAGAAAATTCAACACATGACAAATTTTTCAAGAAGTCAATATGAAGAGAGGATTTGTACTCACTCTTTAAAAAAAAGAGGAAAAGAAAAAAAGGACATGCCTAAAGCTTAGTATAAGGAATTATTAGCCACATGCAAATCCAAACTCCAAAAAGGTTTCAGCTCACACCAGTCAAAGGACCATCAGCAAAACGTCTACAAACTATAAATGCTGAAGGGGTTTTAGAGAACTTTGTACCTTCTAGCAGCTGGTGGGATGTAAAGTGGTAACAGCACTAACAAAAACTGAATGGAGCTGCTTTAAAAGGTAAAAATTGAGCTACCAGATGATGTAGCAGGGCACCTTTTGGGCCTATAATCTAAGACCACCGGAATCAGAAAGACAGAGGCAGGCAAATGTGCACTGCAGCAATATTGAAATAGCCAAGACATGGAAGCAAAAAAAAGGTCCATAAACAGATGAATTGACAAAGAAGAAGTGGTATATGTACAGAATGGAATAGTAGCCTCGGTAAAAAAATGAAGAGTGCCGTTTTCAGGACTACAAATGAGCCTAGAAATAATCATATTAAGTAAAGTAAGTCAAAAGAGAATGACAAATATCCTATGATATCATTTACACAAGTTATCCTAAGATTGCTACCAATGAACATACTTCCACAGAAAAAGACACTCACAGACTTATAAAACAAACTAAAGGTTAACCAAAATGAAAGGTGGAAGGATGGAAAAATTAGGATTATGGGGCTAACCTAAATAGGCTAATGTATGTTAAATGTATACAAACACTTAACATATAAACTATATAAATTTCCTGCAATTCTGCCTTGATTTCAAATCCTATTCGTTGCCTTCCTTCAATATATTTTTGGACTTGAGTTAGCATTTATAACTCTACAGGATTGTGAATTGCAGTGCTCCTGAGCTACATTTTTCAACTCGCTTTTTTGGAAGCTGGCCACAAAACCGCAGAATTGCTTAAGGCCCTATTCTGGTTCCGTGGGGCAGGCTGAGCCTGTGGTTAATTCTTCTTCCTGATGGGAAATTAGAGTGACCTATACCTGTCCCAACACCTAGAGCTAGCCTCTCATGGGTTCCCCCTCTTCCCATTCATCCTCAGGACAATTTGCAACCTGTACGAAACAGGAGGTTAAAGGTGCTGATTCTCCAAGTGGGGAGATTGTTAGTAAAGCGGCTGGAATGGCGAACCCGAGCACCAGGAGATGAGGAATGAGGTGCGTTTCAGAAACCTTTCTCGATCACACTGTATACTATCTACCGGGTTTCCCAAGCATTTTTTTCTCTGTAGGAAGATTCCATTGAACCTGGAGATTTGGGATCCATAGAATGGGTACCATGCAGTATTATTTAAAGGGTCTGCGTTTGCTCACCCAAACACACCAATCCTCTCAGCCCCAAGAGTGTCCACCCTTATGTCTCAATCAGCTGTAGGTCTAGATATGGTCAATCCAGGTGGCATCACAGCCCCTGAACGAATTTTGTAAGAATTGCTCTCTCTTTCACTGTTTTTGTTTCACGGGTTTTTAAAAGTAATTGATTTTTATAATGGGGTTTAGCTGCTTTTCACTGCTGTGTTTATGCCGCTTTACACCCACTTGATTCATTTACAGAGAGATATCAATACATAGGTTTTAAGATTCTTAGTAGTCAGATATACTCTTGTGCGGTGAATAGGGGGCGTTGAGTCCAGTTCACTGAGCAAGGGGTAGGTGTTGTCTGTTACATATTTGGTTTATGGAACGGTATGTGTGCTAATTTCAAACCCTTGTTTTATGCCTCACCGCACCTCACCTTTCCAGTTAAGCAGCCATCCAGTGTTTTCTAAATGTGTGACTCTGTTCTGTTTTGTAATCAGGTCATGTGTAGCGATTTTTACTTTCCCTCTATAAGTGATATCTTATGATAAGTGTCTTTTTCTGTGTGACTTATTTCACTTAGAAACATCGTACCTAAATCCACTCATCATGCTGCTAGTAGCCGTATGACGTTGATTTCATGGCTGAGTGATATTCCATTGTACATAAGTACCACACTTCTTTATCCATTTTTCTCTATCCTGGCATATTTAAGTTGTAATGAAGTGGAGGTTCTTGTAAACAGAGCAGGCCTAAACTTTGGGGTGCCTGTGTCTTGCTGATTTTTAGTTTTCCCAATTTATATGCCCATGAGTGGAAGTGCCCTATGCTCTCTAGCTGTGTTTTTTAGATGTTTTAGGAAACACCATGCACTTCTCCAGAGTGGCCATTGGCAATTTACATCCCGCCCATCAGCCTAACAAGGCTCCCTTTTCTACCTGACCTGTCCTGCACTTCTGGTTTTTACACTTTTTTGCATGGTCTTTGGACGGATGGGAAGTGAGACTTATTTGTAGTGCTGATTTGCCTTTCCGTCTTGCTTGGTTGGCCAAAAAGGGCGTATGCGGTTTTTCCTGAATATATTCAGGAAAAAACGCATACGCCCTTTTTGGCCAAGTGCATCATTGTCGACGTTTTGCCACTTTTCATGTGCTCTAAAGGCGATTCGTATCTACCCCCTGAAATCTGGGGGCTTGTCTCCGCACATTCCTCTCTAATATACAACCTCGGAACACTACCTCCAGGAAGACTCTGTTGCCCTAGTAACAAGGGTTGAGAACGTAATAATGCTGCCGCCTTGTGGCTGTTTCTCACAACAGCAGCTTTCAACCCAGTGCTAATGGTTGCTTAACAGTCGCAAGGACTGTAGGGCTGTGAATGACACCTCCCCTCAAAAAATGCCCTGGGGTAGGGAATAGGCAAGAAAATTCAACACATGACAAATTTTTCAAGAAGTCAATATGAAGAGAGGATTTGTACTCACTCTTTAAAAAAAAGAGGAAAAGAAAAAAAGGACATGCCTAAAGCTTAGTATAAGGAATTATTAGCCACATGCAAATCCAAACTCCAAAAAGGTTTCAGCTCACACCAGTCAAAGGACCATCAGCAAAACGTCTACAAACTATAAATGCTGAAGGGGTTTTAGAGAACTTTGTACCTTCTAGCAGCTGGTGGGATGTAAAGTGGTAACAGCACTAACAAAAACTGAATGGAGATGCTTTAAAAGGTAAAAATTGAGCTACCAGATGATGTAGCAGGGCACCTTTTGGGCCTATAATC
The DNA here is from genome assembly GCF_965194805.1 of Balaenoptera borealis. NCBI lineage: Eukaryota > Metazoa > Chordata > Mammalia > Artiodactyla > Balaenopteridae > Balaenoptera > Balaenoptera borealis. Next base: position 391,182 of record NW_028123740.1, on the reverse strand, counting down.
TAAGACCACCGGAATCAGAAAGACAGAGGCAGGCAAATGTGCACTGCAGCAATATTGAAATAGCCAAGACATGGAAGCAAAAAAAAGGTCCATAAACAGATGAATTGACAAAGAAGAAGTGGTATATGTACAGAATGGAATAGTAGCCTCGGTAAAAAAATGAAGAGTGCCGTTTTCAGGACTACAAATGAGCCTAGAAATAATCATATTAAGTAAAGTAAGTCAAAAGAGAATGACAAATATCCTATGATATCATTTACACAAGTTATCCTAAGATTGCTACCAATGAACATACTTCCACAGAAAAAGACACTCACAGACTTATAAAACAAACTAAAGGTTAACCAAAATGAAAGGTGGAAGGATGGAAAAATTAGGATTATGGGGCTAACCTAAATAGGCTAATGTATGTTAAATGTATATAAACACTTAACATATAAACTATATAAATTTCCTGCAATTCTGCCTTGATTTCAAATCCTATTCGTTGCCTTCCTTCAATATATTTTTGGACTTGAGTTAGCATTTATAACTCTACAGGATTGTGAATTGCAGTGCTCCTGAGCTACATTTTTCAACTCGCTTTTTTGGAAGCTGGCCACAAAACCGCAGAATTGCTTAAGGCCCTATTCTGGTTCCGTGGGGCAGGCTGAGCCTGTGGTTAATTCTTCTTCCTGATGGGAAATTAGAGTGACCTATACCTGTCCCAACACCTAGAGCTAGCCTCTCATGGGTTCCCCCTCTTCCCATTCATCCTCAGGACAATTTGCAACCTGTACGAAACAGGAGGTTAAAGGTGCTGATTCTCCAAGTGGGGAGATTGTTAGTAAAGCGGCTGGAATGGCGAACCCGAGCACCAGGAGATGAGGAATGAGGTGCGTTTCAGAAACCTTTCTCGATCACACTGTAAACTATCTACCGGGTTTCCCAAGCATTTTTTTCTCTGTAGGAAGATTCCATTGAACCTGGAGATTTGGGATCCATAGAATGGGTACCATGCAGTATTACTTTAAAGGGTCTGCGTTTGCTCACCCAAACACACCAATCCTCTCAGCCCCAAGAGTGTCCACCCTTATGTCTCAATCAGCTGTGGGTCTAGAGATGGTCAATCCAGGTGGCATCACAGCCCCTGAACGAATTTTGTAAGAATTGCTCTCTCTTTCACTGTCTTTGTTTCACGGGTTTTTAAAAGTAATTGATTTTTATAATGGGGTTTAGCTGCTTTTCACTGCTGTGTTTATGCCGCTTTACACCCACTTGACTCACTTACAGAGAGATATCAATACATAGGTGTTAACATTCTTACTAGTCAGATATATTCTTGGGCGGTGAATAGGGGGTGTTGAGTCCAGTTCACTGAGCAAGGAGTAGGTCTTGTCTATTACATATTGGGTTTATGGAACGGTATCTGAGCTAATTTGAAACCCTTGTTTTATGCATCACCCCACCTCACCTTTCCTGTTAAGCAGCCATAGTGTGTTTTCTAAACGTGTGACTCTGTTCTGTTTTGTAATTCAGTTCAAGTGTAGCGGTTTTTACATTCCCTCTATAAGTGATATCTTATGATAAGTGTCTTTTTCTGTGTGACTTATTTCACTTAGAATCGTCATACCTAACTCCACTCATCATGCTGCTACTAGCCTTATGACGTTGATTTCATGGCTGCGTGATATTCCATTGTACATAAGGACCACAACTTCTTTATCCATTTTTCTCTTTCCTGGGATATTTAAGGTGTAACGAAGTGGAGGTTCTTGTCAACAGGGCAGCCCTAAACTTTGGGGTGTTTGTGTCTTTCTGATTTTTAATTTTTCCAATTCATGCGCCCATGAGTGGAAGTGCCCTATGCTCTCTAAGCTGAGTTTTTTAGATGTTTCAGGACACACCGTACACTTCTCCAGAGTGGCTGTTGGCAATTTACATCCCGCCCATCAGCGTAGCAAGGCTCCCGTTTCTCCATGGCCTGTCCTGCATTTCTGGTTTTGACACTTTATTCAGCACGGCCGTTTTGACCGATGGGAAGCGAGACTTCTTTGTAGCGCTGATTTGCCTTTCCAGGTTGCTTGGTTGGCCAAAAAGGGCGTATGCGTTTTTTCCTGAATATATTCAGGAAAAAACGCATACGCCCTTTTTGGCCAAGGGCATCATTGTCGAGGTTTTGCCGCTTTTCCTGTGCTTTAAAGGCGATTGGAATCTACCTCCTGAAATCTGTTTCCTGCAATTCTGCCTTGCTTTCAAATCCTCTTCGTTGCCTTCCCTCAATATGTTTGTGGACGAGAGTTATCATTTATAACTCTGCAGGTTTGTGAATTGCAGTGCCCCTGACCTCCATTTTTCAACTCGCTTTTTTAGGAGCTGGCCGCAAAAGCGCAGGATTGCTTCAGGCCCTGTTCTGCTTCCGGGCGGCAGGCTGAGCCTGTGGTTAATTCTTCTTCCTGATGGGAAAATAGAGTGACATGTGCTTGTCCCAACACCTAGAGCTAGTCTCTCACTGGTTCCCCGTCTTCCCGTTAATCCTCAGGACAAATTGCAACCTGTACGGAACAGGAGGTTAAAGGTGCTGATTCTTCAAGGAGGGAGATTGCTGGTAAAGCGGCTGGAATGGCGAACCCGAGCACAAGGAGATGAGAAATGAGGTGCGTTTTAGAAACATTTCCCGATCACATGGTGTACCATCTTCTGGGTTTCTCATGCATGTTTTCGATGTAGGAAGATGCCCTTGAACCTGGAGATTTGAGACCCATGGGATGGGTACCACGCAGTATTACTTTAAAGGGTCTGCGTTTGCTCACCCAACCTCACCAAACCTCTCAGCCCCAAGAGTGTCCACCCTTATGTCTCAATCAGCTGTGGGTCTAGAGATGGTCAATCCAGGTGGCATCACAGCCCCTGAACGAATTTTGTAAGAATTGCTCTCTCTTTCACTGTCTTTGTTTCACGGGTTTTTAAAAGTAATTGATTTTTATAATGGGGTTTAGCTGCTTTTCACTGGTGTGTTTATGCCGCTTTACACCCACTTGACTCACTTACAGAGAGATATCAATACATAGGTTTTAAGATTCTTACTAGTCAGATATATTCTTGGGCGGTGAATAGGGGGTGTTCAGTCCAGTTCACTGAGCAAGGAGTAGGTCTTGTCTATTACATATTGGGTTTATGGAACGGTATCTGAGATAATTTGAAACCCTTGTTTTATGCATCACCCCACATCACCTTTCCCGTTAAGCAGCCATAGTGTGTTTTCTAAACGTGTGACTCTGTTCTGTTTTGTAATTCAGTTCAAGTGTAGCGGTTTTTACATTCCCTCTATAAGTGATATCTTATGATAAGTGTCTTCTTCTGTGTGACTTATTTCACTTAGAATCGTCGTATCTAAATCCACTCATCATGCTGCTACTAGCCTTATGACGTTGATTTCATGGCTGAGTGATAATCCATTGTACAGAAGGACCACAACTTCTTTATCCATTTTTCTCTTTCCTGGGATATTTAAGGTGCAACGAAGTGGAGGTTCTTGCCAACAGAGCAGCCCTAAACTTTGGGGTGCCTGTGTCTTGCTGATTTTTCATTTTCCCAGTTTATACGCCCATGAGTGGAAGTGCCCTATGCTCTCTAAGCTGAGTTTTTTAGACGTTTCAGGACACAGTGTACACTTCTCCAGAGTGGCTGTTGGCAATTTACATCCCGCCCATCAGCGTAGCAAGGCTCCCGTTTCTCCATGGCCTGTCCTGCATTTCTGGTTTTGACACTTTATTCAGCACAGCCGTTTTAACCGATGGGAAGCGAGACTTCTTTGTAGCGCTGATTTGCCTTTCCAGGTTGCTTGGTTGGCCAAAAAGGGCGTATGCGTTTTTTCCTGAATATATTCCGGAAAAAACGCATACGCCCATTTTGGCCAAGGGCATCATTGTCGAGGTTTTGCCGCTTTTCCTGTGCTTTAAAGGCGATTCGAATCTACCTCCTGAAATCTCTTTCCTCCAATTCTGCCTTGCTTTCAAATCCTCTTCGTTGCCTACCCTCAATATGTTTGTGGACGAGAGTTATCATGTATAACTCTGCAGGTTTGTGAATTGCAGTGCCCCTGACCTCCATTTTTCAACTCGCTTTTTTGGGAGCTGGCCGCAAAAGCGCGGGATTGCTTCAGGCCCTGTTCTGCTTCCGGGCGGCAGGCTGAGCCTGTGGTTAATTCTTCTTCCTGATGGGAAAATAGAGTGACCTGTGCTTGTCCCAACACCTACAGCTAGTCTCTCACTGGTTCCCCCTCTTCCCGTTCATCCTCAGGACAAATTGCAACCTGTACGGAACCGGAGGTTAAAGGTGCTGATTCTCCAAGGAGGGAGATTGCTGGTAAAGCGGCTGGAATGGCGAACCCGAGCACAAGGAGATGAGAAATGAGGTGCGTTTTAGAAACCTTTCCCGATCACACGGTGTACCATCTTCTGGGTTTCTCATGCATGTTTTCGATGTAGGAAGATGCCCTTGAACCTGGAGATTTGGGACCCATGGGATGGGTACCACGCAGTATTACTTTAAAGGGTCTGCGTTTGCTCACCCAACCTCACCAAACCTCTCAGCCCCTAGAGTGTCCACCCTCATGTCTCAAATAGCTCTGGGTCTAGATATGGTCAATCCAGGTGGCATCACAGCCCCTGAACGAATTTTGTAAGAATTGCTCTCTCTTTCACTGTCTTTGTTTCACGGGTTTTTAAAAGTAATTGATTTTTTTAATGGGGTTTAGCTGCTTTTCACTGCTGTGTTTATGCCGCTTTACACCCACTTGACTCACTTACAGAGAGATATCAATACATAGGTTTTAAGATTCTTACTAGTCAGATATATTCTTGGGCGGTGAATAGGGGGTGTTTAGTCCAGTTCACTGAGCAAGGAGTAGGTCTTGTCTATTACATATTGGGTTTATGGAACGGGATCTGAGATAATTTGAAACCCTTGTTTTATGCATCACCCCACATCACCTTTCCCGTTAAGCAGCCATAGTGTGTTTTCTAAACGTGTGACTCTGTTCTGTTTTGTAATTCAGTTCAAGTGTAGCGGTTTTTACATTCCCTCTGTAAGTGATATCTTATGATAAGTGTCTTCTTCTGTGTGACTTATTTCACTTAGAATCGTCGTATCTAAATCCACTCATCATGCTGCTACTAGCCTTATGACGTTGATTTCATGGCTGAGTGATAATCCGTTGTACAGAAGGACCACAACTTCTTTATCCATTTTTCTCTTTCCTGGGATATTTAAGGTGCAACGAAGTGGAGGTTCTTGCCAACAGAGTAGCCCTAAAATTGGGGTGCCTGTGTCTTGCTGATTTTTCATTTTCCCAGTTTATACGCCCATGAGTGGAAGTGCCCTATGCTCTCTAAGCTGAGTTTTTTAGATGTTTCAGGACACAGTGTACACTTCTCCAGAGTGGCTGTTGGCAATGTACATCCCGCCCATCAGCGTAGCAAGGCTCCCGTTTCTCCATGGCCTGTCCTGCATTTCTGGTTTTGACACTTTATTCAGCATGGCCCTTTTGACCGATGGGAAGCGAGACTTCTTTGTAGCGCTGATTTGCCTTTCCAGGTTGCTTGGTTGGCCAAAAAGGGCGTATGCGTTTTTTCCTCAATATATTCCGGAAAAAACGCATACGCCCATTTTGGCCAAGGGCATCATTGTCGAGGTTTTGCCGCTTTTCCTGTGCTTTAAAGGCGATTCGAATCTACCTCCTGAAATCTGTTCCCTGCAATTCTGCCTTGCTTTCAAATCCTCTTCGTTGCCTTCCCTCAATATATTTGTGGACGAGAGTTATCATTTATAACTCTGCAAATCTGTGAATTGCAGTGCCCCTGAGCTCCATTTTTCAACTCGCTGTTTTGGGAGCTGGCCGCCAAAGCGCAGGATTGCTTCAGGCCCTATTCTGGTTCCCGGGGGCAGGCTGAGTCTGTGGTTAATTCTTCTTCCTGATGGGAAAATAGAGTGACCTGTGCCTATCCCAACACCTAGAACTACCCTCTCATTGGTTCCCCCTCTTCCCATTCATCCTCAGGACAAATTGCAACCTGTACGAAACAGGAGGTTAAAGGTGCTGATTCTCCAAGTGGGGAGATTGTTAGTAATGCGGCTGGAGTGGCGAACCCGAGCACCAGGAGATGAGGAATGAGGTGCGTTTCAGAAACCTTTCCCGATCACACTGTATACCATCCACTGGGTTTCCCATGCATTTTTTCTCTGTAAGAAGATTCCCTTTAACCTGGAGATTTGGGACCCATAGAATGGGTATCACGCACTATTACTTTAAAGGGTAGGCATTTGCTCACCCAACCTCACCAATCCTCTCAGCCCCAAGAGTGTCCAGCCTTATATCTAATCCAGCTGTGGGTCTAGATATGGTCGATCCAGGTTGCTTCACTGCCCCTGATCGAACTTTGTACGAATTTCTCTCTCTTTCACTGTCTTTGTTGGGGTTGTTTTTTGTAGTCTATTTTTATAATGGGGTTTAGCTGATTTTCACTGCTGTGTTTATGCCGCTTTACACCCACTTGATTCATTTACAGAGAGATATCAATACATAGGTTTTAAGATTCTTAGTAGTCAGATATACTCTTGTGCGGTGAATAGGGGGCGTTGAGTCCAGTTCACTGAGCAAGGGGTAGGTGTTGTCTGTTACATATTTGGTTTATGGAACGGTATGTGTGCTAATTTCAAACCCTTGTTTTATGCCTCACCGCACCTCACCTTTCCAGTTAAGCAGCCATCCAGTGTTTTCTAAATGTGTGACTCTGTTCTGTTTTGTAATCAGGCCATGTGTAGCGATTTTTACTTTCCCTCTATAAGTGATATCTTATGATAAGTGTCTTTTTCTGTGTGACTTATTTCACTTAGAAACATCGTACCTAAATCCACTCATCATGCTGCTAGTAGCCGTATGACGTTGATTTCATGGCTGAGTGATATTCCATTGTACATAAGTACCACACTTCTTTATCCATTTTTCTCTATCCTGGCATATTTAAGTTGTAATGAAGTGGAGGTTCTTGTAAACAGAGCAGGCCTAAACTTTGGGGTGCCTGTGTCTTGCTGATTTTTAGTTTTCCCAATTTATATGCCCATGAGTGGAAGTGCCCTATGCTCTCTAGCTGTGTTTTTTAGATGTCTTAGGAAACACCATGCACTTCTCCAGAGTGGCCATTGGCAATTTACATCCCGCCCATCAGCCTAACAAGGCTCCCTTTTCTACCTGACCTGTCCTGCACTTCTGGTTTTTACACTTTTTTGCATGGTCTTTGGACGGATGGGAAGTGAGACTTATTTGTAGTGCTGATTTGCCTTTCCGTCTTGCTTGGTTGGCCAAAAAGGGCGTATGCGGTTTTTCCTGAATATATTCAGGAAAAAACGCATACGCCCTTTTTGGCCAAGTGCATCATTGTCGACGTTTTGCCACTTTTCATGTGCTCTAAAGGCGATTCGTATCTACCCCCTGAAATCTGGGGGCTTGTCTCCGCACATTCCTCTCTAATATACAACCTCGGAACACTACCTCCAGGAAGACTCTGTTGCCCTAGTAACAAGGGTTGAGAACGTAATAATGCTGCCGCCTTGTGGCTGTTTCTCACAACAGCAGCTTTCAACCCAGTGCTAATGGTTGCTTAACAGTCGCAAGGACTGTAGGGCTGTGAATGACACCTCCCCTCAAAAAATGCCCTGGGGTAGGGAATAGGCAAGAAAATTCAACACATGACAAATTTTTCAAGAAGTCAATATGAAGAGAGGATTTGTACTCACTCTTTAAAAAAAAGAGGAAAAGAAAAAAAGGACATGCCTAAAGCTTAGTATAAGGAATTATTAGCCACATGCAAATCCAAACTCCAAAAAGGTTTCAGCTCACACCAGTCAAAGGACCATCAGCAAAACGTCTACAAACTATAAATGCTGAAGGGGTTTTAGAGAACTTTGTACCTTCTAGCAGCTGGTGGGATGTAAAGTGGTAACAGCACTAACAAAAACTGAATGGAGTTGCTTTAAAAGGTAAAAATTGAGCTACCAGATGATGTAGCAGGGCACCTTTTGGGCCTATAATCTAAGACCACCGGAATCAGAAAGACAGAGGCAGGCAAATGTGCACTGCAGCAATATTGAAATAGCCAAGACATGGAAGCAAAAAAAAGGTCCATAAACAGATGAATTGACAAAGAAGAAGTGGTATATGTACAGAATGGAATAGTAGCCTCGGTAAAAAAATGAAGAGTGCCGTTTTCAGGACTACAAATGAGCCTAGAAATAATCATATTAAGTAAAGTAAGTCAAAAGAGAATGACAAATATCCTATGATATCATTTACACAAGTTATCCTAAGATTGCTACCAATGAACATACTTCCACAGAAAAAGACACTCACAGACTTATAAAACAAACTAAAGGTTAACCAAAATGAAAGGTGGAAGGATGGAAAAATTAGGATTATGGGGCTAACCTAAATAGGCTAATGTATGTTAAATGTATATAAACACTTAACATATAAACTATATAAATTTCCTGCAATTCTGCCTTGATTTCAAATCCTATTCGTTGCCTTCCTTCAATATATTTTTGGACTTGAGTTAGCATTTATAGCTCTACAGGATTGTGAATTGCAGTGCTCCTGAGCTACATTTTTCAACTCGCTTTTTTGGAAGCTGGCCACAAAACCGCAGAATTGCTTAAGGCCCTATTCTGGTTCCGTGGGGCAGGCTGAGCCTGTGGTTAATTCTTCTTCCTGATGGGAAATTAGAGTGACCTATACCTGTCCCAACACCTAGAGCTAGCCTCTCATGGGTTCCCCCTCTTCCCATTCATCCTCAGGACAATTTGCAACCTGTACGAAACAGGAGGTTAAAGGTGCTGATTCTCCAAGTGGGGAGATTGTTAGTAAAGCGGCTGGAATGGCGAACCCGAGCACCAGGAGATGAGGAATGAGGTGCGTTTCAGAAACCTTTCTCGATCACACTGTATACTATCTACCGGGTTTCCCAAGCATTTTTTTCTCTGTAGGAAGATTCCATTGAACCTGGAGATTTGGGATCCATAGAATGGGTACCATGCAGTATTACTTTAAAGGGTCTGCGTTTGCTCACCCAAACACACCAATCCTCTCAGCCCCAAGAGTGTCCACCCTTATGTCTCAATCAGCTGTAGGTCTAGATATGGTCAATCCAGGTGGCATCACAGCCCCTGAACGAATTTTGTAAGAATTGCTCTCTCTTTCACTGTTTTTGTTTCACGGGTTTTTAAAAGTAATTGATTTTTATAATGGGGTTTAGCTGCTTTTCACTGCTGTGTTTATGCCGCTTTACACCCACTTGACTCACTTACAGAGAGATATCAATACATAGGTTTTAACATTCTTACTAGTCAGATATATTCTTGGGCGGTGAATAGGGGGTGTTGAGTCCAGTTCACTGAGCAAGGAGTAGGTCTTGTCTATTACATATTGGGTTTATGGAACGGTATCTAAGCTAATTTGAAACCCTTGTTTTATGCATCACCCCACCTCACCTTTCCTGTTAAGCAGCCATAGTGTGTTTTCTAAACGTGTGACTCTGTTCTGTTTTGTAATTCAGTTCAAGTGTAGCGGTTTTTACATTCCCTCTATAAGTGATATCTTATGATAAGTGTCTTTTTCTGTGTGACTTATTTCACTTAGAATCGTCATACCTAACTCCACTCATCATGCTGCTACTAGCCTTATGACGTTGATTTCATGGCTGCGTGATATTCCATTGTACATAAGGACCACAACTTCTTTATCCATTTTTCTCTTTCCTTGGATATTTAAGGTGTAAAGAAGTGGAGGTTCTTGTCAACAGGGCAGCCCTAAACTTTGGGGTGTTTGTGTCTTTCTGATTTTTAATTTCTCCAATTCATGCGCCCATGAGTGGAAGTGCCCTATGCTCTCTAAGCTGAGTTTTTTAGATGTTTCAGGACACACCGTACACTTCTCCAGAGTGGCTGTTGGCAATTTACATCCCGCCCATCAGCGTAGCAAGGCTCCCGTTTCTCCATGGCCTGTCCTGCATTTCTGGTTTTGACACTTTATTCAGCACGGCCGTTTTGACTGATGGGAAGCGAGACTTCTTTGTAGCGCTGATTTGCATTTCCAGGTTGCTTGGTTGGCCAAAAAGGGCGTATGCGTTTTTTCCTGAATATATTCAGGAAAAAACGCATACGCCCTTTTTGGCCAAGGGCATCATTGTCGAGGTTTTACCGCTTTTCCTGTGCTTTAAAGGCGATTCGTATCTACCTCCTGAAATCTGTTTCCTGCAATTCTGCCTTGCTTTCAAATCCTCTTCGTTGCCTTCCCTCAATATGTTTGTGGACGAGAGTTATCATTTATAACTCTGCAGGTTTGTGAATTGCAGTGCCCCTGACCTCCATTTTTCAACTTGCTTTTTTGGGAGCTCTCCGCAAAAGCGCAGGATTGCTTCAGGCCCTGTTCTGCTTCCGGGCGGCAGGCTGAGCCTGTGGTTAATTCTTCTTCCTGATGGGAAAATAGAGTGACATGTGCTTGTCCCAACACCTAGAGCTAGTCTCTCCCTGGTTCCCCGTCTTCCCGTTAATCCTCAGGACAAATTGCAACCTGTACGGAACAGGAGGTTAAAGGTGCTGATTCTCCAAGGAGGGAGATTGCTGGTAAAGCGGCTGGAATGGCGAACCCGAGCACAAGGAGATGAGAAATGAGGTGCGTTTTAGAAATATTTCCCGATCACATGGTGTACCATCTTCTGGGTTTCTCATGCATGTTTTCGATGTAGGAAGATGCCCTTGAACCTGGAGATTTGAGACCCATGGGATGGGTACCACGCAGTATTACTTTAAAGGGTCTGCGTTTGCTCACCCAACCTCACCAAACCTCTCAGCCCCAAGAGTGTCCACCCCCATGTCTCAAATAGCTGTGGGTCTAGATATGGTCAATCCAGGTGGCATCACAGCCCCTGAACGAATTTTGTAAGAATTGCTCTCTCTTTCACTGTTTTTGTTTCACGGGTTTTTAAAAGTAATTGATTTTTATAATGGGGTTTAGCTGCTTTTCACTGCTGTGTTTATGCCGCTTTACACCCACTTGACTCACTTACAGAGAGATATCAATACATAGGTTTTAACATTTTTACTAGTCAGATATATTCTTGGGCGGTGAATAGGGGGTGTTGAGTCCAGTTCACTGAGCAAGGAGTAGGTCTTGTCTATTACATATTGGGTTTATGGAACGGTATCTGAGCTAATTTGAAACCCTTGTTTTATGCATCACCCCACCTCACCTTTCCTGTTAAGCAGCCATAGTGTGTTTTCTAAACGTGTGACTCTGTTCTGTTTTGTAATTCAGTTCAAGTGTAGCGGTTTTTACATTCCCTCTATAAGTGATATCTTATGATAAGTGTCTTTTTCTGTGTGACTTATTTCACTTAGAATCGTCATACCTAACTCCACTCATCATGCTGCTACTAGCCTTATGACGTTGATTTCATGGCTGCGTGATATTCCATTGTACATAAGAACCACAACTTCTTTATCCATTTTTCTCTTTCCTGGGATATTTAAGGTGTAACGAAGTGGAGGTTCTTGTCAACAGGGCAGCCCTAAACTTTGGGGTGTTTGTGTCTTTCTGATTTTTAATTTTTCCAATTCATGCGCCCATGAGTGGAAGTGCCCTATGCTCTCTAAGCTGAGTTTTTTAGATGTTTCAGGACACACCGTACACTTCTCCAGAGTGGCTGTTGGCAATTTACATCCCGCCCATCAGCGTAGCAAGGCTCCCGTTTCTCCATGGCCTGTCCTGCATTTCTGGTTTTGACACTTTATTCAGCACGGCCGTTTTGACCGATGGGAAGCGAGACTTCTTTGTAGCGCTGATTTGCCTTTCCAGGTTGCTTGGTTGGCCAAAAAGGGCGTATGCGTTTTTTCCTGAATATATTCAGGAAAAAACGCATACGCCCTTTTTGGCCAAGGGCATCATGGTAGAGGTTTTGCCGCTTTTCCTGTGCTTTAAAGGCGATTCGAATCTACCTCCTGAAATCTGTTTCCTGCAATTCTGCCTTGCTTTCAAATCCTCTTCGTTGCCTTCCCTCAATATGTTTGTGGACGAGAGTTATCATTTATAACTCTGCAGGTTTGTGAATTGCAGTGCCCCTGACCTCCATTTTTCAACTCGCTTTTTTGGGAGCTGGCCGCAAAAGCGCAGGATTGCTTCAGGCCCTGTTCTGCTTCCGGGCGGCAGGCTGAGCCTGTGGTTAATTCTTCTTCCTGATGGGAAAATAGAGTGACATGTGCTTGTCCCAACACCTAGAGCTAGTCTCTCACTGGTTCCCCGTCTTCCCGTTAATCCCCAGGACAAATTGCAACCTGTACGGAACAGGAGGTTAAAGGTGCTGATTCTGCAAAGAGGGAGATTGCTGGTAAAGCGGCTGGAATGGCGAACCCGAGCACAAGGAGATGAGAAATGAGGTGCGTTTTAGAAACATTTCCCGATCACATGGTGTACCATCTTCTGGGTTTCTCATGCATGTTTTCGATGTAGGAAGATGCCCTTGAACCTGGAGATTTGAGACCCATGGGATGGGTACCACGCAGTATTACTTTAAAGGGTCTGCGTTTGCTCACCCAACCTCACCAAACCTCTCAGCCCCAAGAGTGTCCAACCCCATGTCTCAAATAGTTGTGGGTCTAGATATGGTCAATCCAGGTGGCATCACAGCCCCTGAACGAATTTTGTAAGAATTGCTCTCTCTTTCACTGTCTTTGTTTCACGGGTTTTTAAAAGTAATTGATTTTTATAATGGGGTTTAGCTGCTTTTCACTGGTGTGTTTATGCCGCTTTACACCCACTTGACTCACTTACAGAGAGATATCAATACATAGGTTTTAAGATTCTTACTAGTCAGATATATTCTTGGGCGGTGAATAGGGTGTGTTCAGTCCAGTTCACTGAGCAAGGAGTAGGTCTTGTCTATTACATATTGGGTTTATGGAACGGGATCTGAGATAATTTGAAACCCTTGTTTTATGCATCACCCCACATCACCTTTCCCGTTAAGCAGCCATAGTGTGTTTTCTAAACGTGTGACTCTGTTCTGTTTTGTAATTCAGTTCAAGTGTAGCGGTTTTTACATTCCCTCTATAAGTGATATCTTATGATAAGTGTCTTCTTCTGTGTGACTTATTTCACTTAGAATCGTCGTATCTAAATCCACTCATCATGCTGCTACTAGCCTTATGACGTTGATTTCATGGCTGAGTGATAATCCATTGTACAGAAGGACCACAACTTCTTTATCCATTTTTCTCTTTCCTGGGATATTTAAGGTGCAACGAAGTGGAGGTTCTTGCCAACAGAGCAGCCCTAAACTTTGGGGTGCCTGTGTCTTGCTGATTTTTAGTTTTCCCAGTTTATACGCCCATGAGTGGAAGTGCCCTATGCTCTCTAAGCTGAGTTTTTTAGATGTTTCAGGACACAGTGTACACTTCTCCAGAGTGGCTGTTGGCAATTTACATCCCGCCCATCAGCGTAGCAAGGCTCCCGTTTCTCCATGGCCTGTCCTGCATTTCTGGTTTTGACACTTTATTCAGCACGGCCGTTTTGACCGATGGGAAGCGCGACTTCTTTGTAGCGCTGATTTGCCTTTCCAGGTTGCTTGGTTGGCCAAAAAGGGCGTATGCGTTTTTTCCTGAATATATTCAGGAAAAAACGCATACGCCCTTTTTGGCCAAGGGCATCATTGTCGAGGTTTTGCCGCTTTTCCTGTGCTTTAAAGGCGATTCGAATCTACCTCCTGAAATCTCTTTCCTCCAATTCTGCCTTGCTTTCAAATCCTCTTCGTTGCCTTCCCTCAATATGTTTGTGGACGAGAGTTATCACGTATAACTCTGCAGGTTTGTGAATTGCAGTGCCCCTGACCTCCATTTTTCAACTCGCTTTTTTGGGAGCTGGCCGCAAAAGCGCGGGATTGCTTCAGGCCCTGTTCTGCTTCCGGGCGGCAGGCTGAGCCTGTGGTTAATTCTTCTTCCTGATGGGAAAGTAGTGTGACCTGTGCTTGTCCCAACACCTAGAGCTAGTCTCTCACTGGTTCCCCCTCTTCCCGTTCATCCTCAGGACAAATTGCAACCTGTACAGAACAGGAGGTTAAAGGTGCTGATTCTCCAAGGAGGGAGATTGCTGGTAAAGCGGCTGGAATGGCGAACCCGAGCACAAGGAGATGAGAAATGAGGTGCGTTTTAGAAACCTTTCCCGATCACACGGTGTACCATCTTCTGGGTTTCTCATGCATGTTTTCGATGTAGGAAGATGCCCTTGAACCTGGAGATTTGGGACCCATGGGATGGGTACCACGCAGTATTACTTTAAAGGGTCTGCGTTTGCTCACCCAACCTCACCAAACCTCTCAGCCCCAAGAGTGTCCACCCTCATGTCTCAAATAGCTGTGGGTCTAGATATGGTCAGTCCAGGTGGCATCACAGCCCCTGAACGAATTTTGTAAGAATTGCTCTCTCTTTCACTGTCTTTGTTTCACGGGTTTTTAAAAGTAATTGATTTTTATAATGGGGTTTAGCTGCTTTTCACTGGTGTGTTTATGCCGCTTTACACCCACTTGACTCACTTACAGAGAGATATCAATACATAGGTTTTAAGATTCTTACTAGTCAGATATATTCTTGGGCGGTGAATAGGGGGTGTTTAGTCCAGTTCACTGAGCAAGGAGTAGGTCTTGTCTATTACATATTGGGTTTATGGAACGGTATCTGAGATAATTTGAAACCCTTGTTTTATGCATCACCCCACATCACCTTTCCCGTTAAGCAGCCATAGTGTGTTTTCTAAACGTGTGACTCTGTTCTGTTTTGTAATTCAGTTCAAGTGTAGCGGTTTTTACATTCCCTCTATAAGTGATATCTTATGATAAGTGTCTTCTTCTGTGTGACTTATTTCACTTAGAATCGTCGTATCTAAATCCACTCATCATGCTGCTACTAGCCTTATGACGTTGATTTCATGGCTGAGTGATAATCCATTGTACAGAAGGACCACAACTTCTTTATCCATTTTTCTCTTTCCTGGGATATTTAAGGTGCAACGAAGTGGAGGTTCTTGCCAACAGAGCAGCCCTAAACTTTGGGGTGCCTGTGTCTTGCTGATTTTTCATTTTCCCAGTTTATACGCCCATGAGTGGAAGTGCCCTATGCTCTCTAAGCTGAGTTTTTCAGACGTTTCAGGACACAGTGTACACTTCTCCAGAGTGGCTGTTGGCAATTTACATCCCGCCCATCAGCGTAGCAAGGCTCCCGTTTCTCCATGGCCTGTCCTGCATTTCTGGTTTTGACACTTTATTCAGCATGGCCGTTTTGACCGATGGGAAGCGAGACTTCTTTGTAGCGCTGATTTGCCTTTCCAGGTTGCTTGGTTGGCCAAAAAGGGCGTATGCGTTTTTTCCTCAATATATTCCGGAAAAAACGCATACGCCCATTTTGGCCAAGGGCATCATTGTCGAGGTTTTGCCGCTTTTCCTGTGCTTTAAAGGTGATTCGAATCTACCTCCTGAAATCTGTTTCCTGCAATTCTGCCTTGCTTTCAAATCCTCTTCGTTGCCTTCCCTCAATATATTTGTGGACGAGAGTTATCATTTATAACTCTGCAAATCTGTGAATTGCAGTGCCCCTGAGCTCCATTTTTCAACTCGCTGTTTTGGGAGCTGGCCGCCAAAGCGCAGGATTGCTTCAGGCCCTATTCTGGTTCCCGGGGGTAGGCTGAGTCTGTGGTTAATTCTTCTTCCTGATGGGAAAATAGAGTGACCTGTGCCTATCCCAACACCTAGAGCTACCCTCTCATTGGTTCCCCCTCTTCCCATTCATCCTCAGGACAAATTGCAACCTGTACAAAACAGGAGGTTAAAGGTGCTGATTCTCCAAGTGGGGAGATTGTTAGTAATGCGGCTGGAGTGGCGAACCCGAGCACCAGGAGATGAGGAATGAGGTGCGTTTCAGAAACCTTTCCCGATCACACTGTATACCATCCACTGGGTTTCCCATGCATTTTTTCTCTGTAAGAAGATTCCCTTTAACCTGGAGATTTGGGACCCATAGAATGGGTATCACGCACTATTACTTTAAAGGGTAGGCATTTGCTCACCCAACCTCACCAATCCTCTCAGCCCCAAGAGTGTCCAGCCTTATATCTAATCCAGCTGTGGGTCTAGATATGGTCGATCCAGGTTGCTTCACTGCCCCTGATCGAACTTTGTACGAATTTCTCTCTCTTTCACTGTCTTTGTTGGGGTTGTTTTTTGTAGTCTATTTTTATAATGGGGTTTAGCTGATTTTCACTGCTGTGTTTATGCCGCTTTACACCCACTTGATTCATTTACAGAGAGATATCAATACATAGGTTTTAAGATTCTTAGTAGTCAGATATACTCTTGTGCGGTGAATAGGGGGCGTTGAGTCCAGTTCACTGAGCAAGGGGTAGGTGTTGTCTGTTACATATTTGGTTTATGGAACGGTATGTGTGCTAATTTCAAACCCTTGTTTTATGCCTCACCGCACCTCACCTTTCCAGTTAAGCAGCCATCCAGTGTTTTCTAAATGTGTGACTCTGTTCTGTTTTGTAATCAGGTCATGTGTAGCGATTTTTACTTTCCCTCTATAAGTGATATCTTATGATAAGTGTCTTTTTCTGTGTGACTTATTTCACTTAGAAACATCGTACCTAAATCCACTCATCATGCTGCTAGTAGCCGTATGACGTTGATTTCATGGCTGAGTGATATTCCATTGTACATAAGTACCACACTTCTTTATCCATTTTTCTCTATCCTGGCATATTTAAGTTGTAATGAAGTGGAGGTTCTTGTAAACAGAGCAGGCCTAAACTTTGGGGTGCCTGTGTCTTGCTGATTTTTAGTTTTCCCAATTTATATGCCCATGAGTGGAAGTGCCCTATGCTCTCTAGCTGTGTTTTTTAGATGTTTTAGGAAACACCATGCACTTCTCCAGAGTGGCCATTGGCAATTTACATCCCGCCCATCAGCCTAACAAGGCTCCCTTTTCTACCTGACCTGTCCTGCACTTCTGGTTTTTACACTTTTTTGCATGGTCTTTGGACGGATGGGAAGTGAGACTTATTTGTAGTGCTGATTTGCCTTTCCGTCTTGCTTGGTTGGCCAAAAAGGGCGTATGCGGTTTTTCCTGAATATATTCAGGCAAAAACGCATACGCCCTTTTTGGCCAAGTGCATCATTGTCGACGTTTTGCCACTTTTCATGTGCTCTAAAGGCGATTCGTATCTACCCCCTGAAATCTGGGGGCTTGTCTCCGCACATTCCTCTCTAATATACAACCTCGGAACACTACCTCCAGGAAGACTCTGTTGCCCTAGTAACAAGGGTTGAGAACGTAATAATGCTGCCGCCTTGTGGCTGTTTCTCACAACAGCAGCTTTCAACCCAGTGCTAATGGTTGCTTAACAGTCGCAAGGACTGTAGGGCTGTGAATGACACCTCCCCTCAAAAAATGCCCTGGGGTAGGGAATAGGCAAGAAAATTCAACACATGACAAATTTTTCAAGAAGTCAATATGAAGAGAGGATTTGTACTCACTCTTTAAAAAAAAGAGGAAAAGAAAAAAAGGACATGCCTAAAGCTTAGTATAAGGAATTATTAGCCACATGCAAATCCAAACTCCAAAAAGGTTTCAGCTCACACCAGTCAAAGGACCATCAGCAAAACGTCTACAAACTATAAATGCTGAAGGGGTTTTAGAGAACTTTGTACCTTCTAGCAGCTGGTGGGATGTAAAGTGGTAACAGCACTAACAAAAACTGAATGGAGCTGCTTTAAAAGGTAAAAATTGAGCTACCAGATGATGTAGCAGGGCACCTTTTGGGCCTATAATCTAAGACCACCGGAATCAGAAAGACAGAGGCAGGCAAATGTGCACTGCAGCAATATTGAAATAGCCAAGACATGGAAGCAAAAAAAAGGTCCATAAACAGATGAATTGACAAAGAAGAAGTGGTATATGTACAGAATGGAATAGTAGCCTCGGTAAAAAAATGAAGAGTGCCGTTTTCAGGACTACAAATGAGCCTAGAAATAATCATATTAAGTAAAGTAAGTCAAAAGAGAATGACAAATATCCTATGATATCATTTACACAAGTTATCCTAAGATTGCTACCAATGAACATACTTCCACAGAAAAAGACACTCACAGACTTATAAAACAAACTAAAGGTTAACCAAAATGAAAGGTGGAAGGATGGAAAAATTAGGATTATGGGGCTAACCTAAATAGGCTAATGTATGTTAAATGTATATAAACACTTAACATATAAACTATATAAATTTCCTGCAATTCTGCCTTGATTTCAAATCCTATTCGTTGCCTTCCTTCAATATATTTTTGGACTTGAGTTAGCATTTATAACTCTACAGGATTGTGAATTGCAGTGCTCCTGAGCTACATTTTTCAACTCGCTTTTTTGGAAGCTGGCCACAAAACCGCAGAATTGCTTAAGGCCCTATTCTGGTTCCGTGGGGCAGGCTGAGCCTGTGGTTAATTCTTCTTCCTGATGGGAAATTAGAGTGACCTATACCTGTCCCAACACCTAGAGCTAGCCTCTCATGGGTTCCCCCTCTTCCCATTCATCCTCAGGACAATTTGCAACCTGTACGAAACAGGAGGTTAAAGGTGCTGATTCTCCAAGTGGGGAGATTGTTAGTAAAGCGGCTGGAATGGCGAACCCGAGCACCAGGAGATGAGGAATGAGGTGCGTTTCAGAAACCTTTCTCGATCACACTGTATACTATCCACCGGGTTTCCCAAGCATTTTTTTCTCTGTAGGAAGATTCCATTGAACCTAGAGATTTGGGATCCATAGAATGGGTACCATGCAGTATTACTTTAAAGGGTCTGCGTTTGCTCACCCAAACACACCAATCCTCTCAGCCCCAAGAGTGTCCACCCTTATGTCTCAATCAGCTGTGGGTCTAGATATGGTCAATCCAGGTGGCATCACAGCCCCTGAACGAATTTTGTAAGAATTGCTCTCTCTTTCACTGTTTTTGTTTCACGGGTTTTTAAAAGTAATTGATTTTTATAATGGGGTTTAGCTGCTTTTCACTGCTGTGTTTATGCCGCTTTACACCCACTTGACTCACTTACAGAGAGATATCAATACATAGGTTTTAACATTCTTACTAGTCAGATATATTCTTGGGCGGTGAATAGGGGGTGTTCAGTCCAGTTCACTGAGCAAGGAGTAGGTCTTGTCTATTACATATTGGGTTTATGGAATGGTATCTGAGCTAATTTGAAACCCTTGTTTTATGCATCACCCCACCTCACCTTTCCCGTTAAGCAGCCATAGTGTGTTTTCTAAACGTGTGACTCTGTTCTGTTTTGTAATTCAGTTCAAGTGTAGCGGTTTTTACATTCCCTCTATAAGTGATATCTTATGATAAGTGTCTTTTTCTGTGTGACTTATTTCACTTAGAATCGTCATACCTAACTCCACTCATCATGCTGCTACTAGCCTTATGACGTTGATTTCATGGCTGCGTGATATTCCATTGTACATAAGGACCACAACTTCTTTATCCATTTTTCTCTTTCCTTGGATATTTAAGGTGTAAAGAAGTGGAGGTTCTTGTGAACAGGGCAGCCCTAAACTTTGGGGTGTTTCTGTCTTTCTGATTTTTAATTTCTCCAATTCATGCGCCCATGAGTGGAAGTGCCCTATGCTCTCTAAGCTGAGTTTTTTAGATGTTTCAGGACACACCGTACACTTCTCCAGAGTGGCTGTTGGCAATTTACATCCCGCCCATCAGCGTAGCAAGGCTCCCGTTTTTCCATGGCCTGTCCTGCATTTCTGGTTTTGACACTTTATTCAGCACGGCCGTTTTGACCGATGGGAAGCGAGACTTCTTTGTAGCGCTGATTTGCCTTTCCAGGTTGCTTGGTTGGCCAAAAAGGGCGTATGCGTTTTTTCCTGAATATATTCAGGAAAAAACGCATACGCCCTTTTTGGCCAAGGGCATCATTGTCGAGGTTTTGCCGCTTTTCCTGTGCTTTAAAGGCGATTCGAATCTACCTCCTGAAATCTGTTTCCTGCAATTCTGCCTTGCTTTCAAATCCTCTTCGTTGCCTTCCCTCAATATGTTTGTGGACGAGAGTTATCATTTATAACTCTGCAGGTTTGTGAATTGCAGTGCCCCTGACCTCCATTTTTCAACTCGCTTTTTTGGGAGCTGGCCGCAAAAGCGCAGGATTGCTTCAGGCCCTGTTCTGCTTCCGGGCGGCAGGCTGAGCCTGTGGTTAATTCTTCTTCCTGATGGGAAAATAGAGTGACATGTGCTTGTCCCAACACCTAGAGCTAGTCTCTCACTGGTTCCCCGTCTTCCCGTTAATCCCCAGGACAAATTGCAACCTGTACGGAACAGGAGGTTAAAGGTGCTGATTCTCCAAAGAGGGAGATTGCTGGTAAAGCGGCTGGAATGGCGAACCCGAGCACAAGGAGATGAGAAATGAGGTGCGTTTTAGAAACATTTCCCGATCACATGGTGTACCATCTTCTGGGTTTCTCATGCATGTTTTCGATGTAGGAAGATGCCCTTGAACCTGGAGATTTGAGACCCATGGGATGGGTACCACGCAGTATTACTTTAAAGGGTCTGCGTTTGCTCACCCAACCTCACCAAACCTCTCAGCCCCAAGAGTGTCCAACCCCATGTCTCAAATAGTTGTGGGTCTAGATATGGTCAATCCAGGTGGCATCACAGCCCCTGAACGAATTTTGTAAGAATTTCTCTCTCTTTCACTGTCTTTGTTTCACGGGTTTTTAAAAGTAATTGATTTTTATAATGGGGTTTAGCTGCTTTTCACTGGTGTGTTTATGCCGCTTTACACCCACTTGACTCACTTACAGAGAGATATCAATACATAGGTTTTAAGATTCTTACTAGTCAGATATATTCTTGGGCGGTGAATAGGGGGTGTTCAGTCCAGTTCACTGAGCAAGGAGTAGGTCTTGTCTATTACATATTGGGTTTATGGAACGGGATCTGAGATAATTTGAAACCCTTGTTTTATGCATCACCCCACATCACCTTTCCCGTTAAGCAGCCATAGTGTGTTTTCTAAACGTGTGACTCTGTTCTGTTTTGTAATTCAGTTCAAGTGTAGCGGTTTTTACATTCCCTCTATAAGTGATATCTTATGATAAGTGTCTTCTTCTGTGTGACTTATTTCACTTAGAATCGTCGTATCTAAATCCACTCATCATGCTGCTACTAGCCTTATGACGTTGATTTCATGGCTGAGTGATAATCCATTGTACCGAAGGACCACAACTTCTTTATCCATTTTTCTCTTTCCTGGGATATTTAAGGTGCAACGAAGTGGAGGTTCTTGCCAACAGAGCAGCCCTAAACTTTGGGGTGCCTGTGTCTTGCTGATTTTTAGTTTTCCCAGTTTATACGCCCATGAGTGGAAGTGCCCTATGCTCTCTAAGCTGAGTTTTTTAGATGTTTCAGGACACAGTGTACACTTCTCCAGAGTGGCTGTTGGCAATTTACATCCCGCCCATCAGCGTAGCAAGGCTCCCGTTTCTCCATGGCCTGTCCTGCATTTCTGGTTTTGACACTTTATTCAGCACGGCCGTTTTGACCCATGGGAAGCGCGACTTCTTTGTAGCGCTGATTTGCCTTTCCAGGTTGCTTGGTTGGCCAAAAAGGGCGTATGCGTTTTTTCCTGAATATATTCAGGAAAAAACGCATACGCCCTTTTTGGCCAAGGGCATCATTGTCGAGGTTTTGCCGCTTTTCCTGTGCTTTAAAGGCGATTCGAATCTACCTCCTGAAATCTCTTTCTTCCAATTCTGCCTTGCTTTCAAATCCTCTTCGTTGCCTTCCCTCAATATGTTTGTGGACGAGAGTTATCACGTATAACTCTGCAGGTTTGTGAATTGCAGTGCCCCTGACCTCCATTTTTCAACTCGCTTTTTTGGGAGCTGGCCGCAAAAGCGCGGGATTGCTTCAGGCCCTGTTCTGCTTCCGGGCGGCAGGCTGAGCCTGTGGTTAATTCTTCTTCCTGATGGGAAAATAGTGTGACCTGTGCTTGTCCGAACACCTAGAGCTAGTCTCTCACTGGTTCCCCCTCTTCCCGTTCATCCTCAGGACAAATTGCAACCTGTACAGAACAGGAGGTTAAAGGTGCTGATTCTCCAAGGAGGGAGATTGCTGGTAAAGCGGCTGGAATGGCGAACCCGAGCACAAGGAGATGAGAAATGAGGTGCGTTTTAGAAACCTTTCCCGATCACACGGTGTACCATCTTCTGGGTTTCTCATGCATGTTTTCGATGTAGGAAGATGCCCTTGAACCTGGAGATTTGGGACCCATGGGATGGGTACCACGCAGTATTACTTTAAAGGGTCTGCGTTTGCTCACCCAACCTCACCAAACCTCTCAGCCCCTAGAGTGTCCACCCTCATGTCTCAAATAGCTCTGGGTCTAGATATGGTCAATCCAGGTGGCATCACAGCCCCTGAACGAATTTTGTAAGAATTGCTCTCTCTTTCACTGTCTTTGTTTCACGGGTTTTTAAAAGTAATTGATTTTTATAATGGGGTTTAGCTGCTTTTCACTGGTGTGTTTATGCCGCTTTACACCCACTTGACTCACTTACAGAGAGATATCAATACATAGGTTTTAAGATTCTTACTAGTCAGATATATTCTTGGGCGGTGAATAGGGGGTGTTTAGTCCAGTACACTGAGCAAGGAGTAGGTCTTGTCTATTACATATTGGGTTTATGGAACGGTATCTGAGCTAATTTGAAACCCTTGTTTTATGCATCACCCCACATCACCTTTCCCGTTAAGCAGCCATAGTGTGTTTTCTAAACGTGTGACTCTGTTCTGTTTTGTAATTCAGTTCAAGTGTAGCGGTTTTTACATTCCCTCTATAAGTGATATCTTATGATAAGTGTCTTCTTCTGTGTGACTTATTTCACTTAGAATCGTCGTATCTAAATCCACTCATCATGCTGGTACTAGCCTTATGACGTTGATTTCATGGCTGAGTGATAATCCATTGTACAGAAGGACCACAACTTATTTATCCATTTTTCTCTTTCCTGGGATATTTAAGGTGCAACGAAGTGGAGGTTCTTGCCAACAGAGCAGCCCTAAACTTTGGGGTGCCTGTGTCTTGCTGATTTTTAGTTTTCCCAGTTTATACGCCCATGAGTGGAAGTGCCCTATGCTCTCTAAGCTGAGTTTTTTAGACGTTTCAGGACACAGTGTACACTTCTCCAGAGTGGCTGTTGGCAATTTACATCCCGCCCATCAGCGTAGCAAGGCTCCCGTTTCTCCATGGCTTGTCCTGCATTTCTGGTTTTGACACTTTATTCAGCATGGCCGTTTTGACCGATGGGAAGCGAGACTTCTTTGTAGCGCTGATTTGCCTTTCCAGGTTGCTTGGTTGGCCAAAAAGGGCGTATGCGTTTTTTCCTCAATATATTCCGCAAAAAACGCATACGCCCTTTTTGGCCAAGGGCATCATTGTCGAGGTTTTGCCGCTTTTCCTGTGCTTTAAAGGCGATTCGAATCTACCTCCTGAAATCTCTTTCTTCCAATTCTGCCTTGCTTTCAAATCCTCTTCGTTGCCTTCCCTCAATATGTTTGTGGACGAGAGTTATCATGTATAACTCTGCAGGTTTGTGAATTGCAGTGCCCCTGACCTCCATTTTTCAACTCGCTTTTTTGGGAGCTGGCCGCAAAAGCGCGGGATTGCTTCAGGCCCTGTTCTGCTTCCGGGCGGCAGGCTGAGCCTGTGGTTAATTCTTCTTCCTGATGGGAAAATAGTGTGACCTGTTCTTGTCCCAACACCTAGAGCTAGTCTCTCACTGGTTCCCCCTCTTCCCGTTCATCCTCAGGACAAATTGCAACCTGTACGGAACAGGAGGTTAAAGGTGCTGATTCTCCAAGGAGGGAGATTGCTGGTAAAGCGGCTGGAATGGCGAACCCGAGCACAAGGAGATGAGAAATGAGGTGCGTTTTAGAAACCTTTCCCGATCACACGGTGTACCATCTTCTGGGTTTCTCATGCATGTTTTCGATGTAGGAAGATGCCCTTGAACCTGGAGATTTGGGACCCATGGGATGGGTACCACGCAGTATTACTTTAAAGGGTCTGCGTTTGCTCACCCAACCTCACCAAACCTCTCAGCCCCAAGAGTGTCCACCCTCATGTCTCAAATAGCTGTGGGTCTAGATATGGTCAATCCAGGTGGCATCACAGCCCCTGAACGAATTTTGTAAGAATTGCTCTCTCTTTCACTGTCTTTGTTTCACGGGTTTTTAAAAGTAATTGATTTTTATAATGGGGTTTAGCTGCTTTTCACTGGTGTGTTTATGCCGCTTTACACCCACTTGACTCACTTACAGAGAGATATCAATACATAGGTTTTAAGATTCTTACTAGTCAGATATATTCTTGGGCGGTGAATAGGGGGTGTTTAGTCCAGTACACTGAGCAAGGAGTAGGTCTTGTCTATTACATATTGGGTTTATGGAACGGTATCTGAGCTAATTTGAACCCCTTGTTTTATGCATCACCCCACATCACCTTTCCCGTTAAGCAGCCATAGTGTGTTTTCTAAACGTGTGACTCTGTTCTGTTTTGTAATTCAGTTCAAGTGTAGCGGTTTTTACATTCCCTCTATAAGTGATATCTTATGATAAGTGTCTTCTTCTGTGTGACTTATTTCACTTAGAATCGTCGTATCTAAATCCACTCATCATGCTGCTACTAGCCTTATGACGTTGATTTCATGGCTGAGTGATAATCCATTGTACAGAAGGACCACAACTTCTTTATCCATTTTTCTCTTTCCTGGGATATTTAAGGTGCAACGAAGTGGAGGTTCTTGCCAACAGAGCAGCCCTAAACTTTGGGGTGCCTGTGTCTTGCTGATTTTTAGTTTTCCCAGTTTATACGCCCATGAGTGGAAGTGCCCTATGCTCTCTAAGCTGAGTTTTTTAGACGTTTCAGGACACAGTGTACACTTCTCCAGAGTGGCTGTTGGCAATTTACATCCCGCCCATCAGCGTAGCAAGGCTCCCGTTTCTCCATGGCCGGTCCTGCATTTCTGGTTTTGATACTTTATTCAGCATGGCCGTTTTGACCGATGGGAAGCGAGACTTCTTTGTAGCGCTGATTTGCCTTTCCAGGTTGCTTGGTTGGCCAAAAAGGGCGTATGCGTTTTTTCCTCAATATATTCCGCAAAAAACGCATACGCCCATTTTGGCCAAGGGCATCATTGTCGAGGTTTTGCCGCTTTTCCTGTGCTTTAAAGGTGATTCGAATCTACCTCCTGAAATCTGTTTCCTGCAATTCTGCCTTGCTTTCAAATCCTCTTCGTTGCCTTCCCTCAATATATTTGTGGACGAGAGTTATCATTTATAACTCTGCAAATCTGTGAATTGCATTGCCCCTGAGCTCCATTTTTCAACTCGCTGTTTTGGGAGCTGGCCGCCAAAGCGCAGGATTGCTTCAGGCCCTATTCTGGTTCCCGGGGGTAGGCTGAGTCTGTGGTTAATTCTTCTTCCTGATGGGAAAATAGAGTGTCCTGTGCCTATCCCAACACCTAGAGCTACCCTCTCATTGGTTCCCCCTCTTCCCATTCATCCTCAGGACAAATTGCAACCTGTACGAAACAGGAGGTTAAAGGTGCTGATTCTCCAAGTGGGGAGATTGTTAGTAATGCGGCTGGAGTGGCGAACCCGAGCACCAGGAGATGAGGAATGAGGTGCGTTTCAGAAACCTTTCCCGATCACACTGTATACCATCCACTGGGTTTCCCATGCATTTTTTCTCTGTAAGAAGATTCCCTTTAACCTGGAGATTTGGGACCCATAGAATGGGTATCACGCACTATTACTTTAAAGGGTAGGCATTTGCTCACCCAACCTCACCAATCCTCTCAGCCCCAAGAGTGTCCAGCCTTATATCTAATCCAGCTGTGGGTCTAGATATGGTCGATCCAGGTTGCTTCACTGCCCCTGATCGAACTTTGTACGAATTTCTCTCTCTTTCACTGTCTTTGTTGGGGTTGTTTTTTGTAGTCTATTTTTATAATGGGGTTTAGCTGATTTTCACTGCTGTGTTTATGCCGCTTTACACCCACTTGATTCATTTACAGAGAGATATCAATACATAGGTTTTAAGATTCTTAGTAGTCAGATATACTCTTGTGCGGTGAATAGGGGGCGTTGAGTCCAGTTCACTGAGCAAGGGGTAGGTGTTGTCTGTTACATATTTGGTTTATGGAACGGTATGTGTGCTAATTTCAAACCCTTGTTTTATGCCTCACCGCACCTCACCTTTCCAGTTAAGCAGCCATCCAGTGTTTTCTAAATGTGTGACTCTGTTCTGTTTTGTAATCAGGTCATGTGTAGCGATTTTTACTTTCCCTCTATAAGTGATATCTTATGATAAGTGTCTTTTTCTGTGTGACTTATTTCACTTAGAAACATCGTACCTAAATCCACTCATCATGCTGCTAGTAGCCGTATGACGTTGATTTCATGGCTGAGTGATATTCCATTGTACATAAGTACCACACTTCTTTATCCATTTTTCTCTATCCTGGCATATTTAAGTTGTAATGAAGTGGAGGTTCTTGTAAACAGAGCAGGCCTAAACTTTGGGGTGCCTGTGTCTTGCTGATTTTTAGTTTTCCCAATTTATATGCCCATGAGTGGAAGTGCCCTATGCTCTCTAGCTGTGTTTTTTAGATGTTTTAGGAAACACCATGCACTTCTCCAGAGTGGCCATTGGCAATTTACATCCCGCCCATCAGCCTAACAAGGCTCCCTTTTCTACCTGACCTGTCCTGCACTTCTGGTTTTTACACTTTTTTGCATGGTCTTTGGACGGATGGGAAGTGAGACTTATTTGTAGTGCTGATTTGCCTTTCCGTCTTGCTTGGTTGGCCAAAAAGGGCGTATGCGGTTTTTCCTGAATATATTCAGGCAAAAACGCATACGCCCTTTTTGGCCAAGTGCATCATTGTCGACGTTTTGCCACTTTTCATGTGCTCTAAAGGCGATTCGTATCTACCCCCTGAAATCTGGGGGCTTGTCTCCGCACATTCCTCTCTAATATACAACCTCGGAACACTACCTCCAGGAAGACTCTGTTGCCCTAGTAACAAGGGTTGAGAACGTAATAATGCTGCCGCCTTGTGGCTGTTTCTCACAACAGCAGCTTTCAACCCAGTGCTAATGGTTGCTTAACAGTCGCAAGGACTGTAGGGCTGTGAATGACACCTCCCCTCAAAAAATGCCCTGGGGTAGGGAATAGGCAAGAAAATTCAACACATGACAAATTTTTCAAGAAGTCAATATGAAGAGAGGATTTGTACTCACTCTTTAAAAAAAAGAGGAAAAGAAAAAAAGGACATGCCTAAAGCTTAGTATAAGGAATTATTAGCCACATGCAAATCCAAACTCCAAAAAGGTTTCAGCTCACACCAGTCAAAGGACCATCAGCAAAACGTCTACAAACTATAAATGCTGAAGGGGTTTTAGAGAACTTTGTACCTTCTAGCAGCTGGTGGGATGTAAAGTGGTAACAGCACTAACAAAAACTGAATGGAGCTGCTTTAAAAGGTAAAAATTGAGCTACCAGATGATGTAGCAGGGCACCTTTTGGGCCTATAATCTAAGACCACCGGAATCAGAAAGACAGAGGCAGGCAAATGTGCACTGCAGCAATATTGAAATAGCCAAGACATGGAAGCAAAAAAAAGGTCCATAAACAGATGAATTGACAAAGAAGAAGTGGTATATGTACAGAATGGAATAGTAGCCTCGGTAAAAAAATGAAGAGTGCCGTTTTCAGGACTACAAATGAGCCTAGAAATAATCATATTAAGTAAAGTAAGTCAAAAGAGAATGACAAATATCCTATGATATCATTTACACAAGTTATCCTAAGATTGCTACCAATGAACATACTTCCACAGAAAAAGACACTCACAGACTTATAAAACAAACTAAAGGTTAACCAAAATGAAAGGTGGAAGGATGGAAAAATTAGGATTATGGGGCTAACCTAAATAGGCTAATGTATGTTAAATGTATATAAACACTTAACATATAAACTATATAAATTTCCTGCAATTCTGCCTTGATTTCAAATCCTATTCGTTGCCTTCCTTCAATATATTTTTGGACTTGAGTTAGCATTTATAACTCTACAGGATTGTGAATTGCAGTGCTCCTGAGCTACATTTTTCAACTCGCTTTTTTGGAAGCTGGCCACAAAACCGCAGAATTGCTTAAGGCCCTATTCTGGTTCCGTGGGGCAGGCTGAGCCTGTGGTTAATTCTTCTTCCTGATGGGAAATTAGAGTGACCTATACCTGTCCCAACACCTAGAGCTAGCCTCTCATGGGTTCCCCCTCTTCCCATTCATCCTCAGGACAATTTGCAACCTGTACGAAACAGGAGGTTAAAGGTGCTGATTCTCCAAGTGGGGAGATTGTTAGTAAAGCGGCTGGAATGGCGAACCCGAGCACCAGGAGATGAGGAATGAGGTGCGTTTCAGAAACCTTTCTCGATCACACTGTATACTATCTACCGGGTTTCCCAAGCATTTTTTCTCTGTAGGAAGATTCCATTGAACCTGGAGATTTGGGATCCATAGAATGGGTACCATGCAGTATTACTTTAAAGGGTCTGCGTTTGCTCACCCAAACACACCAATCCTCTCAGCCCCAAGAGTGTCCACCCTTATGTCTCAATCAGCTGTAGGTCTAGATATGGTCAATCAGGTGGCATCACAGCCCCTGAACGAATTTTGTAAGAATTGCTCTCTCTTTCACTGTTTTTGTTTCACGGGTTTTTAAAAGTAATTGATTTTTATAATGGGGTTTAGCTGCTTTTCACTGCTGTGTTTATGCCGCTTTACACCCACTTGACTCACTTACAGAGAGATATCAATACATAGGTTTTAACATTCTTACTAGTCAGATATATTCTTGGGCGGTGAATAGGGGGTGTTGAGTCCAGTTCACTGAGCAAGGAGTAGGTCTTGTCTATTACATATTGGGTTTATGGAACGGTATCTGAGTTAATTTGAAACCCTTGTTTTATGCATCACCCCACCTCACCTTTCCTGTTAAGCAGCCATAGTGTGTTTTCTAAACGTGTGACTCTGTTCTGTTTTGTAATTCAGTTCAACTGTAGCGGTTTTTACATTCCCTCTATAAGTGATATCTTATAATAAGTGTCTTTTTCTGTGAGACTTATTTCACTTAGAATCGTCATACCTAACTCCACTCATCATGCTGCTACTAGCCTTATGACGTTGATTTCATGGCTGCGTGATATTCCATTGTACATAAGGACCACAACTTCTTTATCCATTTTTCTCTTTCCTTGGATATTTAAGGTGTAACGAAGTGGAGGTTCTTGTCAACAGGGCAGCCCTAAACTTTGGGGTGTTTGTGTCTTTCTGATTTTTAATTTTTCCAATTCATGCGCCCATGAGTGGAAGTGCCCTATGCTCTCTAAGCTGAGTTTTTTAGATGTTTCAGGACACACCGTACACTTCTCCAGAGTGGCTGTTGGCAATTTACATCCCGCCCATCAGCGTAGCAAGGCTCCCGTTTCTCCATGGCCTGTCCTGCATTTCTGGTTTTGACACTTTATTCAGCACGGCCGTTTTGACCGATGGGAAGCGAGACTTCTTTGTAGCGCTGATTTGCCTTTCCAGGTTGCTTGGTTGGCCAAAAAGGGCGTATGCGTTTTTTCCTGAATATATTCAGGAAAAAACGCATACGCCCATTTTGGCCAAGGGCATCATTGTCGAGGTTTTGCCGCTTTTCCTGTGCTTTAAAGGCGATTCGAATATACCTCCTGAAATCTGTTTCCTGCAATTCTGCCTTGCTTTCAAATCCTCTTCGTTGCCTTCCCTCAATATGTTTGTGGACGAGAGTTATCATTTATAACTCTGCAGGTTTGTGAATTGCAGTGCCCCTGACCTCCATTTTTCAACTCGCTTTTTTGGGAGCTGGCCGCAAAAGCGCAGGATTGCTTCAGGCCCTGTTCTGCTTTCGGGCGGCAGGCTGAGCCTGTGGTTAATTCTTCTTCCTGATGGGAAAATAGAGTGACATGTGCTTGTCCCAACACCTAGAGCTAGTCTCTCACTGGTTCCCCCTCTTCCCGTTCATCCTCAGGACAAATTGCAACCTGTACGGAACAGGAGGTTAAAGGTGCTCATTCTCCAAGGAGGGAGATTGCTAGTAAAGCGGCTGGAATGGCGAACCCGAGCACAAGGAGATGAGAAATGAGGTGCGTTTTAGAAATCTTTCCCGATCACATGGTGTACCATCTTCTGGGTTTCTCATGCATGTTTTCGATGTAGGAAGATGCCCTTGAAGCTGGAGATTTGGGACCTATGGGATGGGTACCACGCAGTATTACTTTAAAGGGTCTGCGTTTGCTCACCCAACCTCACCAAACCTCTCAGCCCCAAGAGTGTCCACCCTTATGTCTCAATCAGCTGTGGGTCTAGATATGGTCAATCCAGGTGGCATCCCAGCCCCTGAACGAATTTTGTAAGAATTTCTCTCTCTTTCACTGTCTTTGTTTCACGGGTTTTTAAAAGTAATTGATTTTTATAATGGGGTTTAGCTGCTTTTCACTGCTGTTTTTATGGTGCTTTCCACCCACTTGACTCACTTACAGAGAGATATCAATACATAGCTTTGAAGATTCTTCCTAGTCAGATATATTCTTGGGCGGTGAATAGGGGGTTTTTGCGTCCAGTTCACTGAGCAAGGAGTAGGTCTTGTCTATTACATATTGGGTTTATGGAAAGCTATCTGAGCTAATTTGAAACCCTTGTTTTATGCGTCACCCCACCTCACCGTTCCCGTTAAGCAGCCATAGTGTGTTTTCTAAACTTGGGACTCTGTTCTGTTTTGTAATTCAGTTCAAGTGTAGCGGTTTTTACATTCCCTCTATAAGTGATATCTTACGATAAGTGTCTTTCTGTGTGACTTATTTCACTTAGAATCGTCGTACCTAAATCCACTCATCATGCTGCTACTAGCCTTATGACGTTGATTTCATGCCTCAGTGATATTCCATTGTACATAAGGACCACAACTTCTTTATCCATTTTTCTCTTTCCTGGGATATTTAAGGTGTAATGAAGTGGAGGTTCTTGTCAACAGAGCAGCCCTAAACTTTGGGGTGCCTGTGTCTTGCT
Source organism: Balaenoptera borealis (assembly GCF_965194805.1). NCBI lineage: Eukaryota > Metazoa > Chordata > Mammalia > Artiodactyla > Balaenopteridae > Balaenoptera > Balaenoptera borealis. The sequence goes on along the minus strand of NW_028123740.1, from coordinate 359,888 downwards.
GATTTTTAGTTTTCCCAATTTATACGCCCATGAGTGGAAGTGCCCTATGCTCTCTAAGCTGAGTTTTTTAGATGTTTCAGGACACACCGTACACTTCTCCAGAGTGGCTGTTGGCAATTTACATCCCGCCCATCAGCGTAGCAAGGCTCCCGTTTCTCCATGGCCTGTCCTGCATTTCTGGTTTTGACACTTTATTCAGCATGGCCCTTTTGACCGATGGGAAGCGAGACTTCTTTGTAGCGCTGATTTGCCTTTCCAGGTTGCTTGGTTGGCCAAAAAGGGCGTATGCGTTTTTTCCTGAATATATTCAGGAAAAAACGCATACGCCCTTTTTGGCCAAGGGCATCATGGTCGAGGTTTTGCCGCTTTTCCTGTGCTTTAAAGGCGATTGGAATCTACCTCCTGAAATCTGTTTCCTGCAATTCTGCCTTGCTTTCAAATCCTCTTCGTTGCCTTCCCTCAATATATTTGTGGACGAGAGTTATCATTTCTAACTCTGCAGGTTTTTGAATTGCAGTGCCCCTTAGCTCCATTTTTCAACTCGCTTTCTTGGGAGCTGGCCCCAAAAGCGCAGGATTACTTCAGGCCCTATTCTGGTTCCGGGCGGCAGGCTGAGCCTGTGCTTAATTCTTCTTCCTGATGGGAAAATAGAGTGACCTGTGCCTGTCCCCACACCTAGACCTAGTCTCTCATTGGTTCCCCCTCTTCCCGTTCATCCTCAGGACAAATTGCAACCTGTACGGAACAGGAGGTTAAAGGTGCTCATTCTCCAAGGAGGGAGATTGCTAGTAAAGCGGCTGGAATGGCGAACCCGAGCACAAGGAGATGAGAAATGAGGTGCGTTTTAGAAATCTTTCCCGATCACATGGTGTACCATCTTCTGGGTTTCTCATGCATGTTTTCGATGTAGGAAGATGCCCTTGAAGCTGGAGATTTGGGACCTATGGGATGGGTACCACGCAGTATTACTTTAAAGGGTCTGCGTTTGCTCACCCAACCTCACCAAACCTCTCAGCCCCAAGAGTGTCCACCCTTATGTCTCAATCAGCTGTGGGTCTAGATATGGTCAATCCAGGTGGCATCACAGCCTCTGAACGAATTTTGTAAGAATTTCTCTCTCTTTCACTGTCTTTGTTTCACGGGTTTTTAAAAGTAATTGATTTTTATAATGGGGTTTAGCTGCTTTTCACTGCTGTTTTTATGGTGCTTTCCACCCACTTGACTCACTTACAGAGAGATATCAATACATAGCTTTGAAGATTCTTCCTAGTCAGATATATTCTTGGGCGGTGAATAGGGGGTTTTTGCGTCCAGTTCACTGAGCAAGGAGTAGGTCTTGTCTATTACATATTGGGTTTATGGAAAGCTATCTGAGCTAATTTGAAACCCTTGTTTTATGCGTCACCCCACCTCACCGTTCCCGTTAAGCAGCCATAGTGTGTTTTCTAAACGTGGGACTCTGTTCTGTTTTGTAATTCAGTTCAAGTGTAGCGGTTTTTACATTCCCTCTATAAGTGATATCTTACGATAAGTGTCTTTCTGTGTGACTTATTTCACTTAGAATCGTCGTACCTAAATCCACTCATCATGCTGCTACTAGCCTTATGACGTTGATTTCATGCCTGAGTGATATTCCATTGTACATAAGGACCACAACTTCTTTATCCATTTTTCTCTTTCCTGGGATATTTAAGGTGTAATGAAGTGGAGGTTCTTGTCAACAGAGCAGCCCTAAACTTTGGGGTGCCTGTGTCTTGCTGATTTTTAGTTTTCCCAATTTATACGCCCATGAGTGGAAGTGCCCTATGCTCTCTAAGCTGAGTTTTTTAGATGTTTCAGGACACACCGTACACTTCTCCAGAGTGGCTGTTGGCAATTTACATGCCGCCCATCAGCGTAGCAAGGCTCCCGTTTCTCCATGGCCTGTCCTGCATTTCTGGTTTTGACACTTTATTCAGCATGGCCCTTTTGACCGATGGGAAGCGAGACTTCTTTGTAGCACTGATTTGCCTTTCCAGGTTGCTTGGTTGGCCAAAAAGGGCGTATGCGTTTTTTCCTGAATATATTCAGGAAAAAACGCATACGCCCTTTTTGGCCAAGGGCATCATGGTCGAGGTTTTGCCGCTTTTCCTGTGCTTTAAAGGCGATTGGAATCTACCTCCTGAAATCTGTTTCCTGCAATTCTGCCTTGCTTTCAAATCCTCTTCGTTGCCTTCCCTCAATATATTTGTGGACGAGAGTTATCGTTTCTAACTCTGCAGGTTTGTGAATTGCAGTGCCCCTGAGCTCCATTTTTCAACTCGCTTTCTTGGGAGCTGGCCCCAAAAGCGCAGGATTGCTTCAGGCCCTATTGTGGTTCCGGGCGGCAGGCTGAGCCTGTGGTTAATTCTTCTTCCTGATGGGAAAATAGAGTGACCTGTGCCTGTCCCCACACCTAGACCTAGTCTCTCATTGGTTCCCCCTCTTCCCGTTCATCCTCAGGACAAATTTGCAACCTGTACGGAACAGGAGGTTAAAGGTGCTGATTCTCCAAGGAGGGAGATTGCTAGTAAAGCGGCTGTAATGGCGAGCCCGAGCACAAGGAGATGAGAAATGAGGTGCGTTTTAGAAACCTTTCCCGATCACACGGTGTACCGTCTTCTGGGTTTCTCATGCATGTGTTCGATGTAGAAAGATGCCCTTGAACCTGGAGATTTTGGACCCATGGGATGGGTACCACGCAGTATTACTTTAAAGGGTCTGCGTTTGCTCACCCAACCTCACCAAACCTCTCAGCCCGAAGAGTGTCCACCCTTATGTCTCAATCAGCTGTGGGTCTAGAGATGGTCAATAAAGGTGGCATCCTAGCCCCTGAACGAATTCTGTATGAATTTCTCTCTCTTTCACTGTCTTTGTTTCACGGGTTTTTAAAAGTAATTGATTTTTATAATGGGGTTTAGCTGCTTTTCACTGCTGTGTTTATGCCGCTTTACACCCACTTGACTCACTTACAGAGAGATATCAATACATTGGTTTTAAGAGTCTTACTAGTCAGATATATTCTTGGGCGGTGAACAGGGGGTGTTGAATCCAGTTCACTGAGCAAGGAGTAGGTCTTGTCTGTTACATATTGGGTTTATGGAACAGTATCTGAGCTAATTTGAAACCCTTGTTTTATGCATCACCCCACCTCACCTTTCCCGTTAAGCAGCCATAGTGTGTTTTCTAAACGTGTGACGCTGTTCTGTTTTGTAATTCAGTTCAAGTGTAGCGGTTTTTACATTCCCTCTATAAGTGATATCTTATGATAAGTGCCTTTTTCTGTGTGACTTATTTCACTTAGAATCGTCGTACCTAAATCTTCTCATCATGCTGCTACTAGCCTTATGATGTTGATTTCATGCCTGAGTGATATTCCATTGTACATAAGGACCACAACTTCTTTATCCATTTTTCTCTTTCCTGGGATATTTAAGGTGTAATGAAGTGGAGGTTCTTGTCAACAGAGCAGCCCTAAACTTTGGGGTGCCTGTGTCTTGCTGATTTTTAGTTTTCCCAATTTATACGCCCATGAGTGGAAGTGCCCTATGCTCTCTATGCTGAGTTTTTTAGAGGTTTCAGGACACACCGTACACTTCTCCAGAGTGGCTGTTGGCAATTTACATCCCACCCATCAGCGTAGCAAGGCTCCCGTTTCTCCATGGCCTGTCCTGCATTTCTGGTTTTGACACTTTATTCAGCATGGCCCTTTTGACCGATGGGAAGCGAGACTTCTTTGTAGCGCTGATTTGCCTTTCCAGGTTGCTTGGTTGGCCAAAAAGGGCGTATGCGTTTTTTCCTGAATATATTCAGGAAAAAACGCATACGCCCTTTTTGGCCAAGGGCATCATGGTCGAGGTTTTGCCGCTTTTCCTGTGCTTTAAAGGCGATTGGAATCTACCTCCTGAAATCTGTTTCCTGCAATTCTGCCTTGCTTTCAAATCCTCTTCGTTGCCTTCCCTCAATATATTTGTGGACGAGAGTTATCATTTCTAACTCTGCAGGTTTTTGAATTGCAGTGCCCCTTAGCTCCATTTTTCAACTCGCTTTCTTGGGAGCTGGCCCCAAAAGCGCAGGATTACTTCAGGCCCTATTCTGGTTCCGGGCGGCAGGCTGAGCCTGTGCTTAATTCTTCTTCCTGATGGGAAAATAGAGTGACCTGTGCCTGTCCCCACACCTAGACCTAGTCTCTCATTGGTTCCCCCTCTTCCCGTTCATCCTCAGGACAAATTGCAACCTGTACGGAACAGGAGGTTAAAGGTGCTCATTCTCCAAGGAGGGAGATTGCTAGTAAAGCGGCTGGAATGGCGAACCCGAGCACAAGGAGATGAGAAATGAGGTGCGTTTTAGAAATCTTTCCCGATCACATGGTGTACCATCTTCTGGGTTTCTCATGCATGTTTTCGATGTAGGAAGATGCCCTTGAAGCTGGAGATTTGGGACCTATGGGATGGGTACCACGCAGTATTACTTTAAAGGGTCTGCGTTTGCTCACCCAACCTCACCAAACCTCTCAGCCCCAAGAGTGTCCACCCTTATGTCTCAATCAGCTGTGGGTCTAGATATGGTCAATCCAGGTGGCATCCCAGCCCCTGAACGAATTTTGTAAGAATTTCTCTCTCTTTCACTGTCTTTGTTTCACGGGTTTTTAAAAGTAATTGATTTTTATAATGGGGTTTAGCTGCTTTTCACTGCTGTTTTTATGGTGCTTTCCACCCACTTGACTCACTTACAGAGAGATATCAATACATAGCTTTGAAGATTCTTCCTAGTCAGATATATTCTTGGGCGGTGAATAGGGGGTTTTTGCGTCCAGTTCACTGAGCAAGGAGTAGGTCTTGTCTATTACATATTGGGTTTATGGAAAGCTATCTGAGCTAATTTGAAACCCTTGTTTTATGCGTCACCCCACCTCACCGTTCCCGTTAAACAGCCATAGTGTGTTTTCTAAACTTGGGACTCTGTTCTGTTTTGTAATTCAGTTCAAGTGTAGCGGTTTTTACATTCCCTCTATAGGTGATATCTTACGATAAGTGTCTTTCTGTGTGACTTATTTCACTTAGAATCGTCGTACCTAAATCCACTCATCATGCTGCTACTAGCCTTATGACGTTGATTTCATGCCTCAGTGATATTCCATTGTACATAAGGACCACAACTTCTTTATCCATTTTTCTCTTTCCTGGGATATTTAAGGTGTAATGAAGTGGAGGTTCTTGTCAACAGAGCAGCCCTAAACTTTGGGGTGCCTGTGTCTTGCTGATTTTTAGTTTTCCCAATTTATACGCCCATGAGTGGAAGTGCCCTATGCTCTCTAAGCTGAGTTTTTTAGATGTTTCAGGACACACCGTACACTTCTCCAGAGTGGCTGTTGGCAATTTACATCCCGCCCATCAGCGTAGCAAGGCTCCCGTTTCTCCATGGCCTGTCCTGCATTTCTGGTTTTGACACTTTATTCAGCATGGCCCTTTTGACCGATGGGAAGCGAGACTTCTTTGTAGCGCTGATTTGCCTTTCCAGGTTGCTTGGTTGGCCAAAAAGGGCGTATGCGTTTTTTCCTGAATATATTCAGGAAAAAACGCATACGCCCTTTTTGGCCAAGGGCATCATGGTCGAGGTTTTGCCGCTTTTCCTGTGCTTTAAAGGCGATTGGAATCTACCTCCTGAAATCTGTTTCCTGCAATTCTGCCTTGCTTTCAAATCCTCTTCGTTGCCTTCCCTCAATATATTTGTGGACGAGAGTTATCATTTCTAACTCTGCAGGTTTTTGAATTGCAGTGCCCCTTAGCTCCATTTTTCAACTCGCTTTCTTGGGAGCTGGCCCCAAAAGCGCAGGATTACTTCAGGCCCTATTCTGGTTCCGGGCGGCAGGCTGAGCCTGTGCTTAATTCTTCTTCCTGATGGGAAAATAGAGTGACCTGTGCCTGTCCCCACACCTAGACCTAGTCTCTCATTGGTTCCCCCTCTTCCCGTTCATCCTCAGGACAAATTGCAACCTGTACGGAACAGGAGGTTAAAGGTGCTCATTCTCCAAGGAGGGAGATTGCTAGTAAAGCGGCTGGAATGGCGAACCCGAGCACAAGGAGATGAGAAATGAGGTGCGTTTTAGAAATCTTTCCCGATCACATGGTGTACCATCTTCTGGGTTTCTCATGCATGTTTTCGATGTAGGAAGATGCCCTTGAAGCTGGAGATTTGGGACCTATGGGATGGGTACCACGCAGTATTACTTTAAAGGGTCTGCGTTTGCTCACCCAACCTCACCAAACCTCTCAGCCCCAAGAGTGTCCACCCTTATGTCTCAATCAGCTGTGGGTCTAGATATGGTCAATCCAGGTGGCATCACAGCCTCTGAACGAATTTTGTAAGAATTTCTCTCTCTTTCACTGTCTTTGTTTCACGGGTTTTTAAAAGTAATTGATTTTTATAATGGGGTTTAGCTGCTTTTCACTGCTGTTTTTATGGTGCTTTCCACCCACTTGACTCACTTACAGAGAGATATCAATACATAGCTTTGAAGATTCTTCCTAGTCAGATATATTCTTGGGCGGTGAATAGGGGGTTTTTGCGTCCAGTTCACTGAGCAAGGAGTAGGTCTTGTCTATTACATATTGGGTTTATGGAAAGCTATCTGAGCTAATTTGAAACCCTTGTTTTATGCGTCACCCCACCTCACCGTTCCCGTTAAGCAGCCATAGTGTGTTTTCTAAACGTGGGACTCTGTTCTGTTTTGTAATTCAGTTCAAGTGTAGCGGTTTTTACATTCCCTCTATAAGTGATATCTTACGATAAGTGTCTTTCTGTGTGACTTATTTCACTTAGAATCGTCGTACCTAAATCCACTCATCATGCTGCTACTAGCCTTATGACGTTGATTTCATGCCTGAGTGATATTCCATTGTACATAAGGACCACAACTTCTTTATCCATTTTTCTCTTTCCTGGGATATTTAAGGTGTAATGAAGTGGAGGTTCTTGTCAACAGAGCAGCCCTAAACTTTGGGGTGCCTGTGTCTTGCTGATTTTTAGTTTTCCCAATTTATACGCCCATGAGTGGAAGTGCCCTATGCTCTCTAAGCTGAGTTTTTTAGATGTTTCAGGACACACCGTACACTTCTCCAGAGTGGCTGTTGGCAATTTACATGCCGCCCATCAGCGTAGCAAGGCTCCCGTTTCTCCATGGCCTGTCCTGCATTTCTGGTTTTGACACTTTATTCAGCATGGCCCTTTTGACCGATGGGAAGCGAGACTTCTTTGTAGCACTGATTTGCCTTTCCAGGTTGCTTGGTTGGCCAAAAAGGGCGTATGCGTTTTTTCCTGAATATATTCAGGAAAAAACGCATACGCCCTTTTTGGCCAAGGGCATCATGGTCGAGGTTTTGCCGCTTTTCCTGTGCTTTAAAGGCGATTGGAATCTACCTCCTGAAATCTGTTTCCTGCAATTCTGCCTTGCTTTCAAATCCTCTTCGTTGCCTTCCCTCAATATATTTGTGGACGAGAGTTATCGTTTCTAACTCTGCAGGTTTGTGAATTGCAGTGCCCCTGAGCTCCATTTTTCAACTCGCTTTCTTGGGAGCTGGCCCCAAAAGCGCAGGATTGCTTCAGGCCCTATTGTGGTTCCGGGCGGCAGGCTGAGCCTGTGGTTAATTCTTCTTCCTGATGGGAAAATAGAGTGACCTGTGCCTGTCCCCACACCTAGACCTAGTCTCTCATTGGTTCCCCCTCTTCCCGTTCATCCTCAGGACAAATTTGCAACCTGTACGGAACAGGAGGTTAAAGGTGCTGATTCTCCAAGGAGGGAGATTGCTAGTAAAGCGGCTGTAATGGCGAGCCCGAGCACAAGGAGATGAGAAATGAGGTGCGTTTTAGAAACCTTTCCCGATCACACGGTGTACCGTCTTCTGGGTTTCTCATGCATGTGTTCGATGTAGAAAGATGCCCTTGAACCTGGAGATTTTGGACCCATGGGATGGGTACCACGCAGTATTACTTTAAAGGGTCTGCGTTTGCTCACCCAACCTCACCAAACCTCTCAGCCCGAAGAGTGTCCACCCTTATGTCTCAATCAGCTGTGGGTCTAGAGATGGTCAATAAAGGTGGCATCCTAGCCCCTGAACGAATTCTGTATGAATTTCTCTCTCTTTCACTGTCTTTGTTTCACGGGTTTTTAAAAGTAATTGATTTTTATAATGGGGTTTAGCTGCTTTTCACTGCTGTGTTTATGCCGCTTTACACCCACTTGACTCACTTACAGAGAGATATCAATACATTGGTTTTAAGAGTCTTACTAGTCAGATATATTCTTGGGCGGTGAACAGGGGGTGTTGAATCCAGTTCACTGAGCAAGGAGTAGGTCTTGTCTGTTACATATTGGGTTTATGGAACAGTATCTGAGCTAATTTGAAACCCTTGTTTTATGCATCACCCCACCTCACCTTTCCCGTTAAGCAGCCATAGTGTGTTTTCTAAACGTGTGACGCTGTTCTGTTTTGTAATTCAGTTCAAGTGTAGCGGTTTTTACATTCCCTCTATAAGTGATATCTTATGATAAGTGCCTTTTTCTGTGTGACTTATTTCACTTAGAATCGTCGTACCTAAATCTTCTCATCATGCTGCTACTAGCCTTATGATGTTGATTTCATGCCTGAGTGATATTCCATTGTACATAAGGACCACAACTTCTTTATACATTTTTCTCTTTCCTGGGATATTTAAGGTGTAATGAAGTGGAGGTTCTTGTCAACAGAGCAGCCCTAAACTTTGGGGTGCCTGTGTCTTGCTGATTTTTAGTTTTCCCAATTTATACGCCCATGAGTGGTAGTGCCCTATGCTCTCTAAGCTGAGTGTTTTAGATGTTTCAGGACACACCGTACACGTCTCCAGAGTGGCTGTTGGCAATTTACATCCCGCCCATCAGCGTAGCAAGGCTCCCGTTTCTCCATGGCCTGTCCTGCATTTCTGGTTTTGACACTTTATTCAGCATGGCCCTTTTGACCGATGGGAAGCGAGACTTCTTTGTAGCGCTGATTTGCCTTTCCAGGTTGCTTGGTTGGCCAAAAAGGGCGTATGCGTTTTTTCCTGAATATATTCAGGAAAAAACGCATACGCCCTTTTTGGCCAAGGGCATCATGGTCGAGGTTTTGCCGCTTTTCCTGTGCTTTAAAGGCGATTGGAATCTACCTCCTGAAATCTGTTTCCTGCAATTCTGCCTTGCTTTCAAATCCTCCTCGTTGCCTTCCCTCAATATATTTGTGGACGAGAGTTATCATTTCTAACTCTGCAGGTCTGTGAATTGCAGTGCCCCTTAGCTCCATATTTCAACTCGCTTTCTTGGGAGCTGGCCCCAAAAGCACAGGATTACTTCAGGCCCTATTCTGGTTCCGGGTGTCAGGCTGAGCCTGTGGTTAATTCTTCTTCCTGATGGGAAAATAGAGTGACCTGTGCCTGTCCCCACACCTAGACCTAGTCTCTCATTGGTTCCCCCTCTTCCCGTTCATCCTCAGGACAAATTGCAACCTGTACGGAACAGGAGGTTAAAGGTGCTCATTCTCCAAGGAGGGAGATTGCTAGTAAAGCGGCTGGAATGGCGAACCCGAGCACAAGGAGATGAGAAATGAGGTGCGTTTTAGAAACCTTTCCCGATCACATGGTGTACCATCTTCTGGGTTTCTCATGCATGTTTTCGATGTAGGAAGATGCCCTTGAAGCTGGAGATTTGGGACCTATGGGATGGGTACCACGCAGTATTACTTTAAAGGGTCTGCGTTTGCTCACCCAACCTCACCAAACCTCTCAGCCCCAAGAGTGTCCACCCTTATGTCTCAATCAGCTGTGGGTCTAGATATGGTCAATCCAGGTGGCATCCCAGCCCCTGAACGAATTTTGTAAGAATTTCTCTCTCTTTCACTGTCTTTGTTTCACGGGTTTTTAAAAGTAATTGATTTTTATAATGGGGTTTAGCTGCTTTTCACTGCTGTTTTTATGGTGCTTTCCACCCACTTGACTCACTTACAGAGAGATATCAATACATAGCTTTGAAGATTCTTCCTAGTCAGATATATTCTTGGGCGGTGAATAGGGGGTTTTTGCGTCCAGTTCACTGAGCAAGGAGTAGGTCTTGTCTATTACATATTGGGTTTATGGAACGCTATCTGAGCTAATTTGAAACCCTTGTTTTATGCGTCACCCCACCTCACCGTTCCCGTTAAGCAGCCATAGTGTGTTTTCTAAACGTGGGACTCTGTTCTGTTTTGTAATTCAGTTCAAGTGTAGCGGTTTTTACATTCCCTCTATAAGTGATATCTTACGATAAGTGTCTTTCTGTGTGACTTATTTCACTTAGAATCGTCGTACCTAAATCCACTCATCATGCTGCTACTAGCCTTATGACGTTGATTTCATGCCTGAGTGATATTGCATTGTACATAAGGACCACAACTTCTTTATCCATTTTTCTCTTTCCTGGGATATTTAAGGTGTAATGAAGTGGAGGTTCTTGTCAACAGAGCAGCCCTAAACTTTGGGGTGCCTGTGTCTTGCTGATTTTTAGTTTTCCCAATTTATACGCCCATGAGTGGAAGTGCCCTATGCTCTCTAAGCTGAGTTTTTTAGATGTTTCAGGACACACCGTACACTTCTCCAGAGTGGCTGTTGGCAATTTACATGCCGCCCATCAGCGTAGCAAGGCTCCCGTTTCTCCATGGCCTGTCCTGCATTTCTGGTTTTGACACTTTATTCAGCATGGCCCTTTTGACCGATGGGAAGCGAGACTTCTTTGTAGCACTGATTTGCCTTTCCAGGTTGCTTGGTTGGCCAAAAAGGGCGTATGCGTTTTTTCCTGAATATATTCAGGAAAAAACGCATACGCCCTTTTTGGCCAAGGGCATCATGGTCGAGGTTTTGCCGCTTTTCCTGTGCTTTAAAGGCGATTGGAATCTACCTCCTGAAATCTGTTTCCTGCAATTCTGCCTTGCTTTCAAATCCTCTTCGTTGCCTTCCCTCAATATATTTGTGGATGAGAGTTATCGTTTCTAACTCTGCAGGTTTGTGAATTGCAGTGCCCCTGAGCTCCATTTTTCAACTCGCTTTCTTGGGAGCTGGCCCCAAAAGCGCAGGATTGCTTCAGGCCCTATTGTGGTTCCGGGCGGCAGGCTGAGCCTGTGGTTAATTCTTCTTCCTGATGGGAAAATAGAGTGACCTGTGCCTGTCCCCACACCTAGACCTAGTCTCTCATTGGTTCCCCCTCTTCCCGTTCATCCTCAGGACAAATTTGCAACCTGTACGGAACAGGAGGTTAAAGGTGCTGATTCTCCAAGGAGGGAGATTGCTAGTAAAGCGGCTGTAATGGCGAGCCCGAGCACAAGGAGATGAGAAATGAGGTGCGTTTTAGAAACCTTTCCCGATCACACGGTGTACCGTCTTCTGGGTTTCTCATGCATGTGTTCGGTGTAGAAAGATGCCCTTGAACCTGGAGATTTTGGACCCATGGGATGGGTACCACGCAGTATTACTTTAAAGGGTCTGCGTTTGCTCACCCAACCTCACCAAACCTCTCAGCCCGAAGAGTGTCCACCCTTATGTCTCAATCAGCTGTGGGTCTAGAGATGGTCAATAAAGGTGGCATCCTAGCCCCTGAACGAATTCTGTATGAATTTCTCTCTCTTTCACTGTCTTTGTTTCACGGGTTTTTAAAAGTAATTGATTTTTATAATGGGGTTTAGCTGCTTTTCACTGCTGTGTTTATGCCGCTTTACACCCACTTGACTCACTTACAGAGAGATATCAATACATTGGTTTTAAGAGTCTTACTAGTCAGATATATTCTTGGGCGGTGAACAGGGGGTGTTGAATCCAGTTCACTGAGCAAGGAGTAGGTCTTGTCTGTTACATATTGGGTTTATGGAACAGTATCTGAGCTAATTTGAAACCCTTGTTTTATGCATCACCCCACCTCACCTTTCCCGTTAAGCAGCCATAGTGTGTTTTCTAAACGTGTGACGCTGTTCTGTTTTGTAATTCAGTTCAAGTGTAGCGGTTTTTACATTCCCTCTATAAGTGATATCTTATGATAAGTGCCTTTTTCTGTGTGACTTATTTCACTTAGAATCGTCGTACCTAAATCTTCTCATCATGCTGCTACTAGCCTTATGATGTTGATTTCATGCCTGAGTGATATTCCATTGTACATAAGGACCACAACTTCTTTATCCATTTTTCTCTTTCCTGGGATATTTAAGGTGTAATGAAGTGGAGGTTCTTGTCAACAGAGCAGCCCTAAACTTTGGGGTGCCTGTGTCTTGCTGATTTTTAGTTTTCCCAATTTATACGCCCATGAGTGGAAGTGCCCTATGCTCTCTATGCTGAGTTTTTTAGAGGTTTCAGGACACACCGTACACTTCTCCAGAGTGGCTGTTGGCAATTTACATCCCGCCCGTCAGCGTAGCAAGGCTCCCGTTTCTCCATGGCCTGTCCTGCATTTCTGGTTTTGACACTTTATTCAGCATGGCCCTTTTGACCGATGGGAAGCGAGACTTCTTTGTAGCGCTGATTTGCCTTTCCAGGTTGCTTGGTTGGCCAAAAAGGGCGTATGCGTTTTTTCCTGAATATATTCAGGAAAAAACGCATACGCCCTTTTTGGCCAAGGGCATCATGGTCGAGGTTTTGCTGCTTTTCCTGTGCTTTAAAGGCGATTGGAATCTACCTCCTGAAATCTGTTTCCTGCAATTCTGCCTTGCTTTCAAATCCTCTTCGTTGCCTTCCCTCAATATATTTGTGGACGAGAGTTATCATTTCTAACTCTGCAGGTTTGTGAATTGCAGTGCCCCTGAGCTCCATTTTTCAACTCGCTTTCTTGGGAGCTGGCCCCAAAAGCGCAGGATTGCTTCAGGCCCTATTGTGGTTCCGGGCGGCAGGCTGAGCCTGTGGTTAATTCTTCTTCCTGATGGGAAAATAGAGTGACCTGTGCCTGTCCCCACACCTAGACCTAGTCTCTCATTGGTTCCCCCTCTTCCCGTTCATCCTCAGGACAAATTGCAACCTGTACGGAACAGGAGGTTAAAGGTGCTCATTCTCCAAGGAGGGAGATTGCTAGTAAAGCGGCTGGAATGGCGAACCCGAGCACAAGGAGATGAGAAATGAGGTGCGTTTTAGAAATCTTTCCCGATCACATGGTGTACCATCTTCTGGGTTTCTCATGCATGTTTTCGATGTAGGAAGATGCCCTTGAAGCTGGAGATTTGGGACCTATGGGATGGGTACCACGCAGTATTACTTTAAAGGGTCTGCGTTTGCTCACCCAACCTCACCAAACCTCTCAGCCCCAAGAGTGTCCACCCTTATGTCTCAATCAGCTGTGGGTCTAGATATGGTCAATCCAGGTGGCATCCCAGCCCCTGAACGAATTTTGTAAGAATTTCTCTCTCTTTCACTGTCTTTGTTTCACGGGTTTTTAAAAGTAATTGATTTTTATAATGGGGTTTAGCTGCTTTTCACTGCTGTTTTTATGGTGCTTTCCACCCACTTGACTCACTTACAGAGAGATATCAATACATAGCTTTGAAGATTCTTCCTAGTCAGATATATTCTTGGGCGGTGAATAGGGGGTTTTTGCGTCCAGTTCACTGAGCAAGGAGTAGGTCTTGTCTATTACATATTGGGTTTATGGAAAGCTATCTGAGCTAATTTGAAACCCTTGTTTTATGCGTCACCCCACCTCACCGTTCCCGTTAAACAGCCATAGTGTGTTTTCTAAACTTGGGACTCTGTTCTGTTTTGTAATTCAGTTCAAGTGTAGCGGTTTTTACATTCCCTCTATAGGTGATATCTTACGATAAGTGTCTTTCTGTGTGACTTATTTCACTTAGAATCGTCGTACCTAAATCCACTCATCATGCTGCTACTAGCCTTATGACGTTGATTTCATGCCTCAGTGATATTCCATTGTACATAAGGACCACAACTTCTTTATCCATTTTTCTCTTTCCTGGGATATTTAAGGTGTAATGAAGTGGAGGTTCTTGTCAACAGAGCAGCCCTAAACTTTGGGGTGCCTGTGTCTTGCTGATTTTTAGTTTTCCCAATTTATACGCCCATGAGTGGAAGTGCCCTATGCTCTCTAAGCTGAGTTTTTTAGATGTTTCAGGACACACCGTACACTTCTCCAGAGTGGCTGTTGGCAATTTACATCCCGCCCATCAGCGTAGCAAGGCTCCCGTTTCTCCATGGCCTGTCCTGCATTTCTGGTTTTGACACTTTATTCAGCATGGCCCTTTTGACCGATGGGAAGCGAGACTTCTTTGTAGCGCTGATTTGCCTTTCCAGGTTGCTTGGTTGGCCAAAAAGGGCGTATGCGTTTTTTCCTGAATATATTCAGGAAAAAACGCATACGCCCTTTTTGGCCAAGGGCATCATGGTCGAGGTTTTGCCGCTTTTCCTGTGCTTTAAAGGCGATTGGAATCTACCTCCTGAAATCTGTTTCCTGCAATTCTGCCTTGCTTTCAAATCCTCTTCGTTGCCTTCCCTCAATATATTTGTGGACGAGAGTTATCATTTCTAACTCTGCAGGTTTTTGAATTGCAGTGCCCCTTAGCTCCATTTTTCAACTCGCTTTCTTGGGAGCTGGCCCCAAAAGCGCAGGATTACTTCAGGCCCTATTCTGGTTCCGGGCGGCAGGCTGAGCCTGTGCTTAATTCTTCTTCCTGATGGGAAAATAGAGTGACCTGTGCCTGTCCCCACACCTAGACCTAGTCTCTCATTGGTTCCCCCTCTTCCCGTTCATCCTCAGGACAAATTGCAACCTGTACGGAACAGGAGGTTAAAGGTGCTCATTCTCCAAGGAGGGAGATTGCTAGTAAAGCGGCTGGAATGGCGAACCCGAGCACAAGGAGATGAGAAATGAGGTGCGTTTTAGAAATCTTTCCCGATCATATGGTGTACCATCTTCTGGGTTTCTCATGCATGTTTTCGATGTAGGAAGATGCCCTTGAAGCTGGAGATTTGGGACCTATGGGATGGGTACCACGCAGTATTACTTTAAAGGGTCTGCGTTTGCTCACCCAACCTCACCAAACCTCTCAGCCCCAAGAGTGTCCACCCTTATGTCTCAATCAGCTGTGGGTCTAGATATGGTCAATCCAGGTGGCATCACAGCCTCTGAACGAATTTTGTAAGAATTTCTCTCTCTTTCACTGTCTTTGTTTCACGGGTTTTTAAAAGTAATTGATTTTTATAATGGGGTTTAGCTGCTTTTCACTGCTGTTTTTATGGTGCTTTCCACCCACTTGACTCACTTACAGAGAGATATCAATACATAGCTTTGAAGATTCTTCCTAGTCAGATATATTCTTGGGCGGTGAATAGGGGGTTTTTGCGTCCAGTTCACTGAGCAAGGAGTAGGTCTTGTCTATTACATATTGGGTGTATGGAAAGCTATCTGAGCTAATTTGAAACCCTTGTTTTATGCGTCACCCCACCTCACCGTTCCCGTTAAGCAGCCATAGTGTGTTTTCTAAACGTGGGACTCTGTTCTGTTTTGTAATTCAGTTCAAGTGTAGCGGTTTTTACATTCCCTCTATAAGTGATATCTTACGATAAGTGTCTTTCTGTGTGACTTATTTCACTTAGAATCGTCGTACCTAAATCCACTCATCATGCTGCTACTAGCCTTATGACGTTGATTTCATGCCTGAGTGATATTCCATTGTACATAAGGACCACAACTTCTTTATCCATTTTTCTCTTTCCTGGGATATTTAAGGTGTAATGAAGTGGAGGTTCTTGTCAACAGAGCAGCCCTAAACTTTGGGGTGCCTGTGTCTTGCTGATTTTTAGTTTTCCCAATTTATACGCCCATGAGTGGAAGTGCCCTATGCTCTCTAAGCTGAGTTTTTTAGATGTTTCAGGACACACCGTACACTTCTCCAGAGTGGCTGTTGGCAATTTACATGCCGCCCATCAGCGTAGCAAGGCTCCCGTTTCTCCATGGCCTGTCCTGCATTTCTGGTTTTGACACTTTATTCAGCATGGCCCTTTTGACCGATGGGAAGCGAGACTTCTTTGTAGCACTGATTTGCCTTTCCAGGTTGCTTGGTTGGCCAAAAAGGGCGTATGCGTTTTTTCCTGAATATATTCAGGAAAAAACGCATACGCCCTTTTTGGCCAAGGGCATCATGGTCGAGGTTTTGCCGCTTTTCCTGTGCTTTAAAGGCGATTGGAATCTACCTCCTGAAATCTGTTTCCTGCAATTCTGCCTTGCTTTCAAATCCTCTTCGTTGCCTTCCCTCAATATATTTGTGGACGAGAGTTATCGTTTCTAACTCTGCAGGTTTGTGAATTGCAGTGCCCCTGAGCTCCATTTTTCAACTCGCTTTCTTGGGAGCTGGCCCCAAAAGCGCAGGATTGCTTCAGGCCCTATTGTGGTTCCGGGCGGCAGGCTGAGCCTGTGGTTAATTCTTCTTCCTGATGGGAAAATAGAGTGACCTGTGCCTGTCCCCACACCTAGACCTAGTCTCTCATTGGTTCCCCCTCTTCCCGTTCATCCTCAGGACAAATTTGCAACCTGTACGGAACAGGAGGTTAAAGGTGCTGATTCTCCAAGGAGGGAGATTGCTAGTAAAGCGGCTGTAATGGCGAGCCCGAGCACAAGGAGATGAGAAATGAGGTGCGTTTTAGAAACCTTTCCCGATCACACGGTGTACCGTCTTCTGGGTTTCTCATGCATGTGTTCGATGTAGAAAGATGCCCTTGAACCTGGAGATTTTGGACCCATGGGATGGGTACCACGCAGTATTACTTTAAAGGGTCTGCGTTTGCTCACCCAACCTCACCAAACCTCTCAGCCCGAAGAGTGTCCACCCTTATGTCTCAATCAGCTGTGGGTCTAGAGATGGTCAATAAAGGTGGCATCCTAGCCCCTGAACGAATTCTGTATGAATTTCTCTCTCTTTCACTGTCTTTGTTTCACGGGTTTTTAAAAGTAATTGATTTTTATAATGGGGTTTAGCTGCTTTTCACTGCTGTGTTTATGCCGCTTTACACCCACTTGACTCACTTACAGAGAGATATCAATACATTGGTTTTAAGAGTCTTACTAGTCAGATATATTCTTGGGCGGTGAACAGGGGGTGTTGAATCCAGTTCACTGAGCAAGGAGTAGGTCTTGTCTGTTACATATTGGGTTTATGGAACAGTATCTGAGCTAATTTGAAACCCTTGTTTTATGCATCACCCCACCTCACCTTTCCCGTTAAGCAGCCATAGTGTGTTTTCTAAACGTGTGACGCTGTTCTGTTTTGTAATTCAGTTCAAGTGTAGCGGTTTTTACATTCCCTCTATAAGTGATATCTTATGATAAGTGCCTTTTTCTGTGTGACTTATTTCACTTAGAATCGTCGTACCTAAATCTTCTCATCATGCTGCTACTAGCCTTATGATGTTGATTTCATGCCTGAGTGATATTCCATTGTACATAAGGACCACAACTTCTTTATACATTTTTCTCTTTCCTGGGATATTTAAGGTGTAATGAAGTGGAGGTTCTTGTCAACAGAGCAGCCCTAAACTTTGGGGTGCCTGTGTCTTGCTGATTTTTAGTTTTCCCAATTTATACGCCCATGAGTGGTAGTGCCCTATGCTCTCTAAGCTGAGTGTTTTAGATGTTTCAGGACACACCGTACACGTCTCCAGAGTGGCTGTTGGCAATTTACATCCCGCCCATCAGCGTAGCAAGGCTCCCGTTTCTCCATGGCCTGTCCTGCATTTCTGGTTTTGACACTTTATTCAGCATGGCCCTTTTGACCGATGGGAAGCGAGACTTCTTTGTAGCGCTGATTTGCCTTTCCAGGTTGCTTGGTTGGCCAAAAAGGGCGTATGCGTTTTTTCCTGAATATATTCAGGAAAAAACGCATACGCCCTTTTTGGCCAAGGGCATCATGGTCGAGGTTTTGCCGCTTTTCCTGTGCTTTAAAGGCGATTGGAATCTACCTCCTGAAATCTGTTTCCTGCAATTCTGCCTTGCTTTCAAATCCTCCTCGTTGCCTTCCCTCAATATATTTGTGGACGAGAGTTATCATTTCTAACTCTGCAGGTTTGTGAATTGCAGTGCCCCTTAGCTCCATATTTCAACTCGCTTTCTTGGGAGCTGGCCCCAAAAGCACAGGATTGCTTCAGGCCCTATTCTGGTTCCGGGTGTCAGGCTGAGCCTGTGGTTAATTCTTCTTCCTGATGGGAAAATAGAGTGACCTGTGCCTGTCCCCACACCTAGACCTAGTCTCTCATTGGTTCCCCCTCTTCCCGTTCATCCTCAGGACAAATTGCAACCTGTACGGAACAGGAGGTTAAAGGTGCTCATTCTCCAAGGAGGGAGATTGCTAGTAAAGCGGCTGGAATGGCGAACCCGAGCACAAGGAGATGAGAAATGAGGTGCGTTTTAGAAACCTTTCCCGATCACATGGTGTACCATCTTCTGGGTTTCTCATGCATGTTTTCGATGTAGGAAGATGCCCTTGAAGCTGGAGATTTGGGACCTATGGGATGGGTACCACGCAGTATTACTTTAAAGGGTCTGCGTTTGCTCACCCAACCTCACCAAACCTCTCAGCCCCAAGAGTGTCCACCCTTATGTCTCAATCAGCTGTGGGTCTAGATATGGTCAATCCAGGTGGCATCCCAGCCCCTGAACGAATTTTGTAAGAATTTCTCTCTCTTTCACTGTCTTTGTTTCACGGGTTTTTAAAAGTAATTGATTTTTATAATGGGGTTTAGCTGCTTTTCACTGCTGTTTTTATGGTGCTTTCCACCCACTTGACTCACTTACAGAGAGATATCAATACATAGCTTTGAAGATTCTTCCTAGTCAGATATATTCTTGGGCGGTGAATAGGGGGTTTTTGCGTCCAGTTCACTGAGCAAGGAGTAGGTCTTGTCTATTACATATTGGGTTTATGGAACGCTATCTGAGCTAATTTGAAACCCTTGTTTTATGCGTCACCCCACCTCACCGTTCCCGTTAAGCAGCCATAGTGTGTTTTCTAAACGTGGGACTCTGTTCTGTTTTGTAATTCAGTTCAAGTGTAGCGGTTTTTACATTCCCTCTATAAGTGATATCTTACGATAAGTGTCTTTCTGTGTGACTTATTTCACTTAGAATCGTCGTACCTAAATCCACTCATCATGCTGCTACTAGCCTTATGACGTTGATTTCATGCCTGAGTGATATTCCATTGTACATAAGGACCACAACTTCTTTATCCATTTTTCTCTTTCCTGGGATATTTAAGGTGTAATGAAGTGGAGGTTCTTGTCAACAGAGCAGCCCTAAACTTTGGGGTGCCTGTGTCTTGCTGATTTTTAGTTTTCCCAATTTATACGCCCATGAGTGGAAGTGCCCTATGCTCTCTAAGCTGAGTTTTTTAGATGTTTCAGGACACACCGTACACTTCTCCAGAGTGGCTGTTGGCAATTTACATGCCGCCCATCAGCGTAGCAAGGCTCCCGTTTCTCCATGGCCTGTCCTGCATTTCTGGTTTTGACACTTTATTCAGCATGGCCCTTTTGACCGATGGGAAGCGAGACTTCTTTGTAGCGCTGATTTGCCTTTCCAGGTTGCTTGGTTGGCCAAAAAGGGCGTATGCGTTTTTCCCTGAATATATTCAGGAAAAAACGCATACGCCCTTTTTGGCCAAGGGCATCATGGTCGGGGTTTTGCCGCTTTTCGTGTGCTTTAAAGGCGATTGGAATCTACCTCCTGAAATCTGTTTCCTGCAATTCTGCCTTGCTTTCAAATCCTCTTCGTTGCCTTCCCTCAATATATTTGTGGACGAGAGTTATCGTTTCTAACTCTGCAGGTTTGTGAATTGCAGTGCCCCTGAGCTCCATTTTTCAACTCGCTTTCTTGGGAGCTGGCCCCAAAAGCGCAGGATTGCTTCAGGCCCTATTGTGGTTCCGGGCGGCAGGCTGAGCCTGTGGTTAATTCTTCTTCCTGATGGGAAAATAGAGTGACCTGTGCCTGTCCCCACACCTAGACCTAGTCTCTCATTGGTTCCCCCTCTTCCCGTTCATCCTCAGGACAAATTTGCAACCTGTACGGAACAGGAGGTTAAAGGTGCTGATTCTCCAAGGAGGGAGATTGCTAGTAAAGCGGCTGTAATGGCGAGCCCGAGCACAAGGAGATGAGAAATGAGGTGCGTTTTAGAAACCTTTCCCGATCACACGGTGTACCGTCTTCTGGGTTTCTCATGCATGTGTTCGATGTAGAAAGATGCCCTTGAACCTGGAGATTTTGGACCCATGGGATGGGTACCACGCAGTATTACTTTAAAGGGTCTGCGTTTGCTCACCCAACCTCACCAAACCTCTCAGCCCGAAGAGTGTCCACCCTTATGTCTCAATCAGCTGTGGGTCTAGAGATGGTCAATAAAGGTGGCATCCTAGCCCCTGAACGAATTCTGTATGAATTTCTCTCTCTTTCACTGTCTTTGTTTCACGGGTTTTTAAAAGTAATTGATTTTTATAATGGGGTTTAGCTGCTTTTCACTGCTGTGTTTATGCCGCTTTACACCCACTTGACTCACTTACAGAGAGATATCAATACATTGGTTTTAAGAGTCTTACTAGTCAGATATATTCTTGGGCGGTGAACAGGGGGTGTTGAATCCAGTTCACTGAGCAAGGAGTAGGTCTTGTCTGTTACATATTGGGTTTATGGAACAGTATCTGAGCTAATTTGAAACCCTTGTTTTATGCATCACCCCACCTCACCTTTCCCGTTAAGCAGCCATAGTGTGTTTTCTAAACGTGTGACGCTGTTCTGTTTTGTAATTCAGTTCAAGTGTAGCGGTTTTTACATTCCCTCTATAAGTGATATCTTATGATAAGTGCCTTTTTCTGTGTGACTTATTTCACTTAGAATCGTCGTACCTAAATCTTCTCATCATGCTGCTACTAGCCTTATGATGTTGATTTCATGCCTGAGTGATATTCCATTGTACATAAGGACCACAACTTCTTTATCCATTTTTCTCTTTCCTGGGATATTTAAGGTGTAATGAAGTGGAGGTTCTTGTCAACAGAGCAGCCCTAAACTTTGGGGTGCCTGTGTCTTGCTGATTTTTAGTTTTCCCAATTTATACGCCCATGAGTGGAAGTGCCCTATGCTCTCTATGCTGAGTTTTTTAGAGGTTTCAGGACACACCGTACACTTCTCCAGAGTGGCTGTTGGCAATTTACATCCCGCCCATCAGCGTAGCAAGGCTCCCGTTTCTCCATGGCCTGTCCTGCATTTCTGGTTTTGACACTTTATTCAGCATGGCCCTTTTGACCGATGGGAAGCGAGACTTCTTTGTAGCGCTGATTTGCCTTTCCAGGTTGCTTGGTTGGCCAAAAAGGGCGTATGCGTTTTTTCCTGAATATATTCAGGAAAAAACGCATACGCCCTTTTTGGCCAAGGGCATCATGGTCGAGGTTTTGCTGCTTTTCCTGTGCTTTAAAGGCGATTGGAATCTACCTCCTGAAATCTGTTTCCTGCAATTCTGCCTTGCTTTCAAATCCTCTTCGTTGCCTTCCCTCAATATATTTGTGGACGAGAGTTATCATTTCTAACTCTGCAGGTTTGTGAATTGCAGTGCCCCTGAGCTCCATTTTTCAACTCGCTTTCTTGGGAGCTGGCCCCAAAAGCGCAGGATTGCTTCAGGCCCTATTGTGGTTCCGGGCGGCAGGCTGAGCCTGTGGTTAATTCTTCTTCCTGATGGGAAAATAGAGTGACCTGTGCCTGTCCCCACACCTAGACCTAGTCTCTCATTGGTTCCCCCTCTTCCCGTTCATCCTCAGGACAAATTGCAACCTGTACGGAACAGGAGGTTAAAGGTGCTCATTCTCCAAGGAGGGAGATTGCTAGTAAAGCGGCTGGAATGGCGAACCCGAGCACAAGGAGATGAGAAATGAGGTGCGTTTTAGAAATCTTTCCCGATCACATGGTGTACCATCTTCTGGGTTTCTCATGCATGTTTTCGATGTAGGAAGATGCCCTTGAAGCTGGAGATTTGGGACCTATGGGATGGGTACCACGCAGTATTACTTTAAAGGGTCTGCGTTTGCTCACCCAACCTCACCAAACCTCTCAGCCCCAAGAGTGTCCACCCTTATGTCTCAATCAGCTGTGGGTCTAGATATGGTCAATCCAGGTGGCATCCCAGCCCCTGAACGAATTTTGTAAGAATTTCTCTCTCTTTCACTGTCTTTGTTTCACGGGTTTTTAAAAGTAATTGATTTTTATAATGGGGTTTAGCTGCTTTTCACTGCTGTTTTTATGGTGCTTTCCACCCACTTGACTCACTTACAGAGAGATATCAATACATAGCTTTGAAGATTCTTCCTAGTCAGATATATTCTTGGGCGGTGAATAGGGGGTTTTTGCGTCCAGTTCACTGAGCAAGGAGTAGGTCTTGTCTATTACATATTGGGTTTATGGAAAGCTATCTGAGCTAATTTGAAACCCTTGTTTTATGCGTCACCCCACCTCACCGTTCCCGTTAAACAGCCATAGTGTGTTTTCTAAACTTGGGACTCTGTTCTGTTTTGTAATTCAGTTCAAGTGTAGCGGTTTTTACATTCCCTCTATAGGTGATATCTTACGATAAGTGTCTTTCTGTGTGACTTATTTCACTTAGAATCGTCGTACCTAAATCCACTCATCATGCTGCTACTAGCCTTATGACGTTGATTTCATGCCTCAGTGATATTCCATTGTACATAAGGACCACAACTTCTTTATCCATTTTTCTCTTTCCTGGGATATTTAAGGTGTAATGAAGTGGAGGTTCTTGTCAACAGAGCAGCCCTAAACTTTGGGGTGCCTGTGTCTTGCTGATTTTTAGTTTTCCCAATTTATACGCCCATGAGTGGAAGTGCCCTATGCTCTCTAAGCTGAGTTTTTTAGATGTTTCAGGACACACCGTACACTTCTCCAGAGTGGCTGTTGGCAATTTACATCCCGCCCATCAGCGTAGCAAGGCTCCCGTTTCTCCATGGCCTGTCCTGCATTTCTGGTTTTGACACTTTATTCAGCATGGCCCTTTTGACCGATGGGAAGCGAGACTTCTTTGTAGCGCTGATTTGCCTTTCCAGGTTGCTTGGTTGGCCAAAAAGGGCGTATGCGTTTTTTCCTGAATATATTCAGGAAAAAACGCATACGCCCTTTTTGGCCAAGGGCATCATGGTCGAGGTTTTGCCGCTTTTCCTGTGCTTTAAAGGCGATTGGAATCTACCTCCTGAAATCTGTTTCCTGCAATTCTGCCTTGCTTTCAAATCCTCTTCGTTGCCTTCCCTCAATATATTTGTGGACGAGAGTTATCATTTCTAACTCTGCAGGTTTTTGAATTGCAGTGCCCCTTAGCTCCATTTTTCAACTCGCTTTCTTGGGAGCTGGCCCCAAAAGCGCAGGATTACTTCAGGCCCTATTCTGGTTCCGGGCGGCAGGCTGAGCCTGTGCTTAATTCTTCTTCCTGATGGGAAAATAGAGTGACCTGTGCCTGTCCCCACACCTAGACCTAGTCTCTCATTGGTTCCCCCTCTTCCCGTTCATCCTCAGGACAAATTGCAACCTGTACGGAACAGGAGGTTAAAGGTGCTCATTCTCCAAGGAGGGAGATTGCTAGTAAAGCGGCTGGAATGGCGAACCCGAGCACAAGGAGATGAGAAATGAGGTGCGTTTTAGAAATCTTTCCCGATCACATGGTGTACCATCTTCTGGGTTTCTCATGCATGTTTTCGATGTAGGAAGATGCCCTTGAAGCTGGAGATTTGGGACCTATGGGATGGGTACCACGCAGTATTACTTTAAAGGGTCTGCGTTTGCTCACCCAACCTCACCAAACCTCTCAGCCCCAAGAGTGTCCACCCTTATGTCTCAATCAGCTGTGGGTCTAGATATGGTCAATCCAGGTGGCATCACAGCCTCTGAACGAATTTTGTAAGAATTTCTCTCTCTTTCACTGTCTTTGTTTCACGGGTTTTTAAAAGTAATTGATTTTTATAATGGGGTTTAGCTGCTTTTCACTGCTGTTTTTATGGTGCTTTCCACCCACTTGACTCACTTACAGAGAGATATCAATACATAGCTTTGAAGATTCTTCCTAGTCAGATATATTCTTGGGCGGTGAATAGGGGGTTTTTGCGTCCAGTTCACTGAGCAAGGAGTAGGTCTTGTCTATTACATATTGGGTTTATGGAAAGCTATCTGAGCTAATTTGAAACCCTTGTTTTATGCGTCACCCCACCTCACCGTTCCCGTTAAGCAGCCATAGTGTGTTTTCTAAACGTGGGACTCTGTTCTGTTTTGTAATTCAGTTCAAGTGTAGCGGTTTTTACATTCCCTCTATAAGTGATATCTTACGATAAGTGTCTTTCTGTGTGACTTATTTCACTTAGAATCGTCGTACCTAAATCCACTCATCATGCTGCTACTAGCCTTATGACGTTGATTTCATGCCTGAGTGATATTCCATTGTACATAAGGACCACAACTTCTTTATCCATTTTTCTCTTTCCTGGGATATTTAAGGTGTAATGAAGTGGAGGTTCTTGTCAACAGAGCAGCCCTAAACTTTGGGGTGCCTGTGTCTTGCTGATTTTTAGTTTTCCCAATTTATACGCCCATGAGTGGAAGTGCCCTATGCTCTCTAAGCTGAGTTTTTTAGATGTTTCAGGACACACCGTACACTTCTCCAGAGTGGCTGTTGGCAATTTACATGCCGCCCATCAGCGTAGCAAGGCTCCCGTTTCTCCATGGCCTGTCCTGCATTTCTGGTTTTGACACTTTATTCAGCATGGCCCTTTTGACCGATGGGAAGCGAGACTTCTTTGTAGCACTGATTTGCCTTTCCAGGTTGCTTGGTTGGCCAAAAAGGGCGTATGCGTTTTTTCCTGAATATATTCAGGAAAAAACGCATACGCCCTTTTTGGCCAAGGGCATCATGGTCGAGGTTTTGCCGCTTTTCCTGTGCTTTAAAGGCGATTGGAATCTACCTCCTGAAATCTGTTTCCTGCAATTCTGCCTTGCTTTCAAATCCTCTTCGTTGCCTTCCCTCAATATATTTGTGGACGAGAGTTATCGTTTCTAACTCTGCAGGTTTGTGAATTGCAGTGCCCCTGAGCTCCATTTTTCAACTCGCTTTCTTGGGAGCTGGCCCCAAAAGCGCAGGATTGCTTCAGGCCCTATTGTGGTTCCGGGCGGCAGGCTGAGCCTGTGGTTAATTCTTCTTCCTGATGGGAAAATAGAGTGACCTGTGCCTGTCCCCACACCTAGACCTAGTCTCTCATTGGTTCCCCCTCTTCCCGTTCATCCTCAGGACAAATTTGCAACCTGTACGGAACAGGAGGTTAAAGGTGCTGATTCTCCAAGGAGGGAGATTGCTAGTAAAGCGGCTGTAATGGCGAGCCCGAGCACAAGGAGATGAGAAATGAGGTGCGTTTTAGAAACCTTTCCCGATCACACGGTGTACCGTCTTCTGGGTTTCTCATGCATGTGTTCGATGTAGAAAGATGCCCTTGAACCTGGAGATTTTGGACCCATGGGATGGGTACCACGCAGTATTACTTTAAAGGGTCTGCGTTTGCTCACCCAACCTCACCAAACGTCTCAGCCCGAAGAGTGTCCACCCTTATGTCTCAATCAGCTGTGGGTCTAGAGATGGTCAATAAAGGTGGCATCCTAGCCCCTGAACGAATTCTGTATGAATTTCTCTCTCTTTCACTGTCTTTGTTTCACGGGTTTTTAAAAGTAATTGATTTTTATAATGGGGTTTAGCTGCTTTTCACTGCTGTGTTTATGCCGCTTTACACCCACTTGACTCACTTACAGAGAGATATCAATACATTGGTTTTAAGAGTCTTACTAGTCAGATATATTCTTGGGCGGTGAACAGGGGGTGTTGAATCCAGTTCACTGAGCAAGGAGTAGGTCTTGTCTGTTACATATTGGGTTTATGGAACAGTATCTGAGCTAATTTGAAACCCTTGTTTTATGCATCACCCCACCTCACCTTTCCCGTTAAGCAGCCATAGTGTGTTTTCTAAACGTGTGACGCTGTTCTGTTTTGTAATTCAGTTCAAGTGTAGCGGTTTTTACATTCCCTCTATAAGTGATATCTTATGATAAGTGCCTTTTTCTGTGTGACTTATTTCACTTAGAATCGTCGTACCTAAATCTTCTCATCATGCTGCTACTAGCCTTATGATGTTGATTTCATGCCTGAGTGATATTCCATTGTACATAAGGACCACAACTTCTTTATACATTTTTCTCTTTCCTGGGATATTTAAGGTGTAATGAAGTGGAGGTTCTTGTCAACAGAGCAGCCCTAAACTTTGGGGTGCCTGTGTCTTGCTGATTTTTAGTTTTCCCAATTTATACGCCCATGAGTGGTAGTGCCCTATGCTCTCTAAGCTGAGTGTTTTAGATGTTTCAGGACACACCGTACACGTCTCCAGAGTGGCTGTTGGCAATTTACATCCCGCCCATCAGCGTAGCAAGGCTCCCGTTTCTCCATGGCCTGTCCTGCATTTCTGGTTTTGACACTTTATTCAGCATGGCCCTTTTGACCGATGGGAAGCGAGACTTCTTTGTAGCGCTGATTTGCCTTTCCAGGTTGCTTGGTTGGCCAAAAAGGGCGTATGCGTTTTTTCCTGAATATATTCAGGAAAAAACGCATACGCCCTTTTTGGCCAAGGGCATCATGGTCGAGGTTTTGCCGCTTTTCCTGTGCTTTAAAGGCGATTGGAATCTACCTCCTGAAATCTGTTTCCTGCAATTCTGCCTTGCTTTCAAATCCTCCTCGTTGCCTTCCCTCAATATATTTGTGGACGAGAGTTATCATTTCTAACTCTGCAGGTTTGTGAATTGCAGTGCCCCTTAGCTCCATATTTCAACTCGCTTTCTTGGGAGCTGGCCCCAAAAGCACAGGATTGCTTCAGGCCCTATTCTGGTTCCGGGTGTCAGGCTGAGCCTGTGGTTAATTCTTCTTCCTGATGGGAAAATAGAGTGACCTGTGCCTGTCCCCACACCTAGACCTAGTCTCTCATTGGTTCCCCCTCTTCCCGTTCATCCTCAGGACAAATTGCAACCTGTTCGGAACAGGAGGTTAAAGGTGCTCATTCTCCAAGGAGGGAGATTGCTAGTAAAGCGGCTGGAATGGCGAACCCGAGCACAAGGAGATGAGAAATGAGGTGCGTTTTAGAAACCTTTCCCGATCACATGGTGTACCATCTTCTGGGTTTCTCATGCATGTTTTCGATGTAGGAAGATGCCCTTGAAGCTGGAGATTTGGGACCTATGGGATGGGTACCACGCAGTATTACTTTAAAGGGTCTGCGTTTGCTCACCCAACCTCACCAAACCTCTCAGCCCCAAGAGTGTCCACCCTTATGTCTCAATCAGCTGTGGGTCTAGATATGGTCAATCCAGGTGGCATCCCAGCCCCTGAACGAATTTTGTAAGAATTTCTCTCTCTTTCACTGTCTTTGTTTCACGGGTTTTTAAAAGTAATTGATTTTTATAATGGGGTTTAGCTGCTTTTCACTGCTGTTTTTATGGTGCTTTCCACCCACTTGACTCACTTACAGAGAGATATCAATACATAGCTTTGAAGATTCTTCCTAGTCAGATATATTCTTGGGCGGTGAATAGGGGGTTTTTGCGTCCAGTTCACTGAGCAAGGAGTAGGTCTTGTCTATTACATATTGGGTTTATGGAACGCTATCTGAGCTAATTTGAAACCCTTGTTTTATGCGTCACCCCACCTCACCGTTCCCGTTAAGCAGCCATAGTGTGTTTTCTAAACGTGGGACTCTGTTCTGTTTTGTAATTCAGTTCAAGTGTAGCGGTTTTTACATTCCCTCTATAAGTGATATCTTACGATAAGTGTCTTTCTGTGTGACTTATTTCACTTAGAATCGTCGTACCTAAATCCACTCATCATGCTGCTACTAGCCTTATGACGTTGATTTCATGCCTGAGTGATATTCCATTGTACATAAGGACCACAACTTCTTTATCCATTTTTCTCTTTCCTGGGATATTTAAGGTGTAATGAAGTGGAGGTTCTTGTCAACAGAGCAGCCCTAAACTTTGGGGTGCCTGTGTCTTGCTGATTTTTAGTTTTCCCAATTTATACGCCCATGAGTGGAAGTGCCCTATGCTCTCTAAGCTGAGTTTTTTAGATGTTTCAGGACACACCGTACACTTCTCCAGAGTGGCTGTTGGCAATTTACATGCCGCCCATCAGCGTAGCAAGGCTCCTGTTTCTCCATGGCCTGTCCTGCATTTCTGGTTTTGACACTTTATTCAGCATGGCCCTTTTGACCGATGGGAAGCGAGACTTCTTTGTAGCGCTGATTTGCCTTTCCAGGTTGCTTGGTTGGCCAAAAAGGGCGTATGCGTTTTTCCCTGAATATATTCAGGAAAAAACGCATACGCCCTTTTTGGCCAAGGGCATCATGGTCGGGGTTTTGCCGCTTTTCGTGTGCTTTAAAGGCGATTCGAATCTACCTCCTGAAATCTGTTTCCTGCAATTCTGCCTTGCTTTCAAATCCTCTTCGTTGCCTTCCCTCAATATATTTGTGGACGAGAGTTATCGTTTCTAACTCTGCAGGTTTGTGAATTGCAGTGCCCCTGAGCTCCATTTTTCAACTCACTTTCTTGGGAGCTGGCCGCAAAAGTGCAGGATTGCTTCAGGCCCTATTGTGGTTCCGGGCGGCAGGCTGAGCCTGTGGTTAATTCTTCTTCCTGATGGGAAAATAGAGTGACCTGTGCCTGTCCCCACACCTAGACCTAGTCTCTCATTGGTTCCCCCTCTTCCCGTTCATCCTCAGGACAAATTTGCAACCTGTACGGAACAGGAGGTTAAAGGTGCTGATTCTCCAAGGAGGGAGATTGCTAGTAAAGCGGCTGTAATGGCGAGCCCGAGCACAAGGAGATGAGAAATGAGGTGCGTTTTAGAAACCTTTCCCGATCACACGGTGTACCGTCTTCTGGGTTTCTCATGCATGTTTTCGATGTAGGAAGATGCCCTTGAACCTGGAGATTTTGGACCCATGGGATGGGTACCACGCAGTATTACTTTAAAGGGTCTGCGTTTGCTCACCCAACCTCACCAAACCTCTCAGCCCCAAGAGTGTCCACCCTTATGTCTCAATCAGCTGTGGGTCTAGAGATGGCCAATAAAGGTGGCATCCTAGCCCCTGAACGAATTCTGTATGAATTTCTCTCTCTTTCACTGTCTTTGTTTCACGGGTTTTTAAAAGTAATTGATTTTTATAATGGGGTTTAGCTGCTTTTCACTGCTGTGTTTATGCCGCTTTACACCCACTTGACTCACTTACAGAGAGATATCAATACATTGGTTTTAAGAGTCTTACTAGTCAGATATATTCTTGGGCAGTGAACAGGGGGTGTTGAATCCAGTTCACTGAGCAAGGAGTAGGTCTTGTCTGTTACATATTGGGTTTATGGAGCAGTATCTGAGCTAATTTGAAACCCTTGTTTTATGCATCACCCCACCTCACCTTTCCCGTTAAGCAGCCATAGTGTGTTTTCTAAACGTGTGACGCTGTTCTGTTTTGTAATTCAGTTCAAGTGTAGCGGTTTTTACATTCCCTCTATAAGTGATATCTTATGATAAGTGCCTTTTTCTGTGTGACTTATTTCACTTAGAATCGTCGTACCTAAATCTTCTCATCATGCTGCTACTAGCCTTATGATGTTGATTTCATGCCTGAGTGATATTCCATTGTACATAAGGACCACAACTTCTTTATCCATTTTTCTCTTTCCTGGGATATTTAAGGTGTAATGAAGTGGAGGTTCTTGTCAACAGAGCAGCCCTAAACTTTGGGGTGCCTGTGTCTTGCTGATTTTTAGTTTTCCCAATTTATACGCCCATGAGTGGAAGTGCCCTATGCTCTCTATGCTGAGTTTTTTAGAGGTTTCAGGACACACCGTACACTTCTCCAGAGTGGCTGTTGGCAATTTACATCACGCCCATCAGCGTAGCAAGGCTCCCGTTTCTCCATGGCCTGTCCTGCATTTCTGGTTTTGACACTTTATTCAGCATGGCCCTTTTGACCGATGGGAAGCGAGACTTCTTTGTAGCGCTGATTTGCCTTTCCAGGTTGCTTGGTTGGCCAAAAAGGGCGTATGCGTTTTTTCCTGAATATATTCAGGAAAAAACGCATACGCCCTTTTTGGCCAAGGGCATCATGGTCGAGGTTTTGCTGCTTTTCCTGTGCTTTAAAGGCGATTGGAATCTACCTCCTGAAATCTGTTTCCTGCAATTCTGCCTTGCTTTCAAATCCTCTTCGTTGCCTTCCCTCAATATATTTGTGGACGAGAGTTATCATTTCTAACTCTGCAGGTTTGTGAATTGCAGTGCCCCTGAGCTCCATTTTTCAACTCGCTTTCTTGGGAGCTGGCCCCAAAAGCGCAGGATTGCTTCAGGCCCTATTGTGGTTCCGGGCGGCAGGCTGAGCCTGTGGTTAATTCTTCTTCCTGATGGGAAAATAGAGTGACCTGTGCCTGTCCCCACACCTAGACCTAGTCTCTCATTGGTTCCCCCTCTTCCCGTTCATCCTCAGGACAAATTGCAACCTGTACGGAACAGGAGGTTAAAGGTGCTCATTCTCCAAGGAGGGAGATTGCTAGTAAAGCGGCTGGAATGGCGAACCCGAGCACAAGGAGATGAGAAATGAGGTGCGTTTTAGAAATCTTTCCCGATCACATGGTGTACCATCTTCTGGGTTTCTCATGCATGTTTTCGATGTAGGAAGATGCCCTTGAAGCTGGAGATTTGGGACCTATGGGATGGGTACCACGCAGTATTACTTTAAAGGGTCTGCGTTTGCTCACCCAACCTCACCAAACCTCTCAGCCCCAAGAGTGTCCACCCTTATGTCTCAATCAGCTGTGGGTCTAGATATGGTCAATCCAGGTGGCATCCCAGCCCCTGAACGAATTTTGTAAGAATTTCTCTCTCTTTCACTGTCTTTGTTTCACGGGTTTTTAAAAGTAATTGATTTTTATAATGGGGTTTAGCTGCTTTTCACTGCTGTTTTTATGGTGCTTTCCACCCACTTGACTCACTTACAGAGAGATATCAATACATAGCTTTGAAGATTCTTCCTAGTCAGATATATTCTTGGGCGGTGAATAGGGGGTTTTTGCGTCCAGTTCACTGAGCAAGGAGTAGGTCTTGTCTATTACATATTGGGTTTATGGAAAGCTATCTGAGCTAATTTGAAACCCTTGTTTTATGCGTCACCCCACCTCACCGTTCCCGTTAAACAGCCATAGTGTGTTTTCTAAACTTGGGACTCTGTTCTGTTTTGTAATTCAGTTCAAGTGTAGCGGTTTTTACATTCCCTCTATAGGTGATATCTTACGATAAGTGTCTTTCTGTGTGACTTATTTCACTTAGAATCGTCGTACCTAAATCCACTCATCATGCTGCTACTAGCCTTATGACGTTGATTTCATGCCTCAGTGATATTCCATTGTACATAAGGACCACAACTTCTTTATCCATTTTTCTCTTTCCTGGGATATTTAAGGTGTAATGAAGTGGAGGTTCTTGTCAACAGAGCAGCCCTAAACTTTGGGGTGCCTGTGTCTTGCTGATTTTTAGTTTTCCCAATTTATACGCCCATGAGTGGAAGTGCCCTATGCTCTCTAAGCTGAGTTTTTTAGATGTTTCAGGACACACCGTACACTTCTCCAGAGTGGCTGTTGGCAATTTACATCCCGCCCATCAGCGTAGCAAGGCTCCCGTTTCTCCATGGCCTGTCCTGCATTTCTGGTTTTGACACTTTATTCAGCATGGCCCTTTTGACCGATGGGAAGCGAGACTTCTTTGTAGCGCTGATTTGCCTTTCCAGGTTGCTTGGTTGGCCAAAAAGGGCGTATGCGTTTTTTCCTGAATATATTCAGGAAAAAACGCATACGCCCTTTTTGGCCAAGGGCATCATGGTCGAGGTTTTGCCGCTTTTCCTGTGCTTTAAAGGCGATTGGAATCTACCTCCTGAAATCTGTTTCCTGCAATTCTGCCTTGCTTTCAAATCCTCTTCGTTGCCTTCCCTCAATATATTTGTGGACGAGAGTTATCATTTCTAACTCTGCAGGTTTTTGAATTGCAGTGCCCCTTAGCTCCATTTTTCAACTCGCTTTCTTGGGAGCTGGCCCCAAAAGCGCAGGATTACTTCAGGCCCTATTCTGGTTCCGGGCGGCAGGCTGAGCCTGTGCTTAATTCTTCTTCCTGATGGGAAAATAGAGTGACCTGTGCCTGTCCCCACACCTAGACCTAGTCTCTCATTGGTTCCCCCTCTTCCCGTTCATCCTCAGGACAAATTGCAACCTGTACGGAACAGGAGGTTAAAGGTGCTCATTCTCCAAGGAGGGAGATTGCTAGTAAAGCGGCTGGAATGGCGAACCCGAGCACAAGGAGATGAGAAATGAGGTGCGTTTTAGAAATCTTTCCCGATCACATGGTGTACCATCTTCTGGGTTTCTCATGCATGTTTTCGATGTAGGAAGATGCCCTTGAAGCTGGAGATTTGGGACCTATGGGATGGGTACCACGCAGTATTACTTTAAAGGGTCTGCGTTTGCTCACCCAACCTCACCAAACCTCTCAGCCCCAAGAGTGTCCACCCTTATGTCTCAATCAGCTGTGGGTCTAGATATGGTCAATCCAGGTGGCATCACAGCCTCTGAACGAATTTTGTAAGAATTTCTCTCTCTTTCACTGTCTTTGTTTCACGGGTTTTTAAAAGTAATTGATTTTTATAATGGGGTTTAGCTGCTTTTCACTGCTGTTTTTATGGTGCTTTCCACCCACTTGACTCACTTACAGAGAGATATCAATACATAGCTTTGAAGATTCTTCCTAGTCAGATATATTCTTGGGCGGTGAATAGGGGGTTTTTGCGTCCAGTTCACTGAGCAAGGAGTAGGTCTTGTCTATTACATATTGGGTTTATGGAAAGCTATCTGAGCTAATTTGAAACCCTTGTTTTATGCGTCACCCCACCTCACCGTTCCCGTTAAGCAGCCATAGTGTGTTTTCTAAACGTGGGACTCTGTTCTGTTTTGTAATTCAGTTCAAGTGTAGCGGTTTTTACATTCCCTCTATAAGTGATATCTTACGATAAGTGTCTTTCTGTGTGACTTATTTCACTTAGAATCGTCGTACCTAAATCCACTCATCATGCTGCTACTAGCCTTATGACGTTGATTTCATGCCTGAGTGATATTCCATTGTACATAAGGACCACAACTTCTTTATCCATTTTTCTCTTTCCTGGGATATTTAAGGTGTAATGAAGTGGAGGTTCTTGTCAACAGAGCAGCCCTAAACTTTGGGGTGCCTGTGTCTTGCTGATTTTTAGTTTTCCCAATTTATACGCCCATGAGTGGAAGTGCCCTATGCTCTCTAAGCTGAGTTTTTTAGATGTTTCAGGACACACCGTACACTTCTCCAGAGTGGCTGTTGGCAATTTACATGCCGCCCATCAGCGTAGCAAGGCTCCCGTTTCTCCATGGCCTGTCCTGCATTTCTGGTTTTGACACTTTATTCAGCATGGCCCTTTTGACCGATGGGAAGCGAGACTTCTTTGTAGCACTGATTTGCCTTTCCAGGTTGCTTGGTTGGCCAAAAAGGGCGTATGCGTTTTTTCCTGAATATATTCAGGAAAAAACGCATACGCCCTTTTTGGCCAAGGGCATCATGGTCGAGGTTTTGCCGCTTTTCCTGTGCTTTAAAGGCGATTGGAATCTACCTCCTGAAATCTGTTTCCTGCAATTCTGCCTTGCTTTCAAATCCTCTTCGTTGCCTTCCCTCAATATATTTGTGGACGAGAGTTATCATTTCTAACTCTGCAGGTTTGTGAATTGCAGTGCCCCTGAGCTCCATTTTTCAACTCGCTTTCTTGGGAGCTGGCCCCAAAAGCGCAGGATTGCTTCAGGCCCTATTGTGGTTCCGGGCGGCAGGCTGAGCCTGTGGTTAATTCTTCTTCCTGATGGGAAAATAGAGTGACCTGTGCCTGTCCCCACACCTAGACCTAGTCTCTCATTGGTTCCCCCTCTTCCCGTTCATCCTCAGGACAAATTTGCAACCTGTACGGAACAGGAGGTTAAAGGTGCTGATTCTCCAAGGAGGGAGATTGCTAGTAAAGCGGCTGTAATGGCGAGCCCGAGCACAAGGAGATGAGAAATGAGGTGCGTTTTAGAAACCTTTCCCGATCACACGGTGTACCGTCTTCTGGGTTTCTCATGCATGTGTTCGATGTAGAAAGATGCCCTTGAACCTGGAGATTTTGGACCCATGGGATGGGTACCACGCAGTATTACTTTAAAGGGTCTGCCTTTTCTCACCCAACCTCACCAAACCTCTCAGCCCGAAGAGTGTCCACCCTTATGTCTCAATCAGCTGTGGGTCTAGAGATGGTCAATAAAGGTGGCATCCTAGCCCCTGAACGAATTCTGTATGAATTTCTCTCTCTTTCACTGTCTTTGTTTCACGGGTTTTTAAAAGTAATTGATTTTTATAATGGGGTTTAGCTGCTTTTCACTGCTGTGTTTATGCCGCTTTACACCCACTTGACTCACTTACAGAGAGATATCAATACATTGGTTTTAAGAGTCTTACTAGTCAGATATATTCTTGCGTGGTGAACAGGGGGTGTTGAATCCAGTTCACTGAGCAAGGAGTAGGTCTTGTCTGTTACATATTGGGTTTATGGAACAGTATCTGAGCTAATTTGAAACCCTTGTTTTATGCATCAACCCACCTCACCTTTCCCGTTAAGCAGCCATAGTGTGTTTTCTAAACGTGTGACGCTGTTCTGTTTTGTAATTCAGTTCAAGTGTAGCGGTTTTTACATTCCCTCTATAAGTGATATCTTATGATAAGTGCCTTTTTCTGTGTGACTTATTTCACTTAGAATCGTCGTACCTAAATCTTCTCATCATGCTGCTACTAGCCTTATGATGTTGATTTCATGCCTGAGTGATATTCCATTGTACATAAGGACCACAACTTCTTTATCCATTTTTCTCTTTCCTGGGATATTTAAGGTGTAATGAAGTGGAGGTTCTTGTCAACAGAGCAGCCCTAAACTTTGGGGTGCCTGTGTCTTGCTGATTTTTAGTTTTCCCAATTTATACGCCCATGAGTGGTAGTGCCATATGCTCTCTAAGCTGAGTGTTTTAGATGTTTCAGGACACACCGTACACGTCTCCAGAGTGGCTGTTGGCAATTTACATCCCGCCCATCAGCGTAGCAAGGCTCCCGTTTCTCCATGGCCTGTCCTGCATTTCTGGTTTTGACACTTTATTCAGCATGGCCCTTTTGACCGATGGGAAGCGAGACTTCTTTGTAGCGCTGATTTGCCTTTCCAGGTTGCTTGGTTGGCCAAAAAGGGCGTATGCGTTTTTTCCTGAATATATTCAGGAAGAAACGCATACGCCCTTTTTGGCCAAGGGCATCATGGTCGAGGTTTTGCCGCTTTTCCTGTGCTTTAAAGGCGATTGGAATCTACCTCCTGAAATCTGTTTCCTGCAATTCTGCCTTGCTTTCAAATCCTCCTTGTTGCCTTCCCTCAATATATTTGTGGACGAGAGTTATCATTTCTAACTCTGCAGGTTTTTGAATTGCAGTGCCCCTTAGCTCCATATTTCAACTCGCTTTCTTGGGAGCTGGCCCCAAAAGCACAGGATTGCTTCAGGCCCTATTCTGGTTCCAGGCGTCAGGCTGAGCCTGTGGTTAATTCTTCTTCCTGATGGGAAAATAGAGTGACCTGTGCCTGTCCCCACACCTAGACCTAGTCTCTCATTGGTTCCCCCTCTTCCCGTTCATCCTCAGGACAAATTGCAACCTGTACGGAACAGGAGGTTAAAGGTGCTCATTCTCCAAGGAGGGAGATTGCTAGTAAAGCGGCTGGAATGGCGAACCCGAGCACAAGGAGATGAGAAATGAGGTGCGTTTTAGAAATCTTTCCCGATCACATGGTGTACCATCTTCTGGGTTTCTCATGCATGTTTTCGATGTAGGAAGATGCCCTTGAAGCTGGAGATTTGGGACCTATGGGATGGGTACCACGCAGTATTACTTTAAAGGGTCTGCGTTTGCTCACCCAACCTCACCAAACCTCTCAGCCCCAAGAGTGTCCACCCTTATGTCTCAATCAGGTGTGGGTCTAAATATGGTCAATCCAGGTGGCATCACAGCCCATGAACGAATTTTGTAAGAATTTGTCTCTCTTTCACTGTCTTTGTTTCACGGGTTTTTAAAAGTAATTGATTTTTATAATGGGGTTTAGCTGCTTTTCACTGCTGTGTTTATGCCGCTTTACACCCACTTGACTCACTTACAGAGAGATATCAATACATAGCTTTGAAGATTCTTCCTAGTCAGATATATTCTTGGGCGGTGAATAGGGGGTTTTTGCGTCCAGTTCACTGAGCAAGGAGTAGGTCTTGTCTATTACATATTGGGTTTATGGAAAGCTATCTGAGCTAATTTGAAACCCTTGTTTTATGCATCACCCCACCTCAACTTTCCCGTTAAGCAGCCATAGTGTGTTTTCTAAACGTGGGACTCTGTTCTGTTTTGTAATTCAGTTCAAGTGTAGCGGTTTTTACATTCCCTCTATAAGTGATATCTTACGATAAGTGTCTTTCTGTGTGACTTATTTCACTTAGAATCGTCGTACCTAAATCCACTCATCATGCTGCTACTAGCCTTATGAGGTTGATTTCATGACCTGAGTGATATTCCATTGTACATAAGGACTAAAAGTTCTTTATCCATTTTTCTCTTTCCTGGGATATTTAAGGTGTAATGAAGTGGAGGTTCTTGTCAACAGAGCAGCCCTAAACTTTGGGGTGCCTGTGTCTTGCTGATTTTTAGTTTTCCCAATTTATACGCCCATGAGTGGAAGTGCCCTATGCTCTCTAAGCTGAGTTTTTTAGAGGTTTCAGGACACACCGTACACTTCTCCAGAGTGCTGTTGGCAATTTACATCCTGCCCATCAGCGTAGCAAGGCTCCCGTTTCTCCATGGCCTGTCCTGCATTTCTGGTTTTGACACTTTATTCAGCATGGCCCTTTTGACCGATGGGAAGCGAGACTTCTTTGTAGCGCTGATTTGCCTTTCCAGGTTGCTTGGTTGGCCAAAAAGG
Source organism: Balaenoptera borealis (assembly GCF_965194805.1). Classification (NCBI taxonomy): domain Eukaryota; kingdom Metazoa; phylum Chordata; class Mammalia; order Artiodactyla; family Balaenopteridae; genus Balaenoptera; species Balaenoptera borealis. The sequence continues at coordinate 322,652 of NW_028123740.1, read as the reverse complement.
GCGTATGCGTTTTTTCCTGAATATATTCAGGAAGAAACGCATACGCCCTTTTTGGCCAAGGGCATCATGGTCGAGGTTTTGCCGCTTTTCCTGTGCTTTAAAGGCGATTGGAATCTACCTCCTGAAATCTGTTTCCTGCAATTCTGCCTTGCTTTCAAATCCTCTTCGTTGCCTTCCCTCAATATATTTGTGGACGAGAGTTATCATTTCTAACTCTGCAGGTTTGTGAATTGCAGTGCCCCTGAGCTCCATTTTTCAAGTCGCTTTCTTGGGAGCTGGCCGCAATAGCACAGGACTGCTTCAGGCCCTATTGTGGTTCCGGGCGGCAGGCTGAGCCTGTGGTTAATTCTTCTTCCTGATGGGAAAATAGAGTGACCTGTGCCTGTCCCCACACCTAGACCTAGTCTCTCATTGGTTCCCCCTCTTCCCGTTCATCCTCAGGACAAATTGCAACCTGTACGGAACAGGAGGTTAAAGGTGCTCATTCTCCAAGGAGGGAGATTGCTAGTAAAGTGGCTGGAATGGCGAACTCGTGCACAAGGTGATGAGAAATGAGGTGCGTTTTAGAAACCTTTCCCGATCACATGGTGTACCATCTTCTGGGTTTCTCATGCATGTTTTCGGTGTAGGAAGATGCCCTTGAAGCTGGAGATTTGGGACCTATGGGATGGGTACCACGCAGTATTACTTTAAAGGGTCTGCGTTTGCTCACCCAACCTCACCAAACCTCTCAGCCCCAAGAGTGTCCACCCTTATGTCTCAATCAGGTGTGTGTCTAGAGATGGTCAATAAAGGTGGCATCCCAGCCCCTGAACGAATTTTGTAAGAATTTCTCTCTCTTTCACTGTCTTTGTTTCACGGGTTTTTAAAAGTAATTGATTTTTATAATGGGGTTTAGCTGCTTTTCACTGCTGTTTTTATGGTGCTTTCCACCCACTTGACTCACTTACAGAGAGATATCAATACATAGCTTTGAAGATTCTTCCTAGTCAGATATATTCTTGGGCGGTGAATAGGGGGTTTTTGCGTCCAGTTCACTGAGCAAGGAGTAGGTCTTGTCTATTACATATTGGGTTTATGGAAAGCTATCTGAGCTAATTTGAAACCCTTGTTTTATGCGTCACCCCAACTCACCGTTCCCGTTAAGCAGCCATAGTGTGTTTTCTAAACGTGGGACTCTGTTCTCTTTTGTAATTCAGTTCAAGTGTAGCGGTTTTTACATTCCCTCTATAAGTGATATCTTACGATAAGTGTCTTTCTGTGTGACTTATTTCACTTAGAATCGTCGTACCTAAATCCACTCATCATGCTGCTACTAGCCTTATGACGTTGATTTCATGCCTGAGTGATATTGCATTGTACATAAGGACCACAACTTCTTTATCCATTTTTCTCTTTCCTGGGATATTTAAGGTGTAATGAAGTGGAGGTTCTTGTCAACAGAGCAGCCCTAAACTTTGGGGTGCCTGTGTCTTGCTGATTTTTAGTTTTCCCAATTTATACGCCCATGAGTGGAAGTGCCCTATGCTCTCTAAGCTGAGTTTTTTAGATGTTTCAGGACACACCGTACACTTCTCCAGAGTGGCTGTTGGCAATTTACATGCCGCCCATCAGCGTAGCAAGGCTCCCGTTTCTCCATGGCCTGTCCTGCATTTCTGGTTTTGACACTTTATTCAGCATGGCCCTTTTGACCGATGGGAAGCGAGACTTCTTTGTAGCGCTGATTTGCCTTTCCAGGTTGCTTGGTTGGCCAAAAAGGGCGTATGCGTTTTTCCCTGAATATATTCAGGAAAAAACGCATACGCCCTTTTTGGCCAAGGGCATCATGGTCGGGGTTTTGCCGCTTTTCGTGTGCTTTAAAGGCGATTGGAATCTACCTCCTGAAATCTGTTTCCTGCAATTCTGCCTTGCTTTCAAATCCTCTTCGTTGCCTTCCCTCAATATATTTGTGGACGAGAGTTATCGTTTCTAACTCTGCAGGTTTGTGAATTGCAGTGCCCCTGAGCTCCATTTTTCAACTCGCTTTCTTGGGAGCTGGCCCCAAAAGCGCAGGATTGCTTCAGGCCCTATTGTGGTTCCGGGCGGCAGGCTGAGCCTGTGGTTAATTCTTCTTCCTGATGGGAAAATAGAGTGACCTGTGCCTGTCCCCACACCTAGACCTAGTCTCTCATTGGTTCCCCCTCTTCCCGTTCATCCTCAGGACAAATTTGCAACCTGTACGGAACAGGAGGTTAAAGGTGCTGATTCTCCAAGGAGGGAGATTGCTAGTAAAGCGGCTGTAATGGCGAGCCCGAGCACAAGGAGATGAGAAATGAGGTGCGTTTTAGAAACCTTTCCCGATCACACGGTGTACCGTCTTCTGGGTTTCTCATGCATGTGTTCGATGTAGAAAGATGCCCTTGAACCTGGAGATTTTGGACCCATGGGATGGGTACCACGCAGTATTACTTTAAAGGGTCTGCGTTTGCTCACCCAACCTCACCAAACCTCTCAGCCCGAAGAGTGTCCACCCTTATGTCTCAATCAGCTGTGGGTCTAGAGATGGTCAATAAAGGTGGCATCCTAGCCCCTGAACGAATTCTGTATGAATTTCTCTCTCTTTCACTGTCTTTGTTTCACGGGTTTTTAAAAGTAATTGATTTTTATAATGGGGTTTAGCTGCTTTTCACTGCTGTGTTTATGCCGCTTTACACCCACTTGACTCACTTACAGAGAGATATCAATACATTGGTTTTAAGAGTCTTACTAGTCAGATATATTCTTGGGCGGTGAACAGGGGGTGTTGAATCCAGTTCACTGAGCAAGGAGTAGGTCTTGTCTGTTACATATTGGGTTTATGGAACAGTATCTGAGCTAATTTGAAACCCTTGTTTTATGCATCACCCCACCTCACCTTTCCCGTTAAGCAGCCATAGTGTGTTTTCTAAACGTGTGACGCTGTTCTGTTTTGTAATTCAGTTCAAGTGTAGCGGTTTTTACATTCCCTCTATAAGTGATATCTTATGATAAGTGCCTTTTTCTGTGTGACTTATTTCACTTAGAATCGTCGTACCTAAATCTTCTCATCATGCTGCTACTAGCCTTATGATGTTGATTTCATGCCTGAGTGATATTCCATTGTACATAAGGACCACAACTTCTTTATCCATTTTTCTCTTTCCTGGGATATTTAAGGTGTAATGAAGTGGAGGTTCTTGTCAACAGAGCAGCCCTAAACTTTGGGGTGCCTGTGTCTTGCTGATTTTTAGTTTTCCCAATTTATACGCCCATGAGTGGAAGTGCCCTATGCTCTCTATGCTGAGTTTTTTAGAGGTTTCAGGACACACCGTACACTTCTCCAGAGTGGCTGTTGGCAATTTACATCCCGCCCATCAGCGTAGCAAGGCTCCCGTTTCTCCATGGCCTGTCCTGCATTTCTGGTTTTGACACTTTATTCAGCATGGCCCTTTTGACCGATGGGAAGCGAGACTTCTTTGTAGCGCTGATTTGCCTTTCCAGGTTGCTTGGTTGGCCAAAAAGGGCGTATGCGTTTTTTCCTGAATATATTCAGGAAAAAACGCATACGCCCTTTTTGGCCAAGGGCATCATGGTCGAGGTTTTGCTGCTTTTCCTGTGCTTTAAAGGCGATTGGAATCTACCTCCTGAAATCTGTTTCCTGCAATTCTGCCTTGCTTTCAAATCCTCTTCGTTGCCTTCCCTCAATATATTTGTGGACGAGAGTTATCATTTCTAACTCTGCAGGTTTGTGAATTGCAGTGCCCCTGAGCTCCATTTTTCAACTCGCTTTCTTGGGAGCTGGCCCCAAAAGCGCAGGATTGCTTCAGGCCCTATTGTGGTTCCGGGCGGCAGGCTGAGCCTGTGGTTAATTCTTCTTCCTGATGGGAAAATAGAGTGACCTGTGCCTGTCCCCACACCTAGACCTAGTCTCTCATTGGTTCCCCCTCTTCCCGTTCATCCTCAGGACAAATTGCAACCTGTACGGAACAGGAGGTTAAAGGTGCTCATTCTCCAAGGAGGGAGATTGCTAGTAAAGCGGCTGGAATGGCGAACCCGAGCACAAGGAGATGAGAAATGAGGTGCGTTTTAGAAATCTTTCCCGATCACATGGTGTACCATCTTCTGGGTTTCTCATGCATGTTTTCGATGTAGGAAGATGCCCTTGAAGCTGGAGATTTGGGACCTATGGGATGGGTACCACGCAGTATTACTTTAAAGGGTCTGCGTTTGCTCACCCAACCTCACCAAACCTCTCAGCCCCAAGAGTGTCCACCCTTATGTCTCAATCAGCTGTGGGTCTAGATATGGTCAATCCAGGTGGCATCCCAGCCCCTGAACGAATTTTGTAAGAATTTCTCTCTCTTTCACTGTCTTTGTTTCACGGGTTTTTAAAAGTAATTGATTTTTATAATGGGGTTTAGCTGCTTTTCACTGCTGTTTTTATGGTGCTTTCCACCCACTTGACTCACTTACAGAGAGATATCAATACATAGCTTTGAAGATTCTTCCTAGTCAGATATATTCTTGGGCGGTGAATAGGGGGTTTTTGCGTCCAGTTCACTGAGCAAGGAGTAGGTCTTGTCTATTACATATTGGGTTTATGGAAAGCTATCTGAGCTAATTTGAAACCCTTGTTTTATGCGTCACCCCACCTCACCGTTCCCGTTAAACAGCCATAGTGTGTTTTCTAAACTTGGGACTCTGTTCTGTTTTGTAATTCAGTTCAAGTGTAGCGGTTTTTACATTCCCTCTATAGGTGATATCTTACGATAAGTGTCTTTCTGTGTGACTTATTTCACTTAGAATCGTCGTACCTAAATCCACTCATCATGCTGCTACTAGCCTTATGACGTTGATTTCATGCCTCAGTGATATTCCATTGTACATAAGGACCACAACTTCTTTATCCATTTTTCTCTTTCCTGGGATATTTAAGGTGTAATGAAGTGGAGGTTCTTGTCAACAGAGCAGCCCTAAACTTTGGGGTGCCTGTGTCTTGCTGATTTTTAGTTTTCCCAATTTATACGCCCATGAGTGGAAGTGCCCTATGCTCTCTAAGCTGAGTTTTTTAGATGTTTCAGGACACACCGTACACTTCTCCAGAGTGGCTGTTGGCAATTTACATCCCGCCCATCAGCGTAGCAAGGCTCCCGTTTCTCCATGGCCTGTCCTGCATTTCTGGTTTTGACACTTTATTCAGCATGGCCCTTTTGACCGATGGGAAGCGAGACTTCTTTGTAGCGCTGATTTGCCTTTCCAGGTTGCTTGGTTGGCCAAAAAGGGCGTATGCGTTTTTTCCTGAATATATTCAGGAAAAAACGCATACGCCCTTTTTGGCCAAGGGCATCATGGTCGAGGTTTTGCCGCTTTTCCTGTGCTTTAAAGGCGATTGGAATCTACCTCCTGAAATCTGTTTCCTGCAATTCTGCCTTGCTTTCAAATCCTCTTCGTTGCCTTCCCTCAATATATTTGTGGACGAGAGTTATCATTTCTAACTCTGCAGGTTTTTGAATTGCAGTGCCCCTTAGCTCCATTTTTCAACTCGCTTTCTTGGGAGCTGGCCCCAAAAGCGCAGGATTACTTCAGGCCCTATTCTGGTTCCGGGCGGCAGGCTGAGCCTGTGCTTAATTCTTCTTCCTGATGGGAAAATAGAGTGACCTGTGCCTGTCCCCACACCTAGACCTAGTCTCTCATTGGTTCCCCCTCTTCCCGTTCATCCTCAGGACAAATTGCAACCTGTACGGAACAGGAGGTTAAAGGTGCTCATTCTCCAAGGAGGGAGATTGCTAGTAAAGCGGCTGGAATGGCGAACCCGAGCACAAGGAGATGAGAAATGAGGTGCGTTTTAGAAATCTTTCCCGATCATATGGTGTACCATCTTCTGGGTTTCTCATGCATGTTTTCGATGTAGGAAGATGCCCTTGAAGCTGGAGATTTGGGACCTATGGGATGGGTACCACGCAGTATTACTTTAAAGGGTCTGCGTTTGCTCACCCAACCTCACCAAACCTCTCAGCCCCAAGAGTGTCCACCCTTATGTCTCAATCAGCTGTGGGTCTAGATATGGTCAATCCAGGTGGCATCACAGCCTCTGAACGAATTTTGTAAGAATTTCTCTCTCTTTCACTGTCTTTGTTTCACGGGTTTTTAAAAGTAATTGATTTTTATAATGGGGTTTAGCTGCTTTTCACTGCTGTTTTTATGGTGCTTTCCACCCACTTGACTCACTTACAGAGAGATATCAATACATAGCTTTGAAGATTCTTCCTAGTCAGATATATTCTTGGGCGGTGAATAGGGGGTTTTTGCGTCCAGTTCACTGAGCAAGGAGTAGGTCTTGTCTATTACATATTGGGTGTATGGAAAGCTATCTGAGCTAATTTGAAACCCTTGTTTTATGCGTCACCCCACCTCACCGTTCCCGTTAAGCAGCCATAGTGTGTTTTCTAAACGTGGGACTCTGTTCTGTTTTGTAATTCAGTTCAAGTGTAGCGGTTTTTACATTCCCTCTATAAGTGATATCTTACGATAAGTGTCTTTCTGTGTGACTTATTTCACTTAGAATCGTCGTACCTAAATCCACTCATCATGCTGCTACTAGCCTTATGACGTTGATTTCATGCCTGAGTGATATTCCATTGTACATAAGGACCACAACTTCTTTATCCATTTTTCTCTTTCCTGGGATATTTAAGGTGTAATGAAGTGGAGGTTCTTGTCAACAGAGCAGCCCTAAACTTTGGGGTGCCTGTGTCTTGCTGATTTTTAGTTTTCCCAATTTATACGCCCATGAGTGGAAGTGCCCTATGCTCTCTAAGCTGAGTTTTTTAGATGTTTCAGGACACACCGTACACTTCTCCAGAGTGGCTGTTGGCAATTTACATGCCGCCCATCAGCGTAGCAAGGCTCCCGTTTCTCCATGGCCTGTCCTGCATTTCTGGTTTTGACACTTTATTCAGCATGGCCCTTTTGACCGATGGGAAGCGAGACTTCTTTGTAGCACTGATTTGCCTTTCCAGGTTGCTTGGTTGGCCAAAAAGGGCGTATGCGTTTTTTCCTGAATATATTCAGGAAAAAACGCATACGCCCTTTTTGGCCAAGGGCATCATGGTCGAGGTTTTGCCGCTTTTCCTGTGCTTTAAAGGCGATTGGAATCTACCTCCTGAAATCTGTTTCCTGCAATTCTGCCTTGCTTTCAAATCCTCTTCGTTGCCTTCCCTCAATATATTTGTGGACGAGAGTTATCGTTTCTAACTCTGCAGGTTTGTGAATTGCAGTGCCCCTGAGCTCCATTTTTCAACTCGCTTTCTTGGGAGCTGGCCCCAAAAGCGCAGGATTGCTTCAGGCCCTATTGTGGTTCCGGGCGGCAGGCTGAGCCTGTGGTTAATTCTTCTTCCTGATGGGAAAATAGAGTGACCTGTGCCTGTCCCCACACCTAGACCTAGTCTCTCATTGGTTCCCCCTCTTCCCGTTCATCCTCAGGACAAATTTGCAACCTGTACGGAACAGGAGGTTAAAGGTGCTGATTCTCCAAGGAGGGAGATTGCTAGTAAAGCGGCTGTAATGGCGAGCCCGAGCACAAGGAGATGAGAAATGAGGTGCGTTTTAGAAACCTTTCCCGATCACACGGTGTACCGTCTTCTGGGTTTCTCATGCATGTGTTCGATGTAGAAAGATGCCCTTGAACCTGGAGATTTTGGACCCATGGGATGGGTACCACGCAGTATTACTTTAAAGGGTCTGCGTTTGCTCACCCAACCTCACCAAACCTCTCAGCCCGAAGAGTGTCCACCCTTATGTCTCAATCAGCTGTGGGTCTAGAGATGGTCAATAAAGGTGGCATCCTAGCCCCTGAACGAATTCTGTATGAATTTCTCTCTCTTTCACTGTCTTTGTTTCACGGGTTTTTAAAAGTAATTGATTTTTATAATGGGGTTTAGCTGCTTTTCACTGCTGTGTTTATGCCGCTTTACACCCACTTGACTCACTTACAGAGAGATATCAATACATTGGTTTTAAGAGTCTTACTAGTCAGATATATTCTTGGGCGGTGAACAGGGGGTGTTGAATCCAGTTCACTGAGCAAGGAGTAGGTCTTGTCTGTTACATATTGGGTTTATGGAACAGTATCTGAGCTAATTTGAAACCCTTGTTTTATGCATCACCCCACCTCACCTTTCCCGTTAAGCAGCCATAGTGTGTTTTCTAAACGTGTGACGCTGTTCTGTTTTGTAATTCAGTTCAAGTGTAGCGGTTTTTACATTCCCTCTATAAGTGATATCTTATGATAAGTGCCTTTTTCTGTGTGACTTATTTCACTTAGAATCGTCGTACCTAAATCTTCTCATCATGCTGCTACTAGCCTTATGATGTTGATTTCATGCCTGAGTGATATTCCATTGTACATAAGGACCACAACTTCTTTATACATTTTTCTCTTTCCTGGGATATTTAAGGTGTAATGAAGTGGAGGTTCTTGTCAACAGAGCAGCCCTAAACTTTGGGGTGCCTGTGTCTTGCTGATTTTTAGTTTTCCCAATTTATACGCCCATGAGTGGTAGTGCCCTATGCTCTCTAAGCTGAGTGTTTTAGATGTTTCAGGACACACCGTACACGTCTCCAGAGTGGCTGTTGGCAATTTACATCCCGCCCATCAGCGTAGCAAGGCTCCCGTTTCTCCATGGCCTGTCCTGCATTTCTGGTTTTGACACTTTATTCAGCATGGCCCTTTTGACCGATGGGAAGCGAGACTTCTTTGTAGCGCTGATTTGCCTTTCCAGGTTGCTTGGTTGGCCAAAAAGGGCGTATGCGTTTTTTCCTGAATATATTCAGGAAAAAACGCATACGCCCTTTTTGGCCAAGGGCATCATGGTCGAGGTTTTGCCGCTTTTCCTGTGCTTTAAAGGCGATTGGAATCTACCTCCTGAAATCTGTTTCCTGCAATTCTGCCTTGCTTTCAAATCCTCCTCGTTGCCTTCCCTCAATATATTTGTGGACGAGAGTTATCATTTCTAACTCTGCAGGTTTGTGAATTGCAGTGCCCCTTAGCTCCATATTTCAACTCGCTTTCTTGGGAGCTGGCCCCAAAAGCACAGGATTGCTTCAGGCCCTATTCTGGTTCCGGGTGTCAGGCTGAGCCTGTGGTTAATTCTTCTTCCTGATGGGAAAATAGAGTGACCTGTGCCTGTCCCCACACCTAGACCTAGTCTCTCATTGGTTCCCCCTCTTCCCGTTCATCCTCAGGACAAATTGCAACCTGTACGGAACAGGAGGTTAAAGGTGCTCATTCTCCAAGGAGGGAGATTGCTAGTAAAGCGGCTGGAATGGCGAACCCGAGCACAAGGAGATGAGAAATGAGGTGCGTTTTAGAAACCTTTCCCGATCACATGGTGTACCATCTTCTGGGTTTCTCATGCATGTTTTCGATGTAGGAAGATGCCCTTGAAGCTGGAGATTTGGGACCTATGGGATGGGTACCACGCAGTATTACTTTAAAGGGTCTGCGTTTGCTCACCCAACCTCACCAAACCTCTCAGCCCCAAGAGTGTCCACCCTTATGTCTCAATCAGCTGTGGGTCTAGATATGGTCAATCCAGGTGGCATCCCAGCCCCTGAACGAATTTTGTAAGAATTTCTCTCTCTTTCACTGTCTTTGTTTCACGGGTTTTTAAAAGTAATTGATTTTTATAATGGGGTTTAGCTGCTTTTCACTGCTGTTTTTATGGTGCTTTCCACCCACTTGACTCACTTACAGAGAGATATCAATACATAGCTTTGAAGATTCTTCCTAGTCAGATATATTCTTGGGCGGTGAATAGGGGGTTTTTGCGTCCAGTTCACTGAGCAAGGAGTAGGTCTTGTCTATTACATATTGGGTTTATGGAACGCTATCTGAGCTAATTTGAAACCCTTGTTTTATGCGTCACCCCACCTCACCGTTCCCGTTAAGCAGCCATAGTGTGTTTTCTAAACGTGGGACTCTGTTCTGTTTTGTAATTCAGTTCAAGTGTAGCGGTTTTTACATTCCCTCTATAAGTGATATCTTACGATAAGTGTCTTTCTGTGTGACTTATTTCACTTAGAATCGTCGTACCTAAATCCACTCATCATGCTGCTACTAGCCTTATGACGTTGATTTCATGCCTGAGTGATATTCCATTGTACATAAGGACCACAACTTCTTTATCCATTTTTCTCTTTCCTGGGATATTTAAGGTGTAATGAAGTGGAGGTTCTTGTCAACAGAGCAGCCCTAAACTTTGGGGTGCCTGTGTCTTGCTGATTTTTAGTTTTCCCAATTTATACGCCCATGAGTGGAAGTGCCCTATGCTCTCTAAGCTGAGTTTTTTAGATGTTTCAGGACACACCGTACACTTCTCCAGAGTGGCTGTTGGCAATTTACATGCCGCCCATCAGCGTAGCAAGGCTCCCGTTTCTCCATGGCCTGTCCTGCATTTCTGGTTTTGACACTTTATTCAGCATGGCCCTTTTGACCGATGGGAAGCGAGACTTCTTTGTAGCGCTGATTTGCCTTTCCAGGTTGCTTGGTTGGCCAAAAAGGGCGTATGCGTTTTTCCCTGAATATATTCAGGAAAAAACGCATACGCCCTTTTTGGCCAAGGGCATCATGGTCGGGGTTTTGCCGCTTTTCGTGTGCTTTAAAGGCGATTCGAATCTACCTCCTGAAATCTGTTTCCTGCAATTCTGCCTTGCTTTCAAATCCTCTTCGTTGCCTTCCCTCAATATATTTGTGGACGAGAGTTATCATTTATAACTCTGCAGGTTTGTGAATTGCAGTGCCCCTGAGCTCGATTTTTCAACTCGCTTTTTTGGGAGCTGGCGGCAAAAGCACAGGATTGCTTCAGGCCCTATTGTGGTTCCGGGCGGCAGGCTGAGCCTGTGGTTAATTCTTCTTCCTGATGGGAAAATAGAGTGACCTGTGCCTGTCCCCACACCTAGACCTAGTCTCTCATTGGTTCCCCCTCTTCCCGTTCATCCTCAGGACAAATTTGCAACCTGTACGGAACAGGAGGTTAAAGGTGCTGATTCTCCAAGGAGGGAGATTGCTAGTAAAGCGGCTGTAATGGCGAGCCCGAGCACAAGGAGATGAGAAATGAGGTGCGTTTTAGAAACCTTTCCCGATCACACGGTGTACCGTCTTCTGGGTTTCTCATGCATGTGTTCGATGTAGAAAGATGCCCTTGAACCTGGAGATTTTGGACCCATGGGATGGGTACCACGCAGTATTACTTTAAAGGGTCTGCGTTTGCTCACCCAACCTCACCAAACCTCTCAGCCCGAAGAGTGTCCACCCTTATGTCTCAATCAGCTGTGGGTCTAGAGATGGTCAATAAAGGTGGCATCCTAGCCCCTGAACGAATTCTGTATGAATTTCTCTCTCTTTCACTGTCTTTGTTTCACGGGTTTATAAAAGTAATTGATTTTTATAATGGGGTTTAGCTGCTTTTCACTGCTGTGTTTATGCCGCTTTACACCCACTTGACTCACTTACAGAGAGATATCAATACATTGGTTTTAAGAGTCTTACTAGTCAGATATATTCTTGGGCGGTGAACAGGGGGTGTTGAATCCAGTTCACTGAGCAAGGAGTAGGTCTTGTCTGTTACATATTGGGTTTATGGAACAGTATCTGAGCTAATTTGATACCCTTGTTTTATGCATCACCCCACCTCACCTTTCCCGTTAAGCAGCCATAGTGTGTTTTCTAAACGTGTGACGCTGTTCTGTTTTGTAATTCAGTTCAAGTGTAGCGGTTTTTACATTCCCTCTATAAGTGATATCTTATGATAAGTGCCTTTTTCTGTGTGACTTATTTCACTTAGAATCGTCGTACCTAAATCTTCTCATCATGCTGCTACTAGCCTTATGATGTTGATTTCATGCCTGAGTGATATTCCATTGTACATAAGGACCACAACTTCTTTATCCATTTTTCTCTTTCCTGGGATATTTAAGGTGTAATGAAGTGGAGGTTCTTGTCAACAGAGCAGCCCTAAACTTTGGGGTGCCTGTGTCTTGCTGATTTTTAGTTTTCCCAATTTATACGCCCATGAGTGGAAGTGCCCTATGCTCTCTAAGCTGAGTTTTTTAGGTGTTTCAGGACACACCGTACACTTCTCCAGAGTGGCTGTTGGCAATTTACATCCCGCCCATCAGCGTAGCAAGGCTTCCTTTTCTCCATGGCCTGTCCTGCATTTCTGGTTTTGACACTTTATTCAGCATGGCCCTTTTGACCGATGGGAAGCGAGACTTCTTTGTAGCGCTGATTTGCCTTTCCAGGTTGCTTGGTTGGCCAAAAAGGGCGTATGCGTTTTTTCCTGAATATATTCAGGAAAAAACGCATACGCCCTTTTTGGCCAAGGGCATCATGGTCGATGTTTTGCCGCTTTTCCTGTGCTTTAAAGGCGATTCGAATCTACCTCCTGAAATCTGTTTCCTGCAATTCTGCCTTGCTTTCAAATCCTCTTCGTTGCCTTCCCTCAATATATTTGTGGACGAGAGTTATCGTTTCTAACTCTGCAGGTTTGTGAATTGCAGTGCCCCTGAGCTCCATTTTTCAACTCGCTTTCTTGGGAGCTGGCCGCAAAAGCGCAGGATTGCTTCAGGCCCTATTGTGGTTCCGGGCGGCAGGCTGAGCCTGTGGTTAATTCTTCTTCCTGATGGGAAAATAGAGTGACCTGTGCCTGTCCCCACACCTAGACCTAGTCTCTCATTGGTTCCCCCTCTTCCCGTTCATCCTCAGGACAAATTTGCAACCTGTACGGAACAGGAGGTTAAAGGTGCTCATTCTCCAAGGAGGGAGATTGCTAGTAAAGCGGCTGTAATGGCGAGCCCGAGCACAAGGAGATGAGAAATGAGGTGCGTTTTAGAAACCTTTCCCGATCACACGGTGTACCGTCTTCTGGGTTTCTCATGCATGTTTTCGATGTAGGAAGATGCCCTTGAACCTGGAGATTTTGGACCCATGGGATGGGTACCACGAAGTACTACTTTAAAGGGTCTGCGTTTGCTCACCCAACCTCACCAAACCTCTCAGCCCCAAGAGTGTCCACCCTTATGTCTCAATCAGCTGTGGGTCTAGAGATGGTCACTAAAGGTGGCATCCCAGCCCCTGAACGAATTCTCTATGAATTTCTCTCTCTTTCACTGTCTTTGTTTCACGGGTTTTTAAAAGTAATTGATTTTTATAATGGGGTTTAGCTGCTTTTCACTGCTGTGTTTATGCCGCTTTACACCCACTTGACTCACTTACAGAGAGATATCAATACATTGGTTTTAAGAATCTTACTAGTCAGATATATTCTTGGGCGGTGAACAGGGGGTGTTGAATCCAGTTCACTGAGCAAGGAGTAGGTCTTGTCTGTTACATATTTGGTTTATGGAACAGTATCTGAGCTAATTTGGAAGCCTTGTTTTATGCATCACCCCTCCTCACCTTTCCCGTTAAGCAGCCATAATGTGTTTTCTAAACGTGTGACGCTGTTCTGTTTTGTAATTCAGTTCAAGTGTAGCGGTTTTTACATTCCCTGTATTAGTGATATCTTATGATAAGTGCCTTTTTCTGTGTGACTTATTTCACTTAGAATCGTCGTACCTAAATCTTCTCATCATGCTGCTACTAGCCTTATGATGTTGATTTCATTGCTGAGTGATATGCCATTATACATATGGACCACAACTTCTTTATCCATTTTTCTATTGCCTGGGATATTTAAGGTGTAACGAAGTGGAGGTTCTTGTCAACAGAGCAGCCCTAAACTTTGGGGTGCCTGTGTCTTGCTGATTTTTCATTTTCCCAATTTATACGCCCATGACTGGAAGTGCCCTATGCTCTCTAAGCTGAGTTTTTTAGATGTTTCAGGACACACCGTACACTTCTCCAGAGTGGCTGTTGGCAATTTACCTCCCACCCATCAGCGTAGCAAGGCTCCCGTTTCTCCATGGCCTGTCCTGCATTTCTGGTTTTGATACTTTATTCAGCATGGCCCTTTTGACCGATGGGAAGCGAGACTTCTTTGTAGCGCTGATTTGCCTTTCCAGGTTGCTTGTTTGGCCAAAAAGGGCGTATGCGTTTTTTCCTGAATATATTCAGGAAAAAACGCATACGCCCTTTTTGGCCAAGGGCATCATGGTCGAGGTTTTGCCGCTTTTCCTGAGCTTTAAAGGCGATTCGACTCTACCTCCTGAAATCTGTTTCCTGCTATTCTGCCTTGCTTTCAAATCCTCTTCGTTGCCTTCCCTCAATATATTTGTGGACGAGAGTTATCATTTCTAACTCTGCAGGTTTGTGAATTGCAGTGCCCCTGAGCTCCATTTTTCAACTCGCTTTCTTCGGAGCTGGCCGCAAAAGCGCAGGATTGCTTCAGGCCCTATTCTGGTTCCGGGCGGCAGGCTGAGCCTGTGGTTAATTCTTCTTCCTGATGGGAAAATAGAGTGACCTGTGCCTGTCCCAACACCTAGAGCTAGTCTCTCACTGGTTCCCCCTCTTCCCGTTCATCCTCAGGACAAATTGCAACCTGTACGGAACAGGAGGTTAAAGGTGCTGATTCTCGAAGGAGGGAGATTGCTAGTAAAGCGGCTGTAATGGCCAACCCGAGCACAAGGAGATGAGAAATGAGGTGCGTTTTAGAAACCTTTCCCGATCACACCGTGTACCATCTTCCGAGTTTCTCATGCATGTTTTCGATGTAGGAAGATGCCCTTGAACCTGGAGATTTTGGACCCATGGGATGGGTACCACGCAGTATTACTTTAAAGGGTCTGCGTTTGCTCACCCAACCTCACCAAACCTCTCAGCCCCAAGAGTGTCCACCCTTATGTCTCAATCTGCTGTGGGTCTAGAGATGGTCTATCCAGGTGGCATCACAGCCCCTGAACGAATTTTGTAAGAATTTCTCTCTCTTTCACTGTCTTTGTTTCACGGGTTTTTAAAAGTCATTGATTTTTATAATGGGGTTTAGCTGCTTTTCACTGGTGTGTTTATGCCGCTTTACACCCACTTGACTCACTTACAGAGGGATATCAATACATTGGTTTTAAAATTCTTACTAGTCAGATATATTCTTGGGCGGTGAACAGGGGGTGTTTAGTCCACTTCACTGAGCAAGGAGTAGGTCTTGTCTATTACATATTGGGTTTATGGAACGGTATCTGAGCTAATTTGAAACCCTTGTTTTATGCATCACCCCACCTCACCTTTCCCGTTAAGCAGCCATAGTGTGTCTTCTAAACGTGTGACGCTGTTCTGTTTTGTAATTCAGTTCAAGTGTAGCGGTTTTTACATTCCCTCTCTAAGTGATATCTTATGATAAGTGTCTTTTTCTGTGTGACTTATTTCACTTAGAATCGTCGTACCTAAATCCTCTCATCATGCTGCTACTAGCCTTATGACGTTAATTTCATGGCTGAGTGATATGCCATTGTACATAAGGACCACAACTTCCTTATCCATTTTTCTCTTTCCTTTGAGATTTAAGGTGTAACGAAGTGGAGGTTCTTGTCAACAGAGCAGCCCTAAACTTTGGGGTGCCTGTGTCTTGCTGATTTTTAGTTTTCCCAATTTATACGCCCATGAGTGGAAGTGCCCTATGCTCTCTAAGCTGAGTTTTTTAGATGTTTCAGGACACCCCGTACTCTTCTCCAGAGTGGCTGTTGGCAATTTACATCCCGCCCATCAGCGTAGCAAGGCTCCCGTTTCTCCATGGCCTGTCCTGCATTTCTGGTTTTGACACTTTATTCAGCATGGCCCTTTTGACCGATGGGAAGCGAGACTTCTTTGTAGCGCTGATTTGCCTTTCCAGGTTGCTTGGTTGGCCAAAAAGGGCGTATGCGTTTTTTCCTGAATATATTCAGGAAAAAACGCATACGCCCTTTTTGGCCAAGGGCATCATGGTCGAGGTTTTGCCGCTTTTCCTGTGCTTTAAAGGCGATTCGAATCTACCTCCTGAAATCTGTTTCCTGCAATTCTGCCTTGCTTTCAAATCCTCTTCGTTGCCTTCCCTCAATATATTTGTGGACGAGAGTTATCATTTATAACTCTGCAGGTTCGTGAATTGCAGTGCCCCTGAGCTCGATTTTTCAACTCGCTTTTTTGGGAGCTGGCGGCAAAAGCACAGGATTGCTTCAGGCCCTGTTCTGCTTCCGGGCGGCAGGCTGAACCTGTGGTTATTTCTTCTTCCTGATGGGAAAATAGAGTGACCTGTGCCTGTCCCCACACCTACACCTAGTCTCTCATTGGTTCCCCCTCTTCCCGTTCATCCTCAGGACAAATTTGCAACCTGTACAGAACAGGAGGTTAAAGGTGCTCATTCTCCAAGGAGGGAGATTGCTAGTAAAGCTGCTGTAATGGCGAGCCCGAGCACAAGGAGATGAGAAATGAGGTGCGATTTAGAAATCTGTCCCGATCACACGGTGTACCATCTTCTGGGTTTCTCATGCATGTTTTCGATGTAGGAAGATGCCCTTGAACCTGGAGATTTTGGACCCATGGGATGGGTACCACGCAGTATTACTTTAAAGGGTCTGCATTTGCTCACCCAACCTCACCAAACCTCTCAGCCCGAAGAGTGTCCACCCTTTTGTCTCAATCAGCTGTGGGTCTAGAGATGGCCAATAAAGGTGGCATCCCAGCCCCTGAACGAATTTTGTAAGAATTTCTCTCTCTTTCACTGTCTTTGTTTCACGGGTTTTTAAAAGTAATTGATTTTTATAATGGGGTTTAGCTGCCTTTCACTGCTGTGTTTATGCCGCTTTACACCCACTTGACTCACTTACAGAGGGATATCAATACATTGGTTTTAAGATTCTTACTAGTCAGATATATTCTTGGGCGGTGAACAGGGGGTGTTGAGTCCAGTTCACTGAGCAAGGAGTAGGTCTTGTCTATTACATATTGGGTTTATGGAACGATATCTGAGCTAATTTGAAACCCTTGTTTTATGCATCACCCCACCTCACCTTTCCCTTTAAGCAGCCATAGTGTGTCTTCTAAACGTGTGACGCTGTTCTGTTTTGTAATTCAGTTCAAGTGTAGCGGTTTTTACATTCCCTCTCTAAGTGATATCTTATGATAAGTGTCTTTTTCTGTGTGACTTATTTCACTTAGAATCGTCGTACCTAAATCCTCTCATCATGCTGCTACTAGCCTTATGACGTTAATTTCATGGCTGAGTGATATGCCATTGTACATAAGGACCACAACTTCCTTATCCATTTTTCTCTTTCCTGGGATATTTAAGGTGTAACGAAGTGGAGGTTCTTGTCAACAGAGCAGCCCTAAACTTTGGGGTGCCTGTGTCTTGCTGATTTTTAGTTTTCCCAATTTATACGCCCATGAGTGGAAGTGCCCTATGCTCTCTAAGCTGAGTTTTTTAGGTGTTTCAGGACACACCGTACACTTCTCCAGAGTGGCTGTTGGCAATTTACATCCCACCCATCAGCGTAGCAAGGCTCCCGTTTCTCCATGGCCTGTCCTGCATTTCTGGTTTTGACACTTTATTCAGCATGGCCCTTTTGACCGATGGGAAGCGAGACTTCTTTGTAGCACTGATTTGCCTTTCCAGGTTGCTTGGTTGGCCAAAAAGGGCGTATGCGTTTTTTCCTGAATATATTCAGGAAAAAACGCATACGCCCTTTTTGGCCAAGGGCATCATGGTCGAGGTTTTGCCGCTTTTCCTGTGCTTTAAAGGCGATTCGACTCTACCTCCTGAAATCAGTTTCCTGCAATTCTGCTATGCTTTCAAATCCTCTTCGTTGCCTTCCCTCAATATATTTGTGGACGAGAGTTATCATTTCTAACTCTGCAGGTTTGTGAATTGCAGTGCCCCTGAGCTCGATTTTTCAACTCGCTTTTTTGGGAGCTGGCCGCAAAAGCACAGGATTGCTTCAGGCCCTGTTCTGCTTCCGGGCGGCAGGCTGAGCCTGTCGTTAATCCTTCTTCCTGATGGGAAAATAGAGTGACATGTGGCTGTCCCAACACCTAGAGCTAGTCTCTCATTGGTTCCCCCTCTTCCCGTTTATCCTCAGGACAAATTGCAACCTGTTCGGAACAGAAGGTTAAAGGGGCTGATTCTCCAAGGAGGGAGATTGCTAGTAAAGCGGCTGTAATGGCCAACCCGAGCACAAGGAGATGAGAAATGAGGTGCGTTTTAGAAACCTTTCCCGATCACACGGTGTACCATCTTCTGGGTTTCTCATGCATGTTTTCGATGTAGGAAGATGCCCTTGAACCTGGAGATTTTGGACCCATGGGATGGGTACCACGCAATATTACGTTACAGGGTCTGCGTTTTCTCACCCAACCTCAGCAAACCTCTCAGCCCCAAGAGTGTCCACCCTTATGACTCAATCAGCTGTGGGTCTAGAGATGGTCAATAAAGGTGGCATCCCAGCCCCTGAACGAATTCTGTATGAATTTCTCTCTCTTTCACTGTCTTTGTTTCACGGGTTTATAAAAGTAATTGATTTTTATAATGGGGTTTAGCTGCTTTTCACTGCTGTGTTTATGCCGCTTTACACCCACTTGACTCACTTACAGAGAGATATCAATACATTGGTTTTAAGAGTCTTACTAGTCAGATATATTCTTGGGCGGTGAACAGGGGGTGTTGAATCCAGTTCACTGAGCAAGGAGTAGGTCTTGTCTGTTACATATTGGGGTTATGGAACAGTATCTGAGCTAATTTGATACCCTTGTTTTATGCATCACCCCACCTCACCTTTCCCGTTAAGCAGCCATAGTGTGTTTTCTAAACGTGTGACGCTGTTCTGTTTTGTAATTCAGTTCAAGTGTAGCGGTTTTTACATTCCCTCTATAAGTGATATCTTATGATAAGTGCCTTTTTCTGTGTGACTTATTTCACTTAGAATCGTCGTACCTAAATCTTCTCATCATGCTGCTACTAGCCTTATGATGTTGATTTCATTGCTGAGTGATATGCCATTATACATATGGACCACAACTTCTTTATCCATTTTTCTCTTTCCTTGGATATTTAAGGTGTAACGAAGTGGAGGTTCTTGTCAACAGAGCAGCCCTAAACTTTGGGGTGCCTGTGTCTTGCTGATTTTTAGTTTTCCCAATTTATACGCCCATGAGTGGAAGTGCCCTATGCTCTCTAAGCTGAGTTTTTTAGGTGTTTCAGGACACACCGTACACTTCTCCAGAGTGGCTGTTGGCAATTTACATCCCGCCCATCAGCGTAGCAAGGCTCCCGTTTCTCCATGGCCTGTCCTGCATTTCTGGTTTTGACACTTTATTCAGCATGGCCCTTTTGACCGATGGGAAGCGAGACTTCTTTGTAGCGCTGATTTGCCTTTCCAGGTTGCTTGGTTGGCCAAAAAGGGCGTATGCGTTTTTTCCTGAATATATTCAGGAAAAAACGCATACGCCCTTTTTGGCCAAGGGCATCATGGTCGAGGTTTTGCCGCTTTTCCTGTGCTTTAAAGGCGATTCGAATCTACCTCCTGAAATCTGTTTCCTGCAATTCTGCCTTGCTTTCAAATCCTCTTCGTTGCCTTCCCTCAATATATTTGTGGACGAGAGTTATCATTTCTAACTCTGCAGGTTTGTGAATTGCAGTGCCCCTGAGCTCCATTTTTCAACTCGCTTTCTTGGGAGCTGGCCGCAAAAGCGCAGGATTGCTTCAGGCCCTATTGTGCTTCCGGGCGGCAGGCTGAGCCTGTGGTTAATTCTTCTTCCTGATGGGAAAATAGAGTGACCTGTGCCTGTCCCCACACCTAGACCTAGTCTCTCATTGGTTCCCCCTCTTCCCGTTCATCCTCAGGACAAATTTGCAACCTGTACGGAACATGAGGTTAAAGGTGCTCATTCTCCAAGGAGGGAGATTGCTAGTAAAGCGGCTGTAATGGCGAGCCCGAGCACAAGGAGATGAGAAATGAGGTGCGTTTTAGAATCCTTTCCCGATCACACGGTGTACCGTCTTCTGGGTTTCTCATGCATGTTTTCGATGTAGGAAGATGCCCTTGAACCTGGAGATTTTGGACCCATGGGATGGGTACCACGAAGTACTACTTTAAAGGGTCTGCGTTTGCTCACCCAACCTCACCAAACCTCTCAGCCCCAAGAGTGTCCACCCTTATGTCTCAATCAGCTGTGGGTCTAGAGATGGTCACTAAAGGTGGCATCCCAGCCCCTGAACGAATTCTCTATGAATTTCTCTCTCTTTCACTGTCTTTGTTTCACGGGTTTTTAAAAGTAATTGATTTTTATAATGGGGTTTAGCTGCTTTTCACTGCTGTGTTTATGCCGCTTTACACCCACTTGACTCACTTACAGAGAGATATCAATACATTGGTTTTAAGAGTCTTACTAGTCAGATATATTCTTGGGCTGTGAACAGGGGGTGTTGAATCCAGTTCACTGAGCAAGGAGTAGGTCTTGTCTGTTACATATTGGGTTTATGGAACAGTATCTGAGCTAATTTGGAAGCCTTGTTTTATGCATCACCCCTCCTCACCTTTCCCGTTAAGCAGCCATAATGTTTTTTCTAAACGTGTGACGCTGTTCTGTTTTGTAATTCAGTTCAAGTGTAGCGGTTTTTACATTCCCTGTATTAGTGATATCTTATGATAAGTGCCTTTTTCTGTGTGACTTATTTCACTTAGAATCGTCGTACCTAAATCTTCTCATCATGCTGGTACTAGCCTTATGATGTTGATTTCATTGCTGAGTGATATGCCATTATACATATGGACCACAACTTCTTTATCCATTTTTCTATTGCCTGGGATATTTAAGGTGTAACGAAGTGGAGGTTCTTGTCAACAGAGCAGCCCTAAACTTTGGGGTGCCTGTGTCTTGCTGATTTTTCATTTTCCCAATTTATACGCCCATGACTGGAAGTGCCCTATGCTCTCTAGGCTGAGTTTTTTAGATGTTTCAGGACACACCGTACACTTCTCCAGAGTGGCTGTTGGCAATTTACCTCCCACCCATCAGCGTAGCAAGGCTCCCGTTTCTCCATGGCCTGTCCTGCATTTCTGGTTTTGACACTTTATTCAGCATGGCCCTTTTGACCGATGGGAAGCGAGACTTCTTTGTAGCGCTGATTTGCCTTTCCAGGTTGCTTGGTTGGCCAAAAAGGGCGTATGCGTTTTTTCCTGAATATATTCAGGAAAAAACGCATACGCCCTTTTTGGCCAAGGGCATCATGGTCGAGGTTTTGCCGCTTTTCCTGTGCTTTAAAGGCGATTCGAACCTACCTCCTGAAATCTGTTTCCTGCAATTCTGCCTTGCTTTCAAATCCTCTTCATTGCCTTCCCTCAATATATTTGTGGACGAGAGTTATCATTTATAACTCTGCAGGTTTGTGAATTGCAGTGCCCCTGAGCTCCATTTTTCAACTCGCTTTTTTGGGAGCTGGCGGCAAAAGCACAGGATTGCTTCAGGCCCTGTTCTGCTTCCGGGCGGCAGGCTGAACCTGTGCTTAATTCTTCTTCCTGATGGGAAAATAGAGTGACCTGTGCCTGTCCCAACACCTAGAGCTAGTCTCTCACTGGTTCCCCCTCTTCCCGTTCATCCTCAGGACAAATTGCAACCTGTACGGAACAGGAGGTTAAAGGTGCTGATTCTCGAAGGAGGGAGATTGCTAGTAAAGCGGCTGTAATGGCCAACCCGAGCACAAGGAGATGAGAAATGAGGTGCGTTTTAGAAACCTTTCCCGATCACACCGTGTACCATCTTCCGAGTTTCTCATGCATGTTTTCGATGTAGGAAGATGCCCTTGAACCTGGAGATTTTGGACCCATGGGATGGGTACCACGCAGTATTACTTTAAAGGGTCTGCGTTTGCTCACCCAACCTCACCAAACCTCTCAGCCCCAAGAGTGTCCACCCTTATGTCTCAATCTGCTGTGGGTCTAGAGATGGTCTATCCAGGTGGCATCACAGCCCCTGAACGAATTTTGTAAGAATTTCTCTCTCTTTCACTGTCTTTGTTTCACGGGTTTTTAAAAGTCATTGATTTTTATAATGGGGTTTAGCTGCTTTTCACTGGTGTGTTTATGCCGCTTTACACCCACTTGACTCACTTACAGAGGGATATCAATACATTGGTTTTAAGATTCTTACTAGTCAGATATATTCTTGGGCGGTGAACAGGGGGTGTTTAGTCCACTTCACTGAGCAAGGAGTAGGTCTTGTCTATTACATATTGGGTTTATGGAACGGTATCTGAGCTAATTTGAAACCCTTGTTTTATGCATCACCCCACCTCACCTTTCCCGTTAAGCAGCCATAGTGTGTCTTCTAAACGTGTGACGCTGTTCTGTTTTGTAATTCAGTTCAAGTGTAGCGGTTTTTACATTCCCTCTCTAAGTGATATCTTATGATAAGTGTCTTTTTCTGTGTGACTTATTTCACTTAGAATCGTCGTACCTAAATCCTCTCATCATGCTGCTACTAGCCTTATGACGTTAATTTCATGGCTGAGTGATATGCCATTGTACATAAGGACCACAACTTCCTTATCCATTTTTCTCTTTCCTTTGAGATTTAAGGTGTAACGAAGTGGAGGTTCTTGTCAACAGAGCAGCCCTAAACTTTGGGGTGCCTGTGTCTTGCTGATTTTTAGTTTTCCCAATTTATACGCCCATGAGTGGAAGTGCCCTATGCTCTCTAAGCTGAGTTTTTTAGATGTTTCAGGACACCCCGTACTCTTCTCCAGAGTGGCTGTTGGCAATTTACATCCCGCCCATCAGCGTAGCAAGGCTCCCGTTTCTCCATGGCCTGTCCTGCATTTCTGGTTTTGACACTTTATTCAGCATGGCCCTTTTGACCGATGGGAAGCGAGACTTCTTTGTAGCGCTGATTTGCCTTTCCAGGTTGCTTGGTTGGCCAAAAAGGGCGTATGCGTTTTTTCCTGAATATATTCAGGAAAAAACGCATACGCCCTTTTTGGCCAAGGGCATCATGGTCGAGGTTTTGCCGCTTTTCCTGTGCTTTAAAGGCGATTCGAATCTACCTCCTGAAATCTGTTTCCTGCAATTCTGCCTTGCTTTCAAATCCTCTTCGTTGCCTTCCCTCAATATATTTGTGGACGAGAGTTATCATTTATAACTCTGCAGGTTCGTGAATTGCAGTGCCCCTGAGCTCGATTTTTCAACTCGCTTTTTTGGGAGCTGGCGGCAAAAGCACAGGATTGCTTCAGGCCCTGTTCTGCTTCCGGGCGGCAGGCTGAACCTGTGGTTATTTCTTCTTCCTGATGGGAAAATAGAGTGACCTGTGCCTGTCCCCACACCTACACCTAGTCTCTCATTGGTTCCCCCTCTTCCCGTTCATCCTCAGGACAAATTTGCAACCTGTACAGAACAGGAGGTTAAAGGTGCTCATTCTCCAAGGAGGGAGATTGCTAGTAAAGCTGCTGTAATGGCGAGCCCGAGCACAAGGAGATGAGAAATGAGGTGCGATTTAGAAATCTGTCCCGATCACACGGTGTACCATCTTCTGGGTTTCTCATGCATGTTTTCGATGTAGGAAGATGCCCTTGAACCTGGAGATTTTGGACCCATGGGATGGGTACCACGCAGTATTACTTTAAAGGGTCTGCATTTGCTCACCCAACCTCACCAAACCTCTCAGCCCGAAGAGTGTCCACCCTTTTGTCTCAATCAGCTGTGGGTCTAGAGATGGTCAATAAAGGTGGCATCCCAGCCCCTGAACGAATTTTGTAAGAATTTCTCTCTCTTTCACTGTCTTTGTTTCACGGGTTTTTAAAAGTAATTGATTTTTATAATGGGGTTTAGCTGCCTTTCACTGCTGTGTTTATGCCGCTTTACACCCACTTGACTCACTTACAGAGGGATATCAATACTTTGGTTTTAAGATTCTTACTAGTCAGATATATTCTTGGGCGGTGAACAGGGGGTGTTGAGTCCAGTTCACTGAGCAAGGAGTAGGTCTTGTCTATTACATATTGGGTTCATGGAACGGTATCTGAGCTAATTTGAAACCCTTGTTTTATGCATCACCCCACCTCACCTTTCCCGTTAAGCAGCCATAGTGTGTCTTCTAAACGTGTGACGCTGTTCTGTTTTGTAATTCAGTTCAAGTGTAGCGGTTTTTACATTCCCTCTCTAAGTGATATCTTATGATAAGTGATTTTTTCTGTGTGACTTATTTCACTTAGAATCGTCGTACCTAAATCCTCTAATCATGCTGCTACTAGCCTTATGACGTTAATTTCATGGCTGAGTGATATGCCATTGTACATATGGACAACAACTTCCTTATCCATTTTTCTCTTTCCTGCGATATTTAAGGTGTAACGAAGTGGAGGTTTTGTCAACAGAGCAACCCTAAACTTTGGGGTGCCTGTGTCCTACTGATTTTTAGTTTTCCCAATTTATACGCCCATGAGTGGAAGTGCCCTATGCTCTCTAAGCTGAGTTTTTTAGATGTTTCAGGACACCCCGTACCCTTCTCCAGAGTGGCTGTTGGCAATTTACATCCCGCCCATCAGCGTAGCAAGGCTCCCGTTTCTCCATGGCCTGTCCTGCATTTCTGGTTTTGACACTTTATTCAGCATGGCCCTTTTGACCGATGGGAAGCGAGACTTCTTTGTAGCGCTGATTTGCCTTTCCAGGTTGCTTGGTTGGCCAAAAAGGGCGTATGCGTTTTTTCCTGAATATATTCAGGAAAAAACGCATACGCCCTTTTTGGCCAAGGGCATCATGGTCGAGGTTTTGCCGCTTTTCCTGAGCTTTAAAGGCGATTCGACTCTACCTCCTGAAATCTGTTTCCTGCAATTCTGCCTTGCTTTCAAATCCTCTTCGTTGCCTTCCCTCAATATATTTGTGGACGAGAGTTATCATTTCTAACTCTGCAGGTTTGTGAATTGCAGTGCCCCTGAGCTCCATTTTTCAACTCGCTTTCTTCGGAGCTGGCCGCAAAAGCGCAGGATTGCTTCAGGCCCTATTCTGGTTCCGGGCGGCAGGCTGAGCCTGTGGTTAATTCTTCTTCCTGATGGGAAAATAGAGTGACCTGTGCCTGTCCCAACACCTAGAGCTAGTCTCTCACTGGTTCCCCCTCTTCCCGTTCATCCTCAGGACAAATTGCAACCTGTACGGAACAGGAGGTTAAAGGTGCTGATTCTCGAAGGAGGGAGATTGCTAGTAAAGCGGCTGTAATGGCCAACCCGAGCACAAGGAGATGAGAAATGAGGTGCGTTTTAGAAACCTTTCCCGATCACACCGTGTACCATCTTCCGAGTTTCTCATGCATGTTTTCGATGTAGGAAGATGCCCTTGAACCTGGAGATTTTGGACCCATGGGATGGGTACCACGCAGTATTACTTTAAAGGGTCTGCGTTTGCTCACCCAACCTCACCAAACCTCTCAGCCCCAAGAGTGTCCACCCTTATGTCTCAATCTGCTGTGGGTCTAGAGATGGTCTATCCAGGTGGCATCACAGCCCCTGAACGAATTTTGTAAGAATTTCTCTCTCTTTCACTGTCTTTGTTTCACGGGTTTTTAAAAGTCATTGATTTTTATAATGGGGTTTAGCTGCTTTTCACTGGTGTGTTTATGCCGCTTTACACCCACTTGACTCACTTACAGAGGGATATCAATACTTTGGTTTTAAGATTCTTACTAGTCAGATATATTCTTGGGCGGTGAACAGGGGGTGTTTAGTCCACTTCACTGAGCAAGGAGTAGGTCTTGTCTATTACATATTGGGTTTATGGAACGGTATCTGAGCTAATTTGAAACCCTTGTTTTATGCATCACCCCACCTCACCTTTCCCGTTAAGCAGCCATAGTGTGTCTTCTAAACGTGTGACGCTGTTCTGTTTTGTAATTCAGTTCAAGTGTAGCGGTTTTTACATTCCCTCTCTAAGTGATATCTTATGATAAGTGTCTTTTTCTGTGTGACTTATTTCACTTAGAATCGTCGTACCTAAATCCTCTCATCATGCTGCTACTAGCCTTATGACGTTAATTTCATGGCTGAGTGATATGCCATTGTACATAAGGACCACAACTTCCTTATCCATTTTTCTCTTTCCTTTGAGATTTAAGGTGTAACGAAGTGGAGGTTCTTGTCAACAGAGCAGCCCTAAACTTTGGGGTGCCTGTGTCTTGCTGATTTTTAGTTTTCCCAATTTATACGCCCATGAGTGGAAGTGCCCTATGCTCTCTAAGCTGAGTTTTTTAGATGTTTCAGGACACCCCGTACTCTTCTCCAGAGTGGCTGTTGGCAATTTACATCCCGCCCATCAGCGTAGCAAGGCTCCCGTTTCTCCATGGCCTGTCCTGCATTTCTGGTTTTGACACTTTATTCAGCATGGCCCTTTTGACCGATGGGAAGCGAGACTTCTTTGTAGCGCTGATTTGCCTTTCCAGGTTGCTTGGTTGGCCAAAAAGGGCGTATGCGTTTTTTCCTGAATATATTCAGGAAAAAACGCATACGCCCTTTTTGGCCAAGGGCATCATGGTCGAGGTTTTGCCGCTTTTCCTGTGCTTTAAAGGCGATTCGAATCTACCTCCTGAAATCTGTTTCCTGCAATTCTGCCTTGCTTTCAAATCCTCTTCGTTGCCTTCCCTCAATATATTTGTGGACGAGAGTTATCATTTATAACTCTGCAGGTTCGTGAATTGCAGTGCCCCTGAGCTCGATTTTTCAACTCGCTTTTTTGGGAGCTGGCGGCAAAAGCACAGGATTGCTTCAGGCCCTGTTCTGCTTCCGGGCGGCAGGCTGAACCTGTGGTTATTTCTTCTTCCTGATGGGAAAATAGAGTGACCTGTGCCTGTCCCCACACCTACACCTAGTCTCTCATTGGTTCCCCCTCTTCCCGTTCATCCTCAGGACAAATTTGCAACCTGTACAGAACAGGAGGTTAAAGGTGCTCATTCTCCAAGGAGGGAGATTGCTAGTAAAGCTGCTGTAATGGCGAGCCCGAGCACAAGGAGATGAGAAATGAGGTGCGATTTAGAAATCTGTCCCGATCACACGGTGTACCATCTTCTGGGTTTCTCATGCATGTTTTCGATGTAGGAAGATGCCCTTGAACCTGGAGATTTTGGACCCATGGGATGGGTACCACGCAGTATTACTTTAAAGGGTCTGCATTTGCTCACCCAACCTCACCAAACCTCTCAGCCCGAAGAGTGTCCACCCTTTTGTCTCAATCAGCTGTGGGTCTAGAGATGGTCAATAAAGGTGGCATCCCAGCCCCTGAACGAATTTTGTAAGAATTTCTCTCTCTTTCACTGTCTTTGTTTCACGGGTTTTTAAAAGTAATTGATTTTTATAATGGGGTTTAGCTGCCTTTCACTGCTGTGTTTATGCCGCTTTACACCCACTTGACTCACTTACAGAGGGATATCAATACTTTGGTTTTAAGATTCTTACTAGTCAGATATATTCTTGGGCGGTGAACAGGGGGTGTTGAGTCCAGTTCACTGAGCAAGGAGTAGGTCTTGTCTATTACATATTGGGTTCATGGAACGGTATCTGAGCTAATTTGAAACCCTTGTTTTATGCATCACCCCACCTCACCTTTCCCGTTAAGCAGCCATAGTGTGTCTTCTAAACGTGTGACGCTGTTCTGTTTTGTAATTCAGTTCAAGTGTAGCGGTTTTTACATTCCCTCTCTAAGTGATATCTTATGATAAGTGATTTTTTCTGTGTGACTTATTTCACTTAGAATCGTCGTACCTAAATCCTCTCATCATGCTGCTACTAGCCTTATGACGTTAATTTCATGGCTGAGTGATATGCCATTGTACATATGGACAACAACTTCCTTATCCATTTTTCTCTTTCCTGCGATATTTAAGGTGTAACGAAGTGGAGGTTTTGTCAACAGAGCAACCCTAAACTTTGGGGTGCCTGTGTCCTACTGATTTTTAGTTTTCCCAATTTATACGCCCATGAGTGGAAGTGCCCTATGCTCTCTAAGCTGAGTTTTTTAGATGTTTCAGGACACCCCGTACCCTTCTCCAGAGTGGCTGTTGGCAATTTACATCCCGCCCATCAGCGTAGCAAGGCTCCCGTTTCTCCATGGCCTGTCCTGCATTTCTGGTTTTGACACTTTATTCAGCATGGCCCTTTTGACCGATGGGAAGCGAGACTTCTTTGTAGCGCTGATTTGCCTTTCCAGGTTGCTTGGTTGGCCAAAAAGGGCGTATGCGTTTTTTCCTGAATATATTCAGGAAAAAACGCATACGCCCTTTTTGGCCAAGGGCATCATGGTCGAGGTTTTGCCGCTTTTCCTGAGCTTTAAAGGCGATTCGACTCTACCTCCTGAAATCTGTTTCCTGCAATTCTGCCTTGCTTTCAAATCCTCTTCGTTGCCTTCCCTCAATATATTTGTGGACGAGAGTTATCATTTCTAACTCTGCAGGTTTGTGAATTGCAGTGCCCCTGAGCTCCATTTTTCAACTCGCTTTCTTCGGAGCTGGCCGCAAAAGCGCAGGATTGCTTCAGGCCCTATTCTGGTTCCGGGCGGCAGGCTGAGCCTGTGGTTAATTCTTCTTCCTGATGGGAAAATAGAGTGACCTGTGCCTGTCCCAACACCTAGAGCTAGTCTCTCACTGGTTCCCCCTCTTCCCGTTCATCCTCAGGACAAATTGCAACCTGTACGGAACAGGAGGTTAAAGGTGCTGATTCTCGAAGGAGGGAGATTGCTAGTAAAGCGGCTGTAATGGCCAACCCGAGCACAAGGAGATGAGAAATGAGGTGCGTTTTAGAAACCTTTCCCGATCACACCGTGTACCATCTTCCGAGTTTCTCATGCATGTTTTCGATGTAGGAAGATGCCCTTGAACCTGGAGATTTTGGACCCATGGGATGGGTACCACGCAGTATTACTTTAAAGGGTCTGCGTTTGCTCACCCAACCTCACCAAACCTCTCAGCCCCAAGAGTGTCCACCCTTATGTCTCAATCTGCTGTGGGTCTAGAGATGGTCTATCCAGGTGGCATCACAGCCCCTGAACGAATTTTGTAAGAATTTCTCTCTCTTTCACTGTCTTTGTTTCACGGGTTTTTAAAAGTCATTGATTTTTATAATGGGGTTTAGCTGCTTTTCACTGCTGTGTTTATGCCGCTTTACACCCACTTGACTCACTTACAGAGGGATATCAATACTTTGGTTTTAAGATTCTTACTAGTCAGATATATTCTTGGGCGGTGAACAGGGGGTGTTGAGTCCAGTTCACTGAGCAAGGAGTAGGTCTTGTCTATTACATATTGGGTTCATGGAACGGTATCTGAGCTAATTTGAAACCCTTGTTTTATGCATCACCCCACCTCACCTTTCCCGTTAAGCAGCCATAGTGTGTCTTCTAAACGTGTGACGCTGTTCTGTTTTGTAATTCAGTTCAAGTGTAGCGGTTTTTACATTCCCTCTCTAAGTGATATCTTATGATAAGTGATTTTTTCTGTGTGACTTATTTCACTTAGAATCGTCGTACCTAAATCCTCTAATCATGCTGCTACTAGCCTTATGACGTTAATTTCATGGCTGAGTGATATGCCATTGTACATATGGACAACAACTTCCTTATCCATTTTTCTCTTTCCTGCGATATTTAAGGTGTAACGAAGTGGAGGTTTTGTCAACAGAGCAACCCTAAACTTTGGGGTGCCTGTGTCCTACTGATTTTTAGTTTTCCCAATTTATACGCCCATGAGTGGAAGTGCCCTATGCTCTCTAAGCTGAGTTTTTTAGATGTTTCAGGACACCCCGTACCCTTCTCCAGAGTGGCTGTTGGCAATTTACATCCCGCCCATCAGCGTAGCAAGGCTCCCGTTTCTCCATGGCCTGTCCTGCATTTCTGGTTTTGACACTTTATTCAGCATGGCCCTTTTGACCGATGGGAAGCGAGACTTCTTTGTAGCGCTGATTTGCCTTTCCAGGTTGCTTGGTTGGCCAAAAAGGGCGTATGCGTTTTTTCCTGAATATATTCAGGAAAAAACGCATACGCCCTTTTTGGCCAAGGGCATCATGGTCGAGGTTTTGCCGCTTTTCCTGAGCTTTAAAGGCGATTCGACTCTACCTCCTGAAATCTGTTTCCTGCAATTCTGCCTTGCTTTCAAATCCTCTTCGTTGCCTTCCCTCAATATATTTGTGGACGAGAGTTATCATTTCTAACTCTGCAGGTTTGTGAATTGCAGTGCCCCTGAGCTCCATTTTTCAACTCGCTTTCTTCGGAGCTGGCCGCAAAAGCGCAGGATTGCTTCAGGCCCTATTCTGGTTCCGGGCGGCAGGCTGAGCCTGTGGTTAATTCTTCTTCCTGATGGGAAAATAGAGTGACCTGTGCCTGTCCCAACACCTAGAGCTAGTCTCTCACTGGTTCCCCCTCTTCCCGTTCATCCTCAGGACAAATTGCAACCTGTACGGAACAGGAGGTTAAAGGTGCTGATTCTCGAAGGAGGGAGATTGCTAGTAAAGCGGCTGTAATGGCCAACCCGAGCACAAGGAGATGAGAAATGAGGTGCGTTTTAGAAACCTTTCCCGATCACACCGTGTACCATCTTCCGAGTTTCTCATGCATGTTTTCGATGTAGGAAGATGCCCTTGAACCTGGAGATTTTGGACCCATGGGATGGGTACCACGCAGTATTACTTTAAAGGGTCTGCGTTTGCTCACCCAACCTCACCAAACCTCTCAGCCCCAAGAGTGTCCACCCTTATGTCTCAATCTGCTGTGGGTCTAGAGATGGTCTATCCAGGTGGCATCACAGCCCCTGAACGAATTTTGTAAGAATTTCTCTCTCTTTCACTGTCTTTGTTTCACGGGTTTTTAAAAGTCATTGATTTTTATAATGGGGTTTAGCTGCTTTTCACTGGTGTGTTTATGCCGCTTTACACCCACTTGACTCACTTACAGAGGGATATCAATACATTGGTTTTAAGATTCTTACTAGTCAGATATATTCTTGGGCGGTGAACAGGGGGTGTTTAGTCCACTTCACTGAGCAAGGAGTAGGTCTTGTCTATTACATATTGGGTTTATGGAACGGTATCTGAGCTAATTTGAAACCCTTGTTTTATGCATCACCCCACCTCACCTTTCCCGTTAAGCAGCCATAGTGTGTCTTCTAAACGTGTGACGCTGTTCTGTTTTGTAATTCAGTTCAAGTGTAGCGGTTTTTACATTCCCTCTCTAAGTGATATCTTATGATAAGTGTCTTTTTCTGTGTGACTTATTTCACTTAGAATCGTCGTACCTAAATCCTCTCATCATGCTGCTACTAGCCTTATGACGTTAATTTCATGGCTGAGTGATATGCCATTGTACATAAGGACCACAACTTCCTTATCCATTTTTCTCTTTCCTTTGAGATTTAAGGTGTAACGAAGTGGAGGTTCTTGTCAACAGAGCAGCCCTAAACTTTGGGGTGCCTGTGTCTTGCTGATTTTTAGTTTTCCCAATTTATACGCCCATGAGTGGAAGTGCCCTATGCTCTCTAAGCTGAGTTTTTTAGATGTTTCAGGACACCCCGTACTCTTCTCCAGAGTGGCTGTTGGCAATTTACATCCCGCCCATCAGCGTAGCAAGGCTCCCGTTTCTCCATGGCCTGTCCTGCATTTCTGGTTTTGACACTTTATTCAGCATGGCCCTTTTGACCGATGGGAAGCGAGACTTCTTTGTAGCGCTGATTTGCCTTTCCAGGTTGCTTGGTTGGCCAAAAAGGGCGTATGCGTTTTTTCCTGAATATATTCAGGAAAAAACGCATACGCCCTTTTTGGCCAAGGGCATCATGGTCGAGGTTTTGCCGCTTTTCCTGTGCTTTAAAGGCGATTCGAATCTACCTCCTGAAATCTGTTTCCTGCAATTCTGCCTTGCTTTCAAATCCTCTTCGTTGCCTTCCCTCAATATATTTGTGGACGAGAGTTATCATTTATAACTCTGCAGGTTCGTGAATTGCAGTGCCCCTGAGCTCGATTTTTCAACTCGCTTTTTTGGGAGCTGGCGGCAAAAGCACAGGATTGCTTCAGGCCCTGTTCTGCTTCCGGGCGGCAGGCTGAACCTGTGGTTATTTCTTCTTCCTGATGGGAAAATAGAGTGACCTGTGCCTGTCCCCACACCTACACCTAGTCTCTCATTGGTTCCCCCTCTTCCCGTTCATCCTCAGGACAAATTTGCAACCTGTACAGAACAGGAGGTTAAAGGTGCTCATTCTCCAAGGAGGGAGATTGCTAGTAAAGCTGCTGTAATGGCGAGCCCGAGCACAAGGAGATGAGAAATGAGGTGCGATTTAGAAATCTGTCCCGATCACACGGTGTACCATCTTCTGGGTTTCTCATGCATGTTTTCGATGTAGGAAGATGCCCTTGAACCTGGAGATTTTGGACCCATGGGATGGGTACCACGCAGTATTACTTTAAAGGGTCTGCATTTGCTCACCCAACCTCACCAAACCTCTCAGCCCGAAGAGTGTCCACCCTTTTGTCTCAATCAGCTGTGGGTCTAGAGATGGTCAATAAAGGTGGCATCCCAGCCCCTGAACGAATTTTGTAAGAATTTCTCTCTCTTTCACTGTCTTTGTTTCACGGGTTTTTAAAAGTAATTGATTTTTATAATGGGGTTTAGCTGCCTTTCACTGCTGTGTTTATGCCGCTTTACACCCACTTGACTCACTTACAGAGGGATATCAATACTTTGGTTTTAAGATTCTTACTAGTCAGATATATTCTTGGGCGGTGAACAGGGGGTGTTGAGTCCAGTTCACTGAGCAAGGAGTAGGTCTTGTCTATTACATATTGGGTTCATGGAACGGTATCTGAGCTAATTTGAAACCCTTGTTTTATGCATCACCCCACCTCACCTTTCCCGTTAAGCAGCCATAGTGTGTCTTCTAAACGTGTGACGCTGTTCTGTTTTGTAATTCAGTTCAAGTGTAGCGGTTTTTACATTCCCTCTCTAAGTGATATCTTATGATAAGTGATTTTTTCTGTGTGACTTATTTCACTTAGAATCGTCGTACCTAAATCCTCTAATCATGCTGCTACTAGCCTTATGACGTTAATTTCATGGCTGAGTGATATGCCATTGTACATATGGACAACAACTTCCTTATCCATTTTTCTCTTTCCTGCGATATTTAAGGTGTAACGAAGTGGAGGTTTTGTCAACAGAGCAACCCTAAACTTTGGGGTGCCTGTGTCCTACTGATTTTTAGTTTTCCCAATTTATACGCCCATGAGTGGAAGTGCCCTATGCTCTCTAAGCTGAGTTTTTTAGATGTTTCAGGACACCCCGTACCCTTCTCCAGAGTGGCTGTTGGCAATTTACATCCCGCCCATCAGCGTAGCAAGGCTCCCGTTTCTCCATGGCCTGTCCTGCATTTCTGGTTTTGACACTTTATTCAGCATGGCCCTTTTGACCGATGGGAAGCGAGACTTCTTTGTAGCGCTGATTTGCCTTTCCAGGTTGCTTGGTTGGCCAAAAAGGGCGTATGCGTTTTTTCCTGAATATATTCAGGAAAAAACGCATACGCCCTTTTTGGCCAAGGGCATCATGGTCGAGGTTTTGCCGCTTTTCCTGAGCTTTAAAGGCGATTCGACTCTACCTCCTGAAATCTGTTTCCTGCAATTCTGCCTTGCTTTCAAATCCTCTTCGTTGCCTTCCCTCAATATATTTGTGGACGAGAGTTATCATTTCTAACTCTGCAGGTTTGTGAATTGCAGTGCCCCTGAGCTCCATTTTTCAACTCGCTTTCTTCGGAGCTGGCCGCAAAAGCGCAGGATTGCTTCAGGCCCTATTCTGGTTCCGGGCGGCAGGCTGAGCCTGTGGTTAATTCTTCTTCCTGATGGGAAAATAGAGTGACCTGTGCCTGTCCCAACACCTAGAGCTAGTCTCTCACTGGTTCCCCCTCTTCCCGTTCATCCTCAGGACAAATTGCAACCTGTACGGAACAGGAGGTTAAAGGTGCTGATTCTCGAAGGAGGGAGATTGCTAGTAAAGCGGCTGTAATGGCCAACCCGAGCACAAGGAGATGAGAAATGAGGTGCGTTTTAGAAACCTTTCCCGATCACACCGTGTACCATCTTCCGAGTTTCTCATGCATGTTTTCGATGTAGGAAGATGCCCTTGAACCTGGAGATTTTGGACCCATGGGATGGGTACCACGCAGTATTACTTTAAAGGGTCTGCGTTTGCTCACCCAACCTCACCAAACCTCTCAGCCCCAAGAGTGTCCACCCTTATGTCTCAATCTGCTGTGGGTCTAGAGATGGTCTATCCAGGTGGCATCACAGCCCCTGAACGAATTTTGTAAGAATTTCTCTCTCTTTCACTGTCTTTGTTTCACGGGTTTTTAAAAGTCATTGATTTTTATAATGGGGTTTAGCTGCTTTTCACTGGTGTGTTTATGCCGCTTTACACCCACTTGACTCACTTACAGAGGGATATCAATACATTGGTTTTAAGATTCTTACTAGTCAGATATATTCTTGGGCGGTGAACAGGGGGTGTTTAGTCCACTTCACTGAGCAAGGAGTAGGTCTTGTCTATTACATATTGGGTTTATGGAACGGTATCTGAGCTAATTTGAAACCCTTGTTTTATGCATCACCCCACCTCACCTTTCCCGTTAAGCAGCCATAGTGTGTCTTCTAAACGTGTGACGCTGTTCTGTTTTGTAATTCAGTTCAAGTGTAGCGGTTTTTACATTCCCTCTCTAAGTGATATCTTATGATAAGTGTCTTTTTCTGTGTGACTTATTTCACTTAGAATCGTCGTACCTAAATCCTCTCATCATGCTGCTACTAGCCTTATGACGTTAATTTCATGGCTGAGTGATATGCCATTGTACATAAGGACCACAACTTCCTTATCCATTTTTCTCTTTCCTTTGAGATTTAAGGTGTAACGAAGTGGAGGTTCTTGTCAACAGAGCAGCCCTAAACTTTGGGGTGCCTGTGTCTTGCTGATTTTTAGTTTTCCCAATTTATACGCCCATGAGTGGAAGTGCCCTATGCTCTCTAAGCTGAGTTTTTTAGATGTTTCAGGACACCCCGTACTCTTCTCCAGAGTGGCTGTTGGCAATTTACATCCCGCCCATCAGCGTAGCAAGGCTCCCGTTTCTCCATGGCCTGTCCTGCATTTCTGGTTTTGACACTTTATTCAGCATGGCCCTTTTGACCGATGGGAAGCGAGACTTCTTTGTAGCGCTGATTTGCCTTTCCAGGTTGCTTGGTTGGCCAAAAAGGGCGTATGCGTTTTTTCCTGAATATATTC
Organism: Balaenoptera borealis; assembly: GCF_965194805.1. NCBI lineage: Eukaryota > Metazoa > Chordata > Mammalia > Artiodactyla > Balaenopteridae > Balaenoptera > Balaenoptera borealis. The sequence goes on along the minus strand of NW_028123740.1, from coordinate 287,423 downwards.
AGGAAAAAACGCATACGCCCTTTTTGGCCAAGGGCATCATGGTCGAGGTTTTGCCGCTTTTCCTGTGCTTTAAAGGCGATTCGAATCTACCTCCTGAAATCTGTTTCCTGCAATTCTGCCTTGCTTTCAAATCCTCTTCGTTGCCTTCCCTCAATATATTTGTGGACGAGAGTTATCATTTATAACTCTGCAGGTTCGTGAATTGCAGTGCCCCTGAGCTCGATTTTTCAACTCGCTTTTTTGGGAGCTGGCGGCAAAAGCACAGGATTGCTTCAGGCCCTGTTCTGCTTCCGGGCGGCAGGCTGAACCTGTGGTTATTTCTTCTTCCTGATGGGAAAATAGAGTGACCTGTGCCTGTCCCCACACCTACACCTAGTCTCTCATTGGTTCCCCCTCTTCCCGTTCATCCTCAGGACAAATTTGCAACCTGTACAGAACAGGAGGTTAAAGGTGCTCATTCTCCAAGGAGGGAGATTGCTAGTAAAGCTGCTGTAATGGCGAGCCCGAGCACAAGGAGATGAGAAATGAGGTGCGATTTAGAAATCTGTCCCGATCACACGGTGTACCATCTTCTGGGTTTCTCATGCATGTTTTCGATGTAGGAAGATGCCCTTGAACCTGGAGATTTTGGACCCATGGGATGGGTACCACGCAGTATTACTTTAAAGGGTCTGCATTTGCTCACCCAACCTCACCAAACCTCTCAGCCCGAAGAGTGTCCACCCTTTTGTCTCAATCAGCTGTGGGTCTAGAGATGGTCAATAAAGGTGGCATCCCAGCCCCTGAACGAATTTTGTAAGAATTTCTCTCTCTTTCACTGTCTTTGTTTCACGGGTTTTTAAAAGTAATTGATTTTTATAATGGGGTTTAGCTGCCTTTCACTGCTGTGTTTATGCCGCTTTACACCCACTTGACTCACTTACAGAGGGATATCAATACTTTGGTTTTAAGATTCTTACTAGTCAGATATATTCTTGGGCGGTGAACAGGGGGTGTTGAGTCCAGTTCACTGAGCAAGGAGTAGGTCTTGTCTATTACATATTGGGTTCATGGAACGGTATCTGAGCTAATTTGAAACCCTTGTTTTATGCATCACCCCACCTCACCTTTCCCGTTAAGCAGCCATAGTGTGTCTTCTAAACGTGTGACGCTGTTCTGTTTTGTAATTCAGTTCAAGTGTAGCGGTTTTTACATTCCCTCTCTAAGTGATATCTTATGATAAGTGATTTTTTCTGTGTGACTTATTTCACTTAGAATCGTCGTACCTAAATCCTCTAATCATGCTGCTACTAGCCTTATGACGTTAATTTCATGGCTGAGTGATATGCCATTGTACATATGGACAACAACTTCCTTATCCATTTTTCTCTTTCCTGCGATATTTAAGGTGTAACGAAGTGGAGGTTTTGTCAACAGAGCAACCCTAAACTTTGGGGTGCCTGTGTCCTACTGATTTTTAGTTTTCCCAATTTATACGCCCATGAGTGGAAGTGCCCTATGCTCTCTAAGCTGAGTTTTTTAGATGTTTCAGGACACCCCGTACCCTTCTCCAGAGTGGCTGTTGGCAATTTACATCCCGCCCATCAGCGTAGCAAGGCTCCCGTTTCTCCATGGCCTGTCCTGCATTTCTGGTTTTGACACTTTATTCAGCATGGCCCTTTTGACCGATGGGAAGCGAGACTTCTTTGTAGCGCTGATTTGCCTTTCCAGGTTGCTTGGTTGGCCAAAAAGGGCGTATGCGTTTTTTCCTGAATATATTCAGGAAAAAACGCATACGCCCTTTTTGGCCAAGGGCATCATGGTCGAGGTTTTGCCGCTTTTCCTGAGCTTTAAAGGCGATTCGACTCTACCTCCTGAAATCTGTTTCCTGCAATTCTGCCTTGCTTTCAAATCCTCTTCGTTGCCTTCCCTCAATATATTTGTGGACGAGAGTTATCATTTCTAACTCTGCAGGTTTGTGAATTGCAGTGCCCCTGAGCTCCATTTTTCAACTCGCTTTCTTCGGAGCTGGCCGCAAAAGCGCAGGATTGCTTCAGGCCCTATTCTGGTTCCGGGCGGCAGGCTGAGCCTGTGGTTAATTCTTCTTCCTGATGGGAAAATAGAGTGACCTGTGCCTGTCCCAACACCTAGAGCTAGTCTCTCACTGGTTCCCCCTCTTCCCGTTCATCCTCAGGACAAATTGCAACCTGTACGGAACAGGAGGTTAAAGGTGCTGATTCTCGAAGGAGGGAGATTGCTAGTAAAGCGGCTGTAATGGCCAACCCGAGCACAAGGAGATGAGAAATGAGGTGCGTTTTAGAAACCTTTCCCGATCACACCGTGTACCATCTTCCGAGTTTCTCATGCATGTTTTCGATGTAGGAAGATGCCCTTGAACCTGGAGATTTTGGACCCATGGGATGGGTACCACGCAGTATTACTTTAAAGGGTCTGCGTTTGCTCACCCAACCTCACCAAACCTCTCAGCCCCAAGAGTGTCCACCCTTATGTCTCAATCTGCTGTGGGTCTAGAGATGGTCTATCCAGGTGGCATCACAGCCCCTGAACGAATTTTGTAAGAATTTCTCTCTCTTTCACTGTCTTTGTTTCACGGGTTTTTAAAAGTCATTGATTTTTATAATGGGGTTTAGCTGCTTTTCACTGGTGTGTTTATGCCGCTTTACACCCACTTGACTCACTTACAGAGGGATATCAATACATTGGTTTTAAGATTCTTACTAGTCAGATATATTCTTGGGCGGTGAACAGGGGGTGTTTAGTCCACTTCACTGAGCAAGGAGTAGGTCTTGTCTATTACATATTGGGTTTATGGAACGGTATCTGAGCTAATTTGAAACCCTTGTTTTATGCATCACCCCACCTCACCTTTCCCGTTAAGCAGCCATAGTGTGTTTTCTAAACGTGTGACGCTGTTCTGTTTTGTAATTCAGTTCAAGTGTAGCGGTTTTTACATTCCCTCTATAAGTGATATCTTATGATAAGTGCCTTTTTCTGTGTGACTTATTTCACTTAGAATCGTCGTACCTAAATCTTCTCATCATGCTGCTACTAGCCTTATGATGTTGATTTCATTGCTGAGTGATATGCCATTATACATATGGACCACAACTTCTTTATCCATTTTTCTCTTTCCTTGGATATTTAAGGTGTAACGAAGTGGAGGTTCTTGTCAACAGAGCAGCCCTAAACTTTGGGGTGCCTGTGTCTTGCTGATTTTTAGTTTTCCCAATTTATACGCCCATGAGTGGAAGTGCCCTATGCTCTCTAAGCTGAGTTTTTTAGGTGTTTCAGGACACACCGTACACTTCTCCAGAGTGGCTGTTGGCAATTTACATCCCGCCCATCAGCGTAGCAAGGCTCCCGTTTCTCCATGGCCTGTCCTGCATTTCTGGTTTTGACACTTTATTCAGCATGGCCCTTTTGACCGATGGGAAGCGAGACTTCTTTGTAGCGCTGATTTGCCTTTCCAGGTTGCTTGGTTGGCCAAAAAGGGCGTATGCGTTTTTTCCTGAATATATTCAGGAAAAAACGCATACGCCCTTTTTGGCCAAGGGCATCATGGTCGAGGTTTTGCCGCTTTTCCTGTGCTTTAAAGGCGATTCGAATCTACCTCCTGAAATCTGTTTCCTGCAATTCTGCCTTGCTTTCAAATCCTCTTCGTTGCCTTCCCTCAATATATTTGTGGACGAGAGTTATCATTTCTAACTCTGCAGGTTTGTGAATTGCAGTGCCCCTGAGCTCCATTTTTCAACTCGCTTTCTTGGGAGCTGGCCGCAAAAGCGCAGGATTGCTTCAGGCCCTATTGTGCTTCCGGGCGGCAGGCTGAGCCTGTGGTTAATTCTTCTTCCTGATGGGAAAATAGAGTGACCTGTGCCTGTCCCCACACCTAGACCTAGTCTCTCATTGGTTCCCCCTCTTCCCGTTCATCCTCAGGACAAATTTGCAACCTGTACGGAACATGAGGTTAAAGGTGCTCATTCTCCAAGGAGGGAGATTGCTAGTAAAGCGGCTGTAATGGCGAGCCCGAGCACAAGGAGATGAGAAATGAGGTGCGTTTTAGAATCCTTTCCCGATCACACGGTGTACCGTCTTCTGGGTTTCTCATGCATGTTTTCGATGTAGGAAGATGCCCTTGAACCTGGAGATTTTGGACCCATGGGATGGGTACCACGAAGTACTACTTTAAAGGGTCTGCGTTTGCTCACCCAACCTCACCAAACCTCTCAGCCCCAAGAGTGTCCACCCTTATGTCTCAATCAGCTGTGGGTCTAGAGATGGTCACTAAAGGTGGCATCCCAGCCCCTGAACGAATTCTCTATGAATTTCTCTCTCTTTCACTGTCTTTGTTTCACGGGTTTTTAAAAGTAATTGATTTTTATAATGGGGTTTAGCTGCTTTTCACTGCTGTGTTTATGCCGCTTTACACCCACTTGACTCACTTACAGAGAGATATCAATACATTGGTTTTAAGAGTCTTACTAGTCAGATATATTCTTGGGCGGTGAACAGGGGGTGTTGAATCCAGTTCACTGAGCAAGGAGTAGGTCTTGTCTGTTACATATTGGGTTTATGGAACAGTATCTGAGCTAATTTGGAAGCCTTGTTTTATGCATCACCCCTCCTCACCTTTCCCGTTAAGCAGCCATAATGTTTTTTCTAAACGTGTGACGCTGTTCTGTTTTGTAATTCAGTTCAAGTGTAGCGGTTTTTACATTCCCTGTATTAGTGATATCTTATGATAAGTGCCTTTTTCTGTGTGACTTATTTCACTTAGAATCGTCGTACCTAAATCTTCTCATCATGCTGGTACTAGCCTTATGATGTTGATTTCATTGCTGAGTGATATGCCATTATACATATGGACCACAACTTCTTTATCCATTTTTCTATTGCCTGGGATATTTAAGGTGTAACGAAGTGGAGGTTCTTGTCAACAGAGCAGCCCTAAACTTTGGGGTGCCTGTGTCTTGCTGATTTTTCATTTTCCCAATTTATACGCCCATGACTGGAAGTGCCCTATGCTCTCTAGGCTGAGTTTTTTAGATGTTTCAGGACACACCGTACACTTCTCCAGAGTGGCTGTTGGCAATTTACCTCCCACCCATCAGCGTAGCAAGGCTCCCGTTTCTCCATGGCCTGTCCTGCATTTCTGGTTTTGACACTTTATTCAGCATGGCCCTTTTGACCGATGGGAAGCGAGACTTCTTTGTAGCGCTGATTTGCCTTTCCAGGTTGCTTGGTTGGCCAAAAAGGGCGTATGCGTTTTTTCCTGAATATATTCAGGAAAAAACGCATACGCCCTTTTTGGCCAAGGGCATCATGGTCGAGGTTTTGCCGCTTTTCCTGTGCTTTAAAGGCGATTCGAACCTACCTCCTGAAATCTGTTTCCTGCAATTCTGCCTTGCTTTCAAATCCTCTTCATTGCCTTCCCTCAATATATTTGTGGACGAGAGTTATCATTTATAACTCTGCAGGTTTGTGAATTGCAGTGCCCCTGAGCTCCATTTTTCAACTCGCTTTTTTGGGAGCTGGCGGCAAAAGCACAGGATTGCTTCAGGCCCTGTTCTGCTTCCGGGCGGCAGGCTGAACCTGTGCTTAATTCTTCTTCCTGATGGGAAAATAGAGTGACCTGTGCCTGTCCCAACACCTAGAGCTAGTCTCTCACTGGTTCCCCCTCTTCCCGTTCATCCTCAGGACAAATTGCAACCTGTATGGAACAGGAGGTTAAAGGTGCTGATTCTCGAAGGAGGGAGATTGCTAGTAAAGCGGCTGTAATGGCCAACCCGAGCACAAGGAGATGAGAAATGAGGTGCGTTTTAGAAACCTTTCCCGATCACACCGTGTACCATCTTCCGAGTTTCTCATGCATGTTTTCGATGTAGGAAGATGCCCTTGAACCTGGAGATTTTGGACCCATGGGATGGGTACCACGCAGTATTACTTTAAAGGGTCTGCGTTTGCTCACCCAACCTCACCAAACCTCTCAGCCCCAAGAGTGTCCACCCTTATGTCTCAATCTGCTGTGGGTCTAGAGATGGTCTATCCAGGTGGCATCACAGCCCCTGAACGAATTTTGTAAGAATTTCTCTCTCTTTCACTGTCTTTGTTTCACGGGTTTTTAAAAGTCATTGATTTTTATAATGGGGTTTAGCTGCTTTTCACTGGTGTGTTTATGCCGCTTTACACCCACTTGACTCACTTACAGAGGGATATCAATACATTGGTTTTAAGATTCTTACTAGTCAGATATATTCTTGGGCGGTGAACAGGGGGTGTTTAGTCCACTTCACTGAGCAAGGAGTAGGTCTTGTCTATTACATATTGGGTTTATGGAACGGTATCTGAGCTAATTTGAAACCCTTGTTTTATGCATCACCCCACCTCACCTTTCCCGTTAAGCAGCCATAGTGTGTCTTCTAAACGTGTGACGCTGTTCTGTTTTGTAATTCAGTTCAAGTGTAGCGGTTTTTACATTCCCTCTCTAAGTGATATCTTATGATAAGTGTCTTTTTCTGTGTGACTTATTTCACTTAGAATCGTCGTACCTAAATCCTCTCATCATGCTGCTACTAGCCTTATGACGTTAATTTCATGGCTGAGTGATATGCCATTGTACATAAGGACCACAACTTCCTTATCCATTTTTCTCTTTCCTTTGAGATTTAAGGTGTAACGAAGTGGAGGTTCTTGTCAACAGAGCAGCCCTAAACTTTGGGGTGCCTGTGTCTTGCTGATTTTTAGTTTTCCCAATTTATACGCCCATGAGTGGAAGTGCCCTATGCTCTCTAAGCTGAGTTTTTTAGATGTTTCAGGACACCCCGTACTCTTCTCCAGAGTGGCTGTTGGCAATTTACATCCCGCCCATCAGCGTAGCAAGGCTCCCGTTTCTCCATGGCCTGTCCTGCATTTCTGGTTTTGACACTTTATTCAGCATGGCCCTTTTGACCGATGGGAAGCGAGACTTCTTTGTAGCGCTGATTTGCCTTTCCAGGTTGCTTGGTTGGCCAAAAAGGGCGTATGCGTTTTTTCCTGAATATATTCAGGAAAAAACGCATACGCCCTTTTTGGCCAAGGGCATCATGGTCGAGGTTTTGCCGCTTTTCCTGTGCTTTAAAGGCGATTCGAATCTACCTCCTGAAATCTGTTTCCTGCAATTCTGCCTTGCTTTCAAATCCTCTTCGTTGCCTTCCCTCAATATATTTGTGGACGAGAGTTATCATTTATAACTCTGCAGGTTCGTGAATTGCAGTGCCCCTGAGCTCGATTTTTCAACTCGCTTTTTTGGGAGCTGGCGGCAAAAGCACAGGATTGCTTCAGGCCCTGTTCTGCTTCCGGGCGGCAGGCTGAACCTGTGGTTATTTCTTCTTCCTGATGGGAAAATAGAGTGACCTGTGCCTGTCCCCACACCTACACCTAGTCTCTCATTGGTTCCCCCTCTTCCCGTTCATCCTCAGGACAAATTTGCAACCTGTACAGAACAGGAGGTTAAAGGTGCTCATTCTCCAAGGAGGGAGATTGCTAGTAAAGCTGCTGTAATGGCGAGCCCGAGCACAAGGAGATGAGAAATGAGGTGCGATTTAGAAATCTGTCCCGATCACACGGTGTACCATCTTCTGGGTTTCTCATGCATGTTTTCGATGTAGGAAGATGCCCTTGAACCTGGAGATTTTGGACCCATGGGATGGGTACCACGCAGTATTACTTTAAAGGGTCTGCATTTGCTCACCCAACCTCACCAAACCTCTCAGCCCGAAGAGTGTCCACCCTTTTGTCTCAATCAGCTGTGGGTCTAGAGATGGTCAATAAAGGTGGCATCCCAGCCCCTGAACGAATTTTGTAAGAATTTCTCTCTCTTTCACTGTCTTTGTTTCACGGGTTTTTAAAAGTAATTGATTTTTATAATGGGGTTTAGCTGCCTTTCACTGCTGTGTTTATGCCGCTTTACACCCACTTGACTCACTTACAGAGGGATATCAATACTTTGGTTTTAAGATTCTTACTAGTCAGATATATTCTTGGGCGGTGAACAGGGGGTGTTGAGTCCAGTTCACTGAGCAAGGAGTAGGTCTTGTCTATTACATATTGGGTTCATGGAACGGTATCTGAGCTAATTTGAAACCCTTGTTTTATGCATCACCCCACCTCACCTTTCCCGTTAAGCAGCCATAGTGTGTCTTCTAAACGTGTGACGCTGTTCTGTTTTGTAATTCAGTTCAAGTGTAGCGGTTTTTACATTCCCTCTCTAAGTGATATCTTATGATAAGTGATTTTTTCTGTGTGACTTATTTCACTTAGAATCGTCGTACCTAAATCCTCTAATCATGCTGCTACTAGCCTTATGACGTTAATTTCATGGCTGAGTGATATGCCATTGTACATATGGACAACAACTTCCTTATCCATTTTTCTCTTTCCTGCGATATTTAAGGTGTAACGAAGTGGAGGTTTTGTCAACAGAGCAACCCTAAACTTTGGGGTGCCTGTGTCCTACTGATTTTTAGTTTTCCCAATTTATACGCCCATGAGTGGAAGTGCCCTATGCTCTCTAAGCTGAGTTTTTTAGATGTTTCAGGACACCCCGTACCCTTCTCCAGAGTGGCTGTTGGCAATTTACATCCCGCCCATCAGCGTAGCAAGGCTCCCGTTTCTCCATGGCCTGTCCTGCATTTCTGGTTTTGACACTTTATTCAGCATGGCCCTTTTGACCGATGGGAAGCGAGACTTCTTTGTAGCGCTGATTTGCCTTTCCAGGTTGCTTGGTTGGCCAAAAAGGGCGTATGCGTTTTTTCCTGAATATATTCAGGAAAAAACGCATACGCCCTTTTTGGCCAAGGGCATCATGGTCGAGGTTTTGCCGCTTTTCCTGAGCTTTAAAGGCGATTCGACTCTACCTCCTGAAATCTGTTTCCTGCAATTCTGCCTTGCTTTCAAATCCTCTTCGTTGCCTTCCCTCAATATATTTGTGGACGAGAGTTATCATTTCTAACTCTGCAGGTTTGTGAATTGCAGTGCCCCTGAGCTCCATTTTTCAACTCGCTTTCTTCGGAGCTGGCCGCAAAAGCGCAGGATTGCTTCAGGCCCTATTCTGGTTCCGGGCGGCAGGCTGAGCCTGTGGTTAATTCTTCTTCCTGATGGGAAAATAGAGTGACCTGTGCCTGTCCCAACACCTAGAGCTAGTCTCTCACTGGTTCCCCCTCTTCCCGTTCATCCTCAGGACAAATTGCAACCTGTACGGAACAGGAGGTTAAAGGTGCTGATTCTCGAAGGAGGGAGATTGCTAGTAAAGCGGCTGTAATGGCCAACCCGAGCACAAGGAGATGAGAAATGAGGTGCGTTTTAGAAACCTTTCCCGATCACACCGTGTACCATCTTCCGAGTTTCTCATGCATGTTTTCGATGTAGGAAGATGCCCTTGAACCTGGAGATTTTGGACCCATGGGATGGGTACCACGCAGTATTACTTTAAAGGGTCTGCGTTTGCTCACCCAACCTCACCAAACCTCTCAGCCCCAAGAGTGTCCACCCTTATGTCTCAATCTGCTGTGGGTCTAGAGATGGTCTATCCAGGTGGCATCACAGCCCCTGAACGAATTTTGTAAGAATTTCTCTCTCTTTCACTGTCTTTGTTTCACGGGTTTTTAAAAGTCATTGATTTTTATAATGGGGTTTAGCTGCTTTTCACTGGTGTGTTTATGCCGCTTTACACCCACTTGACTCACTTACAGAGGGATATCAATACATTGGTTTTAAGATTCTTACTAGTCAGATATATTCTTGGGCGGTGAACAGGGGGTGTTTAGTCCACTTCACTGAGCAAGGAGTAGGTCTTGTCTATTACATATTGGGTTTATGGAACGGTATCTGAGCTAATTTGAAACCCTTGTTTTATGCATCACCCCACCTCACCTTTCCCGTTAAGCAGCCATAGTGTGTCTTCTAAACGTGTGACGCTGTTCTGTTTTGTAATTCAGTTCAAGTGTAGCGGTTTTTACATTCCCTCTCTAAGTGATATCTTATGATAAGTGTCTTTTTCTGTGTGACTTATTTCACTTAGAATCGTCGTACCTAAATCCTCTCATCATGCTGCTACTAGCCTTATGACGTTAATTTCATGGCTGAGTGATATGCCATTGTACATAAGGACCACAACTTCCTTATCCATTTTTCTCTTTCCTTTGAGATTTAAGGTGTAACGAAGTGGAGGTTCTTGTCAACAGAGCAGCCCTAAACTTTGGGGTGCCTGTGTCTTGCTGATTTTTAGTTTTCCCAATTTATACGCCCATGAGTGGAAGTGCCCTATGCTCTCTAAGCTGAGTTTTTTAGATGTTTCAGGACACCCCGTACTCTTCTCCAGAGTGGCTGTTGGCAATTTACATCCCGCCCATCAGCGTAGCAAGGCTCCCGTTTCTCCATGGCCTGTCCTGCATTTCTGGTTTTGACACTTTATTCAGCATGGCCCTTTTGACCGATGGGAAGCGAGACTTCTTTGTAGCGCTGATTTGCCTTTCCAGGTTGCTTGGTTGGCCAAAAAGGGCGTATGCGTTTTTTCCTGAATATATTCAGGAAAAAACGCATACGCCCTTTTTGGCCAAGGGCATCATGGTCGAGGTTTTGCCGCTTTTCCTGTGCTTTAAAGGCGATTCGAATCTACCTCCTGAAATCTGTTTCCTGCAATTCTGCCTTGCTTTCAAATCCTCTTCGTTGCCTTCCCTCAATATATTTGTGGACGAGAGTTATCATTTATAACTCTGCAGGTTCGTGAATTGCAGTGCCCCTGAGCTCGATTTTTCAACTCGCTTTTTTGGGAGCTGGCGGCAAAAGCACAGGATTGCTTCAGGCCCTGTTCTGCTTCCGGGCGGCAGGCTGAACCTGTGGTTATTTCTTCTTCCTGATGGGAAAATAGAGTGACCTGTGCCTGTCCCCACACCTACACCTAGTCTCTCATTGGTTCCCCCTCTTCCCGTTCATCCTCAGGACAAATTTGCAACCTGTACAGAACAGGAGGTTAAAGGTGCTCATTCTCCAAGGAGGGAGATTGCTAGTAAAGCTGCTGTAATGGCGAGCCCGAGCACAAGGAGATGAGAAATGAGGTGCGATTTAGAAATCTGTCCCGATCACACGGTGTACCATCTTCTGGGTTTCTCATGCATGTTTTCGATGTAGGAAGATGCCCTTGAACCTGGAGATTTTGGACCCATGGGATGGGTACCACGCAGTATTACTTTAAAGGGTCTGCATTTGCTCACCCAACCTCACCAAACCTCTCAGCCCGAAGAGTGTCCACCCTTTTGTCTCAATCAGCTGTGGGTCTAGAGATGGTCAATAAAGGTGGCATCCCAGCCCCTGAACGAATTTTGTAAGAATTTCTCTCTCTTTCACTGTCTTTGTTTCACGGGTTTTTAAAAGTAATTGATTTTTATAATGGGGTTTAGCTGCCTTTCACTGCTGTGTTTATGCCGCTTTACACCCACTTGACTCACTTACAGAGGGATATCAATACTTTGGTTTTAAGATTCTTACTAGTCAGATATATTCTTGGGCGGTGAACAGGGGGTGTTGAGTCCAGTTCACTGAGCAAGGAGTAGGTCTTGTCTATTACATATTGGGTTCATGGAACGGTATCTGAGCTAATTTGAAACCCTTGTTTTATGCATCACCCCACCTCACCTTTCCCGTTAAGCAGCCATAGTGTGTCTTCTAAACGTGTGACGCTGTTCTGTTTTGTAATTCAGTTCAAGTGTAGCGGTTTTTACATTCCCTCTCTAAGTGATATCTTATGATAAGTGATTTTTTCTGTGTGACTTATTTCACTTAGAATCGTCGTACCTAAATCCTCTAATCATGCTGCTACTAGCCTTATGACGTTAATTTCATGGCTGAGTGATATGCCATTGTACATATGGACAACAACTTCCTTATCCATTTTTCTCTTTCCTGCGATATTTAAGGTGTAACGAAGTGGAGGTTTTGTCAACAGAGCAACCCTAAACTTTGGGGTGCCTGTGTCCTACTGATTTTTAGTTTTCCCAATTTATACGCCCATGAGTGGAAGTGCCCTATGCTCTCTAAGCTGAGTTTTTTAGATGTTTCAGGACACCCCGTACCCTTCTCCAGAGTGGCTGTTGGCAATTTACATCCCGCCCATCAGCGTAGCAAGGCTCCCGTTTCTCCATGGCCTGTCCTGCATTTCTGGTTTTGACACTTTATTCAGCATGGCCCTTTTGACCGATGGGAAGCGAGACTTCTTTGTAGCGCTGATTTGCCTTTCCAGGTTGCTTGCTTGGCCAAAAAGGGCGTATGCGTTTTTTCCTGAATATATTCAGGAAAAAACGCATACGCCCTTTTTGGCCAAGGGCATCATGGTCGAGGTTTTGCCGCTTTTCCTGAGCTTTAAAGGCGATTCGACTCTACCTCCTGAAATCTGTTTCCTGCAATTCTGCCTTGCTTTCAAATCCTCTTCGTTGCCTTCCCTCAATATATTTGTGGACGAGAGTTATCATTTCTAACTCTGCAGGTTTGTGAATTGCAGTGCCCCTGAGCTCCATTTTTCAACTCGCTTTCTTCGGAGCTGGCCGCAAAAGCGCAGGATTGCTTCAGGCCCTATTCTGGTTCCGGGCGGCAGGCTGAGCCTGTGGTTAATTCTTCTTCCTGATGGGAAAATAGAGTGACCTGTGCCTGTCCCAACACCTAGAGCTAGTCTCTCACTGGTTCCCCCTCTTCCCGTTCATCCTCAGGACAAATTGCAACCTGTACGGAACAGGAGGTTAAAGGTGCTGATTCTCGAAGGAGGGAGATTGCTAGTAAAGCGGCTGTAATGGCCAACCCGAGCACAAGGAGATGAGAAATGAGGTGCGTTTTAGAAACCTTTCCCGATCACACCGTGTACCATCTTCCGAGTTTCTCATGCATGTTTTCGATGTAGGAAGATGCCCTTGAACCTGGAGATTTTGGACCCATGGGATGGGTACCACGCAGTATTACTTTAAAGGGTCTGCGTTTGCTCACCCAACCTCACCAAACCTCTCAGCCCCAAGAGTGTCCACCCTTATGTCTCAATCTGCTGTGGGTCTAGAGATGGTCTATCCAGGTGGCATCACAGCCCCTGAACGAATTTTGTAAGAATTTCTCTCTCTTTCACTGTCTTTGTTTCACGGGTTTTTAAAAGTCATTGATTTTTATAATGGGGTTTAGCTGCTTTTCACTGGTGTGTTTATGCCGCTTTACACCCACTTGACTCACTTACAGAGGGATATCAATACATTGGTTTTAAGATTCTTACTAGTCAGATATATTCTTGGGCGGTGAACAGGGGGTGTTTAGTCCACTTCACTGAGCAAGGAGTAGGTCTTGTCTATTACATATTGGGTTTATGGAACGGTATCTGAGCTAATTTGAAACCCTTGTTTTATGCATCACCCCACCTCACCTTTCCCGTTAAGCAGCCATAGTGTGTCTTCTAAACGTGTGACGCTGTTCTGTTTTGTAATTCAGTTCAAGTGTAGCGGTTTTTACATTCCCTCTCTAAGTGATATCTTATGATAAGTGTCTTTTTCTGTGTGACTTATTTCACTTAGAATCGTCGTACCTAAATCCTCTCTTCATGCTGCTACTAGCCTTATGACGTTAATTTCATGGCTGAGTGATATGCCATTGTACATAAGGACCACAACTTCCTTATCCATTTTTGTCTTTCCTTTGAGATTTAAGGTGTAACGAAGTGGAGGTTCTTGTCAACAGAGCAGCCCTAAACTTTGGGGTGCCTGTGTCTTGCTGATTTTTAGTTTTCCCAATTTATACGCCCATGAGTGGAAGTGCCCTATGCTCTCTAAGCTGAGTTTTTTAGATGTTTCAGGACACCCCGTACTCTTCTCCAGAGTGGCTGTTGGCAATTTACATCCCGCCCATCAGCGTAGCAAGGCTCCCGTTTCTCCATGGCCTGTCCTGCATTTCTGGTTTTGACACTTTATTCAGCATGGCCCTTTTGACCGATGGGAAGCGAGACTTCTTTGTAGCGCTGATTTGCCTTTCCAGGTTGCTTGGTTGGCCAAAAAGGGCGTATGCGTTTTTTCCTGAATATATTCAGGAAAAAACGCATACGCCCTTTTTGGCCAAGGGCATCATGGTCGAGGTTTTGCCGCTTTTCCTGTGCTTTAAAGGCGATTCGAATCTACCTCCTGAAATCTGTTTCCTGCAATTCTGCCTTGCTTTCAAATCCTCTTCGTTGCCTTCCCTCAATATATTTGTGGACGAGAGTTATCATTTCTAACTCTGCAGGTTTGTGAATTGCAGTGCCCCTGAGCTCCATTTTTCAACTCGCTTTCTTGGGAGCTGGCCGCAAAAGCGCAGGATTGCTTCAGGCCCTATTGTGGTTCCGGGCGGCAGGCTGAGCCTGTGGTTAATTCTTCTTCCTGATGGGAAAATAGAGTGACCTGTGCCTGTCCCCACACCTAGACCTAGTCTCTCATTGGTTCCCCCTCTTCCCGTTCATCCTCAGGACAAATTTGCAACCTGTACGGAACATGAGGTTAAAGGTGCTCATTCTCCAAGGAGGGAGATTGCTAGTAAAGCGGCTGTAATGGCGAGCCCGAGCACAAGGAGATGAGAAATGAGGTGCGTTTTAGAAACCTTTCCCGATCACACGGTGTACCGTCTTCTGGGTTTCTCATGCATGTTTTCGATGTAGGAAGATGCCCTTGAACCTGGAGATTTTGGACCCATGGGATGGGTACCACGAAGTACTACTTTAAAGGGTCTGCGTTTGCTCACCCAACCTCACCAAACCTCTCAGCCCCAAGAGTGTCCACCCTTATGTCTCAATCAGCTGTGGGTCTAGAGATGGTCACTAAAGGTGGCATCCCAGCCCCTGAACGAATTCTCTATGAATTTCTCTCTCTTTCACTGTCTTTGTTTCACGGGTTTTTAAAAGTAATTGATTTTTATAATGGGGTTTAGCTGCTTTTCACTGCTGTGTTTATGCCGCTTTACACCCACTTGACTCACTTACAGAGAGATATCAATACATTGGTTTTAAGAGTCTTACTAGTCAGATATATTCTTGGGCGGTGAACAGGGGGTGTTGAATCCAGTTCACTGAGCAAGGAGTAGGTCTTGTCTGTTACATATTGGGTTTATGGAACAGTATCTGAGCTAATTTGGAAGCCTTGTTTTATGCATCACCCCTCCTCACCTTTCCCGTTAAGCAGCCATAATGTTTTTTCTAAACGTGTGACGCTGTTCTGTTTTGTAATTCAGTTCAAGTGTAGCGGTTTTTACATTCCCTGTATTAGTGATATCTTATGATAAGTGCCTTTTTCTGTGTGACTTATTTCACTTAGAATCGTCGTACCTAAATCTTCTCATCATGCTGGTACTAGCCTTATGATGTTGATTTCATTGCTGAGTGATATGCCATTATACATATGGACCACAACTTCTTTATCCATTTTTCTATTGCCTGGGATATTTAAGGTGTAACGAAGTGGAGGTTCTTGTCAACAGAGCAGCCCTAAACTTTGGGGTGCCTGTGTCTTGCTGATTTTTCATTTTCCCAATTTATACGCCCATGACTGGAAGTGCCCTATGCTCTCTAGGCTGAGTTTTTTAGATGTTTCAGGACACACCGTACACTTCTCCAGAGTGGCTGTTGGCAATTTACCTCCCACCCATCAGCGTAGCAAGGCTCCCGTTTCTCCATGGCCTGTCCTGCATTTCTGGTTTTGACACTTTATTCAGCATGGCCCTTTTGACCGATGGGAAGCGAGACTTCTTTGTAGCGCTGATTTGCCTTTCCAGGTTGCTTGGTTGGCCAAAAAGGGCGTATGCGTTTTTTCCTGAATATATTCAGGAAAAAACGCATACGCCCTTTTTGGCCAAGGGCATCATGGTCGAGGTTTTGCCGCTTTTCCTGTGCTTTAAAGGCGATTCGAACCTACCTCCTGAAATCTGTTTCCTGCAATTCTGCCTTGCTTTCAAATCCTCTTCGTTGCCTTCCCTCAATATATTTGTGGACGAGAGTTATCATTTCTAACTCTGCAGGTTTGTGAATTGCAGTGCCCCTGAGCTCCATTTTTCAACTCGCTTTCTTCGGAGCTGGCCGCAAAAGCGCAGGATTGCTTCAGGCCCTATTCTGGTTCCGGGCGGCAGGCTGAGCCTGTGGTTAATTCTTCTTCCTGATGGGAAAATAGAGTGACCTGTGCCTGTCCCAACACCTAGAGCTAGTCTCTCACTGGTTCCCCCTCTTCCCGTTCATCCTCAGGACAAATTGCAACCTGTACGGAACAGGAGGTTAAAGGTGCTGATTCTCGAAGGAGGGAGATTGCTAGTAAAGCGGCTGTAATGGCCAACCCGAGCACAAGGAGATGAGAAATGAGGTGCGTTTTAGAAACCTTTCCCGATCACACCGTGTACCATCTTCCGAGTTTCTCATGCATGTTTTCGATGTAGGAAGATGCCCTTGAACCTGGAGATTTTGGACCCATGGGATGGGTACCACGCAGTATTACTTTAAAGGGTCTGCGTTTGCTCACCCAACCTCACCAAACCTCTCAGCCCCAAGAGTGTCCACCCTTATGTCTCAATCTGCTGTGGGTCTAGAGATGGTCTATCCAGGTGGCATCACAGCCCCTGAACGAATTTTGTAAGAATTTCTCTCTCTTTCACTGTCTTTGTTTCACGGGTTTTTAAAAGTCATTGATTTTTATAATGGGGTTTAGCTGCTTTTCACTGGTGTGTTTATGCCGCTTTACACCCACTTGACTCACTTACAGAGGGATATCAATACATTGGTTTTAAGATTCTTACTAGTCAGATATATTCTTGGGCGGTGAACAGGGGGTGTTTAGTCCACTTCACTGAGCAAGGAGTAGGTCTTGTCTATTACATATTGGGTTTATGGAACGGTATCTGAGCTCATTTGAAACCCTTGTTTTATGCATCACCCCACCTCACCTTTCCCGTTAAGCAGCCATAGTGTGTCTTCTAAACGTGTGACGCTGTTCTGTTTTGTAATTCAGTTCAAGTGTAGCGGTTTTTACATTCCCTCTCTAAGTGATATCTTATGATAAGTGTCTTTTTCTGTGTGACTTATTTCACTTAGAATCGTCGTACCTAAATCCTCTCATCATGCTGCTACTAGCCTTATGACGTTAATTTCATGGCTGAGTGATATGCCATTGTACATAAGGACCACAACTTCCTTATCCATTTTTCTCTTTCCTTTGAGATTTAAGGTGTAACGAAGTGGAGGTTCTTGTCAACAGAGCAGCCCTAAACTTTGGGGTGCCTGTGTCTTGCTGATTTTTAGTTTTCCCAATTTATACGCCCATGAGTGGAAGTGCCCTATGCTCTCTAAGCTGAGTTTTTTAGATGTTTCAGGACACCCCGTACTCTTCTCCAGAGTGGCTGTTGGCAATTTACATCCCGCCCATCAGCGTAGCAAGGCTCCCGTTTCTCCATGGCCTGTCCTGCATTTCTGGTTTTGACACTTTATTCAGCATGGCCCTTTTGACCGATGGGAAGCGAGACTTCTTTGTAGCGCTGATTTGCCTTTCCAGGTTGCTTGGTTGGCCAAAAAGGGCGTATGCGTTTTTTCCTGAATATATTCAGGAAAAAACGCATACGCCCTTTTTGGCCAAGGGCATCATGGTCGAGGTTTTGCCGCTTTTCCTGTGCTTTAAAGGCGATTCGAATCTACCTCCTGAAATCTGTTTCCTGCAATTCTGCCTTGCTTTCAAATCCTCTTCGTTGCCTTCCCTCAATATATTTGTGGACGAGAGTTATCATTTATAACTCTGCAGGTTCGTGAATTGCAGTGCCCCTGAGCTCGATTTTTCAACTCGCTTTTTTGGGAGCTGGCGGCAAAAGCACAGGATTGCTTCAGGCCCTGTTCTGCTTCCGGGCGGCAGGCTGAACCTGTGGTTATTTCTTCTTCCTGATGGGAAAATAGAGTGACCTGTGCCTGTCCCCACACCTACACCTAGTCTCTCATTGGTTCCCCCTCTTCCCGTTCATCCTCAGGACAAATTTGCAACCTGTACAGAACAGGAGGTTAAAGGTGCTCATTCTCCAAGGAGGGAGATTGCTAGTAAAGCTGCTGTAATGGCGAGCCCGAGCACAAGGAGATGAGAAATGAGGTGCGATTTAGAAATCTGTCCCGATCACACGGTGTACCATCTTCTGGGTTTCTCATGCATGTTTTCGATGTAGGAAGATGCCCTTGAACCTGGAGATTTTGGACCCATGGGATGGGTACCACGCAGTATTACTTTAAAGGGTCTGCATTTGCTCACCCAACCTCACCAAACCTCTCAGCCCGAAGAGTGTCCACCCTTTTGTCTCAATCAGCTGTGGGTCTAGAGATGGTCAATAAAGGTGGCATCCCAGCCCCTGAACGAATTTTGTAAGAATTTCTCTCTCTTTCACTGTCTTTGTTTCACGGGTTTTTAAAAGTAATTGATTTTTATAATGGGGTTTAGCTGCCTTTCACTGCTGTGTTTATGCCGCTTTACACCCACTTGACTCACTTACAGAGGGATATCAATACATTGGTTTTAAGATTCTTACTAGTCAGATATATTCTTGGGCGGTGAACAGGGGGTGTTGAGTCCAGTTCACTGAGCAAGGAGTAGGTCTTGTCTATTACATATTGGGTTTATGGAACGATATCTGAGCTAATTTGAAACCCTTGTTTTATGCATCACCCCACCTCACCTTTCCCTTTAAGCAGCCATAGTGTGTCTTCTAAACGTGTGACGCTGTTCTGTTTTGTAATTCAGTTCAAGTGTAGCGGTTTTTACATTCCCTCTCTAAGTGATATCTTATGATAAGTGTCTTTTTCTGTGTGACTTATTTCACTTAGAATCGTCGTACCTAAATCCTCTCATCATGCTGCTACTAGCCTTATGACGTTAATTTCATGGCTGAGTGATATGCCATTGTACATAAGGACCACAACTTCCTTATCCATTTTTCTCTTTCCTGGGATATTTAAGGTGTAACGAAGTGGAGGTTCTTGTCAACAGAGCAGCCCTAAACTTTGGGGTGCCTGTGTCTTGCTGATTTTTAGTTTTCCCAATTTATACGCCCATGAGTGGAAGTGCCCTATGCTCTCTAAGCTGAGTTTTTTAGGTGTTTCAGGACACACCGTACACTTCTCCAGAGTGGCTGTTGGCAATTTACATCCCACCCATCAGCGTAGCAAGGCTCCCGTTTCTCCATGGCCTGTCCTGCATTTCTGGTTTTGACACTTTATTCAGCATGGCCCTTTTGACCGATGGGAAGCGAGACTTCTTTGTAGCACTGATTTGCCTTTCCAGGTTGCTTGGTTGGCCAAAAAGGGCGTATGCGTTTTTTCCTGAATATATTCAGGAAAAAACGCATACGCCCTTTTTGGCCAAGGGCATCATGGTCGAGGTTTTGCCGCTTTTCCTGTGCTTTAAAGGCGATTCGACTCTACCTCCTGAAATCAGTTTCCTGCAATTCTGCTATGCTTTCAAATCCTCTTCGTTGCCTTCCCTCAATATATTTGTGGACGAGAGTTATCATTTATAACTCTGCAGGTTTGTGAATTGCAGTGCCCCTGAGCTCGATTTTTCAACTCGCTTTTTTGGGAGCTGGCCGCAAAAGCACAGGATTGCTTCAGGCCCTGTTCTGCTTCCGGGCGGCAGGCTGAGCCTGTCGTTAATCCTTCTTCCTGATGGGAAAATAGAGTGACATGTGGCTGTCCCAACACCTAGAGCTAGTCTCTCATTGGTTCCCCCTCTTCCCGTTTATCCTCAGGACAAATTGCAACCTGTTCGGAACAGAAGGTTAAAGGGGCTGATTCTCCAAGGAGGGAGATTGCTAGTAAAGCGGCTGTAATGGCCAACCCGAGCACAAGGAGATGAGAAATGAGGTGCGTTTTAGAAACCTTTCCCGATCACACGGTGTACCATCTTCTGGGTTTCTCATGCATGTTTTCGATGTAGGAAGATGCCCTTGAACCTGGAGATTTTGGACCCATGGGATGGGTACCACGCAATATTACGTTACAGGGTCTGCGTTTTCTCACCCAACCTCAGCAAACCTCTCAGCCCCAAGAGTGTCCACCCTTATGACTCAATCAGCTGTGGGTCTAGAGATGGTCAATAAAGGTGGCATCCCAGCCCCTGAACGAATTCTGTATGAATTTCTCTCTCTTTCACTGTCTTTGTTTCACGGGTTTTTAAAAGTCATTGATTTTTATAATGGGGTTTAGCTGCTTTTCACTGGTGTGTTTATGCCGCTTTACACCCACTTGACTCACTTACAGAGGGATATCAATACATTGGTTTTAAGATTCTTACTAGTCAGATATATTCTTGGGCGGTGAACAGGGGGTGTTTAGTCCACTTCACTGAGCAAGGAGTAGGTCTTGTCTATTACATATTGGGTTTATGGAACGGTATCTGAGCTAATTTGAAACCCTTGTTTTATGCATCACCCCACCTCACCTTTCCCGTTAAGCAGCCATAGTGTGTTTTCTAAACGTGTGACGCTGTTCTGTTTTGTAATTCAGTTCAAGTGTAGCGGTTTTTACATTCCCTCTATAAGTGATATCTTATGATAAGTGCCTTTTTCTGTGTGACTTATTTCACTTAGAATCGTCGTACCTAAATCTTCTCATCATGCTGCTACTAGCCTTATGATGTTGATTTCATTGCTGAGTGATATGCCATTATACATATGGACCACAACTTCTTTATCCATTTTTCTCTTTCCTTGGATATTTAAGGTGTAACGAAGTGGAGGTTCTTGTCAACAGAGCAGCCCTAAACTTTGGGGTGCCTGTGTCTTGCTGATTTTTAGTTTTCCCAATTTATACGCCCATGAGTGGAAGTGCCCTATGCTCTCTAAGCTGAGTTTTTTAGGTGTTTCAGGACACACCGTACACTTCTCCAGAGTGGCTGTTGGCAATTTACATCCCGCCCATCAGCGTAGCAAGGCTCCCGTTTCTCCATGGCCTGTCCTGCATTTCTGGTTTTGACACTTTATTCAGCATGGCCCTTTTGACCGATGGGAAGCGAGACTTCTTTGTAGCGCTGATTTGCCTTTCCAGGTTGCTTGGTTGGCCAAAAAGGGCGTATGCGTTTTTTCCTGAATATATTCAGGAAAAAACGCATACGCCCTTTTTGGCCAAGGGCATCATGGTCGAGGTTTTGCCGCTTTTCCTGTGCTTTAAAGGCGATTCGAATCTACCTCCTGAAATCTGTTTCCTGCAATTCTGCCTTGCTTTCAAATCCTCTTCGTTGCCTTCCCTCAATATATTTGTGGACGAGAGTTATCATTTCTAACTCTGCAGGTTTGTGAATTGCAGTGCCCCTGAGCTCCATTTTTCAACTCGCTTTCTTGGGAGCTGGCCGCAAAAGCGCAGGATTGCTTCAGGCCCTATTGTGCTTCCGGGCGGCAGGCTGAGCCTGTGGTTAATTCTTCTTCCTGATGGGAAAATAGAGTGACCTGTGCCTGTCCCCACACCTAGACCTAGTCTCTCATTGGTTCCCC
The DNA here is from genome assembly GCF_965194805.1 of Balaenoptera borealis. Lineage (NCBI taxonomy): Eukaryota > Metazoa > Chordata > Mammalia > Artiodactyla > Balaenopteridae > Balaenoptera > Balaenoptera borealis. The sequence goes on along the minus strand of NW_028123740.1, from coordinate 265,907 downwards.
CTCTTCCCGTTCATCCTCAGGACAAATTTGCAACCTGTACGGAACATGAGGTTAAAGGTGCTCATTCTCCAAGGAGGGAGATTGCTAGTAAAGCGGCTGTAATGGCGAGCCCGAGCACAAGGAGATGAGAAATGAGGTGCGTTTTAGAATCCTTTCCCGATCACACGGTGTACCGTCTTCTGGGTTTCTCATGCATGTTTTCGATGTAGGAAGATGCCCTTGAACCTGGAGATTTTGGACCCATGGGATGGGTACCACGAAGTACTACTTTAAAGGGTCTGCGTTTGCTCACCCAACCTCACCAAACCTCTCAGCCCCAAGAGTGTCCACCCTTATGTCTCAATCAGCTGTGGGTCTAGAGATGGTCACTAAAGGTGGCATCCCAGCCCCTGAACGAATTCTCTATGAATTTCTCTCTCTTTCACTGTCTTTGTTTCACGGGTTTTTAAAAGTAATTGATTTTTATAATGGGGTTTAGCTGCTTTTCACTGCTGTGTTTATGCCGCTTTACACCCACTTGACTCACTTACAGAGAGATATCAATACATTGGTTTTAAGAGTCTTACTAGTCAGATATATTCTTGGGCGGTGAACAGGGGGTGTTGAATCCAGTTCACTGAGCAAGGAGTAGGTCTTGTCTGTTACATATTGGGTTTATGGAACAGTATCTGAGCTAATTTGGAAGCCTTGTTTTATGCATCACCCCTCCTCACCTTTCCCGTTAAGCAGCCATAATGTTTTTTCTAAACGTGTGACGCTGTTCTGTTTTGTAATTCAGTTCAAGTGTAGCGGTTTTTACATTCCCTGTATTAGTGATATCTTATGATAAGTGCCTTTTTCTGTGTGACTTATTTCACTTAGAATCGTCGTACCTAAATCTTCTCATCATGCTGGTACTAGCCTTATGATGTTGATTTCATTGCTGAGTGATATGCCATTATACATATGGACCACAACTTCTTTATCCATTTTTCTATTGCCTGGGATATTTAAGGTGTAACGAAGTGGAGGTTCTTGTCAACAGAGCAGCCCTAAACTTTGGGGTGCCTGTGTCTTGCTGATTTTTCATTTTCCCAATTTATACGCCCATGACTGGAAGTGCCCTATGCTCTCTAGGCTGAGTTTTTTAGATGTTTCAGGACACACCGTACACTTCTCCAGAGTGGCTGTTGGCAATTTACCTCCCACCCATCAGCGTAGCAAGGCTCCCGTTTCTCCATGGCCTGTCCTGCATTTCTGGTTTTGACACTTTATTCAGCATGGCCCTTTTGACCGATGGGAAGCGAGACTTCTTTGTAGCGCTGATTTGCCTTTCCAGGTTGCTTGGTTGGCCAAAAAGGGCGTATGCGTTTTTTCCTGAATATATTCAGGAAAAAACGCATACGCCCTTTTTGGCCAAGGGCATCATGGTCGAGGTTTTGCCGCTTTTCCTGTGCTTTAAAGGCGATTCGAACCTACCTCCTGAAATCTGTTTCCTGCAATTCTGCCTTGCTTTCAAATCCTCTTCATTGCCTTCCCTCAATATATTTGTGGACGAGAGTTATCATTTATAACTCTGCAGGTTTGTGAATTGCAGTGCCCCTGAGCTCCATTTTTCAACTCGCTTTTTTGGGAGCTGGCGGCAAAAGCACAGGATTGCTTCAGGCCCTGTTCTGCTTCCGGGCGGCAGGCTGAACCTGTGCTTAATTCTTCTTCCTGATGGGAAAATAGAGTGACCTGTGCCTGTCCCAACACCTAGAGCTAGTCTCTCACTGGTTCCCCCTCTTCCCGTTCATCCTCAGGACAAATTGCAACCTGTATGGAACAGGAGGTTAAAGGTGCTGATTCTCGAAGGAGGGAGATTGCTAGTAAAGCGGCTGTAATGGCCAACCCGAGCACAAGGAGATGAGAAATGAGGTGCGTTTTAGAAACCTTTCCCGATCACACGGTGTACCATCTTCTGGGTTTCTCATGCATGTTTTCGATGTAGGAAGAGTCCCTTGAACCTGGAGATTTTGGACCCATGGGATGGGTACCACGCAGTATTACTTTAAAGGGTCTGCGTTTGCTCACCCAACCTCACCAAACCTCTCAGCCCGAAGAGTGTCCACCCTTATGTCTCAATCAGCTGTGGGTCTAGAGACGGTCAATCCAGGTGGCATCACAGCCCCTGAACGAATTTTGTAAGAATTTCTCTCTCTTTCACTGTCTTTGTTTCACGGGTTTTTAAAAGTCATTGATTTTTATAATGGGGTTTAGCTGCTTTTCACTGGTGTGTTTATGCCGCTTTACACCCACTTGACTCACTTACAGAGGGATATCAATACATTGGTTTTAAGATTCTTACTAGTCAGATATATTCTTGGGCGGTGAACAGGGGGTGTTTAGTCCACTTCACTGAGCAAGGAGTAGGTCTTGTCTATTACATATTGGGTTTATGGAACGGTATCTGAGCTAATTTGAAACCCTTGTTTTATGCATCACCCCACCTCACCTTTCCCGTTAAGCAGCCATAGTGTGTCTTCTAAACGTGTGACGCTGTTCTGTTTTGTAATTCAGTTCAAGTGTAGCGGTTTTTACATTCCCTCTCTAAGTGATATCTTATGATAAGTGTCTTTTTCTGTGTGACTTATTTCACTTAGAATCGTCGTACCTAAATCCTCTCATCATGCTGCTACTAGCCTTATGACGTTAATTTCATGGCTGAGTGATATGCCATTGTACATAAGGACCACAACTTCCTTATCCATTTTTCTCTTTCCTTTGAGATTTAAGGTGTAACGAAGTGGAGGTTCTTGTCAACAGAGCAGCCCTAAACTTTGGGGTGCCTGTGTCTTGCTGATTTTTAGTTTTCCCAATTTATACGCCCATGAGTGGAAGTGCCCTATGCTCTCTAAGCTGAGTTTTTTAGATGTTTCAGGACACCCCGTACTCTTCTCCAGAGTGGCTGTTGGCAATTTACATCCCGCCCATCAGCGTAGCAAGGCTCCCGTTTCTCCATGGCCTGTCCTGCATTTCTGGTTTTGACACTTTATTCAGCATGGCCCTTTTGACCGATGGGAAGCGAGACTTCTTTGTAGCGCTGATTTGCCTTTCCAGGTTGCTTGGTTGGCCAAAAAGGGCGTATGCGTTTTTTCCTGAATATATTCAGGAAAAAACGCATACGCCCTTTTTGGCCAAGGGCATCATGGTCGAGGTTTTGCCGCTTTTCCTGTGCTTTAAAGGCGATTCGAATCTACCTCCTGAAATCTGTTTCCTGCAATTCTGCCTTGCTTTCAAATCCTCTTCGTTGCCTTCCCTCAATATATTTGTGGACGAGAGTTATCATTTATAACTCTGCAGGTTCGTGAATTGCAGTGCCCCTGAGCTCGATTTTTCAACTCGCTTTTTTGGGAGCTGGCGGCAAAAGCACAGGATTGCTTCAGGCCCTGTTCTGCTTCCGGGCGGCAGGCTGAACCTGTGGTTATTTCTTCTTCCTGATGGGAAAATAGAGTGACCTGTGCCTGTCCCCACACCTACACCTAGTCTCTCATTGGTTCCCCCTCTTCCCGTTCATCCTCAGGACAAATTTGCAACCTGTACAGAACAGGAGGTTAAAGGTGCTCATTCTCCAAGGAGGGAGATTGCTAGTAAAGCTGCTGTAATGGCGAGCCCGAGCACAAGGAGATGAGAAATGAGGTGCGATTTAGAAATCTGTCCCGATCACACGGTGTACCATCTTCTGGGTTTCTCATGCATGTTTTCGATGTAGGAAGATGCCCTTGAACCTGGAGATTTTGGACCCATGGGATGGGTACCACGCAGTATTACTTTAAAGGGTCTGCATTTGCTCACCCAACCTCACCAAACCTCTCAGCCCGAAGAGTGTCCACCCTTTTGTCTCAATCAGCTGTGGGTCTAGAGATGGTCAATAAAGGTGGCATCCCAGCCCCTGAACGAATTTTGTAAGAATTTCTCTCTCTTTCACTGTCTTTGTTTCACGGGTTTTTAAAAGTAATTGATTTTTATAATGGGGTTTAGCTGCCTTTCACTGCTGTGTTTATGCCGCTTTACACCCACTTGACTCACTTACAGAGGGATATCAATACTTTGGTTTTAAGATTCTTACTAGTCAGATATATTCTTGGGCGGTGAACAGGGGGTGTTGAGTCCAGTTCACTGAGCAAGGAGTAGGTCTTGTCTATTACATATTGGGTTCATGGAACGGTATCTGAGCTAATTTGAAACCCTTGTTTTATGCATCACCCCACCTCACCTTTCCCGTTAAGCAGCCATAGTGTGTCTTCTAAACGTGTGACGCTGTTCTGTTTTGTAATTCAGTTCAAGTGTAGCGGTTTTTACATTCCCTCTCTAAGTGATATCTTATGATAAGTGTCTTTTTCTGTGTGACTTATTTCACTTAGAATCGTCGTACCTAAATCCTCTCATCATGCTGCTACTAGCCTTATGACGTTAATTTCATGGCTGAGTGATATGCCATTGTACATAAGGACCACAACTTCCTTATCCATTTTTCTCTTTCCTGGGATATTTAAGGTGTAACGAAGTGGAGGTTCTTGTCAACAGAGCAGCCCTAAACTTTGGGGTGCCTGTGTCTTGCTGATTTTTAGTTTTCCCAATTTATACGCCCATGAGTGGAAGTGCCCTATGCTCTCTAAGCTGAGTTTTTTAGGTGTTTCAGGACACACCGTACACTTCTCCAGAGTGGCTGTTGGCAATTTACATCCCGCCCATCAGCGTAGCAAGGCTCCCGTTTCTCCATGGCCTGTCCTGCATTTCTGGTTTTGACACTTTATTCAGCATGGCCCTTTTGACCGATGGGAAGCGAGACTTCTTTGTAGCACTGATTTGCCTTTCCAGGTTGCTTGGTTGGCCAAAAAGGGCGTATGCGTTTTTTCCTGAATATATTCAGGAAAAAACGCATACGCCCTTTTTGGCCAAGGGCATCATGGTCGAGGTTTTGCCGCTTTTCCTGTGCTTTAAAGGCGATTCGACTCTACCTCCTGAAATCAGTTTCCTGCAATTCTGCTATGCTTTCAAATCCTCTTCGTTGCCTTCCCTCAATATATTTGTGGACGAGAGTTATCATTTATAACTCTGCAGGTTTGTGAATTGCAGTGCCCCTGAGCTCGATTTTTCAACTCGCTTTTTTGGGAGCTGGCCGCAAAAGCACAGGATTGCTTCAGGCCCTGTTCTGCTTCCGGGCGGCAGGCTGAGCCTGTCGTTAATCCTTCTTCCTGATGGGAAAATAGAGTGACATGTGGCTGTCCCAACACCTAGAGCTAGTCTCTCATTGGTTCCCCCTCTTCCCGTTTATCCTCAGGACAAATTGCAACCTGTTCGGAACAGAAGGTTAAAGGGGCTGATTCTCCAAGGAGGGAGATTGCTAGTAAAGCGGCTGTAATGGCCAACCCGAGCACAAGGAGATGAGAAATGAGGTGCGTTTTAGAAACCTTTCCCGATCACACGGTGTACCATCTTCTGGGTTTCTCATGCATGTTTTCGATGTAGGAAGATGCCCTTGAACCTGGAGATTTTGGACCCATGGGATGGGTACCACGCAATATTACGTTACAGGGTCTGCGTTTTCTCACCCAACCTCAGCAAACCTCTCAGCCCCAAGAGTGTCCACCCTTATGACTCAATCAGCTGTGGGTCTAGAGATGGTCAATAAAGGTGGCATCCCAGCCCCTGAACGAATTCTGTATGAATTTCTCTCTCTTTCACTGTCTTTGTTTCACGGGTTTATAAAAGTAATTGATTTTTATAATGGGGTTTAGCTGCTTTTCACTGCTGTGTTTATGCCGCTTTACACCCACTTGACTCACTTACAGAGAGATATCAATACATTGGTTTTAAGAGTCTTACTAGTCAGATATATTCTTGGGCGGTGAACAGGGGGTGTTGAATCCAGTTCACTGAGCAAGGAGTAGGTCTTGTCTGTTACATATTGGGTTTATGGAACAGTATCTGAGCTAATTTGATACCCTTGTTTTATGCATCACCCCACCTCACCTTTCCCGTTAAGCAGCCATAGTGTGTTTTCTAAACGTGTGACGCTGTTCTGTTTTGTAATTCAGTTCAAGTGTAGCGGTTTTTACATTCCCTCTATAAGTGATATCTTATGATAAGTGCCTTTTTCTGTGTGACTTATTTCACTTAGAATCGTCGTACCTAAATCTTCTCATCATGCTGGTACTAGCCTTATGATGTTGATTTCATTGCTGAGTGATATGCCATTATACATATGGACCACAACTTCTTTATCCATTTTTCTCTTTCCTTGGATATTTAAGGTGTAACGAAGTGGAGGTTCTTGTCAACAGAGCAGCCCTAAACTTTGGGGTGCCTGTGTCTTGCTGATTTTTAGTTTTCCCAATTTATACGCCCATGAGTGGAAGTGCCCTATGCTCTCTAAGCTGAGTTTTTTAGGTGTTTCAGGACACACCGTACACTTCTCCAGAGTGGCTGTTGGCAATTTACATCCCGCCCATCAGCGTAGCAAGGCTTCCTTTTCTCCATGGCCTGTCCTGCATTTCTGGTTTTGACACTTTATTCAGCATGGCCCTTTTGACCGATGGGAAGCGAGACTTCTTTGTAGCGCTGATTTGCCTTTCCAGGTTGCTTGGTTGGCCAAAAAGGGCGTATGCGTTTTTTCCTGAATATATTCAGGAAAAAACGCATACGCCCTTTTTGGCCAAGGGCATCATGGTCGATGTTTTGCCGCTTTTCCTGTGCTTTAAAGGCGATTCGAATCTACCTCCTGAAATCTGTTTCCTGCAATTCTGCCTTGCTTTCAAATCCTCTTCGTTGCCTTCCCTCAATATATTTGTGGACGAGAGTTATCATTTCTAACTCTGCAGGTTTGTGAATTGCAGTGCCCCTGAGCTCCATTTTTCAACTCGCTTTCTTGGGAGCTGGCCGCAAAAGCGCAGGATTGCTTCAGGCCCTATTGTGGTTCCGGGCGGCAGGCTGAGCCTGTGGTTAATTCTTCTTCCTGATGGGAAAATAGAGTGACCTGTGCCTGTCCCCACACCTAGACCTAGTCTCTCATTGGTTCCCCCTCTTCCCGTTCATCCTCAGGACAAATTTGCAACCTGTACGGAACAGGAGGTTAAAGGTGCTCATTCTCCAAGGAGGGAGATTGCTAGTAAAGCGGCTGTAATGGCGAGCCCGAGCACAAGGAGATGAGAAATGAGGTGCGTTTTAGAAACCTTTCCCGATCACACGGTGTACCGTCTTCTGGGTTTCTCATGCATGTTTTCGATGTAGGAAGATGCCCTTGAACCTGGAGATTTTGGACCCATGGGATGGGTACCACGAAGTACTACTTTAAAGGGTCTGCGTTTGCTCACCCAACCTCACCAAACCTCTCAGCCCCAAGAGTGTCCACCCTTATGTCTCAATCAGCTGTGGGTCTAGAGATGGTCACTAAAGGTGGCATCCCAGCCCCTGAACGAATTCTCTATGAATTTCTCTCTCTTTCACTGTCTTTGTTTCACGGGTTTTTAAAAGTAATTGATTTTTATAATGGGGTTTAGCTGCTTTTCACTGCTGTGTTTATGCCGCTTTACACCCACTTGACTCACTTACAGAGAGATATCAATACATTGGTTTTAAGAGTCTTACTAGTCAGATATATTCTTGGGCGGTGAACAGGGGGTGTTGAATCCAGTTCACTGAGCAAGGAGTAGGTCTTGTCTGTTACATATTTGGTTTATGGAACAGTATCTGAGCTAATTTGGAAGCCTTGTTTTATGCATCACCCCTCCTCACCTTTCCCGTTAAGCAGCCATAATGTGTTTTCTAAACGTGTGACGCTGTTCTGTTTTGTAATTCAGTTCAAGTGTAGCGGTTTTTACATTCCCTGTATTAGTGATATCTTATGATAAGTGCCTTTTTCTGTGTGACTTATTTCACTTAGAATCGTCGTACCTAAATCTTCTCATCATGCTGCTACTAGCCTTATGATGTTGATTTCATTGCTGAGTGATATGCCATTATACATATGGACCACAACTTCTTTATCCATTTTTCTATTGCCTGGGATATTTAAGGTGTAACGAAGTGGAGGTTCTTGTCAACAGAGCAGCCCTAAACTTTGGGGTGCCTGTGTCTTGCTGATTTTTCATTTTCCCAATTTATACGCCCATGACTGGAAGTGCCCTATGCTCTCTAAGCTGAGTTTTTTAGATGTTTCAGGACACACCGTACACTTCTCCAGAGTGGCTGTTGGCAATTTACCTCCCACCCATCAGCGTAGCAAGGCTCCCGTTTCTCCATGGCCTGTCCTGCATTTCTGGTTTTGATACTTTATTCAGCATGGCCCTTTTGACCGATGGGAAGCGAGACTTCTTTGTAGCGCTGATTTGCCTTTCCAGGTTGCTTGTTTGGCCAAAAAGGGCGTATGCGTTTTTTCCTGAATATATTCAGGAAAAAACGCATACGCCCTTTTTGGCCAAGGGCATCATGGTCGAGGTTTTGCCGCTTTTCCTGAGCTTTAAAGGCGATTCGACTCTACCTCCTGAAATCTGTTTCCTGCTATTCTGCCTTGCTTTCAAATCCTCTTCGTTGCCTTCCCTCAATATATTTGTGGACGAGAGTTATCATTTCTAACTCTGCAGGTTTGTGAATTGCAGTGCCCCTGAGCTCCATTTTTCAACTCGCTTTCTTCGGAGCTGGCCGCAAAAGCGCAGGATTGCTTCAGGCCCTATTCTGGTTCCGGGCGGCAGGCTGAGCCTGTGGTTAATTCTTCTTCCTGATGGGAAAATAGAGTGACCTGTGCCTGTCCCAACACCTAGAGCTAGTCTCTCACTGGTTCCCCCTCTTCCCGTTCATCCTCAGGACAAATTGCAACCTGTACGGAACAGGAGGTTAAAGGTGCTGATTCTCGAAGGAGGGAGATTGCTAGTAAAGCGGCTGTAATGGCCAACCCGAGCACAAGGAGATGAGAAATGAGGTGCGTTTTAGAAACCTTTCCCGATCACACCGTGTACCATCTTCCGAGTTTCTCATGCATGTTTTCGATGTAGGAAGATGCCCTTGAACCTGGAGATTTTGGACCCATGGGATGGGTACCACGCAGTATTACTTTAAAGGGTCTGCGTTTGCTCACCCAACCTCACCAAACCTCTCAGCCCCAAGAGTGTCCACCCTTATGTCTCAATCTGCTGTGGGTCTAGAGATGGTCTATCCAGGTGGCATCACAGCCCCTGAACGAATTTTGTAAGAATTTCTCTCTCTTTCACTGTCTTTGTTTCACGGGTTTTTAAAAGTCATTGATTTTTATAATGGGGTTTAGCTGCTTTTCACTGGTGTGTTTATGCCGCTTTACACCCACTTGACTCACTTACAGAGGGATATCAATACATTGGTTTTAAGATTCTTACTAGTCAGATATATTCTTGGGCGGTGAACAGGGGGTGTTTAGTCCACTTCACTGAGCAAGGAGTAGGTCTTGTCTATTACATATTGGGTTTATGGAACGGTATCTGAGCTAATTTGAAACCCTTGTTTTATGCATCACCCCACCTCACCTTTCCCGTTAAGCAGCCATAGTGTGTCTTCTAAACGTGTGACGCTGTTCTGTTTTGTAATTCAGTTCAAGTGTAGCGGTTTTTACATTCCCTGTATTAGTGATATCTTATGATAAGTGCCTTTTTCTGTGTGACTTATTTCACTTAGAATCGTCGTACCTAAATCTTCTCATCATGCTGGTACTAGCCTTATGATGTTGATTTCATTGCTGAGTGATATGCCATTATACATATGGACCACAACTTTTTTATCCATTTTTCTATTGCCTGGGATATTTAAGGTGTAACGAAGTGGAGGTTCTTGTCAACAGAGCAGCCCTAAACTTTGGGGTGCCTGTGTCTTGCTGATTTTTCATTTTCCCAATTTATACGCCCATGACTGGAAGTGCCCTATGCTCTCTAGGCTGAGTTTTTTAGATGTTTCAGGACACACCGTACACTTCTCCAGAGTGGCTGTTGGCAATTTACCTCCCACCCATCAGCGTAGCAAGGCTCCCGTTTCTCCATGGCCTGTCCTGCATTTCTGGTTTTGACACTTTATTCAGCATGGCCCTTTTGACCGATGGGAAGCGAGACTTCTTTGTAGCGCTGATTTGCCTTTCCAGGTTGCTTGGTTGGCCAAAAAGGGCGTATGCGTTTTTTCCTGAATATATTCAGGAAAAAACGCATACGCCCTTTTTGGCCAAGGGCATCATGGTCGAGGTTTTGCCGCTTTTCCTGTGCTTTAAAGGCGATTCGAACCTACCTCCTGAAATCTGTTTCCTGCAATTCTGCCTTGCTTTCAAATCCTCTTCATTGCCTTCCCTCAATATATTTGTGGACGAGAGTTATCATTTATAACTCTGCAGGTTTGTGAATTGCAGTGCCCCTGAGCTCCATTTTTCAACTCGCTTTTTTGGGAGCTGGCGGCAAAAGCACAGGATTGCTTCAGGCCCTGTTCTGCTTCCGGGCGGCAGGCTGAACCTGTGCTTAATTCTTCTTCCTGATGGGAAAATAGAGTGACCTGTGCCTGTCCCAACACCTAGAGCTAGTCTCTCACTGGTTCCCCCTCTTCCCGTTCATCCTCAGGACAAATTGCAACCTGTATGGAACAGGAGGTTAAAGGTGCTGATTCTCGAAGGAGGGAGATTTCTAGTAAAGCGGCTGTAATGGCCAACCCGAGCACAAGGAGATGAGAAATGAGGTGCGTTTTAGAAACCTTTCCCGATCACACGGTGTACCATCTTCTGGGTTTCTCATGCATGTTTTCGATGTAGGAAGAGTCCCTTGAACCTGGAGATTTTGGACCCATGGGATGGGTACCACGCAGTATTACTTTAAAGGGTCTGCGTTTGCTCACCGAACCTAACCAAACCTCTCAGCCCCAAGAGTGTCCACCCTTATGTCTCAATCAGCTGTGGGTCTAGAGATGGTCAATCCAGGTGGCATCACAGCCCCTGAACGAATTTTGTAAGAATTTTTCTCTCTTTCACTGTCTTTGTTTCACGGGTTTTTAAAATTAATTGATTTTTATAATGGGATTTAGCTGCTTTTCACTGCTGTGTTTATGCCGCTTTACACCCACTTGACTCACTTACAGAGGGATATCAATACATTGGTTTTAAGATTCTTACTAGTCAGATATATTCTTGGGCGGTGAACAGGGGGTGTTGAGTCCAGTTCACTGAGCAAGGAGTAGGTCTTGTCTATTACATATTGGGTTTATGGAACGGTATCTGAGCTAATTTGAAACCCTTGTTTTATGCATCACCCCACCTCACCTTTCCCGTTAAGCAGCCATAGTGTGTCTTCTAAACGTGTGACGCTGTTCTGTTTTGTAATTCAGTTCAAGTGTAGCGGTTTTTACATTCCCTCTCTAAGTGATATCTTATGATAAGTGTCTTTTTCTGTGTGACTTATTTCACTTAGAATCGTCGTACCTAAATCCTCTCATCATGCTGCTACTAGCCTTATGACGTTAATTTCATGGCTGAGTGATATGCCATTGTACATAAGGACCACAAATTCCTTATCCATTTTTCTCTTTCCTGGGATATTTAAGGTGTAACGAAGTGGAGGTTCTTGTCAACAGAGCAGCCCTAAACTTTGGGGTGCCTGTGTCTTGCTGATTTTTAGTTTTCCCAATTTATACGCCCATGAGTGGAAGTGCCCTATGCTCTCTAAGCTGAGTTTTTTAGATGTTTCAGGACACCCTGTACTCTTCTCCAGAGTGGCTGTTGGCAATTTACATCCCGCCCATCAGCGTAGCAAGGCTCCCGTTTCTCCATGGCCTGTCCTGCATTTCTGGTTTTGACACTTTATTCAGCATGGCCCTTTTGACCGATGGGAAGCGAGACTTCTTTGTAGCGCTGATTTGCCTTTCCAGGTTGCTTGGTTGGCCAAAAAGGGCGTATGCGTTTTTTCCTGAATATATTCAGGAAGAAACGCATACGCCCTTTTTGGCCAAGGGCATCATTGTCGAGGTTTTGCCGCTTTTCCTGAGCTTTAAAGGCGATTCGACTCTACCTCCTGAAATCTGTTTCCTGCAATTCTGCCTTGCTTTCAAATCCTCTTCGTTGCCTTCCCTCAATATATTTGTGGACGAGAGTTATCATTTCTAACTCTGCAGGTTTGTGAATTGCAGTGCCCCTGAGCTCGATTTTTCAACTCGCTTTTTTGGGAGCTGGCGGCAAAACCACAGGATTGCTTCAGGCCCTGTTCTGCTTCCGGGCGGCAGGATGAACCTGTGGTTAATTCTTCTTCCTGATGGGAAAATAGAGCGAACTGTGCCTGTCCCAACACCTAGAGCTAGTCTCTCACTGGTTCCCCCTCTTCCCGTTCATCCTCAGGACAAATTGCAACCTGTACGGAACAGGAGGTTAAAGGTGCTGATTCTCGAAGGAGGGAGATTGCTAGTAAAGTGGCTGTAATGGCCAACCCGAGCACAAGGAGATGAGAAATGAGGTGCGTTTTAGAAACCTTTCCCGATCACACGGTGTACCATCTTCTGGGTTTCTCATGCATGTTTTCGATGTAGTAAGATGCCCTTGAACCTGGAGATTTTGGACCCATGGGATGGGTACCACGCAGTATTACTTTAAAGGGTCTGCCTTTTCTCACCGAACCTAACTAAACCTCTCAGCCCCAAGAGTGTCCACCCTTATGTCTCAATCAGCTGTGGGTCTAGAGACGGTCAATCCAGGTGGCATCACAGCCCCTGAACGAATTTTGTAAGAATTTCTCTCTCTTTCACTGTCTTTGTTTCACGGGGTTTTAAAAGTAATTGATTTTTATAATGGGGTTTAGCTGCTTTTCACTGCTGTGTTTATGCCCCTTTACACCCACTTGACTCACTTACAGAGGGATATCAATACATTGGTTTTAAGATTCTTACTAGTCAGATATATTCTTGGGCGGTGAACAGGGGGTGTTGAGTCCATTTCACTGAGCAAGGAGTAGGTCTTGTCTATTACATATTGGGTTTATGGAACGGTATCTGAGCTCATTTGAAACCCTTGTTTTATGCATCACCCACCTCACCTTTCCTGTTAAGCAGCCATAGTGTGTCTTCTAAACGTGTGACGCTGTTCTGTTTTGTAATTCAGTTCAAGTGTAGCGGTTTTTACATTCCCTCTCTAAGTGATATCTTATGATAAGTGTCTTTTTCTGTGTGACTTATTTCACTTAGAATCGTCGTACCTAAATCCTCTCATCATGCTGCTACTAGCCTTATGACGTTAATTTCATGGCTGAGTGATATGCCATTGTACATAAGGACCACAACTTCCTTATCCATTTTTCTCTTTCCTTTGAGATTTAAGGTGTAACGAAGTGGAGGTTCTTGTCAACAGAGCAGCCCTAAACTTTGGGGTGCCTGTGTCTTGCTGATTTTTAGTTTTCCCAATTTATACGCCCATGAGTGGAAGTGCCCTATGCTCTCTAAGCTGAGTTTTTTAGATGTTTCAGGACACCCCGTACTCTTCTCCAGAGTGGCTGTTGGCAATTTACATCCCGCCCATCAGCGTAGCAAGGCTCCCGTTTCTCCATGGCCTGTCCTGCATTTCTGGTTTTGACACTTTATTCAGCATGGCCCTTTTGACCGATGGGAAGCGAGACTTCTTTGTAGCACTGATTTGCCTTTCCAGGTTGCTTGGTTGGCCAAAAAGGGCGTATGCGTTTTTTCCTGAATATATTCAGGAAAAAACGCATACGCCCTTTTTGGCCAAGGGCATCATGGTCGAGGTTTTGCCGCTTTTCCTGTGCTTTAAAGGCGATTCGAATCTACCTCCTGAAATCTGTTTCCTGCAATTCTGCCTTGCTTTCAAATCCTCTTCGTTGCCTTCCCTCAATATATTTGTGGACGAGAGTTATCATTTATAACTCTGCAGGTTCGTGAATTGCAGTGCCCCTGAGCTCGATTTTTCAACTCGCTTTTTTGGGAGCTGGCGGCAAAAGCACAGGATTGCTTCAGGCCCTGTTCTGCTTCCGGGCGGCAGTCTGAACCTGTGCTTAATTCTTCTTCCTGATGGGAAAATAGAGTGACCTGTGCCTGTCCCCACACCTACACCTAGTCTCTCATTGGTTCCCCCTCTTCCCGTTCATCCTCAGGACAAATTTGCAACCTGTACAGAACAGGAGGTTAAAGGTGCTCATTCTCCAAGGAGGGAGATTGCTAGTAAAGCTGCTGTAATGGCGAGCCCGAGCACAAGGAGATGAGAAATGAGGTGCGATTTAGAAATCTGTCCCGATCACACGGTGTACCATCTTCTGGGTTTCTCATGCATGTTTTCGATGTAGGAAGATGCCCTTGAACCTGGAGATTTTGGACCCATGGGATGGGTACCACGCAGTATTACTTTAAAGGGTCTGCATTTGCTCACCCAACCTCACCAAACCTCTCAGCCCGAAGAGTGTCCACCCTTTTGTCTCAATCAGCTGTGGGTCTAGAGATGGTCAATAAAGGTGGCATCCCAGCCCCTGAACGAATTTTGTAAGAATTTCTCTCTCTTTCACTGTCTTTGTTTCACGGGTTTTTAAAAGTAATTGATTTTTATAATGGGGTTTAGCTGCCTTTCACTGCTGTGTTTATGCTGCTTTACACCCACTTGACTCACTTACAGAGGGATATCAATACATTGGTTTTAAGATTCTTACTAGTCAGATATATTCTTGGGCGGTGAACAGGGGGTGTTGAGTCCAGTTCACTGAGCAAGGAGTAGGTCTTGTCTATTACATATTGGGTTTATGGAACGGTATCTGAGCTAATTTGAAACCCTTGTTTTATGCATCACCCCACCTCACCTTTCCCGTTAAGCAGCCATAGTGTGTCTTCTAAACGTGTGACGCTGTTCTGTTTTGTAATTCAGTTCAAGTGTAGCGGTTTTTACATTCCCTCTCTAAGTGATATCTTATGATAAGTGATTTTTTCTGTGTGACTTATTTCACTTAGAATCGTCGTACCTAAATCCTCTAATCATGCTGCTACTAGCCTTATGACGTTAATTTCATGGCTGAGTGATATGCCATTGTACATATGGACAACAACTTCCTTATCCATTTTTCTCTTTCCTGCGATATTTAAGGTGTAACGAAGTGGAGGTTTTGTCAACAGAGCAACCCTAAACTTTGGGGTGCCTGTGTCCTACTGATTTTTAGTTTTCCCAATTTATACGCCCATGAGTGGAAGTGCCCTATGCTCTCTAAGCTGAGTTTTTTAGATGTTTCAGGACACCCCGTACCCTTCTCCAGAGTGGCTGTTGGCAATTTACATCCCGCCCATCAGCGTAGCAAGGCTCCCGTTTCTCCATGGCCTGTCCTGCATTTCTGGTTTTGACACTTTATTCAGCATGGCCCTTTTGACCGATGGGAAGCGAGACTTCTTTGTAGCGCTGATTTGCCTTTCCAGGTTGCTTGCTTGGCCAAAAAGGGCGTATGCGTTTTTTCCTGAATATATTCAGGAAAAAACGCATACGCCCTTTTTGGCCAAGGGCATCATGGTCGAGGTTTTGCCGCTTTTCCTGAGCTTTAAAGGCGATTCGACTCTACCTCCTGAAATCTGTTTCCTGCTATTCTGCCTTGCTTTCAAATCCTCTTCGTTGCCTTCCCTCAATATATTTGTGGACGAGAGTTATCATTTCTAACTCTGCAGGTTTGTGAATTGCAGTGCCCCTGAGCTCCATTTTTCAACTCGCTTTCTTCGGAGCTGGCCGCAAAAGCGCAGGATTGCTTCAGGCCCTATTCTGGTTCCGGGCGGCAGGCTGAGCCTGTGGTTAATTCTTCTTCCTGATGGGAAAATAGAGTGACCTGTGCCTGTCCCAACACCTAGAGCTAGTCTCTCACTGGTTCCCCCTCTTCCCGTTCATCCTCAGGACAAATTGCAACCTGTACGGAACAGGAGGTTAAAGGTGCTGATTCTCGAAGGAGGGAGATTGCTAGTAAAGCGGCTGTAATGGCCAACCCGAGCACAAGGAGATGAGAAATGAGGTGCGTTTTAGAAACCTTTCCCGATCACACCGTGTACCATCTTCCGAGTTTCTCATGCATGTTTTCGATGTAGGAAGATGCCCTTGAACCTGAAGATTTTGGACCCATGGGATGGGTACCACGCAGTATTACTTTAAAGGGTCTGCGTTTGCTCACCCAACCTCACCAAACCTCTCAGCCCCAAGAGTGTCCACCCTTATGTCTCAATCTGCTGTGGGTCTAGAGATGGTCTATCCAGGTGGCATCACAGCCCCTGAACGAATTTTGTAAGAATTTCTCTCTCTTTCACTGTCTTTGTTTCACGGGTTTTTAAAAGTCATTGATTTTTATAATGGGGTTTAGCTGCTTTTCACTGGTGTGTTTATGCCGCTTTACACCCACTTGACTCACTTACAGAGGGATATCAATACATTGGTTTTAAGATTCTTACTAGTCAGATATATTCTTGGGCGGTGAACAGGGGGTGTTTAGTCCACTTCACTGAGCAAGGAGTAGGTCTTGTCTATTACATATTGGGTTTATGGAACGGTATCTGAGCTAATTTGAAACCCTTGTTTTATGCATCACCCCACCTCACCTTTCCTGTTAAGCAGCCATAGTGTGTCTTCTAAACGTGTGACGCTGTTCTGTTTTGTAATTCAGTTCAAGTGTAGCGGTTTTTACATTCCCTCTCTAAGTGATATCTTATGATAAGTGTCTTTTTCTGTGTGACTTATTTCACTTAGAATCGTCGTACCTAAATCCTCTCATCATGCTGCTACTAGCCTTATGACGTTAATTTCATGGCTGAGTGATATGCCATTGTACATAAGGACCACAACTTCCTTATCCATTTTTCTCTTTCCTTTGAGATTTAAGGTGTAACGAAGTGGAGGTTCTTGTCAACAGAGCAGCCCTAAACTTTGGGGTGCCTGTGTCTTGCTGATTTTTAGTTTTCCCAATTTATACGCCCATGAGTGGAAGTGCCCTATGCTCTCTAAGCTGAGTTTTTTAGATGTTTCAGGACACCCCGTACTCTTCTCCAGAGTGGCTGTTGGCAATTTACATCCCGCCCATCAGCGTAGCAAGGCTCCCGTTTCTCCATGGCCTGTCCTGCATTTCTGGTTTTGACACTTTATTCAGCATGGCCCTTTTGACCGATGGGAAGCGAGACTTCTTTGTAGCGCTGATTTGCCTTTCCAGGTTGCTTGGTTGGCCAAAAAGGGCGTATGCGTTTTTTCCTGAATATATTCAGGAAAAAACGCATACGCCCTTTTTGGCCAAGGGCATCATGGTCGAGGTTTTGCCGCTTTTCCTGTGCTTTAAAGGCGATTCGAATCTACCTCCTGAAATCTGTTTCCTGCAATTCTGCCTTGCTTTCAAATCCTCTTCGTTGCCTTCCCTCAATATATTTGTGGACGAGAGTTATCATTTATAACTCTGCAGGTTCGTGAATTGCAGTGCCCCTGAGCTCGATTTTTCAACTCGCTTTTTTGGGAGCTGGCGGCAAAAGCACAGGATTGCTTCAGGCCCTGTTCTGCTTCCGGGCGGCAGGCTGAACCTGTGGTTATTTCTTCTTCCTGATGGGAAAATAGAGTGACCTGTGCCTGTCCCCACACCTACACCTAGTCTCTCATTGGTTCCCCCTCTTCCCGTTCATCCTCAGGACAAATTTGCAACCTGTACAGAACAGGAGGTTAAAGGTGCTCATTCTCCAAGGAGGGAGATTGCTAGTAAAGCTGCTGTAATGGCGAGCCCGAGCACAAGGAGATGAGAAATGAGGTGCGATTTAGAAATCTGTCCCGATCACACGGTGTACCATCTTCTGGGTTTCTCATGCATGTTTTCGATGTAGGAAGATGCCCTTGAACCTGGAGATTTTGGACCCATGGGATGGGTACCACGCAGTATTACTTTAAAGGGTCTGCATTTGCTCACCCAACCTCACCAAACCTCTCAGCCCGAAGAGTGTCCACCCTTTTGTCTCAATCAGCTGTGGGTCTAGAGATGGTCAATAAAGGTGGCATCCCAGCCCCTGAACGAATTTTGTAAGAATTTCTCTCTCTTTCACTGTCTTTGTTTCACGGGTTTTTAAAAGTAATTGATTTTTATAATGGGGTTTAGCTGCCTTTCACTGCTGTGTTTATGCCGCTTTACACCCACTTGACTCACTTACAGAGGGATATCAATACTTTGGTTTTAAGATTCTTACTAGTCAGATATATTCTTGGGCGGTGAACAGGGGGTGTTGAGTCCAGTTCACTGAGCAAGGAGTAGGTCTTGTCTATTACATATTGGGTTCATGGAACGGTATCTGAGCTAATTTGAAACCCTTGTTTTATGCATCACCCCACCTCACCTTTCCCGTTAAGCAGCCATAGTGTGTCTTCTAAACGTGTGACGCTGTTCTGTTTTGTAATTCAGTTCAAGTGTAGCGGTTTTTACATTCCCTCTCTAAGTGATATCTTATGATAAGTGTCTTTTTCTGTGTGACTTATTTCACTTAGAATCGTCGTACCTAAATCCTCTCATCATGCTGCTACTAGCCTTATGACGTTAATTTCATGGCTGAGTGATATGCCATTGTACATAAGGACCACAACTTCCTTATCCATTTTTCTCTTTCCTGGGATATTTAAGGTGTAACGAAGTGGAGGTTCTTGTCAACAGAGCAGCCCTAAACTTTGGGGTGCCTGTGTCTTGCTGATTTTTAGTTTTCCCAATTTATACGCCCATGAGTGGAAGTGCCCTATGCTCTCTAAGCTGAGTTTTTTAGGTGTTTCAGGACACACCGTACACTTCTCCAGAGTGGCTGTTGGCAATTTACATCCCGCCCATCAGCGTAGCAAGGCTCCCGTTTCTCCATGGCCTGTCCTGCATTTCTGGTTTTGACACTTTATTCAGCATGGCCCTTTTGACCGATGGGAAGCGAGACTTCTTTGTAGCACTGATTTGCCTTTCCAGGTTGCTTGGTTGGCCAAAAAGGGCGTATGCGTTTTTTCCTGAATATATTCAGGAAAAAACGCATACGCCCTTTTTGGCCAAGGGCATCATGGTCGAGGTTTTGCCGCTTTTCCTGTGCTTTAAAGGCGATTCGACTCTACCTCCTGAAATCAGTTTCCTGCAATTCTGCTATGCTTTCAAATCCTCTTCGTTGCCTTCCCTCAATATATTTGTGGACGAGAGTTATCATTTATAACTCTGCAGGTTTGTGAATTGCAGTGCCCCTGAGCTCGATTTTTCAACTCGCTTTTTTGGGAGCTGGCCGCAAAAGCACAGGATTGCTTCAGGCCCTGTTCTGCTTCCGGGCGGCAGGCTGAGCCTGTCGTTAATCCTTCTTCCTGATGGGAAAATAGAGTGACATGTGGCTGTCCCAACACCTAGAGCTAGTCTCTCATTGGTTCCCCTTCTTCCCGTTTATCCTCAGGACAAATTGCAACCTGTTCGGAACAGAAGGTTAAAGGGGCTGATTCTCCAAGGAGGGAGATTGCTAGTAAAGCGGCTGTAATGGCCAACCCGAGCACAAGGAGATGAGAAATGAGGTGCGTTTTAGAAACCTTTCCCGATCACACGGTGTACCATCTTCTGGGTTTCTCATGCATGTTTTCGATGTAGGAAGATGCCCTTGAACCTGGAGATTTTGGACCCATGGGATGGGTACCACGCAATATTACGTTACAGGGTCTGCGTTTTCTCACCCAACCTCAGCAAACCTCTCAGCCCCAAGAGTGTCCACCCTTATGACTCAATCAGCTGTGGGTCTAGAGATGGTCAATAAAGGTGGCATCCCAGCCCCTGAACGAATTCTGTATGAATTTCTCTCTCTTTCACTGTCTTTGTTTCACGGGTTTATAAAAGTAATTGATTTTTATAATGGGGTTTAGCTGCTTTTCACTGCTGTGTTTATGCCGCTTTACACCCACTTGACTCACTTACAGAGAGATATCAATACATTGGTTTTAAGAGTCTTACTAGTCAGATATATTCTTGGGCGGTGAACAGGGGGTGTTGAATCCAGTTCACTGAGCAAGGAGTAGGTCTTGTCTGTTACATATTGGGTTTATGGAACAGTATCTGAGCTAATTTGATACCCTTGTTTTATGCATCACCCCACCTCACCTTTCCCGTTAAGCAGCCATAGTGTGTTTTCTAAACGTGTGACGCTGTTCTGTTTTGTAATTCAGTTCAAGTGTAGCGGTTTTTACATTCCCTCTATAAGTGATATCTTATGATAAGTGCCTTTTTCTGTGTGACTTATTTCACTTAGAATCGTCGTACCTAAATCTTCTCATCATGCTGGTACTAGCCTTATGATGTTGATTTCATTGCTGAGTGATATGCCATTATACATATGGACCACAACTTCTTTATCCATTTTTCTCTTTCCTTGGATATTTAAGGTGTAACGAAGTGGAGGTTCTTGTCAACAGAGCAGCCCTAAACTTTGGGGTGCCTGTGTCTTGCTGATTTTTAGTTTTCCCAATTTATACGCCCATGAGTGGAAGTGCCCTATGCTCTCTAAGCTGAGTTTTTTAGGTGTTTCAGGACACACCGTACACTTCTCCAGAGTGGCTGTTGGCAATTTACATCCCGCCCATCAGCGTAGCAAGGCTTCCTTTTCTCCATGGCCTGTCCTGCATTTCTGGTTTTGACACTTTATTCAGCATGGCCCTTTTGACCGATGGGAAGCGAGACTTCTTTGTAGCGCTGATTTGCCTTTCCAGGTTGCTTGGTTGGCCAAAAAGGGCGTATGCGTTTTTTCCTGAATATATTCAGGAAAAAACGCATACGCCCTTTTTGGCCAAGGGCATCATGGTCGATGTTTTGCCGCTTTTCCTGTGCTTTAAAGGCGATTCGAATCTACCTCCTGAAATCTGTTTCCTGCAATTCTGCCTTGCTTTCAAATCCTCTTCGTTGCCTTCCCTCAATATATTTGTGGACGAGAGTTATCATTTCTAACTCTGCAGGTTTGTGAATTGCAGTGCCCCTGAGCTCCATTTTTCAACTCGCTTTCTTGGGAGCTGGCCGCAAAAGCGCAGGATTGCTTCAGGCCCTATTGTGGTTCCGGGCGGCAGGCTGAGCCTGTGGTTAATTCTTCTTCCTGATGGGAAAATAGAGTGACCTGTGCCTGTCCCCACACCTAGACCTAGTCTCTCATTGGTTCCCCCTCTTCCCGTTCATCCTCAGGACAAATTTGCAACCTGTACGGAACAGGAGGTTAAAGGTGCTCATTCTCCAAGGAGGGAGATTGCTAGTAAAGCGGCTGTAATGGCGAGCCCGAGCACAAGGAGATGAGAAATGAGGTGCGTTTTAGAAACCTTTCCCGATCACACGGTGTACCGTCTTCTGGGTTTCTCATGCATGTTTTCGATGTAGGAAGATGCCCTTGAACCTGGAGATTTTGGACCCATGGGATGGGTACCACGAAGTACTACTTTAAAGGGTCTGCGTTTGCTCACCCAACCTCACCAAACCTCTCAGCCCCAAGAGTGTCCACCCTTATGTCTCAATCAGCTGTGGGTCTAGAGATGGTCACTAAAGGTGGCATCCCAGCCCCTGAACGAATTCTCTATGAATTTCTCTCTCTTTCACTGTCTTTGTTTCACGGGTTTTTAAAAGTAATTGATTTTTATAATGGGGTTTAGCTGCTTTTCACTGCTGTGTTTATGCCGCTTTACACCCACTTGACTCACTTACAGAGAGATATCAATACATTGGTTTTAAGAGTCTTACTAGTCAGATATATTCTTGGGCGGTGAACAGGGGGTGTTGAATCCAGTTCACTGAGCAAGGAGTAGGTCTTGTCTGTTACATATTTGGTTTATGGAACAGTATCTGAGCTAATTTGGAAGCCTTGTTTTATGCATCACCCCTCCTCACCTTTCCCGTTAAGCAGCCATAATGTGTTTTCTAAACGTGTGACGCTGTTCTGTTTTGTAATTCAGTTCAAGTGTAGCGGTTTTTACATTCCCTGTATTAGTGATATCTTATGATAAGTGCCTTTTTCTGTGTGACTTATTTCACTTAGAATCGTCGTACCTAAATCTTCTCATCATGCTGCTACTAGCCTTATGATGTTGATTTCATTGCTGAGTGATATGCCATTATACATATGGACCACAACTTCTTTATCCATTTTTCTATTGCCTGGGATATTTAAGGTGTAACGAAGTGGAGGTTCTTGTCAACAGAGCAGCCCTAAACTTTGGGGTGCCTGTGTCTTGCTGATTTTTCATTTTCCCAATTTATACGCCCATGACTGGAAGTGCCCTATGCTCTCTAAGCTGAGTTTTTTAGATGTTTCAGGACACACCGTACACTTCTCCAGAGTGGCTGTTGGCAATTTACCTCCCACCCATCAGCGTAGCAAGGCTCCCGTTTCTCCATGGCCTGTCCTGCATTTCTGGTTTTGATACTTTATTCAGCATGGCCCTTTTGACCGATGGGAAGCGAGACTTCTTTGTAGCGCTGATTTGCCTTTCCAGGTTGCTTGTTTGGCCAAAAAGGGCGTATGCGTTTTTTCCTGAATATATTCAGGAAAAAACGCATACGCCCTTTTTGGCCAAGGGCATCATGGTCGAGGTTTTGCCGCTTTTCCTGAGCTTTAAAGGCGATTCGACTCTACCTCCTGAAATCTGTTTCCTGCTATTCTGCCTTGCTTTCAAATCCTCTTCGTTGCCTTCCCTCAATATATTTGTGGACGAGAGTTATCATTTCTAACTCTGCAGGTTTGTGAATTGCAGTGCCCCTGAGCTCCATTTTTCAACTCGCTTTCTTCGGAGCTGGCCGCAAAAGCGCAGGATTGCTTCAGGCCCTATTCTGGTTCCGGGCGGCAGGCTGAGCCTGTGGTTAATTCTTCTTCCTGATGGGAAAATAGAGTGACCTGTGCCTGTCCCAACACCTAGAGCTAGTCTCTCACTGGTTCCCCCTCTTCCCGTTCATCCTCAGGACAAATTGCAACCTGTACGGAACAGGAGGTTAAAGGTGCTGATTCTCGAAGGAGGGAGATTGCTAGTAAAGCGGCTGTAATGGCCAACCCGAGCACAAGGAGATGAGAAATGAGGTGCGTTTTAGAAACCTTTCCCGATCACACCGTGTACCATCTTCCGAGTTTCTCATGCATGTTTTCGATGTAGGAAGATGCCCTTGAACCTGGAGATTTTGGACCCATGGGATGGGTACCACGCAGTATTACTTTAAAGGGTCTGCGTTTGCTCACCCAACCTCACCAAACCTCTCAGCCCCAAGAGTGTCCACCCTTATGTCTCAATCTGCTGTGGGTCTAGAGATGGTCTATCCAGGTGGCATCACAGCCCCTGAACGAATTTTGTAAGAATTTCTCTCTCTTTCACTGTCTTTGTTTCACGGGTTTTTAAAAGTCATTGATTTTTATAATGGGGTTTAGCTGCTTTTCACTGGTGTGTTTATGCCGCTTTACACCCACTTGACTCACTTACAGAGGGATATCAATACATTGGTTTTAAGATTCTTACTAGTCAGATATATTCTTGGGCGGTGAACAGGGGGTGTTTAGTCCACTTCACTGAGCAAGGAGTAGGTCTTGTCTATTACATATTGGGTTTATGGAACGGTATCTGAGCTAATTTGAAACCCTTGTTTTATGCATCACCCCACCTCACCTTTCCCGTTAAGCAGCCATAGTGTGTCTTCTAAACGTGTGACGCTGTTCTGTTTTGTAATTCAGTTCAAGTGTAGCGGTTTTTACATTCCCTCTCTAAGTGATATCTTATGATAAGTGTCTTTTTCTGTGTGACTTATTTCACTTAGAATCGTCGTACCTAAATCCTCTCATCATGCTGCTACTAGCCTTATGACGTTAATTTCATGGCTGAGTGATATGCCATTGTACATAAGGACCACAACTTCCTTATCCATTTTTCTCTTTCCTTTGAGATTTAAGGTGTAACGAAGTGGAGGTTCTTGTCAACAGAGCAGCCCTAAACTTTGGGGTGCCTGTGTCTTGCTGATTTTTAGTTTTCCCAATTTATACGCCCATGAGTGGAAGTGCCCTATGCTCTCTAAGCTGAGTTTTTTAGATGTTTCAGGACACCCCGTACTCTTCTCCAGAGTGGCTGTTGGCAATTTACATCCCGCCCATCAGCGTAGCAAGGCTCCCGTTTCTCCATGGCCTGTCCTGCATTTCTGGTTTTGACACTTTATTCAGCATGGCCCTTTTGACCGATGGGAAGCGAGACTTCTTTGTAGCGCTGATTTGCCTTTCCAGGTTGCTTGGTTGGCCAAAAAGGGCGTATGCGTTTTTTCCTGAATATATTCAGGAAAAAACGCATACGCCCTTTTTGGCCAAGGGCATCATGGTCGAGGTTTTGCCGCTTTTCCTGTGCTTTAAAGGCGATTCGAATCTACCTCCTGAAATCTGTTTCCTGCAATTCTGCCTTGCTTTCAAATCCTCTTCGTTGCCTTCCCTCAATATATTTGTGGACGAGAGTTATCATTTATAACTCTGCAGGTTCGTGAATTGCAGTGCCCCTGAGCTCGATTTTTCAACTCGCTTTTTTGGGAGCTGGCGGCAAAAGCACAGGATTGCTTCAGGCCCTGTTCTGCTTCCGGGCGGCAGGCTGAACCTGTGGTTATTTCTTCTTCCTGATGGGAAAATAGAGTGACCTGTGCCTGTCCCCACACCTACACCTAGTCTCTCATTGGTTCCCCCTCTTCCCGTTCATCCTCAGGACAAATTTGCAACCTGTACAGGACAGGAGGTTAAAGGTGCTCATTCTCCAAGGAGGGAGATTGCTAGTAAAGCTGCTGTAATGGCGAGCCCGAGCACAAGGAGATGAGAAATGAGGTGCGATTTAGAAATCTGTCCCGATCACACGGTGTACCATCTTATGGGTTTCTCATGCATGTTTTCGATGTAGGAAGATGCCCTTGAACCTGGAGATTTTGGACCCATGGGATGGGTACCACGCAGTATTACTTTAAAGGGTCTGCATTTGCTCACCCAACCTCACCAAACCTCTCAGCCCGAAGAGTGTCCACCCTTTTGTCTCAATCAGCTGTGGGTCTAGAGATGGTCAATAAAGGTGGCATCCCAGCCCCTGAACGAATTTTGTAAGAATTTCTCTCTCTTTCACTGTCTTTGTTTCACGGGTTTTTAAAAGTAATTGATTTTTATAATGGGGTTTAGCTGCCTTTCACTGCTGTGTTTATGCCGCTTTACACCCACTTGACTCACTTACAGAGGGATATCAATACATTGGTTTTAAGATTCTTACTAGTCAGATATATTCTTGGGCGGTGAACAGGGGGTGTTGAGTCCAGTTCACTGAGCAAGGAGTAGGTCTTGTCTATTACATATTGGGTTTATGGAACGATATCTGAGCTAATTTGAAACCCTTGTTTTATGCATCACCCCACCTCACCTTTCCCTTTAAGCAGCCATAGTGTGTCTTCTAAACGTGTGACGCTGTTCTGTTTTGTAATTCAGTTCAAGTGTAGCGGTTTTTACATTCCCTCTCTAAGTGATATCTTATGATAAGTGTCTTTTTCTGTGTGACTTATTTCACTTAGAATCGTCGTACCTAAATCCTCTCATCATGCTGCTACTAGCCTTATGACGTTAATTTCATGGCTGAGTGATATGCCATTGTACATAAGGACCACAACTTCCTTATCCATTTTTCTCTTTCCTGGGATATTTAAGGTGTAACGAAGTGGAGGTTCTTGTCAACAGAGCAGCCCTAAACTTTGGGGTGCCTGTGTCTTGCTGATTTTTAGTTTTCCCAATTTATACGCCCATGAGTGGAAGTGCCCTATGCTCTCTAAGCTGAGTTTTTTAGGTGTTTCAGGACACACCGTACACTTCTCCAGAGTGGCTGTTGGCAATTTACATCCCACCCATCAGCGTAGCAAGGCTCCCGTTTCTCCATGGCCTGTCCTGCATTTCTGGTTTTGACACTTTATTCAGCATGGCCCTTTTGACCGATGGGAAGCGAGACTTCTTTGTAGCACTGATTTGCCTTTCCAGGTTGCTTGGTTGGCCAAAAAGGGCGTATGCGTTTTTTCCTGAATATATTCAGGAAAAAACGCATACGCCCTTTTTGGCCAAGGGCATCATGGTCGAGGTTTTGCCGCTTTTCCTGTGCTTTAAAGGCGATTCGAC
The DNA here is from genome assembly GCF_965194805.1 of Balaenoptera borealis. NCBI lineage: Eukaryota > Metazoa > Chordata > Mammalia > Artiodactyla > Balaenopteridae > Balaenoptera > Balaenoptera borealis. The sequence goes on along the minus strand of NW_028123740.1, from coordinate 239,810 downwards.
TCTACCTCCTGAAATCAGTTTCCTGCAATTCTGCTATGCTTTCAAATCCTCTTCGTTGCCTTCCCTCAATATATTTGTGGACGAGAGTTATCATTTATAACTCTGCAGGTTTGTGAATTGCAGTGCCCCTGAGCTCGATTTTTCAACTCGCTTTTTTGGGAGCTGGCCGCAAAAGCACAGGATTGCTTCAGGCCCTGTTCTGCTTCCGGGCGGCAGGCTGAGCCTGTCGTTAATCCTTCTTCCTGATGGGAAAATAGAGTGACATGTGGCTGTCCCAACACCTAGAGCTAGTCTCTCATTGGTTCCCCCTCTTCCCGTTTATCCTCAGGACAAATTGCAACCTGTTCGGAACAGAAGGTTAAAGGGGCTGATTCTCCAAGGAGGGAGATTGCTAGTAAAGCGGCTGTAATGGCCAACCCGAGCACAAGGAGATGAGAAATGAGGTGCGTTTTAGAAACCTTTCCCGATCACACGGTGTACCATCTTCTGGGTTTCTCATGCATGTTTTCGATGTAGGAAGATGCCCTTGAACCTGGAGATTTTGGACCCATGGGATGGGTACCACGCAATATTACGTTACAGGGTCTGCGTTTTCTCACCCAACCTCAGCAAACCTCTCAGCCCCAAGAGTGTCCACCCTTATGACTCAATCAGCTGTGGGTCTAGAGATGGTCAATAAAGGTGGCATCCCAGCCCCTGAACGAATTCTGTATGAATTTCTCTCTCTTTCACTGTCTTTGTTTCACGGGTTTATAAAAGTAATTGATTTTTATAATGGGGTTTAGCTGCTTTTCACTGCTGTGTTTATGCCGCTTTACACCCACTTGACTCACTTACAGAGAGATATCAATACATTGGTTTTAAGAGTCTTACTAGTCAGATATATTCTTGGGCGGTGAACAGGGGGTGTTGAATCCAGTTCACTGAGCAAGGAGTAGGTCTTGTCTGTTACATATTGGGGTTATGGAACAGTATCTGAGCTAATTTGATACCCTTGTTTTATGCATCACCCCACCTCACCTTTCCCGTTAAGCAGCCATAGTGTGTTTTCTAAACGTGTGACGCTGTTCTGTTTTGTAATTCAGTTCAAGTGTAGCGGTTTTTACATTCCCTCTATAAGTGATATCTTATGATAAGTGCCTTTTTCTGTGTGACTTATTTCACTTAGAATCGTCGTACCTAAATCTTCTCATCATGCTGCTACTAGCCTTATGATGTTGATTTCATTGCTGAGTGATATGCCATTATACATATGGACCACAACTTCTTTATCCATTTTTCTCTTTCCTTGGATATTTAAGGTGTAACGAAGTGGAGGTTCTTGTCAACAGAGCAGCCCTAAACTTTGGGGTGCCTGTGTCTTGCTGATTTTTAGTTTTCCCAATTTATACGCCCATGAGTGGAAGTGCCCTATGCTCTCTAAGCTGAGTTTTTTAGGTGTTTCAGGACACACCGTACACTTCTCCAGAGTGGCTGTTGGCAATTTACATCCCGCCCATCAGCGTAGCAAGGCTCCCGTTTCTCCATGGCCTGTCCTGCATTTCTGGTTTTGACACTTTATTCAGCATGGCCCTTTTGACCGATGGGAAGCGAGACTTCTTTGTAGCGCTGATTTGCCTTTCCAGGTTGCTTGGTTGGCCAAAAAGGGCGTATGCGTTTTTTCCTGAATATATTCAGGAAAAAACGCATACGCCCTTTTTGGCCAAGGGCATCATGGTCGAGGTTTTGCCGCTTTTCCTGTGCTTTAAAGGCGATTCGAATCTACCTCCTGAAATCTGTTTCCTGCAATTCTGCCTTGCTTTCAAATCCTCTTCGTTGCCTTCCCTCAATATATTTGTGGACGAGAGTTATCATTTCTAACTCTGCAGGTTTGTGAATTGCAGTGCCCCTGAGCTCCATTTTTCAACTCGCTTTCTTGGGAGCTGGCCGCAAAAGCACAGGATTGCTTCAGGCCCTATTGTGCTTCCGGGCGGCAGGCTGAGCCTGTGGTTAATTCTTCTTCCTGATGGGAAAATAGAGTGACCTGTGCCTGTCCCCACACCTAGACCTAGTCTCTCATTGGTTCCCCCTCTTCCCGTTCATCCTCAGGACAAATTTGCAACCTGTACGGAACAGGAGGTTAAAGGTGCTCATTCTCCAAGGAGGGAGATTGCTAGTAAAGCGGCTGTAATGGCGAGCCCGAGCACAAGGAGATGAGAAATGAGGTGCGTTTTAGAAACCTTTCCCGATCACACGGTGTACCGTCTTCTGGGTTTCTCATGCATGTTTTCGATGTAGGAAGATGCCCTTGAACCTGGAGATTTTGGACCCATGGGATGGGTACCACGAAGTACTACTTTAAAGGGTCTGCGTTTGCTCACCCAACCTCACCAAACCTCTCAGCCCCAAGAGTGTCCACCCTTATGTCTCAATCAGCTGTGGGTCTAGAGATGGTCACTAAAGGTGGCATCCCAGCCCCTGAACGAATTCTCTATGAATTTCTCTCTCTTTCACTGTCTTTGTTTCACGGGTTTTTAAAAGTAATTGATTTTTATAATGGGGTTTAGCTGCTTTTCACTGCTGTGTTTATGCCGCTTTACACCCACTTGACTCACTTACAGAGAGATATCAATACATTGGTTTTAAGAGTCTTACTAGTCAGATATATTCTTGGGCGGTGAACAGGGGGTGTTGAATCCAGTTCACTGAGCAAGGAGTAGGTCTTGTCTGTTACATATTGGGTTTATGGAACAGTATCTGAGCTAATTTGGAAGCCTTGTTTTATGCATCACCCCTCCTCACCTTTCCCGTTAAGCAGCCATAATGTTTTTTCTAAACGTGTGACGCTGTTCTGTTTTGTAATTCAGTTCAAGTGTAGCGGTTTTTACATTCCCTGTATTAGTGATATCTTATGATAAGTGCCTTTTTCTGTGTGACTTATTTCACTTAGAATCGTCGTACCTAAATCTTCTCATCATGCTGGTACTAGCCTTATGATGTTGATTTCATTGCTGAGTGATATGCCATTATACATATGGACCACAACTTTTTTATCCATTTTTCTATTGCCTGGGATATTTAAGGTGTAACGAAGTGGAGGTTCTTGTCAACAGAGCAGCCCTAAACTTTGGGGTGCCTGTGTCTTGCTGATTTTTCATTTTCCCAATTTATACGCCCATGACTGGAAGTGCCCTATGCTCTCTAGGCTGAGTTTTTTAGATGTTTCAGGACACACCGTACACTTCTCCAGAGTGGCTGTTGGCAATTTACCTCCCACCCATCAGCGTAGCAAGGCTCCCGTTTCTCCATGGCCTGTCCTGCATTTCTGGTTTTGACACTTTATTCAGCATGGCCCTTTTGACCGATGGGAAGCGAGACTTCTTTGTAGCGCTGATTTGCCTTTCCAGGTTGCTTGGTTGGCCAAAAAGGGCGTATGCGTTTTTTCCTGAATATATTCAGGAAAAAACGCATACGCCCTTTTTGGCCAAGGGCATCATGGTCGAGGTTTTGCCGCTTTTCCTGTGCTTTAAAGGCGATTCGAACCTACCTCCTGAAATCTGTTTCCTGCAATTCTGCCTTGCTTTCAAATCCTCTTCATTGCCTTCCCTCAATATATTTGTGGACGAGAGTTATCATTTATAACTCTGCAGGTTTGTGAATTGCAGTGCCCCTGAGCTCCATTTTTCAACTCGCTTTTTTGGGAGCTGGCGGCAAAAGCACAGGATTGCTTCAGGCCCTGTTCTGCTTCCGGGCGGCAGGCTGAACCTGTGCTTAATTCTTCTTCCTGATGGGAAAATAGAGTGACCTGTGCCTGTCCCAACACCTAGAGCTAGTCTCTCACTGGTTCCCCCTCTTCCCGTTCATCCTCAGGACAAATTGCAACCTGTATGGAACAGGAGGTTAAAGGTGCTGATTCTCGAAGGAGGGAGATTTCTAGTAAAGCGGCTGTAATGGCCAACCCGAGCACAAGGAGATGAGAAATGAGGTGCGTTTTAGAAACCTTTCCCGATCACACGGTGTACCATCTTCTGGGTTTCTCATGCATGTTTTCGATGTAGGAAGAGTCCCTTGAACCTGGAGATTTTGGACCCATGGGATGGGTACCACGCAGTATTACTTTAAAGGGTCTGCGTTTGCTCACCGAACCTAACCAAACCTCTCAGCCCCAAGAGTGTCCACCCTTATGTCTCAATCAGCTGTGGGTCTAGAGATGGTCAATCCAGGTGGCATCACAGCCCCTGAACGAATTTTGTAAGAATTTTTCTCTCTTTCACTGTCTTTGTTTCACGGGTTTTTAAAATTAATTGATTTTTATAATGGGATTTAGCTGCTTTTCACTGCTGTGTTTATGCCGCTTTACACCCACTTGACTCACTTACAGAGGGATATCAATACATTGGTTTTAAGATTCTTACTAGTCAGATATATTCTTGGGCGGTGAACAGGGGGTGTTGAGTCCAGTTCACTGAGCAAGGAGTAGGTCTTGTCTATTACATATTGGGTTTATGGAACGGTATCTGAGCTAATTTGAAACCCTTGTTTTATGCATCACCCCACCTCACCTTTCCCGTTAAGCAGCCATAGTGTGTCTTCTAAACGTGTGACGCTGTTCTGTTTTGTAATTCAGTTCAAGTGTAGCGGTTTTTACATTCCCTCTCTAAGTGATATCTTATGATAAGTGTCTTTTTCTGTGTGACTTATTTCACTTAGAATCGTCGTACCTAAATCCTCTCATCATGCTGCTACTAGCCTTATGACGTTAATTTCATGGCTGAGTGATATGCCATTGTACATAAGGACCACAAATTCCTTATCCATTTTTCTCTTTCCTGGGATATTTAAGGTGTAACGAAGTGGAGGTTCTTGTCAACAGAGCAGCCCTAAACTTTGGGGTGCCTGTGTCTTGCTGATTTTTAGTTTTCCCAATTTATACGCCCATGAGTGGAAGTGCCCTATGCTCTCTAAGCTGAGTTTTTTAGATGTTTCAGGACACCCTGTACTCTTCTCCAGAGTGGCTGTTGGCAATTTACATCCCGCCCATCAGCGTAGCAAGGCTCCCGTTTCTCCATGGCCTGTCCTGCATTTCTGGTTTTGACACTTTATTCAGCATGGCCCTTTTGACCGATGGGAAGCGAGACTTCTTTGTAGCGCTGATTTGCCTTTCCAGGTTGCTTGGTTGGCCAAAAAGGGCGTATGCGTTTTTTCCTGAATATATTCAGGAAGAAACGCATACGCCCTTTTTGGCCAAGGGCATCATTGTCGAGGTTTTGCCGCTTTTCCTGAGCTTTAAAGGCGATTCGACTCTACCTCCTGAAATCTGTTTCCTGCAATTCTGCCTTGCTTTCAAATCCTCTTCGTTGCCTTCCCTCAATATATTTGTGGACGAGAGTTATCATTTCTAACTCTGCAGGTTTGTGAATTGCAGTGCCCCTGAGCTCGATTTTTCAACTCGCTTTTTTGGGAGCTGGCGGCAAAACCACAGGATTGCTTCAGGCCCTGTTCTGCTTCCGGGCGGCAGGATGAACCTGTGGTTAATTCTTCTTCCTGATGGGAAAATAGAGCGAACTGTGCCTGTCCCAACACCTAGAGCTAGTCTCTCACTGGTTCCCCCTCTTCCCGTTCATCCTCAGGACAAATTGCAACCTGTACGGAACAGGAGGTTAAAGGTGCTGATTCTCGAAGGAGGGAGATTGCTAGTAAAGTGGCTGTAATGGCCAACCCGAGCACAAGGAGATGAGAAATGAGGTGCGTTTTAGAAACCTTTCCCGATCACACGGTGTACCATCTTCTGGGTTTCTCATGCATGTTTTCGATGTAGTAAGATGCCCTTGAACCTGGAGATTTTGGACCCATGGGATGGGTACCACGCAGTATTACTTTAAAGGGTCTGCCTTTTCTCACCGAACCTAACTAAACCTCTCAGCCCCAAGAGTGTCCACCCTTATGTCTCAATCAGCTGTGGGTCTAGAGACGGTCAATCCAGGTGGCATCACAGCCCCTGAACGAATTTTGTAAGAATTTCTCTCTCTTTCACTGTCTTTGTTTCACGGGGTTTTAAAAGTAATTGATTTTTATAATGGGGTTTAGCTGCTTTTCACTGCTGTGTTTATGCCCCTTTACACCCACTTGACTCACTTACAGAGGGATATCAATACATTGGTTTTAAGATTCTTACTAGTCAGATATATTCTTGGGCGGTGAACAGGGGGTGTTGAGTCCATTTCACTGAGCAAGGAGTAGGTCTTGTCTATTACATATTGGGTTTATGGAACGGTATCTGAGCTCATTTGAAACCCTTGTTTTATGCATCACCCACCTCACCTTTCCTGTTAAGCAGCCATAGTGTGTCTTCTAAACGTGTGACGCTGTTCTGTTTTGTAATTCAGTTCAAGTGTAGCGGTTTTTACATTCCCTCTCTAAGTGATATCTTATGATAAGTGTCTTTTTCTGTGTGACTTATTTCACTTAGAATCGTCGTACCTAAATCCTCTCATCATGCTGCTACTAGCCTTATGACGTTAATTTCATGGCTGAGTGATATGCCATTGTACATAAGGACCACAACTTCCTTATCCATTTTTCTCTTTCCTGGGATATTTAAGGTGTAACGAAGTGGAGGTTCTTGTCAACAGAGCAGCCCTAAACTTTGGGGTGCCTGTGTCTTGCTGATTTTTAGTTTTCCCAATTTATACGCCCATGAGTGGAAGTGCCCTATGCTCTCTAAGCTGAGTTTTTTAGATGTTTCAGGACACCCCGTACTCTTCTCCAGAGTGGCTGTTGGCAATTTACATCCCGCCCATCAGCGTAGCAAGGCTCCCGTTTCTCCATGGCCTGTCCTGCATTTCTGGTTTTGACACTTTATTCAGCATGGCCCTTTTGACCGATGGGAAGCGAGACTTCTTTGTAGCACTGATTTGCCTTTCCAGGTTGCTTGGTTGGCCAAAAAGGGCGTATGCGTTTTTTCCTGAATATATTCAGGAAAAAACGCATACGCCCTTTTTGGCCAAGGGCATCATGGTCGAGGTTTTGCCGCTTTTCCTGTGCTTTAAAGGCGATTCGAATCTACCTCCTGAAATCTGTTTCCTGCAATTCTGCCTTGCTTTCAAATCCTCTTCGTTGCCTTCCCTCAATATATTTGTGGACGAGAGTTATCATTTATAACTCTGCAGGTTCGTGAATTGCAGTGCCCCTGAGCTCGATTTTTAAACTCGCTTTTTTGGGAGCTGGCGGCAAAAGCACAGGATTGCTTCAGGCCCTGTTCTGCTTCCGGGCGGCAGTCTGAACCTGTGCTTAATTCTTCTTCCTGATGGGAAAATAGAGTGACCTGTGCCTGTCCCCACACCTACACCTAGTCTCTCATTGGTTCCCCCTCTTCCCGTTCATCCTCAGGACAAATTTGCAACCTGTACAGAACAGGAGGTTAAAGGTGCTCATTCTCCAAGGAGGGAGATTGCTAGTAAAGCTGCTGTAATGGCGAGCCCGAGCACAAGGAGATGAGAAATGAGGTGCGATTTAGAAATCTGTCCCGATCACACGGTGTACCATCTTCTGGGTTTCTCATGCATGTTTTCGATGTAGGAAGATGCCCTTGAACCTGGAGATTTTGGACCCATGGGATGGGTACCACGCAGTATTACTTTAAAGGGTCTGCATTTGCTCACCCAACCTCACCAAACCTCTCAGCCCGAAGAGTGTCCACCCTTTTGTCTCAATCAGCTGTGGGTCTAGAGATGGTCAATAAAGGTGGCATCCCAGCCCCTGAACGAATTTTGTAAGAATTTCTCTCTCTTTCACTGTCTTTGTTTCACGGGTTTTTAAAAGTAATTGATTTTTATAATGGGGTTTAGCTGCCTTTCACTGCTGTGTTTATGCTGCTTTACACCCACTTGACTCACTTACAGAGGGATATCAATACATTGGTTTTAAGATTCTTACTAGTCAGATATATTCTTGGGCGGTGAACAGGGGGTGTTGAGTCCAGTTCACTGAGCAAGGAGTAGGTCTTGTCTATTACATATTGGGTTTATGGAACGGTATCTGAGCTAATTTGAAACCCTTGTTTTATGCATCACCCCACCTCACCTTTCCCGTTAAGCAGCCATAGTGTGTCTTCTAAACGTGTGACGCTGTTCTGTTTTGTAATTCAGTTCAAGTGTAGCGGTTTTTACATTCCCTCTCTAAGTGATATCTTATGATAAGTGATTTTTTCTGTGTGACTTATTTCACTTAGAATCGTCGTACCTAAATCCTCTAATCATGCTGCTACTAGCCTTATGACGTTAATTTCATGGCTGAGTGATATGCCATTGTACATATGGACAACAACTTCCTTATCCATTTTTCTCTTTCCTGCGATATTTAAGGTGTAACGAAGTGGAGGTTTTGTCAACAGAGCAACCCTAAACTTTGGGGTGCCTGTGTCCTACTGATTTTTAGTTTTCCCAATTTATACGCCCATGAGTGGAAGTGCCCTATGCTCTCTAAGCTGAGTTTTTTAGATGTTTCAGGACACCCCGTACCCTTCTCCAGAGTGGCTGTTGGCAATTTACATCCCGCCCATCAGCGTAGCAAGGCTCCCGTTTCTCCATGGCCTGTCCTGCATTTCTGGTTTTGACACTTTATTCAGCATGGCCCTTTTGACCGATGGGAAGCGAGACTTCTTTGTAGCGCTGATTTGCCTTTCCAGGTTGCTTGGTTGGCCAAAAAGGGCGTATGCGTTTTTTCCTGAATATATTCAGGAAAAAACGCATACGCCCTTTTTGGCCAAGGGCATCATGGTCGAGGTTTTGCCGCTTTTCCTGAGCTTTAAAGGCAATTCGACTCTACCTCCTGAAATCTGTTTCCTGCAATTCTGCCTTGCTTTCAAATCCTCTTCGTTGCCTTCCCTCAATATATTTGTGGACGAGAGTTATCATTTCTAACTCTGCAGGTTTGTGAATTGCAGTGCCCCTGAGCTCCATTTTTCAACTCGCTTTCTTCGGAGCTGGCCGCAAAAGCGCAGGATTGCTTCAGGCCCTATTCTGGTTCCGGGCGGCAGGCTGAGCCTGTGGTTAATTCTTCTTCCTGATGGGAAAATAGAGTGACCTGTGCCTGTCCCAACACCTAGAGCTAGTCTCTCACTGGTTCCCCCTCTTCCCGTTCATCCTCAGGACAAATTGCAACCTGTACGGAACAGGAGGTTAAAGGTGCTGATTCTCGAAGGAGGGAGATTGCTAGTAAAGCGGCTGTAATGGCCAACCCGAGCACAAGGAGATGAGAAATGAGGTGCGTTTTAGAAACCTTTCCCGATCACACCGTGTACCATCTTCCGAGTTTCTCATGCATGTTTTCGATGTAGGAAGATGCCCTTGAACCTGGAGATTTTGGACCCATGGGATGGGTACCACGCAGTATTACTTTAAAGGGTCTGCGTTTGCTCACCCAACCTCACCAAACCTCTCAGCCCCAAGAGTGTCCACCCTTATGTCTCAATCTGCTGTGGGTCTAGAGATGGTCTATCCAGGTGGCATCACAGCCCCTGAACGAATTTTGTAAGAATTTCTCTCTCTTTCACTGTCTTTGTTTCACGGGTTTTTAAAAGTCATTGATTTTTATAATGGGGTTTAGCTGCTTTTCACTGGTGTGTTTATGCCGCTTTACACCCACTTGACTCACTTACAGAGGGATATCAATACATTGGTTTTAAGATTCTTACTAGTCAGATATATTCTTGGGCGGTGAACAGGGGGTGTTTAGTCCACTTCACTGAGCAAGGAGTAGGTCTTGTCTATTACATATTGGGTTTATGGAACGGTATCTGAGCTAATTTGAAACCCTTGTTTTATGCATCACCCCACCTCACCTTTCCCGTTAAGCAGCCATAGTGTGTCTTCTAAACGTGTGACGCTGTTCTGTTTTGTAATTCAGTTCAAGTGTAGCGGTTTTTACATTCCCTCTCTAAGTGATATCTTATGATAAGTGTCTTTTTCTGTGTGACTTATTTCACTTAGAATCGTCGTACCTAAATCCTCTCATCATGCTGCTACTAGCCTTATGACGTTAATTTCATGGCTGAGTGATATGCCATTGTACATAAGGACCACAACTTCCTTATCCATTTTTCTCTTTCCTTTGAGATTTAAGGTGTAACGAAGTGGAGGTTCTTGTCAACAGAGCAGCCCTAAACTTTGGGGTGCCTGTGTCTTGCTGATTTTTAGTTTTCCCAATTTATACGCCCATGAGTGGAAGTGCCCTATGCTCTCTAAGCTGAGTTTTTTAGATGTTTCAGGACACCCCGTACTCTTCTCCAGAGTGGCTGTTGGCAATTTACATCCCGCCCATCAGCGTAGCAAGGCTCCCGTTTCTCCATGGCCTGTCCTGCATTTCTGGTTTTGACACTTTATTCAGCATGGCCCTTTTGACCGATGGGAAGCGAGACTTCTTTGTAGCGCTGATTTGCCTTTCCAGGTTGCTTGGTTGGCCAAAAAGGGCGTATGCGTTTTTTCCTGAATATATTCAGGAAAAAACGCATACGCCCTTTTTGGCCAAGGGCATCATGGTCGAGGTTTTGCCGCTTTTCCTGTGCTTTAAAGGCGATTCGAATCTACCTCCTGAAATCTGTTTCCTGCAATTCTGCCTTGCTTTCAAATCCTCTTCGTTGCCTTCCCTCAATATATTTGTGGACGAGAGTTATCATTTATAACTCTGCAGGTTCGTGAATTGCAGTGCCCCTGAGCTCGATTTTTCAACTCGCTTTTTTGGGAGCTGGCGGCAAAAGCACAGGATTGCTTCAGGCCCTGTTCTGCTTCCGGGCGGCAGGCTGAACCTGTGGTTATTTCTTCTTCCTGATGGGAAAATAGAGTGACCTGTGCCTGTCCCCACACCTACACCTAGTCTCTCATTGGTTCCCCCTCTTCCCGTTCATCCTCAGGACAAATTTGCAACCTGTACAGAACAGGAGGTTAAAGGTGCTCATTCTCCAAGGAGGGAGATTGCTAGTAAAGCTGCTGTAATGGCGAGCCCGAGCACAAGGAGATGAGAAATGAGGTGCGATTTAGAAATCTGTCCCGATCACACGGTGTACCATCTTCTGGGTTTCTCATGCATGTTTTCGATGTAGGAAGATGCCCTTGAACCTGGAGATTTTGGACCCATGGGATGGGTACCACGCAGTATTACTTTAAAGGGTCTGCATTTGCTCACCCAACCTCACCAAACCTCTCAGCCCGAAGAGTGTCCACCCTTTTGTCTCAATCAGCTGTGGGTCTAGAGATGGTCAATAAAGGTGGCATCCCAGCCCCTGAACGAATTTTGTAAGAATTTCTCTCTCTTTCACTGTCTTTGTTTCACGGGTTTTTAAAAGTAATTGATTTTTATAATGGGGTTTAGCTGCCTTTCACTGCTGTGTTTATGCCGCTTTACACCCACTTGACTCACTTACAGAGGGATATCAATACTTTGGTTTTAAGATTCTTACTAGTCAGATATATTCTTGGGCGGTGAACAGGGGGTGTTGAGTCCAGTTCACTGAGCAAGGAGTAGGTCTTGTCTATTACATATTGGGTTCATGGAACGGTATCTGAGCTAATTTGAAACCCTTGTTTTATGCATCACCCCACCTCACCTTTCCCGTTAAGCAGCCATAGTGTGTCTTCTAAACGTGTGACGCTGTTCTGTTTTGTAATTCAGTTCAAGTGTAGCGGTTTTTACATTCCCTCTCTAAGTGATATCTTATGATAAGTGTCTTTTTCTGTGTGACTTATTTCACTTAGAATCGTCGTACCTAAATCCTCTCATCATGCTGCTACTAGCCTTATGACGTTAATTTCATGGCTGAGTGATATGCCATTGTACATAAGGACCACAACTTCCTTATCCATTTTTCTCTTTCCTGGGATATTTAAGGTGTAACGAAGTGGAGGTTCTTGTCAACAGAGCAGCCCTAAACTTTGGGGTGCCTGTGTCTTGCTGATTTTTAGTTTTCCCAATTTATACGCCCATGAGTGGAAGTGCCCTATGCTCTCTAAGCTGAGTTTTTTAGGTGTTTCAGGACACACCGTACACTTCTCCAGAGTGGCTGTTGGCAATTTACATCCCGCCCATCAGCGTAGCAAGGCTCCCGTTTCTCCATGGCCTGTCCTGCATTTCTGGTTTTGACACTTTATTCAGCATGGCCCTTTTGACCGATGGGAAGCGAGACTTCTTTGTAGCACTGATTTGCCTTTCCAGGTTGCTTGGTTGGCCAAAAAGGGCGTATGCGTTTTTTCCTGAATATATTCAGGAAAAAACGCATACGCCCTTTTTGGCCAAGGGCATCATGGTCGAGGTTTTGCCGCTTTTCCTGTGCTTTAAAGGCGATTCGACTCTACCTCCTGAAATCAGTTTCCTGCAATTCTGCTATGCTTTCAAATCCTCTTCGTTGCCTTCCCTCAATATATTTGTGGACGAGAGTTATCATTTATAACTCTGCAGGTTTGTGAATTGCAGTGCCCCTGAGCTCGATTTTTCAACTCGCTTTTTTGGGAGCTGGCCGCAAAAGCACAGGATTGCTTCAGGCCCTGTTCTGCTTCCGGGCGGCAGGCTGAGCCTGTCGTTAATCCTTCTTCCTGATGGGAAAATAGAGTGACATGTGGCTGTCCCAACACCTAGAGCTAGTCTCTCATTGGTTCCCCTTCTTCCCGTTTATCCTCAGGACAAATTGCAACCTGTTCGGAACAGAAGGTTAAAGGGGCTGATTCTCCAAGGAGGGAGATTGCTAGTAAAGCGGCTGTAATGGCCAACCCGAGCACAAGGAGATGAGAAATGAGGTGCGTTTTAGAAACCTTTCCCGATCACACGGTGTACCATCTTCTGGGTTTCTCATGCATGTTTTCGATGTAGGAAGATGCCCTTGAACCTGGAGATTTTGGACCCATGGGATGGGTACCACGCAATATTACGTTACAGGGTCTGCGTTTTCTCACCCAACCTCAGCAAACCTCTCAGCCCCAAGAGTGTCCACCCTTATGACTCAATCAGCTGTGGGTCTAGAGATGGTCAATAAAGGTGGCATCCCAGCCCCTGAACGAATTCTGTATGAATTTCTCTCTCTTTCACTGTCTTTGTTTCACGGGTTTATAAAAGTAATTGATTTTTATAATGGGGTTTAGCTGCTTTTCACTGCTGTGTTTATGCCGCTTTACACCCACTTGACTCACTTACAGAGAGATATCAATACATTGGTTTTAAGAGTCTTACTAGTCAGATATATTCTTGGGCGGTGAACAGGGGGTGTTGAATCCAGTTCACTGAGCAAGGAGTAGGTCTTGTCTGTTACATATTGGGTTTATGGAACAGTATCTGAGCTAATTTGATACCCTTGTTTTATGCATCACCCCACCTCACCTTTCCCGTTAAGCAGCCATAGTGTGTTTTCTAAACGTGTGACGCTGTTCTGTTTTGTAATTCAGTTCAAGTGTAGCGGTTTTTACATTCCCTCTATAAGTGATATCTTATGATAAGTGCCTTTTTCTGTGTGACTTATTTCACTTAGAATCGTCGTACCTAAATCTTCTCATCATGCTGGTACTAGCCTTATGATGTTGATTTCATTGCTGAGTGATATGCCATTATACATATGGACCACAACTTCTTTATCCATTTTTCTCTTTCCTTGGATATTTAAGGTGTAACGAAGTGGAGGTTCTTGTCAACAGAGCAGCCCTAAACTTTGGGGTGCCTGTGTCTTGCTGATTTTTAGTTTTCCCAATTTATACGCCCATGAGTGGAAGTGCCCTATGCTCTCTAAGCTGAGTTTTTTAGGTGTTTCAGGACACACCGTACACTTCTCCAGAGTGGCTGTTGGCAATTTACATCCCGCCCATCAGCGTAGCAAGGCTTCCTTTTCTCCATGGCCTGTCCTGCATTTCTGGTTTTGACACTTTATTCAGCATGGCCCTTTTGACCGATGGGAAGCGAGACTTCTTTGTAGCGCTGATTTGCCTTTCCAGGTTGCTTGGTTGGCCAAAAAGGGCGTATGCGTTTTTTCCTGAATATATTCAGGAAAAAACGCATACGCCCTTTTTGGCCAAGGGCATCATGGTCGATGTTTTGCCGCTTTTCCTGTGCTTTAAAGGCGATTCGAATCTACCTCCTGAAATCTGTTTCCTGCAATTCTGCCTTGCTTTCAAATCCTCTTCGTTGCCTTCCCTCAATATATTTGTGGACGAGAGTTATCATTTCTAACTCTGCAGGTTTGTGAATTGCAGTGCCCCTGAGCTCCATTTTTCAACTCGCTTTCTTGGGAGCTGGCCGCAAAAGCGCAGGATTGCTTCAGGCCCTATTGTGGTTCCGGGCGGCAGGCTGAGCCTGTGGTTAATTCTTCTTCCTGATGGGAAAATAGAGTGACCTGTGCCTGTCCCCACACCTAGACCTAGTCTCTCATTGGTTCCCCCTCTTCCCGTTCATCCTCAGGACAAATTTGCAACCTGTACGGAACAGGAGGTTAAAGGTGCTCATTCTCCAAGGAGGGAGATTGCTAGTAAAGCGGCTGTAATGGCGAGCCCGAGCACAAGGAGATGAGAAATGAGGTGCGTTTTAGAAACCTTTCCCGATCACACGGTGTACCGTCTTCTGGGTTTCTCATGCATGTTTTCGATGTAGGAAGATGCCCTTGAACCTGGAGATTTTGGACCCATGGGATGGGTACCACGAAGTACTACTTTAAAGGGTCTGCGTTTGCTCACCCAACCTCACCAAACCTCTCAGCCCCAAGAGTGTCCACCCTTATGTCTCAATCAGCTGTGGGTCTAGAGATGGTCACTAAAGGTGGCATCCCAGCCCCTGAACGAATTCTCTATGAATTTCTCTCTCTTTCACTGTCTTTGTTTCACGGGTTTTTAAAAGTAATTGATTTTTATAATGGGGTTTAGCTGCTTTTCACTGCTGTGTTTATGCCGCTTTACACCCACTTGACTCACTTACAGAGAGATATCAATACATTGGTTTTAAGAGTCTTACTAGTCAGATATATTCTTGGGCGGTGAACAGGGGGTGTTGAATCCAGTTCACTGAGCAAGGAGTAGGTCTTGTCTGTTACATATTTGGTTTATGGAACAGTATCTGAGCTAATTTGGAAGCCTTGTTTTATGCATCACCCCTCCTCACCTTTCCCGTTAAGCAGCCATAATGTGTTTTCTAAACGTGTGACGCTGTTCTGTTTTGTAATTCAGTTCAAGTGTAGCGGTTTTTACATTCCCTGTATTAGTGATATCTTATGATAAGTGCCTTTTTCTGTGTGACTTATTTCACTTAGAATCGTCGTACCTAAATCTTCTCATCATGCTGCTACTAGCCTTATGATGTTGATTTCATTGCTGAGTGATATGCCATTATACATATGGACCACAACTTCTTTATCCATTTTTCTATTGCCTGGGATATTTAAGGTGTAACGAAGTGGAGGTTCTTGTCAACAGAGCAGCCCTAAACTTTGGGGTGCCTGTGTCTTGCTGATTTTTCATTTTCCCAATTTATACGCCCATGACTGGAAGTGCCCTATGCTCTCTAGGCTGAGTTTTTTAGATGTTTCAGGACACACCGTACACTTCTCCAGAGTGGCTGTTGGCAATTTACCTCCCACCCATCAGCGTAGCAAGGCTCCCGTTTCTCCATGGCCTGTCCTGCATTTCTGGTTTTGACACTTTATTCAGCATGGCCCTTTTGACCGATGGGAAGCGAGACTTCTTTGTAGCGCTGATTTGCCTTTCCAGGTTGCTTGGTTGGCCAAAAAGGGCGTATGCGTTTTTTCCTGAATATATTCAGGAAAAAACGCATACGCCCTTTTTGGCCAAGGGCATCATGGTCGAGGTTTTGCCGCTTTTCCTGTGCTTTAAAGGCGATTCGAACCTACCTCCTGAAATCTGTTTCCTGCAATTCTGCCTTGCTTTCAAATCCTCTTCATTGCCTTCCCTCAATATATTTGTGGACGAGAGTTATCATTTATAACTCTGCAGGTTTGTGAATTGCAGTGCCCCTGAGCTCCATTTTTCAACTCGCTTTTTTGGGAGCTGGCGGCAAAAGCACAGGATTGCTTCAGGCCCTGTTCTGCTTCCGGGCGGCAGGCTGAACCTGTGCTTAATTCTTCTTCCTGATGGGAAAATAGAGTGACCTGTGCCTGTCCCAACACCTAGAGCTAGTCTCTCACTGGTTCCCCCTCTTCCCGTTCATCCTCAGGACAAATTGCAACCTGTATGGAACAGGAGGTTAAAGGTGCTGATTCTCGAAGGAGGGAGATTGCTAGTAAAGCGGCTGTAATGGCCAACCCGAGCACAAGGAGATGAGAAATGAGGTGCGTTTTAGAAACCTTTCCCGATCACACGGTGTACCATCTTCTGGGTTTCTCATGCATGTTTTCGATGTAGGAAGAGTCCCTTGAACCTGGAGATTTTGGACCCATGGGATGGGTACCACGCAGTATTACTTTAAAGGGTCTGCGTTTGCTCACCCAACCTCACCAAACCTCTCAGCCCCAAGAGTGTCGACCCTTATGTCTCAATCAGCTGTGGGTCTAGAGATGGTCAATCCAGGTGGCATCACAGCCCCTGAACGAATTTTGTAAGAATTTCTCTCTCTTTCACTGTCTTTGTTTCACGGGTTTTTAAAAGTAATTGATTTTTATAATGGGGTTTAGCTGCTTTTCACTGCTGTGTTTATGCCGCTTTACACCCACTTGACTCACTTACAGAGGGATATCAATACATTGGTTTTAAGATTCTTACTAGTCAGATATATTCTTGGGCGGTGAACAGGGGGTGTTGAGTCCAGTTCACTGAGCAAGGAGTAGGTCTTGTCTATTACATATTGGGTTTATGGAACGGTATCTGAGCTAATTTGAAACCCTTGTTTTATGCATCACCCCACCTCACCTTTCCCGTTAAGCAGCCATAGTGTGTCTTCGAAACGTGTGACGCTGTTCTGTTTTGTAATTCAGTTCAAGTGTAGCGGTTTTTACATTCCCTCTCTAAGTGATATCTTATGATAAGTGTCTTTTTCTGTGTGACTTATTTCACTTAGAATCGTCGTAACTAAATCCTCTCATCATGCTGCTACTAGCCTTATGACGTTAATTTCATGGCTCAGTGATATGCCATTGTACATAAGGACCACAACTTCCTTATCCATTTTTCTCTTTCCTGTGATATTTAAGGTGTAACGAAGTGGAGGTTCTTGTCAACAGAGCAGCCCTAAACTTTGGGGTGCCTGTGTCTTGCTGATTTTTAGTTTTCCCAATTTATACGCCCATGAGTGGAAGTGCCCTACGCTCTCTAAGCTGAGTTTTTTAGATGTTTCAGGACACCCCGTACCCTTCTCCAGAGTGGCTGTTGGCAATTTACATCCCGCCCATCACCGTACCAAGGCTCCCGTTTCTCCATGGCCTGTCCTGCATTTCTGGTTTTGACACTTTATTCAGCATGGCCCTTTTGACCGATGGGAAGCGAGACTTCTTTGTAGCGCTGATTTGCCTTTCCAGGTTGCTTGCTTGGCCAAAAAGGGCGTATGCGTTTTTTCCTGAATATATTCAGGAAAAAACGCATACGCCCTTTTTGGCCAAGGGCATCATGGTCGAGGTTTTGCCGCTTTTCCTGAGCTTTAAAGGCGATTCGACTCTACCTCCTGAAATCTGTTTCCTGCAATTCTGCCTTGCTTTCAAATCCTCTTCGTTGCCTTCCCTCAATATATTTGTGGACGAGAGTTATCATTTCTAACTCTGCAGGTTTGTGAATTGCAGTGCCCCTGAGCTCCATTTTTCAACTCGCTTTCTTCGGAGCTGGCCGCAAAAGCGCAGGATTGCTTCAGGCCCTATTCTGGTTCCGGGCGGCAGGCTGAGCCTGTGGTTAATTCTTCTTCCTGATGGGAAAATAGAGTGACCTGTGCCTGTCCCAACACCTAGAGCTAGTCTCTCACTGGTTCCCCCTCTTCCCGTTCATCCTCAGGACAAATTGCAACCTGTACGGAACAGGAGGTTAAAGGTGCTGATTCTCGAAGGAGGGAGATTGCTAGTAAAGCGGCTGTAATGGCCAACCCGAGCACAAGGAGATGAGAAATGAGGTGCGTTTTAGAAACCTTTCCCGATCACACCGTGTACCATCTTCCGAGTTTCTCATGCATGTTTTCGATGTAGGAAGATGCCCTTGAACCTGGAGATTTTGGACCCATGGGATGGGTACCACGCAGTATTACTTTAAAGGGTCTGCGTTTGCTCACCCAACCTCACCAAACCTCTCAGCCCCAAGAGTGTCCACCCTTATGTCTCAATCTGCTGTGGGTCTAGAGATGGTCTATCCAGGTGGCATCACAGCCCCTGAACGAATTTTGTAAGAATTTCTCTCTCTTTCACTGTCTTTGTTTCACGGGTTTTTAAAAGTCATTGATTTTTATAATGGGGTTTAGCTGCTTTTCACTGGTGTGTTTATGCCGCTTTACACCCACTTGACTCACTTACAGAGGGATATCAATACATTGGTTTTAAGATTCTTACTAGTCAGATATATTCTTGGGCGGTGAACAGGGGGTGTTTAGTCCACTTCACTGAGCAAGGAGTAGGTCTTGTCTATTACATATTGGGTTTATGGAACGGTATCTGAGCTAATTTGAAACCCTTGTTTTATGCATCACCCCACCTCACCTTTCCCGTTAAGCAGCCATAGTGTGTCTTCTAAACGTGTGACGCTGTTCTGTTTTGTAATTCAGTTCAAGTGTAGCGGTTTTTACATTCCCTCTCTAAGTGATATCTTATGATAAGTGTCTTTTTCTGTGTGACTTATTTCACTTAGAATCGTCGTACCTAAATCCTCTCTTCATGCTGCTACTAGCCTTATGACGTTAATTTCATGGCTGAGTGATATGCCATTGTACATAAGGACCACAACTTCCTTATCCATTTTTCTCTTTCCTGGGATATTTAAGGTGTAACGAAGTGGAGGTTCTTGTCAACAGAGCAGCCCTAAACTTTGGGGTGCCTGTGTCTTGCTGATTTTTCATTTTCCCAATTTATACGCCCATGAGTGGAAGTGCCCTATGCTCTCTAAGCTGAGTTTTTTAGATGTTTCAGGACACCCCGTACTCTTCTCCAGAGTGGCTGTTGGCAATTTACATCCCGCCCATCAGCGTAGCAAGGCTCCCGTTTCTCCATGGCCTGTCCTGCATTTCTGGTTTTGACACTTTATTCAGCATGGCCCTTTTGACCGATGGGAAGCGAGACTTCTTTGTAGCGCTGATTTGCCTTTCCAGGTTGCTTGGTTGGCCAAAAAGGGCGTATGCGTTTTTTCCTGAATATATTCAGGAAAAAACGCATACGCCCTTTTTGGCCAAGGGCATCATGGTCGAGGTTTTGCCGCTTTTCCTGTGCTTTAAAGGCGATTCGAATCTACCTCCTGAAATCTGTTTCCTGCAATTCTGCCTTGCTTTCAAATCCTCTTCGTTGCCTTCCCTCAATATATTTGTGGACGAGAGTTATCATTTATAACTCTGCAGGTTCGTGAATTGCAGTGCCCCTGAGCTCGATTTTTCAACTCGCTTTTTTGGGAGCTGGCGGCAAAAGCACAGGATTGCTTCAGGCCCTGTTCTGCTTCCGGGCGGCAGGCTGAACCTGTGGTTATTTCTTCTTCCTGATGGGAAAATAGAGTGACCTGTGCCTGTCCCCACACCTACACCTAGTCTCTCATTGGTTCCCCCTCTTCCCGTTCATCCTCAGGACAAATTTGCAACCTGTACAGAACAGGAGGTTAAAGGTGCTCATTCTCCAAGGAGGGAGATTGCTAGTAAAGCTGCTGTAATGGCGAGCCCGAGCACAAGGAGATGAGAAATGAGGTGCGATTTAGAAATCTGTCCCGATCACACGGTGTACCATCTTCTGGGTTTCTCATGCATGTTTTCGATGTAGGAAGATGCCCTTGAACCTGGAGATTTTGGACCCATGGGATGGGTACCACGCAGTATTACTTTAAAGGGTCTGCATTTGCTCACCCAACCTCACCAAACCTCTCAGCCCGAAGAGTGTCCACCCTTTTGTCTCAATCAGCTGTGGGTCTAGAGATGGTCAATAAAGGTGGCATCCCAGCCCCTGAACGAATTTTGTAAGAATTTCTCTCTCTTTCACTGTCTTTGTTTCACGGGTTTTTAAAAGTAATTGATTTTTATAATGGGGTTTAGCTGCCTTTCACTGCTGTGTTTATGCCGCTTTACACCCACTTGACTCACTTACAGAGGGATATCAATACTTTGGTTTTAAGATTCTTACTAGTCAGATATATTCTTGGGCGGTGAACAGGGGGTGTTGAGTCCAGTTCACTGAGCAAGGAGTAGGTCTTGTCTATTACATATTGGGTTCATGGAACGGTATCTGAGCTAATTTGAAACCCTTGTTTTATGCATCACCCCACCTCACCTTTCCCGTTAAGCAGCCATAGTGTGTCTTCTAAACGTGTGACGCTGTTCTGTTTTGTAATTCAGTTCAAGTGTAGCGGTTTTTACATTCCCTCTCTAAGTGATATCTTATGATAAGTGATTTTTTCTGTGTGACTTATTTCACTTAGAATCGTCGTACCTAAATCCTCTAATCATGCTGCTACTAGCCTTATGACGTTAATTTCATGGCTGAGTGATATGCCATTGTACATATGGACAACAACTTCCTTATCCATTTTTCTCTTTCCTGCGATATTTAAGGTGTAACGAAGTGGAGGTTTTGTCAACAGAGCAACCCTAAACTTTGGGGTGCCTGTGTCCTACTGATTTTTAGTTTTCCCAATTTATACGCCCATGAGTGGAAGTGCCCTATGCTCTCTAAGCTGAGTTTTTTAGATGTTTCAGGACACCCCGTACCCTTCTCCAGAGTGGCTGTTGGCAATTTACATCCCGCCCATCAGCGTAGCAAGGCTCCCGTTTCTCCATGGCCTGTCCTGCATTTCTGGTTTTGACACTTTATTCAGCATGGCCCTTTTGACCGATGGGAAGCGAGACTTCTTTGTAGCGCTGATTTGCCTTTCCAGGTTGCTTGCTTGGCCAAAAAGGGCGTATGCGTTTTTTCCTGAATATATTCAGGAAAAAACGCATACGCCCTTTTTGGCCAAGGGCATCATGGTCGAGGTTTTGCCGCTTTTCCTGAGCTTTAAAGGCGATTCGACTCTACCTCCTGAAATCTGTTTCCTGCTATTCTGCCTTGCTTTCAAATCCTCTTCGTTGCCTTCCCTCAATATATTTGTGGACGAGAGTTATCATTACTAACTCTGCAGGTTTGTGAATTGCAGTGCCCCTGAGCTCCATTTTTCAACTCGCTTTCTTCGGAGCTGGCCGCAAAAGCGCAGGATTGCTTCAGGCCCTATTCTGGTTCCGGGCGGCAGGCTGAGCCTGTGGTTAATTCTTCTTCCTGATGGGAAAATAGAGTGACCTGTGCCTGTCCCAACACCTAGAGCTAGTCTCTCACTGGTTCCCCCTCTTCCCGTTCATCCTCAGGACAAATTGCAACCTGTACGGAACAGGAGGTTAAAGGTGCTGATTCTCGAAGGAGGGAGATTGCTAGTAAAGCGGCTGTAATGGCCAACCCGAGCACAAGGAGATGAGAAATGAGGTGCGTTTTAGAAACCTTTCCCGATCACACCGTGTACCATCTTCCGAGTTTCTCATGCATGTTTTCGATGTAGGAAGATGCCCTTGAACCTGGAGATTTTGGACCCATGGGATGGGTACCACGCAGTATTACTTTAAAGGGTCTGCGTTTGCTCACCCAACCTCACCAAACCTCTCAGCCCCAAGAGTGTCCACCCTTATGTCTCAATCTGCTGTGGGTCTAGAGATGGTCTATCCAGGTGGCATCACAGCCCCTGAACGAATTTTGTAAGAATTTCTCTCTCTTTCACTGTCTTTGTTTCACGGGTTTTTAAAAGTCATTGATTTTTATAATGGGGTTTAGCTGCTTTTCACTGGTGTGTTTATGCCGCTTTACACCCACTTGACTCACTTACAGAGGGATATCAATACATTGGTTTTAAGATTCTTACTAGTCAGATATATTCTTGGGCGGTGAACAGGGGGTGTTTAGTCCACTTCACTGAGCAAGGAGTAGGTCTTGTCTATTACATATTGGGTTTATGGAACGGTATCTGAGCTAATTTGAAACCCTTGTTTTATGCATCACCCCACCTCACCTTTCCCGTTAAGCAGCCATAGTGTGTCTTCTAAACGTGTGACGCTGTTCTGTTTTGTAATTCAGTTCAAGTGTAGCGGTTTTTACATTCCCTCTCTAAGTGATATCTTATGATAAGTGTCTTTTTCTGTGTGACTTATTTCACTTAGAATCGTCGTACCTAAATCCTCTCATCATGCTGCTACTAGCCTTATGACGTTAATTTCATGGCTGAGTGATATGCCATTGTACATAAGGACCACAACTTCCTTATCCATTTTTCTCTTTCCTTTGAGATTTAAGGTGTAACGAAGTGGAGGTTCTTGTCAACAGAGCAGCCCTAAACTTTGGGGTGCCTGTGTCTTGCTGATTTTTAGTTTTCCCAATTTATACGCCCATGAGTGGAAGTGCCCTATGCTCTCTAAGCTGAGTTTTTTAGATGTTTCAGGACACCCCGTACTCTTCTCCAGAGTGGCTGTTGGCAATTTACATCCCGCCCATCAGCGTAGCAAGGCTCCCGTTTCTCCATGGCCTGTCCTGCATTTCTGGTTTTGACACTTTATTCAGCATGGCCCTTTTGACCGATGGGAAGCGAGACTTCTTTGTAGCGCTGATTTGCCTTTCCAGGTTGCTTGGTTGGCCAAAAAGGGCGTATGCGTTTTTTCCTGAATATATTCAGGAAAAAACGCATACGCCCTTTTTGGCCAAGGGCATCATGGTCGAGGTTTTGCCGCTTTTCCTGTGCTTTAAAGGCGATTCGAATCTACCTCCTGAAATCTGTTTCCTGCAATTCTGCCTTGCTTTCAAATCCTCTTCGTTGCCTTCCCTCAATATATTTGTGGACGAGAGTTATCATTTATAACTCTGCAGGTTCGTGAATTGCAGTGCCCCTGAGCTCGATTTTTCAACTCGCTTTTTTGGGAGCTGGCGGCAAAAGCACAGGATTGCTTCAGGCCCTGTTCTGCTTCCGGGCGGCAGGCTGAACCTGTGGTTATTTCTTCTTCCTGATGGGAAAATAGAGTGACCTGTGCCTGTCCCCACACCTACACCTAGTCTCTCATTGGTTCCCCCTCTTCCCGTTCATCCTCAGGACAAATTTGCAACCTGTACAGAACAGGAGGTTAAAGGTGCTCATTCTCCAAGGAGGGAGATTGCTAGTAAAGCTGCTGTAATGGCGAGCCCGAGCACAAGGAGATGAGAAATGAGGTGCGATTTAGAAATCTGTCCCGATCACACGGTGTACCATCTTCTGGGTTTCTCATGCATGTTTTCGATGTAGGAAGATGCCCTTGAACCTGGAGATTTTGGACCCATGGGATGGGTACCACGCAGTATTACTTTAAAGGGTCTGCATTTGCTCACCCAACCTCACCAAACCTCTCAGCCCGAAGAGTGTCCACCCTTTTGTCTCAATCAGCTGTGGGTCTAGAGATGGTCAATAAAGGTGGCATCCCAGCCCCTGAACGAATTTTGTAAGAATTTCTCTCTCTTTCACTGTCTTTGTTTCACGGGTTTTTAAAAGTAATTGATTTTTATAATGGGGTTTAGCTGCCTTTCACTGCTGTGTTTATGCCGCTTTACACCCACTTGACTCACTTACAGAGGGATATCAATACTTTGGTTTTAAGATTCTTACTAGTCAGATATATTCTTGGGCGGTGAACAGGGGGTGTTGAGTCCAGTTCACTGAGCAAGGAGTAGGTCTTGTCTATTACATATTGGGTTCATGGAACGGTATCTGAGCTAATTTGAAACCCTTGTTTTATGCATCACCCCACCTCACCTTTCCCGTTAAGCAGCCATAGTGTGTCTTCTAAACGTGTGACGCTGTTCTGTTTTGTAATTCAGTTCAAGTGTAGCGGTTTTTACATTCCCTCTCTAAGTGATATCTTATGATAAGTGATTTTTTCTGTGTGACTTATTTCACTTAGAATCGTCGTACCTAAATCCTCTAATCATGCTGCTACTAGCCTTATGACGTTAATTTCATGGCTGAGTGATATGCCATTGTACATATGGACAACAACTTCCTTATCCATTTTTCTCTTTCCTGCGATATTTAAGGTGTAACGAAGTGGAGGTTTTGTCAACAGAGCAACCCTAAACTTTGGGGTGCCTGTGTCCTACTGATTTTTAGTTTTCCCAATTTATACGCCCATGAGTGGAAGTGCCCTATGCTCTCTAAGCTGAGTTTTTTAGATGTTTCAGGACACCCCGTACCCTTCTCCAGAGTGGCTGTTGGCAATTTACATCCCGCCCATCAGCGTAGCAAGGCTCCCGTTTCTCCATGGCCTGTCCTGCATTTCTGGTTTTGACACTTTATTCAGCATGGCCCTTTTGACCGATGGGAAGCGAGACTTCTTTGTAGCGCTGATTTGCCTTTCCAGGTTGCTTGCTTGGCCAAAAAGGGCGTATGCGTTTTTTCCTGAATATATTCAGGAAAAAACGCATACGCCCTTTTTGGCCAAGGGCATCATGGTCGAGGTTTTGCCGCTTTTCCTGAGCTTTAAAGGCGATTCGACTCTACCTCCTGAAATCTGTTTCCTGCAATTCTGCCTTGCTTTCAAATCCTCTTCGTTGCCTTCCCTCAATATATTTGTGGACGAGAGTTATCATTTCTAACTCTGCAGGTTTGTGAATTGCAGTGCCCCTGAGCTCCATTTTTCAACTCGCTTTCTTCGGAGCTGGCCGCAAAAGCGCAGGATTGCTTCAGGCCCTATTCTGGTTCCGGGCGGCAGGCTGAGCCTGTGGTTAATTCTTCTTCCTGATGGGAAAATAGAGTGACCTGTGCCTGTCCCAACACCTAGAGCTAGTCTCTCACTGGTTCCCCCTCTTCCCGTTCATCCTCAGGACAAATTGCAACCTGTACGGAACAGGAGGTTAAAGGTGCTGATTCTCGAAGGAGGGAGATTGCTAGTAAAGCGGCTGTAATGGCCAACCCGAGCACAAGGAGATGAGAAATGAGGTGCGTTTTAGAAACCTTTCCCGATCACACCGTGTACCATCTTCCGAGTTTCTCATGCATGTTTTCGATGTAGGAAGATGCCCTTGAACCTGGAGATTTTGGACCCATGGGATGGGTACCACGCAGTATTACTTTAAAGGGTCTGCGTTTGCTCACCCAACCTCACCAAACCTCTCAGCCCCAAGAGTGTCCACCCTTATGTCTCAATCTGCTGTGGGTCTAGAGATGGTCTATCCAGGTGGCATCACAGCCCCTGAACGAATTTTGTAAGAATTTCTCTCTCTTTCACTGTCTTTGTTTCACGGGTTTTTAAAAGTCATTGATTTTTATAATGGGGTTTAGCTGCTTTTCACTGGTGTGTTTATGCCGCTTTACACCCACTTGACTCACTTACAGAGGGATATCAATACATTGGTTTTAAGATTCTTACTAGTCAGATATATTCTTGGGCGGTGAACAGGGGGTGTTTAGTCCACTTCACTGAGCAAGGAGTAGGTCTTGTCTATTACATATTGGGTTTATGGAACGGTATCTGAGCTAATTTGAAACCCTTGTTTTATGCATCACCCCACCTCACCTTTCCCGTTAAGCAGCCATAGTGTGTCTTCTAAACGTGTGACGCTGTTCTGTTTTGTAATTCAGTTCAAGTGTAGCGGTTTTTACATTCCCTCTCTAAGTGATATCTTATGATAAGTGTCTTTTTCTGTGTGACTTATTTCACTTAGAATCGTCGTACCTAAATCCTCTCTTCATGCTGCTACTAGCCTTATGACGTTAATTTCATGGCTGAGTGATATGCCATTGTACATAAGGACCACAACTTCCTTATCCATTTTTGTCTTTCCTTTGAGATTTAAGGTGTAACGAAGTGGAGGTTCTTGTCAACAGAGCAGCCCTAAACTTTGGGGTGCCTGTGTCTTGCTGATTTTTAGTTTTCCCAATTTATACGCCCATGAGTGGAAGTGCCCTATGCTCTCTAAGCTGAGTTTTTTAGATGTTTCAGGACACCCCGTACTCTTCTCCAGAGTGGCTGTTGGCAATTTACATCCCGCCCATCAGCGTAGCAAGGCTCCCGTTTCTCCATGGCCTGTCCTGCATTTCTGGTTTTGACACTTTATTCAGCATGGCCCTTTTGACCGATGGGAAGCGAGACTTCTTTGTAGCGCTGATTTGCCTTTCCAGGTTGCTTGGTTGGCCAAAAAGGGCGTATGCGTTTTTTCCTGAATATATTCAGGAAAAAACGCATACGCCCTTTTTGGCCAAGGGCATCATGGTCGAGGTTTTGCCGCTTTTCCTGTGCTTTAAAGGCGATTCGAATCTACCTCCTGAAATCTGTTTCCTGCAATTCTGCCTTGCTTTCAAATCCTCTTCGTTGCCTTCCCTCAATATATTTGTGGACGAGAGTTATCATTTATAACTCTGCAGGTTCGTGAATTGCAGTGCCCCTGAGCTCGATTTTTCAACTCGCTTTTTTGGGAGCTGGCGGCAAAAGCACAGGATTGCTTCAGGCCCTGTTCTGCTTCCGGGCGGCAGGCTGAACCTGTGGTTATTTCTTCTTCCTGATGGGAAAATAGAGTGACCTGTGCCTGTCCCCACACCTACACCTAGTCTCTCATTGGTTCCCCCTCTTCCCGTTCATCCTCAGGACAAATTTGCAACCTGTACAGAACAGGAGGTTAAAGGTGCTCATTCTCCAAGGAGGGAGATTGCTAGTAAAGCTGCTGTAATGGCGAGCCCGAGCACAAGGAGATGAGAAATGAGGTGCGATTTAGAAATCTGTCCCGATCACACGGTGTACCATCTTCTGGGTTTCTCATGCATGTTTTCGATGTAGGAAGATGCCCTTGAACCTGGAGATTTTGGACCCATGGGATGGGTACCACGCAGTATTACTTTAAAGGGTCTGCATTTGCTCACCCAACCTCACCAAACCTCTCAGCCCGAAGAGTGTCCACCCTTTTGTCTCAATCAGCTGTGGGTCTAGAGATGGTCAATAAAGGTGGCATCCCAGCCCCTGAACGAATTTTGTAAGAATTTCTCTCTCTTTCACTGTCTTTGTTTCACGGGTTTTTAAAAGTAATTGATTTTTATAATGGGGTTTAGCTGCCTTTCACTGCTGTGTTTATGCCGCTTTACACCCACTTGACTCACTTACAGAGGGATATCAATACTTTGGTTTTAAGATTCTTACTAGTCAGATATATTCTTGGGCGGTGAACAGGGGGTGTTGAGTCCAGTTCACTGAGCAAGGAGTAGGTCTTGTCTATTACATATTGGGTTCATGGAACGGTATCTGAGCTAATTTGAAACCCTTGTTTTATGCATCACCCCACCTCACCTTTCCCGTTAAGCAGCCATAGTGTGTCTTCTAAACGTGTGACGCTGTTCTGTTTTGTAATTCAGTTCAAGTGTAGCGGTTTTTACATTCCCTCTCTAAGTGATATCTTATGATAAGTGATTTTTTCTGTGTGACTTATTTCACTTAGAATCGTCGTACCTAAATCCTCTAATCATGCTGCTACTAGCCTTATGACGTTAATTTCATGGCTGAGTGATATGCCATTGTACATATGGACAACAACTTCCTTATCCATTTTTCTCTTTCCTGCGATATTTAAGGTGTAACGAAGTGGAGGTTTTGTCAACAGAGCAACCCTAAACTTTGGGGTGCCTGTGTCCTACTGATTTTTAGTTTTCCCAATTTATACGCCCATGAGTGGAAGTGCCCTATGCTCTCTAAGCTGAGTTTTTTAGATGTTTCAGGACACCCCGTACCCTTCTCCAGAGTGGCTGTTGGCAATTTACATCCCGCCCATCAGCGTAGCAAGGCTCCCGTTTCTCCATGGCCTGTCCTGCATTTCTGGTTTTGACACTTTATTCAGCATGGCCCTTTTGACCGATGGGAAGCGAGACTTCTTTGTAGCGCTGATTTGCCTTTCCAGGTTGCTTGCTTGGCCAAAAAGGGCGTATGCGTTTTTTCCTGAATATATTCAGGAAAAAACGCATACGCCCTTTTTGGCCAAGGGCATCATGGTCGAGGTTTTGCCGCTTTTCCTGAGCTTTAAAGGCGATTCGACTCTACCTCCTGAAATCTGTTTCCTGCAATTCTGCCTTGCTTTCAAATCCTCTTCGTTGCCTTCCCTCAATATATTTGTGGACGAGAGTTATCATTTCTAACTCTGCAGGTTTGTGAATTGCAGTGCCCCTGAGCTCCATTTTTCAACTCGCTTTCTTCGGAGCTGGCCGCAAAAGCGCAGGATTGCTTCAGGCCCTATTCTGGTTCCGGGCGGCAGGCTGAGCCTGTGGTTAATTCTTCTTCCTGATGGGAAAATAGAGTGACCTGTGCCTGTCCCAACACCTAGAGCTAGTCTCTCACTGGTTCCCCCTCTTCCCGTTCATCCTCAGGACAAATTGCAACCTGTACGGAACAGGAGGTTAAAGGTGCTGATTCTCGAAGGAGGGAGATTGCTAGTAAAGCGGCTGTAATGGCCAACCCGAGCACAAGGAGATGAGAAATGAGGTGCGTTTTAGAAACCTTTCCCGATCACACCGTGTACCATCTTCCGAGTTTCTCATGCATGTTTTCGATGTAGGAAGATGCCCTTGAACCTGGAGATTTTGGACCCATGGGATGGGTACCACGCAGTATTACTTTAAAGGGTCTGCGTTTGCTCACCCAACCTCACCAAACCTCTCAGCCCCAAGAGTGTCCACCCTTATGTCTCAATCTGCTGTGGGTCTAGAGATGGTCTATCCAGGTGGCATCACAGCCCCTGAACGAATTTTGTAAGAATTTCTCTCTCTTTCACTGTCTTTGTTTCACGGGTTTTTAAAAGTCATTGATTTTTATAATGGGGTTTAGCTGCTTTTCACTGGTGTGTTTATGCCGCTTTACACCCACTTGACTCACTTACAGAGGGATATCAATACATTGGTTTTAAGATTCTTACTAGTCAGATATATTCTTGGGCGGTGAACAGGGGGTGTTTAGTCCACTTCACTGAGCAAGGAGTAGGTCTTGTCTATTACATATTGGGTTTATGGAACGGTATCTGAGCTAATTTGAAACCCTTGTTTTATGCATCACCCCACCTCACCTTTCCCGTTAAGCAGCCATAGTGTGTCTTCTAAACGTGTGACGCTGTTCTGTTTTGTAATTCAGTTCAAGTGTAGCGGTTTTTACATTCCCTCTCTAAGTGATATCTTATGATAAGTGTCTTTTTCTGTGTGACTTATTTCACTTAGAATCGTCGTACCTAAATCCTCTCTTCATGCTGCTACTAGCCTTATGACGTTAATTTCATGGCTGAGTGATATGCCATTGTACATAAGGACCACAACTTCCTTATCCATTTTTGTCTTTCCTTTGAGATTTAAGGTGTAACGAAGTGGAGGTTCTTGTCAACAGAGCAGCCCTAAACTTTGGGGTGCCTGTGTCTTGCTGATTTTTAGTTTTCCCAATTTATACGCCCATGAGTGGAAGTGCCCTATGCTCTCTAAGCTGAGTTTTTTAGATGTTTCAGGACACCCCGTACTCTTCTCCAGAGTGGCTGTTGGCAATTTACATCCCGCCCATCAGCGTAGCAAGGCTCCCGTTTCTCCATGGCCTGTCCTGCATTTCTGGTTTTGACACTTTATTCAGCATGGCCCTTTTGACCGATGGGAAGCGAGACTTCTTTGTAGCGCTGATTTGCCTTTCCAGGTTGCTTGGTTGGCCAAAAAGGGCGTATGCGTTTTTTCCTGAATATATTCAGGAAAAAACGCATACGCCCTTTTTGGCCAAGGGCATCATGGTCGAGGTTTTGCCGCTTTTCCTGTGCTTTAAAGGCGATTCGAATCTACCTCCTGAAATCTGTTTCCTGCAATTCTGCCTTGCTTTCAAATCCTCTTCGTTGCCTTCCCTCAATATATTTGTGGACGAGAGTTATCATTTATAACTCTGCAGGTTCGTGAATTGCAGTGCCCCTGAGCTCGATTTTTCAACTCGCTTTTTTGGGAGCTGGCGGCAAAAGCACAGGATTGCTTCAGGCCCTGTTCTGCTTCCGGGCGGCAGGCTGAACCTGTGGTTATTTCTTCTTCCTGATGGGAAAATAGAGTGACCTGTGCCTGTCCCCACACCTACACCTAGTCTCTCATTGGTTCCCCCTCTTCCCGTTCATCCTCAGGACAAATTTGCAACCTGTACAGAACAGGAGGTTAAAGGTGCTCATTCTCCAAGGAGGGAGATTGCTAGTAAAGCTGCTGTAATGGCGAGCCCGAGCACAAGGAGATGAGAAATGAGGTGCGATTTAGAAATCTGTCCCGATCACACGGTGTACCATCTTCTGGGTTTCTCATGCATGTTTTCGATGTAGGAAGATGCCCTTGAACCTGGAGATTTTGGACCCATGGGATGGGTACCACGCAGTATTACTTTAAAGGGTCTGCATTTGCTCACCCAACCTCACCAAACCTCTCAGCCCGAAGAGTGTCCACCCTTTTGTCTCAATCAGCTGTGGGTCTAGAGATGGTCAATAAAGGTGGCATCCCAGCCCCTGAACGAATTTTGTAAGAATTTCTCTCTCTTTCACTGTCTTTGTTTCACGGGTTTTTAAAAGTAATTGATTTTTATAATGGGGTTTAGCTGCCTTTCACTGCTGTGTTTATGCCGCTTTACACCCACTTGACTCACTTACAGAGGGATATCAATACTTTGGTTTTAAGATTCTTACTAGTCAGATATATTCTTGGGCGGTGAACAGGGGGTGTTGAGTCCAGTTCACTGAGCAAGGAGTAGGTCTTGTCTATTACATATTGGGTTCATGGAACGGTATCTGAGCTAATTTGAAACCCTTGTTTTATGCATCACCCCACCTCACCTTTCCCGTTAAGCAGCCATAGTGTGTCTTCTAAACGTGTGACGCTGTTCTGTTTTGTAATTCAGTTCAAGTGTAGCGGTTTTTACATTCCCTCTCTAAGTGATATCTTATGATAAGTGATTTTTTCTGTGTGACTTATTTCACTTAGAATCGTCGTACCTAAATCCTCTAATCATGCTGCTACTAGCCTTATGACGTTAATTTCATGGCTGAGTGATATGCCATTGTACATATGGACAACAACTTCCTTATCCATTTTTCTCTTTCCTGCGATATTTAAGGTGTAACGAAGTGGAGGTTTTGTCAACAGAGCAACCCTAAACTTTGGGGTGCCTGTGTCCTACTGATTTTTAGTTTTCCCAATTTATACGCCCATGAGTGGAAGTGCCCTATGCTCTCTAAGCTGAGTTTTTTAGATGTTTCAGGACACCCCGTACCCTTCTCCAGAGTGGCTGTTGGCAATTTACATCCCGCCCATCAGCGTAGCAAGGCTCCCGTTTCTCCATGGCCTGTCCTGCATTTCTGGTTTTGACACTTTATTCAGCATGGCCCTTTTGACCGATGGGAAGCGAGACTTCTTTGTAGCGCTGATTTGCCTTTCCAGGTTGCTTGCTTGGCCAAAAAGGGCGTATGCGTTTTTTCCTGAATATATTCAGGAAAAAACGCATACGCCCTTTTTGGCCAAGGGCATCATGGTCGAGGTTTTGCCGCTTTTCCTGAGCTTTAAAGGCGATTCGACTCTACCTCCTGAAATCTGTTTCCTGCTATTCTGCCTTGCTTTCAAATCCTCTTCGTTGCCTTCCCTCAATATATTTGTGGACGAGAGTTATCATTACTAACTCTGCAGGTTTGTGAATTGCAGTGCCCCTGAGCTCCATTTTTCAACTCGCTTTCTTCGGAGCTGGCCGCAAAAGCGCAGGATTGCTTCAGGCCCTATTCTGGTTCCGGGCGGCAGGCTGAGCCTGTGGTTAATTCTTCTTCCTGATGGGAAAATAGAGTGACCTGTGCCTGTCCCAACACCTAGAGCTAGTCTCTCACTGGTTCCCCCTCTTCCCGTTCATCCTCAGGACAAATTGCAACCTGTACGGAACAGGAGGTTAAAGGTGCTGATTCTCGAAGGAGGGAGATTGCTAGTAAAGCGGCTGTAATGGCCAACCCGAGCACAAGGAGATGAGAAATGAGGTGCGTTTTAGAAACCTTTCCCGATCACACCGTGTACCATCTTCCGAGTTTCTCATGCATGTTTTCGATGTAGGAAGATGCCCTTGAACCTGGAGATTTTGGACCCATGGGATGGGTACCACGCAGTATTACTTTAAAGGGTCTGCGTTTGCTCACCCAACCTCACCAAACCTCTCAGCCCCAAGAGTGTCCACCCTTATGTCTCAATCTGCTGTGGGTCTAGAGATGGTCTATCCAGGTGGCATCACAGCCCCTGAACGAATTTTGTAAGAATTTCTCTCTCTTTCACTGTCTTTGTTTCACGGGTTTTTAAAAGTCATTGATTTTTATAATGGGGTTTAGCTGCTTTTCACTGGTGTGTTTATGCCGCTTTACACCCACTTGACTCACTTACAGAGGGATATCAATACATTGGTTTTAAGATTCTTACTAGTCAGATATATTCTTGGGCGGTGAACAGGGGGTGTTTAGTCCACTTCACTGAGCAAGGAGTAGGTCTTGTCTATTACATATTGGGTTTATGGAACGGTATCTGAGCTAATTTGAAACCCTTGTTTTATGCATCACCCCACCTCACCTTTCCCGTTAAGCAGCCATAGTGTGTCTTCTAAACGTGTGACGCTGTTCTGTTTTGTAATTCAGTTCAAGTGTAGCGGTTTTTACATTCCCTCTCTAAGTGATATCTTATGATAAGTGTCTTTTTCTGTGTGACTTATTTCACTTAGAATCGTCGTACCTAAATCCTCTCATCATGCTGCTACTAGCCTTATGACGTTAATTTCATGGCTGAGTGATATGCCATTGTACATAAGGACCACAACTTCCTTATCCATTTTTCTCTTTCCTTTGAGATTTAAGGTGTAACGAAGTGGAGGTTCTTGTCAACAGAGCAGCCCTAAACTTTGGGGTGCCTGTGTCTTGCTGATTTTTAGTTTTCCCAATTTATACGCCCATGAGTGGAAGTGCCCTATGCTCTCTAAGCTGAGTTTTTTAGATGTTTCAGGACACCCCGTACTCTTCTCCAGAGTGGCTGTTGGCAATTTACATCCCGCCCATCAGCGTAGCAAGGCTCCCGTTTCTCCATGGCCTGTCCTGCATTTCTGGTTTTGACACTTTATTCAGCATGGCCCTTTTGACCGATGGGAAGCGAGACTTCTTTGTAGCGCTGATTTGCCTTTCCAGGTTGCTTGGTTGGCCAAAAAGGGCGTATGCGTTTTTTCCTGAATATATTCAGGAAAAAACGCATACGCCCTTTTTGGCCAAGGGCATCATGGTCGAGGTTTTGCCGCTTTTCCTGTGCTTTAAAGGCGATTCGAATCTACCTCCTGAAATCTGTTTCCTGCAATTCTGCCTTGCTTTCAAATCCTCTTCGTTGCCTTCCCTCAATATATTTGTGGACGAGAGTTATCATTTATAACTCTGCAGGTTCGTGAATTGCAGTGCCCCTGAGCTCGATTTTTCAACTCGCTTTTTTGGGAGCTGGCGGCAAAAGCACAGGATTGCTTCAGGCCCTGTTCTGCTTCCGGGCGGCAGGCTGAACCTGTGGTTATTTCTTCTTCCTGATGGGAAAATAGAGTGACCTGTGCCTGTCCCCACACCTACACCTAGTCTCTCATTGGTTCCCCCTCTTCCCGTTCATCCTCAGGACAAATTTGCAACCTGTACAGAACAGGAGGTTAAAGGTGCTCATTCTCCAAGGAGGGAGATTGCTAGTAAAGCTGCTGTAATGGCGAGCCCGAGCACAAGGAGATGAGAAATGAGGTGCGATTTAGAAATCTGTCCCGATCACACGGTGTACCATCTTCTGGGTTTCTCATGCATGTTTTCGATGTAGGAAGATGCCCTTGAACCTGGAGATTTTGGACCCATGGGATGGGTACCACGCAGTATTACTTTAAAGGGTCTGCATTTGCTCACCCAACCTCACCAAACCTCTCAGCCCGAAGAGTGTCCACCCTTTTGTCTCAATCAGCTGTGGGTCTAGAGATGGTCAATAAAGGTGGCATCCCAGCCCCTGAACGAATTTTGTAAGAATTTCTCTCTCTTTCACTGTCTTTGTTTCACGGGTTTTTAAAAGTAATTGATTTTTATAATGGGGTTTAGCTGCCTTTCACTGCTGTGTTTATGCCGCTTTACACCCACTTGACTCACTTACAGAGGGATATCAATACTTTGGTTTTAAGATTCTTACTAGTCAGATATATTCTTGGGCGGTGAACAGGGGGTGTTGAGTCCAGTTCACTGAGCAAGGAGTAGGTCTTGTCTATTACATATTGGGTTCATGGAACGGTATCTGAGCTAATTTGAAACCCTTGTTTTATGCATCACCCCACCTCACCTTTCCCGTTAAGCAGCCATAGTGTGTCTTCTAAACGTGTGACGCTGTTCTGTTTTGTAATTCAGTTCAAGTGTAGCGGTTTTTACATTCCCTCTCTAAGTGATATCTTATGATAAGTGTCTTTTTCTGTGTGACTTATTTCACTTAGAATCGTCGTACCTAAATCCTCTCATCATGCTGCTACTAGCCTTATGACGTTAATTTCATGGCTGAGTGATATGCCATTGTACATAAGGACCACAACTTCCTTATCCATTTTTCTCTTTCCTGGGATATTTAAGGTGTAACGAAGTGGAGGTTCTTGTCAACAGAGCAGCCCTAAAGTTTGGGGTGCCTGTGTCTTGCTGATTTTTCATTTTCCCAATTTATACGCCCATGAGTGGAAGTGCCCTATGCTCTCTAAGCTGAGTTTTTTAGGTGTTTCAGGACACACCGTACACTTCTCCAGAGTGGCTGTTGGCAATTTACATCCCGCCCATCAGCGTAGCAAGGCTCCCGTTTCTCCATGGCCTGTCCTGCATTTCTGGTTTTGACACTTTATTCAGCATGGCCCTTTTGACCGATGGGAAGCGAGACTTCTTTGTAGCACTGATTTGCCTTTCCAGGTTGCTTGGTTGGCCAAAAAGGGCGTATGCGTTTTTTCCTGAATATATTCAGGAAAAAACGCATACGCCCTTTTTGGCCAAGGGCATCATGGTCGAGGTTTTGCCGCTTTTCCTGTGCTTTAAAGGCGATTCGACTCTACCTCCTGAAATCAGTTTCCTGCAATTCTGCTATGCTTTCAAATCCTCTTCGTTGCCTTCCCTCAATATATTTGTGGACGAGAGTTATCATTTATAACTCTGCAGGTTTGTGAATTGCAGTGCCCCTGAGCTCGATTTTTCAACTCGCTTTTTTGGGAGCTGGCCGCAAAAGCACAGGATTGCTTCAGGCCCTGTTCTGCTTCCGGGCGGCAGGCTGAGCCTGTCGTTAATCCTTCTTCCTGATGGGAAAATAGAGTGACATGTGGCTGTCCCAACACCTAGAGCTAGTCTCTCATTGGTTCCCCCTCTTCCCGTTTATCCTCAGGACAAATTGCAACCTGTTCGGAACAGAAGGTTAAAGGGGCTGATTCTCCAAGGAGGGAGATTGCTAGTAAAGCGGCTGTAATGGCCAACCCGAGCACAAGGAGATGAGAAATGAGGTGCGTTTTAGAAACCTTTCCCGATCACACGGTGTACCATCTTCTGGGTTTCTCATGCATGTTTTCGATGTAGGAAGATGCCCTTGAACCTGGAGATTTTGGACCCATGGGATGGGTACCACGCAATATTACGTTACAGGGTCTGCGTTTTCTCACCCAACCTCAGCAAACCTCTCAGCCCCAAGAGTGTCCACCCTTATGACTCAATCAGCTGTGGGTCTAGAGATGGTCAATAAAGGTGGCATCCCAGCCCCTGAACGAATTCTGTATGAATTTCTCTCTCTTTCACTGTCTTTGTTTCACGGGTTTATAAAAGTAATTGATTTTTATAATGGGGTTTAGCTGCTTTTCACTGCTGTGTTTATGCCGCTTTACACCCACTTGACTCACTTACAGAGAGATATCAATACATTGGTTTTAAGAGTCTTACTAGTCAGATATATTCTTGGGCGGTGAACAGGGGGTGTTGAATCCAGTTCACTGAGCAAGGAGTAGGTCTTGTCTGTTACATATTGGGTTTATGGAACAGTATCTGAGCTAATTTGATACCCTTGTTTTATGCATCACCCCACCTCACCTTTCCCGTTAAGCAGCCATAGTGTGTTTTCTAAACGTGTGACGCTGTTCTGTTTTGTAATTCAGTTCAAGTGTAGCGGTTTTTACATTCCCTCTATAAGTGATATCTTATGATAAGTGCCTTTTTCTGTGTGACTTATTTCACTTAGAATCGTCGTACCTAAATCTTCTCATCATGCTGGTACTAGCCTTATGATGTTGATTTCATTGCTGAGTGATATGCCATTATACATATGGACCACAACTTCTTTATCCATTTTTCTCTTTCCTTGGATATTTAAGGTGTAACGAAGTGGAGGTTCTTGTCAACAGAGCAGCCCTAAACTTTGGGGTGCCTGTGTCTTGCTGATTTTTAGTTTTCCCAATTTATACGCCCATGAGTGGAAGTGCCCTATGCTCTCTAAGCTGAGTTTTTTAGGTGTTTCAGGACACACCGTACACTTCTCCAGAGTGGCTGTTGGCAATTTACATCCCGCCCATCAGCGTAGCAAGGCTTCCTTTTCTCCATGGCCTGTCCTGCATTTCTGGTTTTGACACTTTATTCAGCATGGCCCTTTTGACCGATGGGAAGCGAGACTTCTTTGTAGCGCTGATTTGCCTTTCCAGGTTGCTTGGTTGGCCAAAAAGGGCGTATGCGTTTTTTCCTGAATATATTCAGGAAAAAACGCATACGCCCTTTTTGGCCAAGGGCATCATGGTCGATGTTTTGCCGCTTTTCCTGTGCTTTAAAGGCGATTCGAATCTACCTCCTGAAATCTGTTTCCTGCAATTCTGCCTTGCTTTCAAATCCTCTTCGTTGCCTTCCCTCAATATATTTGTGGACGAGAGTTATCATTTCTAACTCTGCAGGTTTGTGAATTGCAGTGCCCCTGAGCTCCATTTTTCAACTCGCTTTCTTGGGAGCTGGCCGCAAAAGCGCAGGATTGCTTCAGGCCCTATTGTGCTTCCGGGCGGCAGGCTGAGCCTGTGGTTAATTCTTCTTCCTGATGGGAAAATAGAGTGACCTGTGCCTGTCCCCACACCTAGACCTAGTCTCTCATTGGTTCCCCCTCTTCCCGTTCATCCTCAGGACAAATTTGCAACCTGTACGGAACAGGAGGTTAAAGGTGCTCATTCTCCAAGGAGGGAGATTGCTAGTAAAGCGGCTGTAATGGCGAGCCCGAGCACAAGGAGATGAGAAATGAGGTGCGTTTTAGAAACCTTTCCCGATCACACGGTGTACCGTCTTCTGGGTTTCTCATGCATGTTTTCGATGTAGGAAGATGCCCTTGAACCTGGAGATTTTGGACCCATGGGATGGGTACCACGAAGTACTACTTTAAAGGGTCTGCGTTTGCTCACCCAACCTCACCAAACCTCTCAGCCCCAAGAGTGTCCACCCTTATGTCTCAATCAGCTGTGGGTCTAGAGATGGTCACTAAAGGTGGCATCCCAGCCCCTGAACGAATTCTCTATGAATTTCTCTCTCTTTCACTGTCTTTGTTTCACGGGTTTTTAAAAGTAATTGATTTTTATAATGGGGTTTAGCTGCTTTTCACTGCTGTGTTTATGCCGCTTTACACCCACTTGACTCACTTACAGAGAGATATCAATACATTGGTTTTAAGAGTCTTACTAGTCAGATATATTCTTGGGCGGTGAACAGGGGGTGTTGAATCCAGTTCACTGAGCAAGGAGTAGGTCTTGTCTGTTACATATTTGGTTTATGGAACAGTATCTGAGCTAATTTGGAAGCCTTGTTTTATGCATCACCCCTCCTCACCTTTCCCGTTAAGCAGCCATAATGTGTTTTCTAAACGTGTGACGCTGTTCTGTTTTGTAATTCAGTTCAAGTGTAGCGGTTTTTACATTCCCTGTATTAGTGATATCTTATGATAAGTGCCTTTTTCTGTGTGACTTATTTCACTTAGAATCGTCGTACCTAAATCTTCTCATCATGCTGCTACTAGCCTTATGATGTTGATTTCATTGCTGAGTGATATGCCATTATACATATGGACCACAACTTCTTTATCCATTTTTCTATTGCCTGGGATATTTAAGGTGTAACGAAGTGGAGGTTCTTGTCAACAGAGCAGCCCTAAACTTTGGGGTGCCTGTGTCTTGCTGATTTTTCATTTTCCCAATTTATACGCCCATGACTGGAAGTGCCCTATGCTCTCTAAGCTGAGTTTTTTAGATGTTTCAGGACACACCGTACACTTCTCCAGAGTGGCTGTTGGCAATTTACCTCCCACCCATCAGCGTAACAAGGCTCCCGTTTCTCCATGGCCTGTCCTGCATTTCTGGTTTTGATACTTTATTCAGCATGGCCCTTTTGACCGATGGGAAGCGAGACTTCTTTGTAGCGCTGATTTGCCTTTCCAGGTTGCTTGTTTGGCCAAAAAGGGCGTATGCGTTTTTTCCTGAATATATTCAGGAAAAAACGCATACGCCCTTTTTGGCCAAGGGCATCATGGTCGAGGTTTTGCCGCTTTTCCTGAGCTTTAAAGGCGATTCGACTCTACCTCCTGAAATCTGTTTCCTGCTATTCTGCCTTGCTTTCAAATCCTCTTCGTTGCCTTCCCTCAATATATTTGTGGACGAGAGTTATCATTTCTAACTCTGCAGGTTTGTGAATTGCAGTGCCCCTGAGCTCCATTTTTCAACTCGCTTTCTTCGGAGCTGGCCGCAAAAGCGCAGGATTGCTTCAGGCCCTATTCTGGTTCCGGGCGGCAGGCTGAGCCTGTGGTTAATTCTTCTTCCTGATGGGAAAATAGAGTGACCTGTGCCTGTCCCAACACCTAGAGCTAGTCTCTCACTGGTTCCCCCTCTTCCCGTTCATCCTCAGGACAAATTGCAACCTGTACGGAACAGGAGGTTAAAGGTGCTGATTCTCGAAGGAGGGAGATTGCTAGTAAAGTGGCTGTAATGGCCAACCCGAGCACAAGGAGATGAGAAATGAGGTGCGTTTTAGAAACCTTTCCCGATCACACCGTGTACCATCTTCCGAGTTTCTCATGCATGTTTTCGATGTAGGAAGATGCCCTTGAACCTGGAGATTTTGGACCCATGGGATGGGTACCACGCAGTATTACTTTAAAGGGTCTGCGTTTGCTCACCCAACCTCACCAAACCTCTCAGCCCCAAGAGTGTCCACCCTTATGTCTCAATCTGCTGTGGGTCTAGAGATGGTCTATCCAGGTGGCATCACAGCCCCTGAACGAATTTTGTAAGAATTTCTCTCTCTTTCACTGTCTTTGTTTCACGGGTTTTTAAAAGTCATTGATTTTTATAATGGGGTTTAGCTGCTTTTCACTGGTGTGTTTATGCCGCTTTACACCCACTTGACTCACTTACAGAGGGATATCAATACATTGGTTTTAAGATTCTTACTAGTCAGATATATTCTTGGGCGGTGAACAGGGGGTGTTTAGTCCACTTCACTGAGCAAGGAGTAGGTCTTGTCTATTACATATTGGGTTTATGGAACGGTATCTGAGCTAATTTGAAACCCTTGTTTTATGCATCACCCCACCTCACCTTTCCCGTTAAGCAGCCATAGTGTGTCTTCTAAACGTGTGACGCTGTTCTGTTTTGTAATTCAGTTCAAGTGTAGCGGTTTTTACATTCCCTCTCTAAGTGATATCTTATGATAAGTGTCTTTTTCTGTGTGACTTATTTCACTTAGAATCGTCGTACCTAAATCCTCTCATCATGCTGCTACTAGCCTTATGACGTTAATTTCATGGCTGAGTGATATGCCATTGTACATAAGGACCACAACTTCCTTATCCATTTTTCTCTTTCCTTTGAGATTTAAGGTGTAACGAAGTGGAGGTTCTTGTCAACAGAGCAGCCCTAAACTTTGGGGTGCCTGTGTCTTGCTGATTTTTAGTTTTCCCAATTTATACGCCCATGAGTGGAAGTGCCCTATGCTCTCTAAGCTGAGTTTTTTAGGTGTTTCAGGACACACCGTACACTTCTCCAGAGTGGCTGTTGGCAATTTACATCCCACCCATCAGCGTAGCAAGGCTCCCGTTTCTCCATGGCCTGTCCTGCATTTCTGGTTTTGACACTTTATTCAGCATGGCCCTTTTGACCGATGGGAAGCGAGACTTCTTTGTAGCACTGATTTGCCTTTCCAGGTTGCTTGGTTGGCCAAAAAGGGCGTATGCGTTTTTTCCTGAATATATTCAGGAAAAAACGCATACGCCCTTTTTGGCCAAGGGCATCATGGTCGAGGTTTTGCCGCTTTTCCTGTGCTTTAAAGGCGATTCGACTCTACCTCCTGAAATCAGTTTCCTGCAATTCTGCTATGCTTTCAAATCCTCTTCGTTGCCTTCCCTCAATATATTTGTGGACGAGAGTTATCATTTATAACTCTGCAGGTTTGTGAATTGCAGTGCCCCTGAGCTCGATTTTTCAACTCGCTTTTTTGGGAGCTGGCCGCAAAAGCACAGGATTGCTTCAGGCCCTGTTCTGCTTCCGGGCGGCAGGCTGAGCCTGTCGTTAATCCTTCTTCCTGATGGGAAAATAGAGTGACATGTGGCTGTCCCAACACCTAGAGCTAGTCTCTCATTGGTTCCCCCTCTTCCCGTTTATCCTCAGGACAAATTGCAACCTGTTCGGAACAGAAGGTTAAAGGGGCTGATTCTCCAAGGAGGGAGATTGCTAGTAAAGCGGCTGTAATGGCCAACCCGAGCACAAGGAGATGAGAAATGAGGTGCGTTTTAGAAACCTTTCCCGATCACACGGTGTACCATCTTCTGGGTTTCTCATGCATGTTTTCGATGTAGGAAGATGCCCTTGAACCTGGAGATTTTGGACCCATGGGATGGGTACCACGCAATATTACGTTACAGGGTCTGCGTTTTCTCACCCAACCTCAGCAAACCTCTCAGCCCCAAGAGTGTCCACCCTTATGACTCAATCAGCTGTGGGTCTAGAGATGGTCAATAAAGGTGGCATCCCAGCCCCTGAACGAATTCTGTATGAATTTCTCTCTCTTTCACTGTCTTTGTTTCACGGGTTTATAAAAGTAATTGATTTTTATAATGGGGTTTAGCTGCTTTTCACTGCTGTGTTTATGCCGCTTTACACCCACTTGACTCACTTACAGAGAGATATCAATACATTGGTTTTAAGAGTCTTACTAGTCAGATATATTCTTGGGCGGTGAACAGGGGGTGTTGAATCCAGTTCACTGAGCAAGGAGTAGGTCTTGTCTGTTACATATTGGGGTTATGGAACAGTATCTGAGCTAATTTGATACCCTTGTTTTATGCATCACCCCACCTCACCTTTCCCGTTAAGCAGCCATAGTGTGTTTTCTAAACGTGTGACGCTGTTCTGTTTTGTAATTCAGTTCAAGTGTAGCGGTTTTTACATTCCCTCTATAAGTGATATCTTATGATAAGTGCCTTTTTCTGTGTGACTTATTTCACTTAGAATCGTCGTACCTAAATCTTCTCATCATGCTGCTACTAGCCTTATGATGTTGATTTCATTGCTGAGTGATATGCCATTATACATATGGACCACAACTTCTTTATCCATTTTTCTCTTTCCTTGGATATTTAAGGTGTAACGAAGTGGAGGTTCTTGTCAACAGAGCAGCCCTAAACTTTGGGGTGCCTGTGTCTTGCTGATTTTTAGTTTTCCCAATTTATACGCCCATGAGTGGAAGTGCCCTATGCTCTCTAAGCTGAGTTTTTTAGGTGTTTCAGGACACACCGTACACTTCTCCAGAGTGGCTGTTGGCAATTTACATCCCGCCCATCAGCGTAGCAAGGCTCCCGTTTCTCCATGGCCTGTCCTGCATTTCTGGTTTTGACACTTTATTCAGCATGGCCCTTTTGACCGATGGGAAGCGAGACTTCTTTGTAGCGCTGATTTGCCTTTCCAGGTTGCTTGGTTGGCCAAAAAGGGCGTATGCGTTTTTTCCTGAATATATTCAGGAAAAAACGCATACGCCCTTTTTGGCCAAGGGCATCATGGTCGAGGTTTTGCCGCTTTTCCTGTGCTTTAAAGGCGATTCGAATCTACCTCCTGAAATCTGTTTCCTGCAATTCTGCCTTGCTTTCAAATCCTCTTCGTTGCCTTCCCTCAATATATTTGTGGACGAGAGTTATCATTTCTAACTCTGCAGGTTTGTGAATTGCAGTGCCCCTGAGCTCCATTTTTCAACTCGCTTTCTTGGGAGCTGGCCGCAAAAGCGCAGGATTGCTTCAGGCCCTATTGTGCTTCCGGGCGGCAGGCTGAGCCTGTGGTTAATTCTTCTTCCTGATGGGAAAATAGAGTGACCTGTGCCTGTCCCCACACCTAGACCTAGTCTCTCATTGGTTCCCCCTCTTCCCGTTCATCCTCAGGACAAATTTGCAACCTGTACGGAACAGGAGGTTAAAGGTGCTCATTCTCCAAGGAGGGAGATTGCTAGTAAAGCGGCTGTAATGGCGAGCCCGAGCACAAGGAGATGAGAAATGAGGTGCGTTTTAGAAACCTTTCCCGATCACACGGTGTACCGTCTTCTGGGTTTCTCATGCATGTTTTCGATGTAGGAAGATGCCCTTGAACCTGGAGATTTTGGACCCATGGGATGGGTACCACGAAGTACTACTTTAAAGGGTCTGCGTTTGCTCACCCAACCTCACCAAACCTCTCAGCCCCAAGAGTGTCCACCCTTATGTCTCAATCAGCTGTGGGTCTAGAGATGGTCACTAAAGGTGGCATCCCAGCCCCTGAACGAATTCTCTATGAATTTCTCTCTCTTTCACTGTCTTTGTTTCACGGGTTTTTAAAAGTAATTGATTTTTATAATGGGGTTTAGCTGCTTTTCACTGCTGTGTTTATGCCGCTTTACACCCACTTGACTCACTTACAGAGAGATATCAATACATTGGTTTTAAGAGTCTTACTAGTCAGATATATTCTTGGGCGGTGAACAGGGGGTGTTGAATCCAGTTCACTGAGCAAGGAGTAGGTCTTGTCTGTTACATATTGGGTTTATGGAACAGTATCTGAGCTAATTTGGAAGCCTTGTTTTATGCATCACCCCTCCTCACCTTTCCCGTTAAGCAGCCATAATGTGTTTTCTAAACGTGTGACGCTGTTCTGTTTTGTAATTCAGTTCAAGTGTAGCGGTTTTTACATTCCCTGTATTAGTGATATCTTATGATAAGTGCCTTTTTCTGTGTGACTTATTTCACTTAGAATCGTCGTACCTAAATCTTCTCATCATGCTGGTACTAGCCTTATGATGTTGATTTCATTGCTGAGTGATATGCCATTATACATATGGACCACAACTTTTTTATCCATTTTTCTATTGCCTGGGATATTTAAGGTGTAACGAAGTGGAGGTTCTTGTCAACAGAGCAGCCCTAAACTTTGGGGTGCCTGTGTCTTGCTGATTTTTCATTTTCCCAATTTATACGCCCATGACTGGAAGTGCCCTATGCTCTCTAGGCTGAGTTTTTTAGATGTTTCAGGACACACCGTACACTTCTCCAGAGTGGCTGTTGGCAATTTACCTCCCACCCATCAGCGTAGCAAGGCTCCCGTTTCTCCATGGCCTGTCCTGCATTTCTGGTTTTGACACTTTATTCAGCATGGCCCTTTTGACCGATGGGAAGCGAGACTTCTTTGTAGCGCTGATTTGCCTTTCCAGGTTGCTTGGTTGGCCAAAAAGGGCGTATGCGTTTTTTCCTGAATATATTCAGGAAAAAACGCATACGCCCTTTTTGGCCAAGGGCATCATGGTCGAGGTTTTGCCGCTTTTCCTGTGCTTTAAAGGCGATTCGAACCTACCTCCTGAAATCTGTTTCCTGCAATTCTGCCTTGCTTTCAAATCCTCTTCATTGCCTTCCCTCAATATATTTGTGGACGAGAGTTATCATTTATAACTCTGCAGGTTTGTGAATTGCAGTGCCCCTGAGCTCCATTTTTCAACTCGCTTTTTTGGGAGCTGGCGGCAAAAGCACAGGATTGCTTCAGGCCCTGTTCTGCTTCCGGGCGGCAGGCTGAACCTGTGCTTAATTCTTCTTCCTGATGGGAAAATAGAGTGACCTGTGCCTGTCCCAACACCTAGAGCTAGTCTCTCACTGGTTCCCCCTCTTCCCGTTCATCCTCAGGACAAATTGCAACCTGTATGGAACAGGAGGTTAAAGGTGCTGATTCTCGAAGGAGGGAGATTTCTAGTAAAGCGGCTGTAATGGCCAACCCGAGCACAAGGAGATGAGAAATGAGGTGCGTTTTAGAAACCTTTCCCGATCACACGGTGTACCATCTTCTGGGTTTCTCATGCATGTTTTCGATGTAGGAAGAGTCCCTTGAACCTGGAGATTTTGGACCCATGGGATGGGTACCACGCAGTATTACTTTAAAGGGTCTGCGTTTGCTCACCGAACCTAACCAAACCTCTCAGCCCCAAGAGTGTCCACCCTTATGTCTCAATCAGCTGTGGGTCTAGAGATGGTCAATCCAGGTGGCATCACAGCCCCTGAACGAATTTTGTAAGAATTTTTCTCTCTTTCACTGTCTTTGTTTCACGGGTTTTTAAAATTAATTGATTTTTATAATGGGATTTAGCTGCTTTTCACTGCTGTGTTTATGCCGC
This sequence comes from Balaenoptera borealis, assembly GCF_965194805.1. Classification (NCBI taxonomy): domain Eukaryota; kingdom Metazoa; phylum Chordata; class Mammalia; order Artiodactyla; family Balaenopteridae; genus Balaenoptera; species Balaenoptera borealis. The sequence goes on along the minus strand of NW_028123740.1, from coordinate 194,992 downwards.
TTTACACCCACTTGACTCACTTACAGAGGGATATCAATACATTGGTTTTAAGATTCTTACTAGTCAGATATATTCTTGGGCGGTGAACAGGGGGTGTTGAGTCCAGTTCACTGAGCAAGGAGTAGGTCTTGTCTATTACATATTGGGTTTATGGAACGGTATCTGAGCTAATTTGAAACCCTTGTTTTATGCATCACCCCACCTCACCTTTCCCGTTAAGCAGCCATAGTGTGTCTTCTAAACGTGTGACGCTGTTCTGTTTTGTAATTCAGTTCAAGTGTAGCGGTTTTTACATTCCCTCTCTAAGTGATATCTTATGATAAGTGTCTTTTTCTGTGTGACTTATTTCACTTAGAATCGTCGTACCTAAATCCTCTCATCATGCTGCTACTAGCCTTATGACGTTAATTTCATGGCTGAGTGATATGCCATTGTACATAAGGACCACAAATTCCTTATCCATTTTTCTCTTTCCTGGGATATTTAAGGTGTAACGAAGTGGAGGTTCTTGTCAACAGAGCAGCCCTAAACTTTGGGGTGCCTGTGTCTTGCTGATTTTTAGTTTTCCCAATTTATACGCCCATGAGTGGAAGTGCCCTATGCTCTCTAAGCTGAGTTTTTTAGATGTTTCAGGACACCCTGTACTCTTCTCCAGAGTGGCTGTTGGCAATTTACATCCCGCCCATCAGCGTAGCAAGGCTCCCGTTTCTCCATGGCCTGTCCTGCATTTCTGGTTTTGACACTTTATTCAGCATGGCCCTTTTGACCGATGGGAAGCGAGACTTCTTTGTAGCGCTGATTTGCCTTTCCAGGTTGCTTGGTTGGCCAAAAAGGGCGTATGCGTTTTTTCCTGAATATATTCAGGAAGAAACGCATACGCCCTTTTTGGCCAAGGGCATCATTGTCGAGGTTTTGCCGCTTTTCCTGAGCTTTAAAGGCGATTCGACTCTACCTCCTGAAATCTGTTTCCTGCAATTCTGCCTTGCTTTCAAATCCTCTTCGTTGCCTTCCCTCAATATATTTGTGGACGAGAGTTATCATTTCTAACTCTGCAGGTTTGTGAATTGCAGTGCCCCTGAGCTCGATTTTTCAACTCGCTTTTTTGGGAGCTGGCGGCAAAACCACAGGATTGCTTCAGGCCCTGTTCTGCTTCCGGGCGGCAGGATGAACCTGTGGTTAATTCTTCTTCCTGATGGGAAAATAGAGCGAACTGTGCCTGTCCCAACACCTAGAGCTAGTCTCTCACTGGTTCCCCCTCTTCCCGTTCATCCTCAGGACAAATTGCAACCTGTACGGAACAGGAGGTTAAAGGTGCTGATTCTCGAAGGAGGGAGATTGCTAGTAAAGTGGCTGTAATGGCCAACCCGAGCACAAGGAGATGAGAAATGAGGTGCGTTTTAGAAACCTTTCCCGATCACACGGTGTACCATCTTCTGGGTTTCTCATGCATGTTTTCGATGTAGTAAGATGCCCTTGAACCTGGAGATTTTGGACCCATGGGATGGGTACCACGCAGTATTACTTTAAAGGGTCTGCCTTTTCTCACCGAACCTAACTAAACCTCTCAGCCCCAAGAGTGTCCACCCTTATGTCTCAATCAGCTGTGGGTCTAGAGACGGTCAATCCAGGTGGCATCACAGCCCCTGAACGAATTTTGTAAGAATTTCTCTCTCTTTCACTGTCTTTGTTTCACGGGGTTTTAAAAGTAATTGATTTTTATAATGGGGTTTAGCTGCTTTTCACTGCTGTGTTTATGCCCCTTTACACCCACTTGACTCACTTACAGAGGGATATCAATACATTGGTTTTAAGATTCTTACTAGTCAGATATATTCTTGGGCGGTGAACAGGGGGTGTTGAGTCCATTTCACTGAGCAAGGAGTAGGTCTTGTCTATTACATATTGGGTTTATGGAACGGTATCTGAGCTCATTTGAAACCCTTGTTTTATGCATCACCCACCTCACCTTTCCTGTTAAGCAGCCATAGTGTGTCTTCTAAACGTGTGACGCTGTTCTGTTTTGTAATTCAGTTCAAGTGTAGCGGTTTTTACATTCCCTCTCTAAGTGATATCTTATGATAAGTGTCTTTTTCTGTGTGACTTATTTCACTTAGAATCGTCGTACCTAAATCCTCTCATCATGCTGCTACTAGCCTTATGACGTTAATTTCATGGCTGAGTGATATGCCATTGTACATAAGGACCACAACTTCCTTATCCATTTTTCTCTTTCCTTTGAGATTTAAGGTGTAACGAAGTGGAGGTTCTTGTCAACAGAGCAGCCCTAAACTTTGGGGTGCCTGTGTCTTGCTGATTTTTAGTTTTCCCAATTTATACGCCCATGAGTGGAAGTGCCCTATGCTCTCTAAGCTGAGTTTTTTAGATGTTTCAGGACACCCCGTACTCTTCTCCAGAGTGGCTGTTGGCAATTTACATCCCGCCCATCAGCGTAGCAAGGCTCCCGTTTCTCCATGGCCTGTCCTGCATTTCTGGTTTTGACACTTTATTCAGCATGGCCCTTTTGACCGATGGGAAGCGAGACTTCTTTGTAGCACTGATTTGCCTTTCCAGGTTGCTTGGTTGGCCAAAAAGGGCGTATGCGTTTTTTCCTGAATATATTCAGGAAAAAACGCATACGCCCTTTTTGGCCAAGGGCATCATGGTCGAGGTTTTGCCGCTTTTCCTGTGCTTTAAAGGCGATTCGAATCTACCTCCTGAAATCTGTTTCCTGCAATTCTGCCTTGCTTTCAAATCCTCTTCGTTGCCTTCCCTCAATATATTTGTGGACGAGAGTTATCATTTATAACTCTGCAGGTTCGTGAATTGCAGTGCCCCTGAGCTCGATTTTTCAACTCGCTTTTTTGGGAGCTGGCGGCAAAAGCACAGGATTGCTTCAGGCCCTGTTCTGCTTCCGGGCGGCAGTCTGAACCTGTGCTTAATTCTTCTTCCTGATGGGAAAATAGAGTGACCTGTGCCTGTCCCCACACCTACACCTAGTCTCTCATTGGTTCCCCCTCTTCCCGTTCATCCTCAGGACAAATTTGCAACCTGTACAGAACAGGAGGTTAAAGGTGCTCATTCTCCAAGGAGGGAGATTGCTAGTAAAGCTGCTGTAATGGCGAGCCCGAGCACAAGGAGATGAGAAATGAGGTGCGATTTAGAAATCTGTCCCGATCACACGGTGTACCATCTTCTGGGTTTCTCATGCATGTTTTCGATGTAGGAAGATGCCCTTGAACCTGGAGATTTTGGACCCATGGGATGGGTACCACGCAGTATTACTTTAAAGGGTCTGCATTTGCTCACCCAACCTCACCAAACCTCTCAGCCCGAAGAGTGTCCACCCTTTTGTCTCAATCAGCTGTGGGTCTAGAGATGGTCAATAAAGGTGGCATCCCAGCCCCTGAACGAATTTTGTAAGAATTTCTCTCTCTTTCACTGTCTTTGTTTCACGGGTTTTTAAAAGTAATTGATTTTTATAATGGGGTTTAGCTGCCTTTCACTGCTGTGTTTATGCTGCTTTACACCCACTTGACTCACTTACAGAGGGATATCAATACATTGGTTTTAAGATTCTTACTAGTCAGATATATTCTTGGGCGGTGAACAGGGGGTGTTGAGTCCAGTTCACTGAGCAAGGAGTAGGTCTTGTCTATTACATATTGGGTTTATGGATCGGTATCTGAGCTAATTTGAAACCCTTGTTTTATGCATCACCCCACCTCACCTTTCCCGTTAAGCAGCCATAGTGTGTCTTCTAAACGTGTGACGCTGTTCTGTTTTGTAATTCAGTTCAAGTGTAGCGGTTTTTACATTCCCTCTCTAAGTGATATCTTATGATAAGTGATTTTTTCTGTGTGACTTATTTCACTTAGAATCGTCGTACCTAAATCCTCTAATCATGCTGCTACTAGCCTTATGACGTTAATTTCATGGCTGAGTGATATGCCATTGTACATATGGACAACAACTTCCTTATCCATTTTTCTCTTTCCTGCGATATTTAAGGTGTAACGAAGTGGAGGTTTTGTCAACAGAGCAACCCTAAACTTTGGGGTGCCTGTGTCCTACTGATTTTTAGTTTTCCCAATTTATACGCCCATGAGTGGAAGTGCCCTATGCTCTCTAAGCTGAGTTTTTTAGATGTTTCAGGACACCCCGTACCCTTCTCCAGAGTGGCTGTTGGCAATTTACATCCCGCCCATCAGCGTAGCAAGGCTCCCGTTTCTCCATGGCCTGTCCTGCATTTCTGGTTTTGACACTTTATTCAGCATGGCCCTTTTGACCGATGGGAAGCGAGACTTCTTTGTAGCGCTGATTTGCCTTTCCAGGTTGCTTGCTTGGCCAAAAAGGGCGTATGCGTTTTTTCCTGAATATATTCAGGAAAAAACGCATACGCCCTTTTTGGCCAAGGGCATCATGGTCGAGGTTTTGCCGCTTTTCCTGAGCTTTAAAGGCGATTCGACTCTACCTCCTGAAATCTGTTTCCTGCTATTCTGCCTTGCTTTCAAATCCTCTTCGTTGCCTTCCCTCAATATATTTGTGGACGAGAGTTATCATTTCTAACTCTGCAGGTTTGTGAATTGCAGTGCCCCTGAGCTCCATTTTTCAACTCGCTTTCTTCGGAGCTGGCCGCAAAAGCGCAGGATTGCTTCAGGCCCTATTCTGGTTCCGGGCGGCAGGCTGAGCCTGTGGTTAATTCTTCTTCCTGATGGGAAAATAGAGTGACCTGTGCCTGTCCCAACACCTAGAGCTAGTCTCTCACTGGTTCCCCCTCTTCCCGTTCATCCTCAGGACAAATTGCAACCTGTACGGAACAGGAGGTTAAAGGTGCTGATTCTCGAAGGAGGGAGATTGCTAGTAAAGCGGCTGTAATGGCCAACCCGAGCACAAGGAGATGAGAAATGAGGTGCGTTTTAGAAACCTTTCCCGATCACACCGTGTACCATCTTCCGAGTTTCTCATGCATGTTTTCGATGTAGGAAGATGCCCTTGAACCTGAAGATTTTGGACCCATGGGATGGGTACCACGCAGTATTACTTTAAAGGGTCTGCGTTTGCTCACCCAACCTCACCAAACCTCTCAGCCCCAAGAGTGTCCACCCTTATGTCTCAATCTGCTGTGGGTCTAGAGATGGTCTATCCAGGTGGCATCACAGCCCCTGAACGAATTTTGTAAGAATTTCTCTCTCTTTCACTGTCTTTGTTTCACGGGTTTTTAAAAGTCATTGATTTTTATAATGGGGTTTAGCTGCTTTTCACTGGTGTGTTTATGCCGCTTTACACCCACTTGACTCACTTACAGAGGGATATCAATACATTGGTTTTAAGATTCTTACTAGTCAGATATATTCTTGGGCGGTGAACAGGGGGTGTTTAGTCCACTTCACTGAGCAAGGAGTAGGTCTTGTCTATTACATATTGGGTTTATGGAACGGTATCTGAGCTAATTTGAAACCCTTGTTTTATGCATCACCCCACCTCACCTTTCCTGTTAAGCAGCCATAGTGTGTCTTCTAAACGTGTGACGCTGTTCTGTTTTGTAATTCAGTTCAAGTGTAGCGGTTTTTACATTCCCTCTCTAAGTGATATCTTATGATAAGTGTCTTTTTCTGTGTGACTTATTTCACTTAGAATCGTCGTACCTAAATCCTCTCATCATGCTGCTACTAGCCTTATGACGTTAATTTCATGGCTGAGTGATATGCCATTGTACATAAGGACCACAACTTCCTTATCCATTTTTCTCTTTCCTTTGAGATTTAAGGTGTAACGAAGTGGAGGTTCTTGTCAACAGAGCAGCCCTAAACTTTGGGGTGCCTGTGTCTTGCTGATTTTTAGTTTTCCCAATTTATACGCCCATGAGTGGAAGTGCCCTATGCTCTCTAAGCTGAGTTTTTTAGATGTTTCAGGACACCCCGTACTCTTCTCCAGAGTGGCTGTTGGCAATTTACATCCCGCCCATCAGCGTAGCAAGGCTCCCGTTTCTCCATGGCCTGTCCTGCATTTCTGGTTTTGACACTTTATTCAGCATGGCCCTTTTGACCGATGGGAAGCGAGACTTCTTTGTAGCGCTGATTTGCCTTTCCAGGTTGCTTGGTTGGCCAAAAAGGGCGTATGCGTTTTTTCCTGAATATATTCAGGAAAAAACGCATACGCCCTTTTTGGCCAAGGGCATCATGGTCGAGGTTTTGCCGCTTTTCCTGTGCTTTAAAGGCGATTCGAATCTACCTCCTGAAATCTGTTTCCTGCAATTCTGCCTTGCTTTCAAATCCTCTTCGTTGCCTTCCCTCAATATATTTGTGGACGAGAGTTATCATTTATAACTCTGCAGGTTCGTGAATTGCAGTGCCCCTGAGCTCGATTTTTCAACTCGCTTTTTTGGGAGCTGGCGGCAAAAGCACAGGATTGCTTCAGGCCCTGTTCTGCTTCCGGGCGGCAGGCTGAACCTGTGGTTATTTCTTCTTCCTGATGGGAAAATAGAGTGACCTGTGCCTGTCCCCACACCTACACCTAGTCTCTCATTGGTTCCCCCTCTTCCCGTTCATCCTCAGGACAAATTTGCAACCTGTACAGAACAGGAGGTTAAAGGTGCTCATTCTCCAAGGAGGGAGATTGCTAGTAAAGCTGCTGTAATGGCGAGCCCGAGCACAAGGAGATGAGAAATGAGGTGCGATTTAGAAATCTGTCCCGATCACACGGTGTACCATCTTCTGGGTTTCTCATGCATGTTTTCGATGTAGGAAGATGCCCTTGAACCTGGAGATTTTGGACCCATGGGATGGGTACCACGCAGTATTACTTTAAAGGGTCTGCATTTGCTCACCCAACCTCACCAAACCTCTCAGCCCGAAGAGTGTCCACCCTTTTGTCTCAATCAGCTGTGGGTCTAGAGATGGTCAATAAAGGTGGCATCCCAGCCCCTGAACGAATTTTGTAAGAATTTCTCTCTCTTTCACTGTCTTTGTTTCACGGGTTTTTAAAAGTAATTGATTTTTATAATGGGGTTTAGCTGCCTTTCACTGCTGTGTTTATGCCGCTTTACACCCACTTGACTCACTTACAGAGGGATATCAATACTTTGGTTTTAAGATTCTTACTAGTCAGATATATTCTTGGGCGGTGAACAGGGGGTGTTGAGTCCAGTTCACTGAGCAAGGAGTAGGTCTTGTCTATTACATATTGGGTTCATGGAACGGTATCTGAGCTAATTTGAAACCCTTGTTTTATGCATCACCCCACCTCACCTTTCCCGTTAAGCAGCCATAGTGTGTCTTCTAAACGTGTGACGCTGTTCTGTTTTGTAATTCAGTTCAAGTGTAGCGGTTTTTACATTCCCTCTCTAAGTGATATCTTATGATAAGTGTCTTTTTCTGTGTGACTTATTTCACTTAGAATCGTCGTACCTAAATCCTCTCATCATGCTGCTACTAGCCTTATGACGTTAATTTCATGGCTGAGTGATATGCCATTGTACATAAGGACCACAACTTCCTTATCCATTTTTCTCTTTCCTGGGATATTTAAGGTGTAACGAAGTGGAGGTTCTTGTCAACAGAGCAGCCCTAAACTTTGGGGTGCCTGTGTCTTGCTGATTTTTAGTTTTCCCAATTTATACGCCCATGAGTGGAAGTGCCCTATGCTCTCTAAGCTGAGTTTTTTAGGTGTTTCAGGACACACCGTACACTTCTCCAGAGTGGCTGTTGGCAATTTACATCCCGCCCATCAGCGTAGCAAGGCTCCCGTTTCTCCATGGCCTGTCCTGCATTTCTGGTTTTGACACTTTATTCAGCATGGCCCTTTTGACCGATGGGAAGCGAGACTTCTTTGTAGCACTGATTTGCCTTTCCAGGTTGCTTGGTTGGCCAAAAAGGGCGTATGCGTTTTTTCCTGAATATATTCAGGAAAAAACGCATACGCCCTTTTTGGCCAAGGGCATCATGGTCGAGGTTTTGCCGCTTTTCCTGTGCTTTAAAGGCGATTCGACTCTACCTCCTGAAATCAGTTTCCTGCAATTCTGCTATGCTTTCAAATCCTCTTCGTTGCCTTCCCTCAATATATTTGTGGACGAGAGTTATCATTTATAACTCTGCAGGTTTGTGAATTGCAGTGCCCCTGAGCTCGATTTTTCAACTCGCTTTTTTGGGAGCTGGCCGCAAAAGCACAGGATTGCTTCAGGCCCTGTTCTGCTTCCGGGCGGCAGGCTGAGCCTGTCGTTAATCCTTCTTCCTGATGGGAAAATAGAGTGACATGTGGCTGTCCCAACACCTAGAGCTAGTCTCTCATTGGTTCCCCTTCTTCCCGTTTATCCTCAGGACAAATTGCAACCTGTTCGGAACAGAAGGTTAAAGGGGCTGATTCTCCAAGGAGGGAGATTGCTAGTAAAGCGGCTGTAATGGCCAACCCGAGCACAAGGAGATGAGAAATGAGGTGCGTTTTAGAAACCTTTCCCGATCACACGGTGTACCATCTTCTGGGTTTCTCATGCATGTTTTCGATGTAGGAAGATGCCCTTGAACCTGGAGATTTTGGACCCATGGGATGGGTACCACGCAATATTACGTTACAGGGTCTGCGTTTTCTCACCCAACCTCAGCAAACCTCTCAGCCCCAAGAGTGTCCACCCTTATGACTCAATCAGCTGTGGGTCTAGAGATGGTCAATAAAGGTGGCATCCCAGCCCCTGAACGAATTCTGTATGAATTTCTCTCTCTTTCACTGTCTTTGTTTCACGGGTTTATAAAAGTAATTGATTTTTATAATGGGGTTTAGCTGCTTTTCACTGCTGTGTTTATGCCGCTTTACACCCACTTGACTCACTTACAGAGAGATATCAATACATTGGTTTTAAGAGTCTTACTAGTCAGATATATTCTTGGGCGGTGAACAGGGGGTGTTGAATCCAGTTCACTGAGCAAGGAGTAGGTCTTGTCTGTTACATATTGGGTTTATGGAACAGTATCTGAGCTAATTTGATACCCTTGTTTTATGCATCACCCCACCTCACCTTTCCCGTTAAGCAGCCATAGTGTGTTTTCTAAACGTGTGACGCTGTTCTGTTTTGTAATTCAGTTCAAGTGTAGCGGTTTTTACATTCCCTCTATAAGTGATATCTTATGATAAGTGCCTTTTTCTGTGTGACTTATTTCACTTAGAATCGTCGTACCTAAATCTTCTCATCATGCTGGTACTAGCCTTATGATGTTGATTTCATTGCTGAGTGATATGCCATTATACATATGGACCACAACTTCTTTATCCATTTTTCTCTTTCCTTGGATATTTAAGGTGTAACGAAGTGGAGGTTCTTGTCAACAGAGCAGCCCTAAACTTTGGGGTGCCTGTGTCTTGCTGATTTTTAGTTTTCCCAATTTATACGCCCATGAGTGGAAGTGCCCTATGCTCTCTAAGCTGAGTTTTTTAGGTGTTTCAGGACACACCGTACACTTCTCCAGAGTGGCTGTTGGCAATTTACATCCCGCCCATCAGCGTAGCAAGGCTTCCTTTTCTCCATGGCCTGTCCTGCATTTCTGGTTTTGACACTTTATTCAGCATGGCCCTTTTGACCGATGGGAAGCGAGACTTCTTTGTAGCGCTGATTTGCCTTTCCAGGTTGCTTGGTTGGCCAAAAAGGGCGTATGCGTTTTTTCCTGAATATATTCAGGAAAAAACGCATACGCCCTTTTTGGCCAAGGGCATCATGGTCGATGTTTTGCCGCTTTTCCTGTGCTTTAAAGGCGATTCGAATCTACCTCCTGAAATCTGTTTCCTGCAATTCTGCCTTGCTTTCAAATCCTCTTCGTTGCCTTCCCTCAATATATTTGTGGACGAGAGTTATCATTTCTAACTCTGCAGGTTTGTGAATTGCAGTGCCCCTGAGCTCCATTTTTCAACTCGCTTTCTTGGGAGCTGGCCGCAAAAGCGCAGGATTGCTTCAGGCCCTATTGTGGTTCCGGGCGGCAGGCTGAGCCTGTGGTTAATTCTTCTTCCTGATGGGAAAATAGAGTGACCTGTGCCTGTCCCCACACCTAGACCTAGTCTCTCATTGGTTCCCCCTCTTCCCGTTCATCCTCAGGACAAATTTGCAACCTGTACGGAACAGGAGGTTAAAGGTGCTCATTCTCCAAGGAGGGAGATTGCTAGTAAAGCGGCTGTAATGGCGAGCCCGAGCACAAGGAGATGAGAAATGAGGTGCGTTTTAGAAACCTTTCCCGATCACACGGTGTACCGTCTTCTGGGTTTCTCATGCATGTTTTCGATGTAGGAAGATGCCCTTGAACCTGGAGATTTTGGACCCATGGGATGGGTACCACGAAGTACTACTTTAAAGGGTCTGCGTTTGCTCACCCAACCTCACCAAACCTCTCAGCCCCAAGAGTGTCCACCCTTATGTCTCAATCAGCTGTGGGTCTAGAGATGGTCACTAAAGGTGGCATCCCAGCCCCTGAACGAATTCTCTATGAATTTCTCTCTCTTTCACTGTCTTTGTTTCACGGGTTTTTAAAAGTAATTGATTTTTATAATGGGGTTTAGCTGCTTTTCACTGCTGTGTTTATGCCGCTTTACACCCACTTGACTCACTTACAGAGAGATATCAATACATTGGTTTTAAGAGTCTTACTAGTCAGATATATTCTTGGGCGGTGAACAGGGGGTGTTGAATCCAGTTCACTGAGCAAGGAGTAGGTCTTGTCTGTTACATATTTGGTTTATGGAACAGTATCTGAGCTAATTTGGAAGCCTTGTTTTATGCATCACCCCTCCTCACCTTTCCCGTTAAGCAGCCATAATGTGTTTTCTAAACGTGTGACGCTGTTCTGTTTTGTAATTCAGTTCAAGTGTAGCGGTTTTTACATTCCCTGTATTAGTGATATCTTATGATAAGTGCCTTTTTCTGTGTGACTTATTTCACTTAGAATCGTCGTACCTAAATCTTCTCATCATGCTGCTACTAGCCTTATGATGTTGATTTCATTGCTGAGTGATATGCCATTATACATATGGACCACAACTTCTTTATCCATTTTTCTATTGCCTGGGATATTTAAGGTGTAACGAAGTGGAGGTTCTTGTCAACAGAGCAGCCCTAAACTTTGGGGTGCCTGTGTCTTGCTGATTTTTCATTTTCCCAATTTATACGCCCATGACTGGAAGTGCCCTATGCTCTCTAAGCTGAGTTTTTTAGATGTTTCAGGACACACCGTACACTTCTCCAGAGTGGCTGTTGGCAATTTACCTCCCACCCATCAGCGTAGCAAGGCTCCCGTTTCTCCATGGCCTGTCCTGCATTTCTGGTTTTGATACTTTATTCAGCATGGCCCTTTTGACCGATGGGAAGCGAGACTTCTTTGTAGCGCTGATTTGCCTTTCCAGGTTGCTTGTTTGGCCAAAAAGGGCGTATGCGTTTTTTCCTGAATATATTCAGGAAAAAACGCATACGCCCTTTTTGGCCAAGGGCATCATGGTCGAGGTTTTGCCGCTTTTCCTGAGCTTTAAAGGCGATTCGACTCTACCTCCTGAAATCTGTTTCCTGCTATTCTGCCTTGCTTTCAAATCCTCTTCGTTGCCTTCCCTCAATATATTTGTGGACGAGAGTTATCATTTCTAACTCTGCAGGTTTGTGAATTGCAGTGCCCCTGAGCTCCATTTTTCAACTCGCTTTCTTCGGAGCTGGCCGCAAAAGCGCAGGATTGCTTCAGGCCCTATTCTGGTTCCGGGCGGCAGGCTGAGCCTGTGGTTAATTCTTCTTCCTGATGGGAAAATAGAGTGACCTGTGCCTGTCCCAACACCTAGAGCTAGTCTCTCACTGGTTCCCCCTCTTCCCGTTCATCCTCAGGACAAATTGCAACCTGTACGGAACAGGAGGTTAAAGGTGCTGATTCTCGAAGGAGGGAGATTGCTAGTAAAGCGGCTGTAATGGCCAACCCGAGCACAAGGAGATGAGAAATGAGGTGCGTTTTAGAAACCTTTCCCGATCACACCGTGTACCATCTTCCGAGTTTCTCATGCATGTTTTCGATGTAGGAAGATGCCCTTGAACCTGGAGATTTTGGACCCATGGGATGGGTACCACGCAGTATTACTTTAAAGGGTCTGCGTTTGCTCACCCAACCTCACCAAACCTCTCAGCCCCAAGAGTGTCCACCCTTATGTCTCAATCTGCTGTGGGTCTAGAGATGGTCTATCCAGGTGGCATCACAGCCCCTGAACGAATTTTGTAAGAATTTCTCTCTCTTTCACTGTCTTTGTTTCACGGGTTTTTAAAAGTCATTGATTTTTATAATGGGGTTTAGCTGCTTTTCACTGGTGTGTTTATGCCGCTTTACACCCACTTGACTCACTTACAGAGGGATATCAATACATTGGTTTTAAGATTCTTACTAGTCAGATATATTCTTGGGCGGTGAACAGGGGGTGTTTAGTCCACTTCACTGAGCAAGGAGTAGGTCTTGTCTATTACATATTGGGTTTATGGAACGGTATCTGAGCTAATTTGAAACCCTTGTTTTATGCATCACCCCACCTCACCTTTCCCGTTAAGCAGCCATAGTGTGTCTTCTAAACGTGTGACGCTGTTCTGTTTTGTAATTCAGTTCAAGTGTAGCGGTTTTTACATTCCCTGTATTAGTGATATCTTATGATAAGTGCCTTTTTCTGTGTGACTTATTTCACTTAGAATCGTCGTACCTAAATCTTCTCATCATGCTGGTACTAGCCTTATGATGTTGATTTCATTGCTGAGTGATATGCCATTATACATATGGACCACAACTTTTTTATCCATTTTTCTATTGCCTGGGATATTTAAGGTGTAACGAAGTGGAGGTTCTTGTCAACAGAGCAGCCCTAAACTTTGGGGTGCCTGTGTCTTGCTGATTTTTCATTTTCCCAATTTATACGCCCATGACTGGAAGTGCCCTATGCTCTCTAGGCTGAGTTTTTTAGATGTTTCAGGACACACCGTACACTTCTCCAGAGTGGCTGTTGGCAATTTACCTCCCACCCATCAGCGTAGCAAGGCTCCCGTTTCTCCATGGCCTGTCCTGCATTTCTGGTTTTGACACTTTATTCAGCATGGCCCTTTTGACCGATGGGAAGCGAGACTTCTTTGTAGCGCTGATTTGCCTTTCCAGGTTGCTTGGTTGGCCAAAAAGGGCGTATGCGTTTTTTCCTGAATATATTCAGGAAAAAACGCATACGCCCTTTTTGGCCAAGGGCATCATGGTCGAGGTTTTGCCGCTTTTCCTGTGCTTTAAAGGCGATTCGAACCTACCTCCTGAAATCTGTTTCCTGCAATTCTGCCTTGCTTTCAAATCCTCTTCATTGCCTTCCCTCAATATATTTGTGGACGAGAGTTATCATTTATAACTCTGCAGGTTTGTGAATTGCAGTGCCCCTGAGCTCCATTTTTCAACTCGCTTTTTTGGGAGCTGGCGGCAAAAGCACAGGATTGCTTCAGGCCCTGTTCTGCTTCCGGGCGGCAGGCTGAACCTGTGCTTAATTCTTCTTCCTGATGGGAAAATAGAGTGACCTGTGCCTGTCCCAACACCTAGAGCTAGTCTCTCACTGGTTCCCCCTCTTCCCGTTCATCCTCAGGACAAATTGCAACCTGTATGGAACAGGAGGTTAAAGGTGCTGATTCTCGAAGGAGGGAGATTTCTAGTAAAGCGGCTGTAATGGCCAACCCGAGCACAAGGAGATGAGAAATGAGGTGCGTTTTAGAAACCTTTCCCGATCACACGGTGTACCATCTTCTGGGTTTCTCATGCATGTTTTCGATGTAGGAAGAGTCCCTTGAACCTGGAGATTTTGGACCCATGGGATGGGTACCACGCAGTATTACTTTAAAGGGTCTGCGTTTGCTCACCGAACCTAACCAAACCTCTCAGCCCCAAGAGTGTCCACCCTTATGTCTCAATCAGCTGTGGGTCTAGAGATGGTCAATCCAGGTGGCATCACAGCCCCTGAACGAATTTTGTAAGAATTTTTCTCTCTTTCACTGTCTTTGTTTCACGGGTTTTTAAAATTAATTGATTTTTATAATGGGATTTAGCTGCTTTTCACTGCTGTGTTTATGCCGCTTTACACCCACTTGACTCACTTACAGAGGGATATCAATACATTGGTTTTAAGATTCTTACTAGTCAGATATATTCTTGGGCGGTGAACAGGGGGTGTTGAGTCCAGTTCACTGAGCAAGGAGTAGGTCTTGTCTATTACATATTGGGTTTATGGAACGGTATCTGAGCTAATTTGAAACCCTTGTTTTATGCATCACCCCACCTCACCTTTCCCGTTAAGCAGCCATAGTGTGTCTTCTAAACGTGTGACGCTGTTCTGTTTTGTAATTCAGTTCAAGTGTAGCGGTTTTTACATTCCCTCTCTAAGTGATATCTTATGATAAGTGTCTTTTTCTGTGTGACTTATTTCACTTAGAATCGTCGTACCTAAATCCTCTCATCATGCTGCTACTAGCCTTATGACGTTAATTTCATGGCTGAGTGATATGCCATTGTACATAAGGACCACAAATTCCTTATCCATTTTTCTCTTTCCTGGGATATTTAAGGTGTAACGAAGTGGAGGTTCTTGTCAACAGAGCAGCCCTAAACTTTGGGGTGCCTGTGTCTTGCTGATTTTTAGTTTTCCCAATTTATACGCCCATGAGTGGAAGTGCCCTATGCTCTCTAAGCTGAGTTTTTTAGATGTTTCAGGACACCCTGTACTCTTCTCCAGAGTGGCTGTTGGCAATTTACATCCCGCCCATCAGCGTAGCAAGGCTCCCGTTTCTCCATGGCCTGTCCTGCATTTCTGGTTTTGACACTTTATTCAGCATGGCCCTTTTGACCGATGGGAAGCGAGACTTCTTTGTAGCGCTGATTTGCCTTTCCAGGTTGCTTGGTTGGCCAAAAAGGGCGTATGCGTTTTTTCCTGAATATATTCAGGAAGAAACGCATACGCCCTTTTTGGCCAAGGGCATCATTGTCGAGGTTTTGCCGCTTTTCCTGAGCTTTAAAGGCGATTCGACTCTACCTCCTGAAATCTGTTTCCTGCAATTCTGCCTTGCTTTCAAATCCTCTTCGTTGCCTTCCCTCAATATATTTGTGGACGAGAGTTATCATTTCTAACTCTGCAGGTTTGTGAATTGCAGTGCCCCTGAGCTCGATTTTTCAACTCGCTTTTTTGGGAGCTGGCGGCAAAACCACAGGATTGCTTCAGGCCCTGTTCTGCTTCCGGGCGGCAGGATGAACCTGTGGTTAATTCTTCTTCCTGATGGGAAAATAGAGCGAACTGTGCCTGTCCCAACACCTAGAGCTAGTCTCTCACTGGTTCCCCCTCTTCCCGTTCATCCTCAGGACAAATTGCAACCTGTACGGAACAGGAGGTTAAAGGTGCTGATTCTCGAAGGAGGGAGATTGCTAGTAAAGTGGCTGTAATGGCCAACCCGAGCACAAGGAGATGAGAAATGAGGTGCGTTTTAGAAACCTTTCCCGATCACACGGTGTACCATCTTCTGGGTTTCTCATGCATGTTTTCGATGTAGTAAGATGCCCTTGAACCTGGAGATTTTGGACCCATGGGATGGGTACCACGCAGTATTACTTTAAAGGGTCTGCCTTTTCTCACCGAACCTAACTAAACCTCTCAGCCCCAAGAGTGTCCACCCTTATGTCTCAATCAGCTGTGGGTCTAGAGACGGTCAATCCAGGTGGCATCACAGCCCCTGAACGAATTTTGTAAGAATTTCTCTCTCTTTCACTGTCTTTGTTTCACGGGGTTTTAAAAGTAATTGATTTTTATAATGGGGTTTAGCTGCTTTTCACTGCTGTGTTTATGCCCCTTTACACCCACTTGACTCACTTACAGAGGGATATCAATACATTGGTTTTAAGATTCTTACTAGTCAGATATATTCTTGGGCGGTGAACAGGGGGTGTTGAGTCCATTTCACTGAGCAAGGAGTAGGTCTTGTCTATTACATATTGGGTTTATGGAACGGTATCTGAGCTCATTTGAAACCCTTGTTTTATGCATCACCCACCTCACCTTTCCTGTTAAGCAGCCATAGTGTGTCTTCTAAACGTGTGACGCTGTTCTGTTTTGTAATTCAGTTCAAGTGTAGCGGTTTTTACATTCCCTCTCTAAGTGATATCTTATGATAAGTGTCTTTTTCTGTGTGACTTATTTCACTTAGAATCGTCGTACCTAAATCCTCTCATCATGCTGCTACTAGCCTTATGACGTTAATTTCATGGCTGAGTGATATGCCATTGTACATAAGGACCACAACTTCCTTATCCATTTTTCTCTTTCCTTTGAGATTTAAGGTGTAACGAAGTGGAGGTTCTTGTCAACAGAGCAGCCCTAAACTTTGGGGTGCCTGTGTCTTGCTGATTTTTAGTTTTCCCAATTTATACGCCCATGAGTGGAAGTGCCCTATGCTCTCTAAGCTGAGTTTTTTAGATGTTTCAGGACACCCCGTACTCTTCTCCAGAGTGGCTGTTGGCAATTTACATCCCGCCCATCAGCGTAGCAAGGCTCCCGTTTCTCCATGGCCTGTCCTGCATTTCTGGTTTTGACACTTTATTCAGCATGGCCCTTTTGACCGATGGGAAGCGAGACTTCTTTGTAGCACTGATTTGCCTTTCCAGGTTGCTTGGTTGGCCAAAAAGGGCGTATGCGTTTTTTCCTGAATATATTCAGGAAAAAACGCATACGCCCTTTTTGGCCAAGGGCATCATGGTCGAGGTTTTGCCGCTTTTCCTGTGCTTTAAAGGCGATTCGAATCTACCTCCTGAAATCTGTTTCCTGCAATTCTGCCTTGCTTTCAAATCCTCTTCGTTGCCTTCCCTCAATATATTTGTGGACGAGAGTTATCATTTATAACTCTGCAGGTTCGTGAATTGCAGTGCCCCTGAGCTCGATTTTTCAACTCGCTTTTTTGGGAGCTGGCGGCAAAAGCACAGGATTGCTTCAGGCCCTGTTCTGCTTCCGGGCGGCAGTCTGAACCTGTGCTTAATTCTTCTTCCTGATGGGAAAATAGAGTGACCTGTGCCTGTCCCCACACCTACACCTAGTCTCTCATTGGTTCCCCCTCTTCCCGTTCATCCTCAGGACAAATTTGCAACCTGTACAGAACAGGAGGTTAAAGGTGCTCATTCTCCAAGGAGGGAGATTGCTAGTAAAGCTGCTGTAATGGCGAGCCCGAGCACAAGGAGATGAGAAATGAGGTGCGATTTAGAAATCTGTCCCGATCACACGGTGTACCATCTTCTGGGTTTCTCATGCATGTTTTCGATGTAGGAAGATGCCCTTGAACCTGGAGATTTTGGACCCATGGGATGGGTACCACGCAGTATTACTTTAAAGGGTCTGCATTTGCTCACCCAACCTCACCAAACCTCTCAGCCCGAAGAGTGTCCACCCTTTTGTCTCAATCAGCTGTGGGTCTAGAGATGGTCAATAAAGGTGGCATCCCAGCCCCTGAACGAATTTTGTAAGAATTTCTCTCTCTTTCACTGTCTTTGTTTCACGGGTTTTTAAAAGTAATTGATTTTTATAATGGGGTTTAGCTGCCTTTCACTGCTGTGTTTATGCTGCTTTACACCCACTTGACTCACTTACAGAGGGATATCAATACATTGGTTTTAAGATTCTTACTAGTCAGATATATTCTTGGGCGGTGAACAGGGGGTGTTGAGTCCAGTTCACTGAGCAAGGAGTAGGTCTTGTCTATTACATATTGGGTTTATGGAACGGTATCTGAGCTAATTTGAAACCCTTGTTTTATGCATCACCCCACCTCACCTTTCCCGTTAAGCAGCCATAGTGTGTCTTCTAAACGTGTGACGCTGTTCTGTTTTGTAATTCAGTTCAAGTGTAGCGGTTTTTACATTCCCTCTCTAAGTGATATCTTATGATAAGTGATTTTTTCTGTGTGACTTATTTCACTTAGAATCGTCGTACCTAAATCCTCTAATCATGCTGCTACTAGCCTTATGACGTTAATTTCATGGCTGAGTGATATGCCATTGTACATATGGACAACAACTTCCTTATCCATTTTTCTCTTTCCTGCGATATTTAAGGTGTAACGAAGTGGAGGTTTTGTCAACAGAGCAACCCTAAACTTTGGGGTGCCTGTGTCCTACTGATTTTTAGTTTTCCCAATTTATACGCCCATGAGTGGAAGTGCCCTATGCTCTCTAAGCTGAGTTTTTTAGATGTTTCAGGACACCCCGTACCCTTCTCCAGAGTGGCTGTTGGCAATTTACATCCCGCCCATCAGCGTAGCAAGGCTCCCGTTTCTCCATGGCCTGTCCTGCATTTCTGGTTTTGACACTTTATTCAGCATGGCCCTTTTGACCGATGGGAAGCGAGACTTCTTTGTAGCGCTGATTTGCCTTTCCAGGTTGCTTGCTTGGCCAAAAAGGGCGTATGCGTTTTTTCCTGAATATATTCAGGAAAAAACGCATACGCCCTTTTTGGCCAAGGGCATCATGGTCGAGGTTTTGCCGCTTTTCCTGAGCTTTAAAGGCGATTCGACTCTACCTCCTGAAATCTGTTTCCTGCTATTCTGCCTTGCTTTCAAATCCTCTTCGTTGCCTTCCCTCAATATATTTGTGGACGAGAGTTATCATTTCTAACTCTGCAGGTTTGTGAATTGCAGTGCCCCTGAGCTCCATTTTTCAACTCGCTTTCTTCGGAGCTGGCCGCAAAAGCGCAGGATTGCTTCAGGCCCTATTCTGGTTCCGGGCGGCAGGCTGAGCCTGTGGTTAATTCTTCTTCCTGATGGGAAAATAGAGTGACCTGTGCCTGTCCCAACACCTAGAGCTAGTCTCTCACTGGTTCCCCCTCTTCCCGTTCATCCTCAGGACAAATTGCAACCTGTACGGAACAGGAGGTTAAAGGTGCTGATTCTCGAAGGAGGGAGATTGCTAGTAAAGCGGCTGTAATGGCCAACCCGAGCACAAGGAGATGAGAAATGAGGTGCGTTTTAGAAACCTTTCCCGATCACACCGTGTACCATCTTCCGAGTTTCTCATGCATGTTTTCGATGTAGGAAGATGCCCTTGAACCTGAAGATTTTGGACCCATGGGATGGGTACCACGCAGTATTACTTTAAAGGGTCTGCGTTTGCTCACCCAACCTCACCAAACCTCTCAGCCCCAAGAGTGTCCACCCTTATGTCTCAATCTGCTGTGGGTCTAGAGATGGTCTATCCAGGTGGCATCACAGCCCCTGAACGAATTTTGTAAGAATTTCTCTCTCTTTCACTGTCTTTGTTTCACGGGTTTTTAAAAGTCATTGATTTTTATAATGGGGTTTAGCTGCTTTTCACTGGTGTGTTTATGCCGCTTTACACCCACTTGACTCACTTACAGAGGGATATCAATACATTGGTTTTAAGATTCTTACTAGTCAGATATATTCTTGGGCGGTGAACAGGGGGTGTTTAGTCCACTTCACTGAGCAAGGAGTAGGTCTTGTCTATTACATATTGGGTTTATGGAACGGTATCTGAGCTAATTTGAAACCCTTGTTTTATGCATCACCCCACCTCACCTTTCCTGTTAAGCAGCCATAGTGTGTCTTCTAAACGTGTGACGCTGTTCTGTTTTGTAATTCAGTTCAAGTGTAGCGGTTTTTACATTCCCTCTCTAAGTGATATCTTATGATAAGTGTCTTTTTCTGTGTGACTTATTTCACTTAGAATCGTCGTACCTAAATCCTCTCATCATGCTGCTACTAGCCTTATGACGTTAATTTCATGGCTGAGTGATATGCCATTGTACATAAGGACCACAACTTCCTTATCCATTTTTCTCTTTCCTTTGAGATTTAAGGTGTAACGAAGTGGAGGTTCTTGTCAACAGAGCAGCCCTAAACTTTGGGGTGCCTGTGTCTTGCTGATTTTTAGTTTTCCCAATTTATACGCCCATGAGTGGAAGTGCCCTATGCTCTCTAAGCTGAGTTTTTTAGATGTTTCAGGACACCCCGTACTCTTCTCCAGAGTGGCTGTTGGCAATTTACATCCCGCCCATCAGCGTAGCAAGGCTCCCGTTTCTCCATGGCCTGTCCTGCATTTCTGGTTTTGACACTTTATTCAGCATGGCCCTTTTGACCGATGGGAAGCGAGACTTCTTTGTAGCGCTGATTTGCCTTTCCAGGTTGCTTGGTTGGCCAAAAAGGGCGTATGCGTTTTTTCCTGAATATATTCAGGAAAAAACGCATACGCCCTTTTTGGCCAAGGGCATCATGGTCGAGGTTTTGCCGCTTTTCCTGTGCTTTAAAGGCGATTCGAATCTACCTCCTGAAATCTGTTTCCTGCAATTCTGCCTTGCTTTCAAATCCTCTTCGTTGCCTTCCCTCAATATATTTGTGGACGAGAGTTATCATTTATAACTCTGCAGGTTCGTGAATTGCAGTGCCCCTGAGCTCGATTTTTCAACTCGCTTTTTTGGGAGCTGGCGGCAAAAGCACAGGATTGCTTCAGGCCCTGTTCTGCTTCCGGGCGGCAGGCTGAACCTGTGGTTATTTCTTCTTCCTGATGGGAAAATAGAGTGACCTGTGCCTGTCCCCACACCTACACCTAGTCTCTCATTGGTTCCCCCTCTTCCCGTTCATCCTCAGGACAAATTTGCAACCTGTACAGAACAGGAGGTTAAAGGTGCTCATTCTCCAAGGAGGGAGATTGCTAGTAAAGCTGCTGTAATGGCGAGCCCGAGCACAAGGAGATGAGAAATGAGGTGCGATTTAGAAATCTGTCCCGATCACACGGTGTACCATCTTCTGGGTTTCTCATGCATGTTTTCGATGTAGGAAGATGCCCTTGAACCTGGAGATTTTGGACCCATGGGATGGGTACCACGCAGTATTACTTTAAAGGGTCTGCATTTGCTCACCCAACCTCACCAAACCTCTCAGCCCGAAGAGTGTCCACCCTTTTGTCTCAATCAGCTGTGGGTCTAGAGATGGTCAATAAAGGTGGCATCCCAGCCCCTGAACGAATTTTGTAAGAATTTCTCTCTCTTTCACTGTCTTTGTTTCACGGGTTTTTAAAAGTAATTGATTTTTATAATGGGGTTTAGCTGCCTTTCACTGCTGTGTTTATGCCGCTTTACACCCACTTGACTCACTTACAGAGGGATATCAATACTTTGGTTTTAAGATTCTTACTAGTCAGATATATTCTTGGGCGGTGAACAGGGGGTGTTGAGTCCAGTTCACTGAGCAAGGAGTAGGTCTTGTCTATTACATATTGGGTTCATGGAACGGTATCTGAGCTAATTTGAAACCCTTGTTTTATGCATCACCCCACCTCACCTTTCCCGTTAAGCAGCCATAGTGTGTCTTCTAAACGTGTGACGCTGTTCTGTTTTGTAATTCAGTTCAAGTGTAGCGGTTTTTACATTCCCTCTCTAAGTGATATCTTATGATAAGTGTCTTTTTCTGTGTGACTTATTTCACTTAGAATCGTCGTACCTAAATCCTCTCATCATGCTGCTACTAGCCTTATGACGTTAATTTCATGGCTGAGTGATATGCCATTGTACATAAGGACCACAACTTCCTTATCCATTTTTCTCTTTCCTGGGATATTTAAGGTGTAACGAAGTGGAGGTTCTTGTCAACAGAGCAGCCCTAAACTTTGGGGTGCCTGTGTCTTGCTGATTTTTAGTTTTCCCAATTTATACGCCCATGAGTGGAAGTGCCCTATGCTCTCTAAGCTGAGTTTTTTAGGTGTTTCAGGACACACCGTACACTTCTCCAGAGTGGCTGTTGGCAATTTACATCCCGCCCATCAGCGTAGCAAGGCTCCCGTTTCTCCATGGCCTGTCCTGCATTTCTGGTTTTGACACTTTATTCAGCATGGCCCTTTTGACCGATGGGAAGCGAGACTTCTTTGTAGCACTGATTTGCCTTTCCAGGTTGCTTGGTTGGCCAAAAAGGGCGTATGCGTTTTTTCCTGAATATATTCAGGAAAAAACGCATACGCCCTTTTTGGCCAAGGGCATCATGGTCGAGGTTTTGCCGCTTTTCCTGTGCTTTAAAGGCGATTCGACTCTACCTCCTGAAATCAGTTTCCTGCAATTCTGCTATGCTTTCAAATCCTCTTCGTTGCCTTCCCTCAATATATTTGTGGACGAGAGTTATCATTTATAACTCTGCAGGTTTGTGAATTGCAGTGCCCCTGAGCTCGATTTTTCAACTCGCTTTTTTGGGAGCTGGCCGCAAAAGCACAGGATTGCTTCAGGCCCTGTTCTGCTTCCGGGCGGCAGGCTGAGCCTGTCGTTAATCCTTCTTCCTGATGGGAAAATAGAGTGACATGTGGCTGTCCCAACACCTAGAGCTAGTCTCTCATTGGTTCCCCTTCTTCCCGTTTATCCTCAGGACAAATTGCAACCTGTTCGGAACAGAAGGTTAAAGGGGCTGATTCTCCAAGGAGGGAGATTGCTAGTAAAGCGGCTGTAATGGCCAACCCGAGCACAAGGAGATGAGAAATGAGGTGCGTTTTAGAAACCTTTCCCGATCACACGGTGTACCATCTTCTGGGTTTCTCATGCATGTTTTCGATGTAGGAAGATGCCCTTGAACCTGGAGATTTTGGACCCATGGGATGGGTACCACGCAATATTACGTTACAGGGTCTGCGTTTTCTCACCCAACCTCAGCAAACCTCTCAGCCCCAAGAGTGTCCACCCTTATGACTCAATCAGCTGTGGGTCTAGAGATGGTCAATAAAGGTGGCATCCCAGCCCCTGAACGAATTCTGTATGAATTTCTCTCTCTTTCACTGTCTTTGTTTCACGGGTTTATAAAAGTAATTGATTTTTATAATGGGGTTTAGCTGCTTTTCACTGCTGTGTTTATGCCGCTTTACACCCACTTGACTCACTTACAGAGAGATATCAATACATTGGTTTTAAGAGTCTTACTAGTCAGATATATTCTTGGGCGGTGAACAGGGGGTGTTGAATCCAGTTCACTGAGCAAGGAGTAGGTCTTGTCTGTTACATATTGGGTTTATGGAACAGTATCTGAGCTAATTTGATACCCTTGTTTTATGCATCACCCCACCTCACCTTTCCCGTTAAGCAGCCATAGTGTGTTTTCTAAACGTGTGACGCTGTTCTGTTTTGTAATTCAGTTCAAGTGTAGCGGTTTTTACATTCCCTCTATAAGTGATATCTTATGATAAGTGCCTTTTTCTGTGTGACTTATTTCACTTAGAATCGTCGTACCTAAATCTTCTCATCATGCTGGTACTAGCCTTATGATGTTGATTTCATTGCTGAGTGATATGCCATTATACATATGGACCACAACTTCTTTATCCATTTTTCTCTTTCCTTGGATATTTAAGGTGTAACGAAGTGGAGGTTCTTGTCAACAGAGCAGCCCTAAACTTTGGGGTGCCTGTGTCTTGCTGATTTTTAGTTTTCCCAATTTATACGCCCATGAGTGGAAGTGCCCTATGCTCTCTAAGCTGAGTTTTTTAGGTGTTTCAGGACACACCGTACACTTCTCCAGAGTGGCTGTTGGCAATTTACATCCCGCCCATCAGCGTAGCAAGGCTTCCTTTTCTCCATGGCCTGTCCTGCATTTCTGGTTTTGACACTTTATTCAGCATGGCCCTTTTGACCGATGGGAAGCGAGACTTCTTTGTAGCGCTGATTTGCCTTTCCAGGTTGCTTGGTTGGCCAAAAAGGGCGTATGCGTTTTTTCCTGAATATATTCAGGAAAAAACGCATACGCCCTTTTTGGCCAAGGGCATCATGGTCGATGTTTTGCCGCTTTTCCTGTGCTTTAAAGGCGATTCGAATCTACCTCCTGAAATCTGTTTCCTGCAATTCTGCCTTGCTTTCAAATCCTCTTCGTTGCCTTCCCTCAATATATTTGTGGACGAGAGTTATCATTTCTAACTCTGCAGGTTTGTGAATTGCAGTGCCCCTGAGCTCCATTTTTCAACTCGCTTTCTTGGGAGCTGGCCGCAAAAGCGCAGGATTGCTTCAGGCCCTATTGTGGTTCCGGGCGGCAGGCTGAGCCTGTGGTTAATTCTTCTTCCTGATGGGAAAATAGAGTGACCTGTGCCTGTCCCCACACCTAGACCTAGTCTCTCATTGGTTCCCCCTCTTCCCGTTCATCCTCAGGACAAATTTGCAACCTGTACGGAACAGGAGGTTAAAGGTGCTCATTCTCCAAGGAGGGAGATTGCTAGTAAAGCGGCTGTAATGGCGAGCCCGAGCACAAGGAGATGAGAAATGAGGTGCGTTTTAGAAACCTTTCCCGATCACACGGTGTACCGTCTTCTGGGTTTCTCATGCATGTTTTCGATGTAGGAAGATGCCCTTGAACCTGGAGATTTTGGACCCATGGGATGGGTACCACGAAGTACTACTTTAAAGGGTCTGCGTTTGCTCACCCAACCTCACCAAACCTCTCAGCCCCAAGAGTGTCCACCCTTATGTCTCAATCAGCTGTGGGTCTAGAGATGGTCACTAAAGGTGGCATCCCAGCCCCTGAACGAATTCTCTATGAATTTCTCTCTCTTTCACTGTCTTTGTTTCACGGGTTTTTAAAAGTAATTGATTTTTATAATGGGGTTTAGCTGCTTTTCACTGCTGTGTTTATGCCGCTTTACACCCACTTGACTCACTTACAGAGAGATATCAATACATTGGTTTTAAGAGTCTTACTAGTCAGATATATTCTTGGGCGGTGAACAGGGGGTGTTGAATCCAGTTCACTGAGCAAGGAGTAGGTCTTGTCTGTTACATATTTGGTTTATGGAACAGTATCTGAGCTAATTTGGAAGCCTTGTTTTATGCATCACCCCTCCTCACCTTTCCCGTTAAGCAGCCATAATGTGTTTTCTAAACGTGTGACGCTGTTCTGTTTTGTAATTCAGTTCAAGTGTAGCGGTTTTTACATTCCCTGTATTAGTGATATCTTATGATAAGTGCCTTTTTCTGTGTGACTTATTTCACTTAGAATCGTCGTACCTAAATCTTCTCATCATGCTGCTACTAGCCTTATGATGTTGATTTCATTGCTGAGTGATATGCCATTATACATATGGACCACAACTTCTTTATCCATTTTTCTATTGCCTGGGATATTTAAGGTGTAACGAAGTGGAGGTTCTTGTCAACAGAGCAGCCCTAAACTTTGGGGTGCCTGTGTCTTGCTGATTTTTCATTTTCCCAATTTATACGCCCATGACTGGAAGTGCCCTATGCTCTCTAAGCTGAGTTTTTTAGATGTTTCAGGACACACCGTACACTTCTCCAGAGTGGCTGTTGGCAATTTACCTCCCACCCATCAGCGTAGCAAGGCTCCCGTTTCTCCATGGCCTGTCCTGCATTTCTGGTTTTGATACTTTATTCAGCATGGCCCTTTTGACCGATGGGAAGCGAGACTTCTTTGTAGCGCTGATTTGCCTTTCCAGGTTGCTTGTTTGGCCAAAAAGGGCGTATGCGTTTTTTCCTGAATATATTCAGGAAAAAACGCATACGCCCTTTTTGGCCAAGGGCATCATGGTCGAGGTTTTGCCGCTTTTCCTGAGCTTTAAAGGCGATTCGACTCTACCTCCTGAAATCTGTTTCCTGCTATTCTGCCTTGCTTTCAAATCCTCTTCGTTGCCTTCCCTCAATATATTTGTGGACGAGAGTTATCATTTCTAACTCTGCAGGTTTGTGAATTGCAGTGCCCCTGAGCTCCATTTTTCAACTCGCTTTCTTCGGAGCTGGCCGCAAAAGCGCAGGATTGCTTCAGGCCCTATTCTGGTTCCGGGCGGCAGGCTGAGCCTGTGGTTAATTCTTCTTCCTGATGGGAAAATAGAGTGACCTGTGCCTGTCCCAACACCTAGAGCTAGTCTCTCACTGGTTCCCCCTCTTCCCGTTCATCCTCAGGACAAATTGCAACCTGTACGGAACAGGAGGTTAAAGGTGCTGATTCTCGAAGGAGGGAGATTGCTAGTAAAGCGGCTGTAATGGCCAACCCGAGCACAAGGAGATGAGAAATGAGGTGCGTTTTAGAAACCTTTCCCGATCACACCGTGTACCATCTTCCGAGTTTCTCATGCATGTTTTCGATGTAGGAAGATGCCCTTGAACCTGGAGATTTTGGACCCATGGGATGGGTACCACGCAGTATTACTTTAAAGGGTCTGCGTTTGCTCACCCAACCTCACCAAACCTCTCAGCCCCAAGAGTGTCCACCCTTATGTCTCAATCTGCTGTGGGTCTAGAGATGGTCTATCCAGGTGGCATCACAGCCCCTGAACGAATTTTGTAAGAATTTCTCTCTCTTTCACTGTCTTTGTTTCACGGGTTTTTAAAAGTCATTGATTTTTATAATGGGGTTTAGCTGCTTTTCACTGGTGTGTTTATGCCGCTTTACACCCACTTGACTCACTTACAGAGGGATATCAATACATTGGTTTTAAGATTCTTACTAGTCAGATATATTCTTGGGCGGTGAACAGGGGGTGTTTAGTCCACTTCACTGAGCAAGGAGTAGGTCTTGTCTATTACATATTGGGTTTATGGAACGGTATCTGAGCTAATTTGAAACCCTTGTTTTATGCATCACCCCACCTCACCTTTCCCGTTAAGCAGCCATAGTGTGTCTTCTAAACGTGTGACGCTGTTCTGTTTTGTAATTCAGTTCAAGTGTAGCGGTTTTTACATTCCCTCTCTAAGTGATATCTTATGATAAGTGTCTTTTTCTGTGTGACTTATTTCACTTAGAATCGTCGTACCTAAATCCTCTCATCATGCTGCTACTAGCCTTATGACGTTAATTTCATGGCTGAGTGATATGCCATTGTACATAAGGACCACAACTTCCTTATCCATTTTTCTCTTTCCTTTGAGATTTAAGGTGTAACGAAGTGGAGGTTCTTGTCAACAGAGCAGCCCTAAACTTTGGGGTGCCTGTGTCTTGCTGATTTTTAGTTTTCCCAATTTATACGCCCATGAGTGGAAGTGCCCTATGCTCTCTAAGCTGAGTTTTTTAGATGTTTCAGGACACCCCGTACTCTTCTCCAGAGTGGCTGTTGGCAATTTACATCCCGCCCATCAGCGTAGCAAGGCTCCCGTTTCTCCATGGCCTGTCCTGCATTTCTGGTTTTGACACTTTATTCAGCATGGCCCTTTTGACCGATGGGAAGCGAGACTTCTTTGTAGCGCTGATTTGCCTTTCCAGGTTGCTTGGTTGGCCAAAAAGGGCGTATGCGTTTTTTCCTGAATATATTCAGGAAAAAACGCATACGCCCTTTTTGGCCAAGGGCATCATGGTCGAGGTTTTGCCGCTTTTCCTGTGCTTTAAAGGCGATTCGAATCTACCTCCTGAAATCTGTTTCCTGCAATTCTGCCTTGCTTTCAAATCCTCTTCGTTGCCTTCCCTCAATATATTTGTGGACGAGAGTTATCATTTATAACTCTGCAGGTTCGTGAATTGCAGTGCCCCTGAGCTCGATTTTTCAACTCGCTTTTTTGGGAGCTGGCGGCAAAAGCACAGGATTGCTTCAGGCCCTGTTCTGCTTCCGGGCGGCAGGCTGAACCTGTGGTTATTTCTTCTTCCTGATGGGAAAATAGAGTGACCTGTGCCTGTCCCCACACCTACACCTAGTCTCTCATTGGTTCCCCCTCTTCCCGTTCATCCTCAGGACAAATTTGCAACCTGTACAGAACAGGAGGTTAAAGGTGCTCATTCTCCAAGGAGGGAGATTGCTAGTAAAGCTGCTGTAATGGCGAGCCCGAGCACAAGGAGATGAGAAATGAGGTGCGATTTAGAAATCTGTCCCGATCACACGGTGTACCATCTTCTGGGTTTCTCATGCATGTTTTCGATGTAGGAAGATGCCCTTGAACCTGGAGATTTTGGACCCATGGGATGGGTACCACGCAGTATTACTTTAAAGGGTCTGCATTTGCTCACCCAACCTCACCAAACCTCTCAGCCCGAAGAGTGTCCACCCTTTTGTCTCAATCAGCTGTGGGTCTAGAGATGGTCAATAAAGGTGGCATCCCAGCCCCTGAACGAATTTTGTAAGAATTTCTCTCTCTTTCACTGTCTTTGTTTCACGGGTTTTTAAAAGTAATTGATTTTTATAATGGGGTTTAGCTGCCTTTCACTGCTGTGTTTATGCCGCTTTACACCCACTTGACTCACTTACAGAGGGATATCAATACTTTGGTTTTAAGATTCTTACTAGTCAGATATATTCTTGGGCGGTGAACAGGGGGTGTTGAGTCCAGTTCACTGAGCAAGGAGTAGGTCTTGTCTATTACATATTGGGTTCATGGAACGGTATCTGAGCTAATTTGAAACCCTTGTTTTATGCATCACCCCACCTCACCTTTCCCGTTAAGCAGCCATAGTGTGTCTTCTAAACGTGTGACGCTGTTCTGTTTTGTAATTCAGTTCAAGTGTAGCGGTTTTTACATTCCCTCTCTAAGTGATATCTTATGATAAGTGTCTTTTTCTGTGTGACTTATTTCACTTAGAATCGTCGTACCTAAATCCTCTCATCATGCTGCTACTAGCCTTATGACGTTAATTTCATGGCTGAGTGATATGCCATTGTACATAAGGACCACAACTTCCTTATCCATTTTTCTCTTTCCTGGGATATTTAAGGTGTAACGAAGTGGAGGTTCTTGTCAACAGAGCAGCCCTAAACTTTGGGGTGCCTGTGTCTTGCTGATTTTTAGTTTTCCCAATTTATACGCCCATGAGTGGAAGTGCCCTATGCTCTCTAAGCTGAGTTTTTTAGGTGTTTCAGGACACACCGTACACTTCTCCAGAGTGGCTGTTGGCAATTTACATCCCGCCCATCAGCGTAGCAAGGCTCCCGTTTCTCCATGGCCTGTCCTGCATTTCTGGTTTTGACACTTTATTCAGCATGGCCCTTTTGACCGATGGGAAGCGAGACTTCTTTGTAGCACTGATTTGCCTTTCCAGGTTGCTTGGTTGGCCAAAAAGGGCGTATGCGTTTTTTCCTGAATATATTCAGGAAAAAACGCATACGCCCTTTTTGGCCAAGGGCATCATGGTCGAGGTTTTGCCGCTTTTCCTGTGCTTTAAAGGCGATTCGACTCTACCTCCTGAAATCAGTTTCCTGCAATTCTGCTATGCTTTCAAATCCTCTTCGTTGCCTTCCCTCAATATATTTGTGGACGAGAGTTATCATTTATAACTCTGCAGGTTTGTGAATTGCAGTGCCCCTGAGCTCGATTTTTCAACTCGCTTTTTTGGGAGCTGGCCGCAAAAGCACAGGATTGCTTCAGGCCCTGTTCTGCTTCCGGGCGGCAGGCTGAGCCTGTCGTTAATCCTTCTTCCTGATGGGAAAATAGAGTGACATGTGGCTGTCCCAACACCTAGAGCTAGTCTCTCATTGGTTCCCCTTCTTCCCGTTTATCCTCAGGACAAATTGCAACCTGTTCGGAACAGAAGGTTAAAGGGGCTGATTCTCCAAGGAGGGAGATTGCTAGTAAAGCGGCTGTAATGGCCAACCCGAGCACAAGGAGATGAGAAATGAGGTGCGTTTTAGAAACCTTTCCCGATCACACGGTGTACCATCTTCTGGGTTTCTCATGCATGTTTTCGATGTAGGAAGATGCCCTTGAACCTGGAGATTTTGGACCCATGGGATGGGTACCACGCAATATTACGTTACAGGGTCTGCGTTTTCTCACCCAACCTCAGCAAACCTCTCAGCCCCAAGAGTGTCCACCCTTATGACTCAATCAGCTGTGGGTCTAGAGATGGTCAATAAAGGTGGCATCCCAGCCCCTGAACGAATTCTGTATGAATTTCTCTCTCTTTCACTGTCTTTGTTTCACGGGTTTATAAAAGTAATTGATTTTTATAATGGGGTTTAGCTGCTTTTCACTGCTGTGTTTATGCCGCTTTACACCCACTTGACTCACTTACAGAGAGATATCAATACATTGGTTTTAAGAGTCTTACTAGTCAGATATATTCTTGGGCGGTGAACAGGGGGTGTTGAATCCAGTTCACTGAGCAAGGAGTAGGTCTTGTCTGTTACATATTGGGTTTATGGAACAGTATCTGAGCTAATTTGATACCCTTGTTTTATGCATCACCCCACCTCACCTTTCCCGTTAAGCAGCCATAGTGTGTTTTCTAAACGTGTGACGCTGTTCTGTTTTGTAATTCAGTTCAAGTGTAGCGGTTTTTACATTCCCTCTATAAGTGATATCTTATGATAAGTGCCTTTTTCTGTGTGACTTATTTCACTTAGAATCGTCGTACCTAAATCTTCTCATCATGCTGGTACTAGCCTTATGATGTTGATTTCATTGCTGAGTGATATGCCATTATACATATGGACCACAACTTCTTTATCCATTTTTCTCTTTCCTTGGATATTTAAGGTGTAACGAAGTGGAGGTTCTTGTCAACAGAGCAGCCCTAAACTTTGGGGTGCCTGTGTCTTGCTGATTTTTAGTTTTCCCAATTTATACGCCCATGAGTGGAAGTGCCCTATGCTCTCTAAGCTGAGTTTTTTAGGTGTTTCAGGACACACCGTACACTTCTCCAGAGTGGCTGTTGGCAATTTACATCCCGCCCATCAGCGTAGCAAGGCTTCCTTTTCTCCATGGCCTGTCCTGCATTTCTGGTTTTGACACTTTATTCAGCATGGCCCTTTTGACCGATGGGAAGCGAGACTTCTTTGTAGCGCTGATTTGCCTTTCCAGGTTGCTTGGTTGGCCAAAAAGGGCGTATGCGTTTTTTCCTGAATATATTCAGGAAAAAACGCATACGCCCTTTTTGGCCAAGGGCATCATGGTCGATGTTTTGCCGCTTTTCCTGTGCTTTAAAGGCGATTCGAATCTACCTCCTGAAATCTGTTTCCTGCAATTCTGCCTTGCTTTCAAATCCTCTTCGTTGCCTTCCCTCAATATATTTGTGGACGAGAGTTATCATTTCTAACTCTGCAGGTTTGTGAATTGCAGTGCCCCTGAGCTCCATTTTTCAACTCGCTTTCTTGGGAGCTGGCCGCAAAAGCGCAGGATTGCTTCAGGCCCTATTGTGGTTCCGGGCGGCAGGCTGAGCCTGTGGTTAATTCTTCTTCCTGATGGGAAAATAGAGTGACCTGTGCCTGTCCCCACACCTAGACCTAGTCTCTCATTGGTTCCCCCTCTTCCCGTTCATCCTCAGGACAAATTTGCAACCTGTACGGAACAGGAGGTTAAAGGTGCTCATTCTCCAAGGAGGGAGATTGCTAGTAAAGCGGCTGTAATGGCGAGCCCGAGCACAAGGAGATGAGAAATGAGGTGCGTTTTAGAAACCTTTCCCGATCACACGGTGTACCGTCTTCTGGGTTTCTCATGCATGTTTTCGATGTAGGAAGATGCCCTTGAACCTGGAGATTTTGGACCCATGGGATGGGTACCACGAAGTACTACTTTAAAGGGTCTGCGTTTGCTCACCCAACCTCACCAAACCTCTCAGCCCCAAGAGTGTCCACCCTTATGTCTCAATCAGCTGTGGGTCTAGAGATGGTCACTAAAGGTGGCATCCCAGCCCCTGAACGAATTCTCTATGAATTTCTCTCTCTTTCACTGTCTTTGTTTCACGGGTTTTTAAAAGTAATTGATTTTTATAATGGGGTTTAGCTGCTTTTCACTGCTGTGTTTATGCCGCTTTACACCCACTTGACTCACTTACAGAGAGATATCAATACATTGGTTTTAAGAGTCTTACTAGTCAGATATATTCTTGGGCGGTGAACAGGGGGTGTTGAATCCAGTTCACTGAGCAAGGAGTAGGTCTTGTCTGTTACATATTTGGTTTATGGAACAGTATCTGAGCTAATTTGGAAGCCTTGTTTTATGCATCACCCCTCCTCACCTTTCCCGTTAAGCAGCCATAATGTGTTTTCTAAACGTGTGACGCTGTTCTGTTTTGTAATTCAGTTCAAGTGTAGCGGTTTTTACATTCCCTGTATTAGTGATATCTTATGATAAGTGCCTTTTTCTGTGTGACTTATTTCACTTAGAATCGTCGTACCTAAATCTTCTCATCATGCTGCTACTAGCCTTATGATGTTGATTTCATTGCTGAGTGATATGCCATTATACATATGGACCACAACTTCTTTATCCATTTTTCTATTGCCTGGGATATTTAAGGTGTAACGAAGTGGAGGTTCTTGTCAACAGAGCAGCCCTAAACTTTGGGGTGCCTGTGTCTTGCTGATTTTTCATTTTCCCAATTTATACGCCCATGACTGGAAGTGCCCTATGCTCTCTAAGCTGAGTTTTTTAGATGTTTCAGGACACACCGTACACTTCTCCAGAGTGGCTGTTGGCAATTTACCTCCCACCCATCAGCGTAGCAAGGCTCCCGTTTCTCCATGGCCTGTCCTGCATTTCTGGTTTTGATACTTTATTCAGCATGGCCCTTTTGACCGATGGGAAGCGAGACTTCTTTGTAGCGCTGATTTGCCTTTCCAGGTTGCTTGTTTGGCCAAAAAGGGCGTATGCGTTTTTTCCTGAATATATTCAGGAAAAAACGCATACGCCCTTTTTGGCCAAGGGCATCATGGTCGAGGTTTTGCCGCTTTTCCTGAGCTTTAAAGGCGATTCGACTCTACCTCCTGAAATCTGTTTCCTGCTATTCTGCCTTGCTTTCAAATCCTCTTCGTTGCCTTCCCTCAATATATTTGTGGACGAGAGTTATCATTTCTAACTCTGCAGGTTTGTGAATTGCAGTGCCCCTGAGCTCCATTTTTCAACTCGCTTTCTTCGGAGCTGGCCGCAAAAGCGCAGGATTGCTTCAGGCCCTATTCTGGTTCCGGGCGGCAGGCTGAGCCTGTGGTTAATTCTTCTTCCTGATGGGAAAATAGAGTGACCTGTGCCTGTCCCAACACCTAGAGCTAGTCTCTCACTGGTTCCCCCTCTTCCCGTTCATCCTCAGGACAAATTGCAACCTGTACGGAACAGGAGGTTAAAGGTGCTGATTCTCGAAGGAGGGAGATTGCTAGTAAAGCGGCTGTAATGGCCAACCCGAGCACAAGGAGATGAGAAATGAGGTGCGTTTTAGAAACCTTTCCCGATCACACCGTGTACCATCTTCCGAGTTTCTCATGCATGTTTTCGATGTAGGAAGATGCCCTTGAACCTGGAGATTTTGGACCCATGGGATGGGTACCACGCAGTATTACTTTAAAGGGTCTGCGTTTGCTCACCCAACCTCACCAAACCTCTCAGCCCCAAGAGTGTCCACCCTTATGTCTCAATCTGCTGTGGGTCTAGAGATGGTCTATCCAGGTGGCATCACAGCCCCTGAACGAATTTTGTAAGAATTTCTCTCTCTTTCACTGTCTTTGTTTCACGGGTTTTTAAAAGTCATTGATTTTTATAATGGGGTTTAGCTGCTTTTCACTGGTGTGTTTATGCCGCTTTACACCCACTTGACTCACTTACAGAGGGATATCAATACATTGGTTTTAAGATTCTTACTAGTCAGATATATTCTTGGGCGGTGAACAGGGGGTGTTTAGTCCACTTCACTGAGCAAGGAGTAGGTCTTGTCTATTACATATTGGGTTTATGGAACGGTATCTGAGCTAATTTGAAACCCTTGTTTTATGCATCACCCCACCTCACCTTTCCCGTTAAGCAGCCATAGTGTGTCTTCTAAACGTGTGACGCTGTTCTGTTTTGTAATTCAGTTCAAGTGTAGCGGTTTTTACATTCCCTCTCTAAGTGATATCTTATGATAAGTGTCTTTTTCTGTGTGACTTATTTCACTTAGAATCGTCGTACCTAAATCCTCTCATCATGCTGCTACTAGCCTTATGACGTTAATTTCATGGCTGAGTGATATGCCATTGTACATAAGGACCACAACTTCCTTATCCATTTTTCTCTTTCCTTTGAGATTTAAGGTGTAACGAAGTGGAGGTTCTTGTCAACAGAGCAGCCCTAAACTTTGGGGTGCCTGTGTCTTGCTGATTTTTAGTTTTCCCAATTTATACGCCCATGAGTGGAAGTGCCCTATGCTCTCTAAGCTGAGTTTTTTAGATGTTTCAGGACACCCCGTACTCTTCTCCAGAGTGGCTGTTGGCAATTTACATCCCGCCCATCAGCGTAGCAAGGCTCCCGTTTCTCCATGGCCTGTCCTGCATTTCTGGTTTTGACACTTTATTCAGCATGGCCCTTTTGACCGATGGGAAGCGAGACTTCTTTGTAGCGCTGATTTGCCTTTCCAGGTTGCTTGGTTGGCCAAAAAGGGCGTATGCGTTTTTTCCTGAATATATTCAGGAAAAAACGCATACGCCCTTTTTGGCCAAGGGCATCATGGTCGAGGTTTTGCCGCTTTTCCTGTGCTTTAAAGGCGATTCGAATCTACCTCCTGAAATCTGTTTCCTGCAATTCTGCCTTGCTTTCAAATCCTCTTCGTTGCCTTCCCTCAATATATTTGTGGACGAGAGTTATCATTTATAACTCTGCAGGTTCGTGAATTGCAGTGCCCCTGAGCTCGATTTTTCAACTCGCTTTTTTGGGAGCTGGCGGCAAAAGCACAGGATTGCTTCAGGCCCTGTTCTGCTTCCGGGCGGCAGGCTGAACCTGTGGTTATTTCTTCTTCCTGATGGGAAAATAGAGTGACCTGTGCCTGTCCCCACACCTACACCTAGTCTCTCATTGGTTCCCCCTCTTCCCGTTCATCCTCAGGACAAATTTGCAACCTGTACAGGACAGGAGGTTAAAGGTGCTCATTCTCCAAGGAGGGAGATTGCTAGTAAAGCTGCTGTAATGGCGAGCCCGAGCACAAGGAGATGAGAAATGAGGTGCGATTTAGAAATCTGTCCCGATCACACGGTGTACCATCTTATGGGTTTCTCATGCATGTTTTCGATGTAGGAAGATGCCCTTGAACCTGGAGATTTTGGACCCATGGGATGGGTACCACGCAGTATTACTTTAAAGGGTCTGCATTTGCTCACCCAACCTCACCAAACCTCTCAGCCCGAAGAGTGTCCACCCTTTTGTCTCAATCAGCTGTGGGTCTAGAGATGGTCAATAAAGGTGGCATCCCAGCCCCTGAACGAATTTTGTAAGAATTTCTCTCTCTTTCACTGTCTTTGTTTCACGGGTTTTTAAAAGTAATTGATTTTTATAATGGGGTTTAGCTGCCTTTCACTGCTGTGTTTATGCCGCTTTACACCCACTTGACTCACTTACAGAGGGATATCAATACATTGGTTTTAAGATTCTTACTAGTCAGATATATTCTTGGGCGGTGAACAGGGGGTGTTGAGTCCAGTTCACTGAGCAAGGAGTAGGTCTTGTCTATTACATATTGGGTTTATGGAACGATATCTGAGCTAATTTGAAACCCTTGTTTTATGCATCACCCCACCTCACCTTTCCCTTTAAGCAGCCATAGTGTGTCTTCTAAACGTGTGACGCTGTTCTGTTTTGTAATTCAGTTCAAGTGTAGCGGTTTTTACATTCCCTCTCTAAGTGATATCTTATGATAAGTGTCTTTTTCTGTGTGACTTATTTCACTTAGAATCGTCGTACCTAAATCCTCTCATCATGCTGCTACTAGCCTTATGACGTTAATTTCATGGCTGAGTGATATGCCATTGTACATAAGGACCACAACTTCCTTATCCATTTTTCTCTTTCCTGGGATATTTAAGGTGTAACGAAGTGGAGGTTCTTGTCAACAGAGCAGCCCTAAACTTTGGGGTGCCTGTGTCTTGCTGATTTTTAGTTTTCCCAATTTATACGCCCATGAGTGGAAGTGCCCTATGCTCTCTAAGCTGAGTTTTTTAGGTGTTTCAGGACACACCGTACACTTCTCCAGAGTGGCTGTTGGCAATTTACATCCCACCCATCAGCGTAGCAAGGCTCCCGTTTCTCCATGGCCTGTCCTGCATTTCTGGTTTTGACACTTTATTCAGCATGGCCCTTTTGACCGATGGGAAGCGAGACTTCTTTGTAGCACTGATTTGCCTTTCCAGGTTGCTTGGTTGGCCAAAAAGGGCGTATGCGTTTTTTCCTGAATATATTCAGGAAAAAACGCATACGCCCTTTTTGGCCAAGGGCATCATGGTCGAGGTTTTGCCGCTTTTCCTGTGCTTTAAAGGCGATTCGACTCTACCTCCTGAAATCAGTTTCCTGCAATTCTGCTATGCTTTCAAATCCTCTTCGTTGCCTTCCCTCAATATATTTGTGGACGAGAGTTATCATTTATAACTCTGCAGGTTTGTGAATTGCAGTGCCCCTGAGCTCGATTTTTCAACTCGCTTTTTTGGGAGCTGGCCGCAAAAGCACAGGATTGCTTCAGGCCCTGTTCTGCTTCCGGGCGGCAGGCTGAGCCTGTCGTTAATCCTTCTTCCTGATGGGAAAATAGAGTGACATGTGGCTGTCCCAACACCTAGAGCTAGTCTCTCATTGGTTCCCCCTCTTCCCGTTTATCCTCAGGACAAATTGCAACCTGTTCGGAACAGAAGGTTAAAGGGGCTGATTCTCCAAGGAGGGAGATTGCTAGTAAAGCGGCTGTAATGGCCAACCCGAGCACAAGGAGATGAGAAATGAGGTGCGTTTTAGAAACCTTTCCCGATCACACGGTGTACCATCTTCTGGGTTTCTCATGCATGTTTTCGATGTAGGAAGATGCCCTTGAACCTGGAGATTTTGGACCCATGGGATGGGTACCACGCAATATTACGTTACAGGGTCTGCGTTTTCTCACCCAACCTCAGCAAACCTCTCAGCCCCAAGAGTGTCCACCCTTATGACTCAATCAGCTGTGGGTCTAGAGATGGTCAATAAAGGTGGCATCCCAGCCCCTGAACGAATTCTGTATGAATTTCTCTCTCTTTCACTGTCTTTGTTTCACGGGTTTATAAAAGTAATTGATTTTTATAATGGGGTTTAGCTGCTTTTCACTGCTGTGTTTATGCCGCTTTACACCCACTTGACTCACTTACAGAGAGATATCAATACATTGGTTTTAAGAGTCTTACTAGTCAGATATATTCTTGGGCGGTGAACAGGGGGTGTTGAATCCAGTTCACTGAGCAAGGAGTAGGTCTTGTCTGTTACATATTGGGGTTATGGAACAGTATCTGAGCTAATTTGATACCCTTGTTTTATGCATCACCCCACCTCACCTTTCCCGTTAAGCAGCCATAGTGTGTTTTCTAAACGTGTGACGCTGTTCTGTTTTGTAATTCAGTTCAAGTGTAGCGGTTTTTACATTCCCTCTATAAGTGATATCTTATGATAAGTGCCTTTTTCTGTGTGACTTATTTCACTTAGAATCGTCGTACCTAAATCTTCTCATCATGCTGCTACTAGCCTTATGATGTTGATTTCATTGCTGAGTGATATGCCATTATACATATGGACCACAACTTCTTTATCCATTTTTCTCTTTCCTTGGATATTTAAGGTGTAACGAAGTGGAGGTTCTTGTCAACAGAGCAGCCCTAAACTTTGGGGTGCCTGTGTCTTGCTGATTTTTAGTTTTCCCAATTTATACGCCCATGAGTGGAAGTGCCCTATGCTCTCTAAGCTGAGTTTTTTAGGTGTTTCAGGACACACCGTACACTTCTCCAGAGTGGCTGTTGGCAATTTACATCCCGCCCATCAGCGTAGCAAGGCTCCCGTTTCTCCATGGCCTGTCCTGCATTTCTGGTTTTGACACTTTATTCAGCATGGCCCTTTTGACCGATGGGAAGCGAGACTTCTTTGTAGCGCTGATTTGCCTTTCCAGGTTGCTTGGTTGGCCAAAAAGGGCGTATGCGTTTTTTCCTGAATATATTCAGGAAAAAACGCATACGCCCTTTTTGGCCAAGGGCATCATGGTCGAGGTTTTGCCGCTTTTCCTGTGCTTTAAAGGCGATTCGAATCTACCTCCTGAAATCTGTTTCCTGCAATTCTGCCTTGCTTTCAAATCCTCTTCGTTGCCTTCCCTCAATATATTTGTGGACGAGAGTTATCATTTCTAACTCTGCAGGTTTGTGAATTGCAGTGCCCCTGAGCTCC
Source organism: Balaenoptera borealis (assembly GCF_965194805.1). Lineage (NCBI taxonomy): Eukaryota > Metazoa > Chordata > Mammalia > Artiodactyla > Balaenopteridae > Balaenoptera > Balaenoptera borealis. Next base: position 156,943 of record NW_028123740.1, on the reverse strand, counting down.
ATTTTTCAACTCGCTTTCTTGGGAGCTGGCCGCAAAAGCACAGGATTGCTTCAGGCCCTATTGTGCTTCCGGGCGGCAGGCTGAGCCTGTGGTTAATTCTTCTTCCTGATGGGAAAATAGAGTGACCTGTGCCTGTCCCCACACCTAGACCTAGTCTCTCATTGGTTCCCCCTCTTCCCGTTCATCCTCAGGACAAATTTGCAACCTGTACGGAACAGGAGGTTAAAGGTGCTCATTCTCCAAGGAGGGAGATTGCTAGTAAAGCGGCTGTAATGGCGAGCCCGAGCACAAGGAGATGAGAAATGAGGTGCGTTTTAGAAACCTTTCCCGATCACACGGTGTACCGTCTTCTGGGTTTCTCATGCATGTTTTCGATGTAGGAAGATGCCCTTGAACCTGGAGATTTTGGACCCATGGGATGGGTACCACGAAGTACTACTTTAAAGGGTCTGCGTTTGCTCACCCAACCTCACCAAACCTCTCAGCCCCAAGAGTGTCCACCCTTATGTCTCAATCAGCTGTGGGTCTAGAGATGGTCACTAAAGGTGGCATCCCAGCCCCTGAACGAATTCTCTATGAATTTCTCTCTCTTTCACTGTCTTTGTTTCACGGGTTTTTAAAAGTAATTGATTTTTATAATGGGGTTTAGCTGCTTTTCACTGCTGTGTTTATGCCGCTTTACACCCACTTGACTCACTTACAGAGAGATATCAATACATTGGTTTTAAGAGTCTTACTAGTCAGATATATTCTTGGGCGGTGAACAGGGGGTGTTGAATCCAGTTCACTGAGCAAGGAGTAGGTCTTGTCTGTTACATATTGGGTTTATGGAACAGTATCTGAGCTAATTTGGAAGCCTTGTTTTATGCATCACCCCTCCTCACCTTTCCCGTTAAGCAGCCATAATGTTTTTTCTAAACGTGTGACGCTGTTCTGTTTTGTAATTCAGTTCAAGTGTAGCGGTTTTTACATTCCCTGTATTAGTGATATCTTATGATAAGTGCCTTTTTCTGTGTGACTTATTTCACTTAGAATCGTCGTACCTAAATCTTCTCATCATGCTGGTACTAGCCTTATGATGTTGATTTCATTGCTGAGTGATATGCCATTATACATATGGACCACAACTTTTTTATCCATTTTTCTATTGCCTGGGATATTTAAGGTGTAACGAAGTGGAGGTTCTTGTCAACAGAGCAGCCCTAAACTTTGGGGTGCCTGTGTCTTGCTGATTTTTCATTTTCCCAATTTATACGCCCATGACTGGAAGTGCCCTATGCTCTCTAGGCTGAGTTTTTTAGATGTTTCAGGACACACCGTACACTTCTCCAGAGTGGCTGTTGGCAATTTACCTCCCACCCATCAGCGTAGCAAGGCTCCCGTTTCTCCATGGCCTGTCCTGCATTTCTGGTTTTGACACTTTATTCAGCATGGCCCTTTTGACCGATGGGAAGCGAGACTTCTTTGTAGCGCTGATTTGCCTTTCCAGGTTGCTTGGTTGGCCAAAAAGGGCGTATGCGTTTTTTCCTGAATATATTCAGGAAAAAACGCATACGCCCTTTTTGGCCAAGGGCATCATGGTCGAGGTTTTGCCGCTTTTCCTGTGCTTTAAAGGCGATTCGAACCTACCTCCTGAAATCTGTTTCCTGCAATTCTGCCTTGCTTTCAAATCCTCTTCATTGCCTTCCCTCAATATATTTGTGGACGAGAGTTATCATTTATAACTCTGCAGGTTTGTGAATTGCAGTGCCCCTGAGCTCCATTTTTCAACTCGCTTTTTTGGGAGCTGGCGGCAAAAGCACAGGATTGCTTCAGGCCCTGTTCTGCTTCCGGGCGGCAGGCTGAACCTGTGCTTAATTCTTCTTCCTGATGGGAAAATAGAGTGACCTGTGCCTGTCCCAACACCTAGAGCTAGTCTCTCACTGGTTCCCCCTCTTCCCGTTCATCCTCAGGACAAATTGCAACCTGTATGGAACAGGAGGTTAAAGGTGCTGATTCTCGAAGGAGGGAGATTTCTAGTAAAGCGGCTGTAATGGCCAACCCGAGCACAAGGAGATGAGAAATGAGGTGCGTTTTAGAAACCTTTCCCGATCACACGGTGTACCATCTTCTGGGTTTCTCATGCATGTTTTCGATGTAGGAAGAGTCCCTTGAACCTGGAGATTTTGGACCCATGGGATGGGTACCACGCAGTATTACTTTAAAGGGTCTGCGTTTGCTCACCGAACCTAACCAAACCTCTCAGCCCCAAGAGTGTCCACCCTTATGTCTCAATCAGCTGTGGGTCTAGAGATGGTCAATCCAGGTGGCATCACAGCCCCTGAACGAATTTTGTAAGAATTTTTCTGTCTTTCACTGTCTTTGTTTCACGGGTTTTTAAAATTAATTGATTTTTATAATGGGATTTAGCTGCTTTTCACTGCTGTGTTTATGCCGCTTTACACCCACTTGACTCACTTACAGAGGGATATCAATACATTGGTTTTAAGATTCTTACTAGTCAGATATATTCTTGGGCGGTGAACAGGGGGTGTTGAGTCCAGTTCACTGAGCAAGGAGTAGGTCTTGTCTATTACATATTGGGTTTATGGAACGGTATCTGAGCTAATTTGAAACCCTTGTTTTATGCATCACACCACCTCACCTTTCCCGTTAAGCAGCCATAGTGTGTCTTCTAAACGTGTGACGCTGTTCTGTTTTGTAATTCAGTTCAAGTGTAGCGGTTTTTACATTCCCTCTCTAAGTGATATCTTATGATAAGTGTCTTTTTCTGTGTGACTTATTTCACTTAGAATCGTCGTACCTAAATCCTCTCATCATGCTGCTACTAGCCTTATGACGTTAATTTCATGGCTGAGTGATATGCCATTGTACATAAGGACCACAAATTCCTTATCCATTTTTCTCTTTCCTGGGATATTTAAGGTGTAACGAAGTGGAGGTTCTTGTCAACAGAGCAGCCCTAAACTTTGGGGTGCCTGTGTCTTGCTGATTTTTAGTTTTCCCAATTTATACGCCCATGAGTGGAAGTGCCCTATGCTCTCTAAGCTGAGTTTTTTAGATGTTTCAGGACACCCTGTACTCTTCTCCAGAGTGGCTGTTGGCAATTTACATCCCGCCCATCAGCGTAGCAAGGCTCCCGTTTCTCCATGGCCTGTCCTGCATTTCTGGTTTTGACACTTTATTCAGCATGGCCCTTTTGACCGATGGGAAGCGAGACTTCTTTGTAGCGCTGATTTGCCTTTCCAGGTTGCTTGGTTGGCCAAAAAGGGCGTATGCGTTTTTTCCTGAATATATTCAGGAAGAAACGCATACGCCCTTTTTGGCCAAGGGCATCATTGTCGAGGTTTTGCCGCTTTTCCTGAGCTTTAAAGGCGATTCGACTCTACCTCCTGAAATCTGTTTCCTGCAATTCTGCCTTGCTTTCAAATCCTCTTCGTTGCCTTCCCTCAATATATTTGTGGACGAGAGTTATCATTTCTAACTCTGCAGGTTTGTGAATTGCAGTGCCCCTGAGCTCGATTTTTCAACTCGCTTTTTTGGGAGCTGGCGGCAAAACCACAGGATTGCTTCAGGCCCTGTTCTGCTTCCGGGCGGCAGGATGAACCTGTGGTTAATTCTTCTTCCTGATGGGAAAATAGAGCGAACTGTGCCTGTCCCAACACCTAGAGCTAGTCTCTCACTGGTTCCCCCTCTTCCCGTTCATCCTCAGGACAAATTGCAACCTGTACGGAACAGGAGGTTAAAGGTGCTGATTCTCGAAGGAGGGAGATTGCTAGTAAAGTGGCTGTAATGGCCAACCCGAGCACAAGGAGATGAGAAATGAGGTGCGTTTTAGAAACCTTTCCCGATCACACGGTGTACCATCTTCTGGGTTTCTCATGCATGTTTTCGATGTAGTAAGATGCCCTTGAACCTGGAGATTTTGGACCCATGGGATGGGTACCACGCAGTATTACTTTAAAGGGTCTGCCTTTTCTCACCGAACCTAACTAAACCTCTCAGCCCCAAGAGTGTCCACCCTTATGTCTCAATCAGCTGTGGGTCTAGAGACGGTCAATCCAGGTGGCATCACAGCCCCTGAACGAATTTTGTAAGAATTTCTCTCTCTTTCACTGTCTTTGTTTCACGGGGTTTTAAAAGTAATTGATTTTTATAATGGGGTTTAGCTGCTTTTCACTGCTGTGTTTATACCCCTTTACACCCACTTGACTCACTTACAGAGGGATATCAATACATTGGTTTTAAGATTCTTACTAGTCAGATATATTCTTGGGCGGTGAACAGGGGGTGTTGAGTCCATTTCACTGAGCAAGGAGTAGGTCTTGTCTATTACATATTGGGTTTATGGAACGGTATCTGAGCTCATTTGAAACCCTTGTTTTATGCATCACCCACCTCACCTTTCCTGTTAAGCAGCCATAGTGTGTCTTCTAAACGTGTGACGCTGTTCTGTTTTGTAATTCAGTTCAAGTGTAGCGGTTTTTACATTCCCTCTCTAAGTGATATCTTATGATAAGTGTCTTTTTCTGTGTGACTTATTTCACTTAGAATCGTCGTACCTAAATCCTCTCATCATGCTGCTACTAGCCTTATGACGTTAATTTCATGGCTGAGTGATATGCCATTGTACATAAGGACCACAACTTCCTTATCCATTTTTCTCTTTCCTGGGATATTTAAGGTGTAACGAAGTGGAGGTTCTTGTCAACAGAGCAGCCCTAAACTTTGGGGTGCCTGTGTCTTGCTGATTTTTAGTTTTCCCAATTTATACGCCCATGAGTGGAAGTGCCCTATGCTCTCTAAGCTGAGTTTTTTAGATGTTTCAGGACACCCCGTACTCTTCTCCAGAGTGGCTGTTGGCAATTTACATCCCGCCCATCAGCGTAGCAAGGCTCCCGTTTCTCCATGGCCTGTCCTGCATTTCTGGTTTTGACACTTTATTCAGCATGGCCCTTTTGACCGATGGGAAGCGAGACTTCTTTGTAGCACTGATTTGCCTTTCCAGGTTGCTTGGTTGGCCAAAAAGGGCGTATGCGTTTTTTCCTGAATATATTCAGGAAAAAACGCATACGCCCTTTTTGGCCAAGGGCATCATGGTCGAGGTTTTGCCGCTTTTCCTGTGCTTTAAAGGCGATTCGAATCTACCTCCTGAAATCTGTTTCCTGCAATTCTGCCTTGCTTTCAAATCCTCTTCGTTGCCTTCCCTCAATATATTTGTGGACGAGAGTTATCATTTATAACTCTGCAGGTTCGTGAATTGCAGTGCCCCTGAGCTCGATTTTTCAACTCGCTTTTTTGGGAGCTGGCGGCAAAAGCACAGGATTGCTTCAGGCCCTGTTCTGCTTCCGGGCGGCAGTCTGAACCTGTGCTTAATTCTTCTTCCTGATGGGAAAATAGAGTGACCTGTGCCTGTCCCCACACCTACACCTAGTCTCTCATTGGTTCCCCCTCTTCCCGTTCATCCTCAGGACAAATTTGCAACCTGTACAGAACAGGAGGTTAAAGGTGCTCATTCTCCAAGGAGGGAGATTGCTAGTAAAGCTGCTGTAATGGCGAGCCCGAGCACAAGGAGATGAGAAATGAGGTGCGATTTAGAAATCTGTCCCGATCACACGGTGTACCATCTTCTGGGTTTCTCATGCATGTTTTCGATGTAGGAAGATGCCCTTGAACCTGGAGATTTTGGACCCATGGGATGGGTACCACGCAGTATTACTTTAAAGGGTCTGCATTTGCTCACCCAACCTCACCAAACCTCTCAGCCCGAAGAGTGTCCACCCTTTTGTCTCAATCAGCTGTGGGTCTAGAGATGGTCAATAAAGGTGGCATCCCAGCCCCTGAACGAATTTTGTAAGAATTTCTCTCTCTTTCACTGTCTTTGTTTCACGGGTTTTTAAAAGTAATTGATTTTTATAATGGGGTTTAGCTGCCTTTCACTGCTGTGTTTATGCTGCTTTACACCCACTTGACTCACTTACAGAGGGATATCAATACATTGGTTTTAAGATTCTTACTAGTCAGATATATTCTTGGGCGGTGAACAGGGGGTGTTGAGTCCAGTTCACTGAGCAAGGAGTAGGTCTTGTCTATTACATATTGGGTTTATGGAACGGTATCTGAGCTAATTTGAAACCCTTGTTTTATGCATCACCCCACCTCACCTTTCCCGTTAAGCAGCCATAGTGTGTCTTCTAAACGTGTGACGCTGTTCTGTTTTGTAATTCAGTTCAAGTGTAGCGGTTTTTACATTCCCTCTCTAAGTGATATCTTATGATAAGTGATTTTTTCTGTGTGACTTATTTCACTTAGAATCGTCGTACCTAAATCCTCTAATCATGCTGCTACTAGCCTTATGACGTTAATTTCATGGCTGAGTGATATGCCATTGTACATATGGACAACAACTTCCTTATCCATTTTTCTCTTTCCTGCGATATTTAAGGTGTAACGAAGTGGAGGTTTTGTCAACAGAGCAACCCTAAACTTTGGGGTGCCTGTGTCCTACTGATTTTTAGTTTTCCCAATTTATACGCCCATGAGTGGAAGTGCCCTATGCTCTCTAAGCTGAGTTTTTTAGATGTTTCAGGACACCCCGTACCCTTCTCCAGAGTGGCTGTTGGCAATTTACATCCCGCCCATCAGCGTAGCAAGGCTCCCGTTTCTCCATGGCCTGTCCTGCATTTCTGGTTTTGACACTTTATTCAGCATGGCCCTTTTGACCGATGGGAAGCGAGACTTCTTTGTAGCGCTGATTTGCCTTTCCAGGTTGCTTGCTTGGCCAAAAAGGGCGTATGCGTTTTTTCCTGAATATATTCAGGAAAAAACGCATACGCCCTTTTTGGCCAAGGGCATCATGGTCGAGGTTTTGCCGCTTTTCCTGAGCTTTAAAGGCGATTCGACTCTACCTCCTGAAATCTGTTTCCTGCTATTCTGCCTTGCTTTCAAATCCTCTTCGTTGCCTTCCCTCAATATATTTGTGGACGAGAGTTATCATTTCTAACTCTGCAGGTTTGTGAATTGCAGTGCCCCTGAGCTCCATTTTTCAACTCGCTTTCTTCGGAGCTGGCCGCAAAAGCGCAGGATTGCTTCAGGCCCTATTCTGGTTCCGGGCGGCAGGCTGAGCCTGTGGTTAATTCTTCTTCCTGATGGGAAAATAGAGTGACCTGTGCCTGTCCCAACACCTAGAGCTAGTCTCTCACTGGTTCCCCCTCTTCCCGTTCATCCTCAGGACAAATTGCAACCTGTACGGAACAGGAGGTTAAAGGTGCTGATTCTCGAAGGAGGGAGATTGCTAGTAAAGCGGCTGTAATGGCCAACCCGAGCACAAGGAGATGAGAAATGAGGTGCGTTTTAGAAACCTTTCCCGATCACACCGTGTACCATCTTCCGAGTTTCTCATGCATGTTTTCGATGTAGGAAGATGCCCTTGAACCTGAAGATTTTGGACCCATGGGATGGGTACCACGCAGTATTACTTTAAAGGGTCTGCGTTTGCTCACCCAACCTCACCAAACCTCTCAGCCCCAAGAGTGTCCACCCTTATGTCTCAATCTGCTGTGGGTCTAGAGATGGTCTATCCAGGTGGCATCACAGCCCCTGAACGAATTTTGTAAGAATTTCTCTCTCTTTCACTGTCTTTGTTTCACGGGTTTTTAAAAGTCATTGATTTTTATAATGGGGTTTAGCTGCTTTTCACTGGTGTGTTTATGCCGCTTTACACCCACTTGACTCACTTACAGAGGGATATCAATACATTGGTTTTAAGATTCTTAGTAGTCAGATATATTCTTGGGCGGTGAACAGGGGGTGTTTAGTCCACTTCACTGAGCAAGGAGTAGGTCTTGTCTATTACATATTGGGTTTATGGAACGGTATCTGAGCTAATTTGAAACCCTTGTTTTATGCATCACCCCACCTCACCTTTCCTGTTAAGCAGCCATAGTGTGTCTTCTAAACGTGTGACGCTGTTCTGTTTTGTAATTCAGTTCAAGTGTAGCGGTTTTTACATTCCCTCTCTAAGTGATATCTTATGATAAGTGTCTTTTTCTGTGTGACTTATTTCACTTAGAATCGTCGTACCTAAATCCTCTCATCATGCTGCTACTAGCCTTATGACGTTAATTTCATGGCTGAGTGATATGCCATTGTACATAAGGACCACAACTTCCTTATCCATTTTTCTCTTTCCTTTGAGATTTAAGGTGTAACGAAGTGGAGGTTCTTGTCAACAGAGCAGCCCTAAACTTTGGGGTGCCTGTGTCTTGCTGATTTTTAGTTTTCCCAATTTATACGCCCATGAGTGGAAGTGCCCTATGCTCTCTAAGCTGAGTTTTTTAGATGTTTCAGGACACCCCGTACTCTTCTCCAGAGTGGCTGTTGGCAATTTACATCCCGCCCATCAGCGTAGCAAGGCTCCCGTTTCTCCATGGCCTGTCCTGCATTTCTGGTTTTGACACTTTATTCAGCATGGCCCTTTTGACCGATGGGAAGCGAGACTTCTTTGTAGCGCTGATTTGCCTTTCCAGGTTGCTTGGTTGGCCAAAAAGGGCGTATGCGTTTTTTCCTGAATATATTCAGGAAAAAACGCATACGCCCTTTTTGGCCAAGGGCATCATGGTCGAGGTTTTGCCGCTTTTCCTGTGCTTTAAAGGCGATTCGAATCTACCTCCTGAAATCTGTTTCCTGCAATTCTGCCTTGCTTTCAAATCCTCTTCGTTGCCTTCCCTCAATATATTTGTGGACGAGAGTTATCATTTATAACTCTGCAGGTTCGTGAATTGCAGTGCCCCTGAGCTCGATTTTTCAACTCGCTTTTTTGGGAGCTGGCGGCAAAAGCACAGGATTGCTTCAGGCCCTGTTCTGCTTCCGGGCGGCAGGCTGAACCTGTGGTTATTTCTTCTTCCTGATGGGAAAATAGAGTGACCTGTGCCTGTCCCCACACCTACACCTAGTCTCTCATTGGTTCCCCCTCTTCCCGTTCATCCTCAGGACAAATTTGCAACCTGTACAGAACAGGAGGTTAAAGGTGCTCATTCTCCAAGGAGGGAGATTGCTAGTAAAGCTGCTGTAATGGCGAGCCCGAGCACAAGGAGATGAGAAATGAGGTGCGATTTAGAAATCTGTCCCGATCACACGGTGTACCATCTTCTGGGTTTCTCATGCATGTTTTCGATGTAGGAAGATGCCCTTGAACCTGGAGATTTTGGACCCATGGGATGGGTACCACGCAGTATTACTTTAAAGGGTCTGCATTTGCTCACCCAACCTCACCAAACCTCTCAGCCCGAAGAGTGTCCACCCTTTTGTCTCAATCAGCTGTGGGTCTAGAGATGGTCAATAAAGGTGGCATCCCAGCCCCTGAACGAATTTTGTAAGAATTTCTCTCTCTTTCACTGTCTTTGTTTCACGGGTTTTTAAAAGTAATTGATTTTTATAATGGGGTTTAGCTGCCTTTCACTGCTGTGTTTATGCCGCTTTACACCCACTTGACTCACTTACAGAGGGATATCAATACTTTGGTTTTAAGATTCTTACTAGTCAGATATATTCTTGGGCGGTGAACAGGGGGTGTTGAGTCCAGTTCACTGAGCAAGGAGTAGGTCTTGTCTATTACATATTGGGTTCATGGAACGGTATCTGAGCTAATTTGAAACCCTTGTTTTATGCATCACCCCACCTCACCTTTCCCGTTAAGCAGCCATAGTGTGTCTTCTAAACGTGTGACGCTGTTCTGTTTTGTAATTCAGTTCAAGTGTAGCGGTTTTTACATTCCCTCTCTAAGTGATATCTTATGATAAGTGTCTTTTTCTGTGTGACTTATTTCACTTAGAATCGTCGTACCTAAATCCTCTCATCATGCTGCTACTAGCCTTATGACGTTAATTTCATGGCTGAGTGATATGCCATTGTACATAAGGACCACAACTTCCTTATCCATTTTTCTCTTTCCTGGGATATTTAAGGTGTAACGAAGTGGAGGTTCTTGTCAACAGAGCAGCCCTAAACTTTGGGGTGCCTGTGTCTTGCTGATTTTTAGTTTTCCCAATTTATACGCCCATGAGTGGAAGTGCCCTATGCTCTCTAAGCTGAGTTTTTTAGGTGTTTCAGGACACACCGTACACTTCTCCAGAGTGGCTGTTGGCAATTTACATCCCGCCCATCAGCGTAGCAAGGCTCCCGTTTCTCCATGGCCTGTCCTGCATTTCTGGTTTTGACACTTTATTCAGCATGGCCCTTTTGACCGATGGGAAGCGAGACTTCTTTGTAGCACTGATTTGCCTTTCCAGGTTGCTTGGTTGGCCAAAAAGGGCGTATGCGTTTTTTCCTGAATATATTCAGGAAAAAACGCATACGCCCTTTTTGGCCAAGGGCATCATGGTCGAGGTTTTGCCGCTTTTCCTGTGCTTTAAAGGCGATTCGACTCTACCTCCTGAAATCAGTTTCCTGCAATTCTGCTATGCTTTCAAATCCTCTTCGTTGCCTTCCCTCAATATATTTGTGGACGAGAGTTATCATTTATAACTCTGCAGGTTTGTGAATTGCAGTGCCCCTGAGCTCGATTTTTCAACTCGCTTTTTTGGGAGCTGGCCGCAAAAGCACAGGATTGCTTCAGGCCCTGTTCTGCTTCCGGGCGGCAGGCTGAGCCTGTCGTTAATCCTTCTTCCTGATGGGAAAATAGAGTGACATGTGGCTGTCCCAACACCTAGAGCTAGTCTCTCATTGGTTCCCCTTCTTCCCGTTTATCCTCAGGACAAATTGCAACCTGTTCGGAACAGAAGGTTAAAGGGGCTGATTCTCCAAGGAGGGAGATTGCTAGTAAAGCGGCTGTAATGGCCAACCCGAGCACAAGGAGATGAGAAATGAGGTGCGTTTTAGAAACCTTTCCCGATCACACGGTGTACCATCTTCTGGGTTTCTCATGCATGTTTTCGATGTAGGAAGATGCCCTTGAACCTGGAGATTTTGGACCCATGGGATGGGTACCACGCAATATTACGTTACAGGGTCTGCGTTTTCTCACCCAACCTCAGCAAACCTCTCAGCCCCAAGAGTGTCCACCCTTATGACTCAATCAGCTGTGGGTCTAGAGATGGTCAATAAAGGTGGCATCCCAGCCCCTGAACGAATTCTGTATGAATTTCTCTCTCTTTCACTGTCTTTGTTTCACGGGTTTATAAAAGTAATTGATTTTTATAATGGGGTTTAGCTGCTTTTCACTGCTGTGTTTATGCCGCTTTACACCCACTTGACTCACTTACAGAGAGATATCAATACATTGGTTTTAAGAGTCTTACTAGTCAGATATATTCTTGGGCGGTGAACAGGGGGTGTTGAATCCAGTTCACTGAGCAAGGAGTAGGTCTTGTCTGTTACATATTGGGTTTATGGAACAGTATCTGAGCTAATTTGATACCCTTGTTTTATGCATCACCCCACCTCACCTTTCCCGTTAAGCAGCCATAGTGTGTTTTCTAAACGTGTGACGCTGTTCTGTTTTGTAATTCAGTTCAAGTGTAGCGGTTTTTACATTCCCTCTATAAGTGATATCTTATGATAAGTGCCTTTTTCTGTGTGACTTATTTCACTTAGAATCGTCGTACCTAAATCTTCTCATCATGCTGGTACTAGCCTTATGATGTTGATTTCATTGCTGAGTGATATGCCATTATACATATGGACCACAACTTCTTTATCCATTTTTCTCTTTCCTTGGATATTTAAGGTGTAACGAAGTGGAGGTTCTTGTCAACAGAGCAGCCCTAAACTTTGGGGTGCCTGTGTCTTGCTGATTTTTAGTTTTCCCAATTTATACGCCCATGAGTGGAAGTGCCCTATGCTCTCTAAGCTGAGTTTTTTAGGTGTTTCAGGACACACCGTACACTTCTCCAGAGTGGCTGTTGGCAATTTACATCCCGCCCATCAGCGTAGCAAGGCTTCCTTTTCTCCATGGCCTGTCCTGCATTTCTGGTTTTGACACTTTATTCAGCATGGCCCTTTTGACCGATGGGAAGCGAGACTTCTTTGTAGCGCTGATTTGCCTTTCCAGGTTGCTTGGTTGGCCAAAAAGGGCGTATGCGTTTTTTCCTGAATATATTCAGGAAAAAACGCATACGCCCTTTTTGGCCAAGGGCATCATGGTCGATGTTTTGCCGCTTTTCCTGTGCTTTAAAGGCGATTCGAATCTACCTCCTGAAATCTGTTTCCTGCAATTCTGCCTTGCTTTCAAATCCTCTTCGTTGCCTTCCCTCAATATATTTGTGGACGAGAGTTATCATTTCTAACTCTGCAGGTTTGTGAATTGCAGTGCCCCTGAGCTCCATTTTTCAACTCGCTTTCTTGGGAGCTGGCCGCAAAAGCGCAGGATTGCTTCAGGCCCTATTGTGGTTCCGGGCGGCAGGCTGAGCCTGTGGTTAATTCTTCTTCCTGATGGGAAAATAGAGTGACCTGTGCCTGTCCCCACACCTAGACCTAGTCTCTCATTGGTTCCCCCTCTTCCCGTTCATCCTCAGGACAAATTTGCAACCTGTACGGAACAGGAGGTTAAAGGTGCTCATTCTCCAAGGAGGGAGATTGCTAGTAAAGCGGCTGTAATGGCGAGCCCGAGCACAAGGAGATGAGAAATGAGGTGCGTTTTAGAAACCTTTCCCGATCACACGGTGTACCGTCTTCTGGGTTTCTCATGCATGTTTTCGATGTAGGAAGATGCCCTTGAACCTGGAGATTTTGGACCCATGGGATGGGTACCACGAAGTACTACTTTAAAGGGTCTGCGTTTGCTCACCCAACCTCACCAAACCTCTCAGCCCCAAGAGTGTCCACCCTTATGTCTCAATCAGCTGTGGGTCTAGAGATGGTCACTAAAGGTGGCATCCCAGCCCCTGAACGAATTCTCTATGAATTTCTCTCTCTTTCACTGTCTTTGTTTCACGGGTTTTTAAAAGTAATTGATTTTTATAATGGGGTTTAGCTGCTTTTCACTGCTGTGTTTATGCCGCTTTACACCCACTTGACTCACTTACAGAGAGATATCAATACATTGGTTTTAAGAGTCTTACTAGTCAGATATATTCTTGGGCGGTGAACAGGGGGTGTTGAATCCAGTTCACTGAGCAAGGAGTAGGTCTTGTCTGTTACATATTTGGTTTATGGAACAGTATCTGAGCTAATTTGGAAGCCTTGTTTTATGCATCACCCCTCCTCACCTTTCCCGTTAAGCAGCCATAATGTGTTTTCTAAACGTGTGACGCTGTTCTGTTTTGTAATTCAGTTCAAGTGTAGCGGTTTTTACATTCCCTGTATTAGTGATATCTTATGATAAGTGCCTTTTTCTGTGTGACTTATTTCACTTAGAATCGTCGTACCTAAATCTTCTCATCATGCTGCTACTAGCCTTATGATGTTGATTTCATTGCTGAGTGATATGCCATTATACATATGGACCACAACTTCTTTATCCATTTTTCTATTGCCTGGGATATTTAAGGTGTAACGAAGTGGAGGTTCTTGTCAACAGAGCAGCCCTAAACTTTGGGGTGCCTGTGTCTTGCTGATTTTTCATTTTCCCAATTTATACGCCCATGACTGGAAGTGCCCTATGCTCTCTAGGCTGAGTTTTTTAGATGTTTCAGGACACACCGTACACTTCTCCAGAGTGGCTGTTGGCAATTTACCTCCCACCCATCAGCGTAGCAAGGCTCCCGTTTCTCCATGGCCTGTCCTGCATTTCTGGTTTTGACACTTTATTCAGCATGGCCCTTTTGACCGATGGGAAGCGAGACTTCTTTGTAGCGCTGATTTGCCTTTCCAGGTTGCTTGGTTGGCCAAAAAGGGCGTATGCGTTTTTTCCTGAATATATTCAGGAAAAAACGCATACGCCCTTTTTGGCCAAGGGCATCATGGTCGAGGTTTTGCCGCTTTTCCTGTGCTTTAAAGGCGATTCGAACCTACCTCCTGAAATCTGTTTCCTGCAATTCTGCCTTGCTTTCAAATCCTCTTCATTGCCTTCCCTCAATATATTTGTGGACGAGAGTTATCATTTATAACTCTGCAGGTTTGTGAATTGCAGTGCCCCTGAGCTCCATTTTTCAACTCGCTTTTTTGGGAGCTGGCGGCAAAAGCACAGGATTGCTTCAGGCCCTGTTCTGCTTCCGGGCGGCAGGCTGAACCTGTGCTTAATTCTTCTTCCTGATGGGAAAATAGAGTGACCTGTGCCTGTCCCAACACCTAGAGCTAGTCTCTCACTGGTTCCCCCTCTTCCCGTTCATCCTCAGGACAAATTGCAACCTGTATGGAACAGGAGGTTAAAGGTGCTGATTCTCGAAGGAGGGAGATTGCTAGTAAAGCGGCTGTAATGGCCAACCCGAGCACAAGGAGATGAGAAATGAGGTGCGTTTTAGAAACCTTTCCCGATCACACGGTGTACCATCTTCTGGGTTTCTCATGCATGTTTTCGATGTAGGAAGAGTCCCTTGAACCTGGAGATTTTGGACCCATGGGATGGGTACCACGCAGTATTACTTTAAAGGGTCTGCGTTTGCTCACCCAACCTCACCAAACCTCTCAGCCCCAAGAGTGTCGACCCTTATGTCTCAATCAGCTGTGGGTCTAGAGATGGTCAATCCAGGTGGCATCACAGCCCCTGAACGAATTTTGTAAGAATTTCTCTCTCTTTCACTGTCTTTGTTTCACGGGTTTTTAAAAGTAATTGATTTTTATAATGGGGTTTAGCTGCTTTTCACTGCTGTGTTTATGCCGCTTTACACCCACTTGACTCACTTACAGAGGGATATCAATACATTGGTTTTAAGATTCTTACTAGTCAGATATATTCTTGGGCGGTGAACAGGGGGTGTTGAGTCCAGTTCACTGAGCAAGGAGTAGGTCTTGTCTATTACATATTGGGTTTATGGAACGGTATCTGAGCTAATTTGAAACCCTTGTTTTATGCATCACCCCACCTCACCTTTCCCGTTAAGCAGCCATAGTGTGTCTTCGAAACGTGTGACGCTGTTCTGTTTTGTAATTCAGTTCAAGTGTAGCGGTTTTTACATTCCCTCTCTAAGTGATATCTTATGATAAGTGTCTTTTTCTGTGTGACTTATTTCACTTAGAATCGTCGTAACTAAATCCTCTCATCATGCTGCTACTAGCCTTATGACGTTAATTTCATGGCTCAGTGATATGCCATTGTACATAAGGACCACAACTTCCTTATCCATTTTTCTCTTTCCTGTGATATTTAAGGTGTAACGAAGTGGAGGTTCTTGTCAACAGAGCAGCCCTAAACTTTGGGGTGCCTGTGTCTTGCTGATTTTTAGTTTTCCCAATTTATACGCCCATGAGTGGAAGTGCCCTACGCTCTCTAAGCTGAGTTTTTTAGATGTTTCAGGACACCCCGTACTCTTCTCCAGAGTGGCTGTTGGCAATTTACATCCCGCCCATCACCGTAGCAAGGCTCCCGTTTCTCCATGGCCTGTCCTGCATTTCTGGTTTTGACACTTTATTCAGCATGGCCCTTTTGACCGATGGGAAGCGAGACTTCTTTGTAGCGCTGATTTGCCTTTCTAGGTTGCTTGGTTGGCCAAAAAGGGCGTATGCGTTTTTTCCTGAATATATTCAGGAAAAAACGCATACGCCCTTTTTGGCCAAGGGCATCATGGTCGAGGTTTTGCCGCTTTTCCTGTGCTTTAAAGGCGATTCGAATCTACCTCCTGAAATCTGTTTCCTGCAATTCTGCCTTGCTTTCAAATCCTCTTCGTTGCCTTCCCTCAATATATTTGTGGACGAGAGTTATCATTTATAACTCTGCAGGTTCGTGAATTGCAGTGCCCCTGAGCTCGATTTTTCAACTCGCTTTTTTGGGAGCTGGCGGCAAAAGCACAGGATTGCTTCAGGCCCTGTTCTGCTTCCGGGCGGCAGGCTGAACCTGTGGTTATTTCTTCTTCCTGATGGGAAAATAGAGTGACCTGTGCCTGTCCCAACACCTAGATCTAGTCTCTCACTGGTTCCACCTCTTCCCGTTCATCCTCAGGACAAATTGCAACCTGTACGGAACAGGAGGTTGAAGGTGCTGATTCTCGAAGGAGGGAGATTGCTAGTAAAGCGGCTGTAATGGCCAACCCGAGCACAAGGAGATGAGAAATGAGGTGCGTTTTAGAAACCTTTCCCGATCACACGGTGTACCATCTTCTGGGTTTCTCATGCATGTTTTCGATGTAGGAAGATGCCCTTGAACCTGGAGATTTTGGACCCATGGGATGGGTACCACGCAGTATTACTTTAAAGGGTCTGCCTTTTCTCACCGAACCTAACCAAACCTCTCAGCCCCAAGAGTGTCCACCCTTATGTCTCAATCAGCTGTGGGTCTAGAGATGGTCAATCCAGGTGGCATCACAGCCCCTGAACGAATTTTGTAAGAATTTTTCTCTCTTTCACTGTCTTTGTTTCACGGGTTTTTAAAATTAATTGATTTTTATAATGGGATTTAGCTGCTTTTCACTGCTGTGTTTATGCCGCTTTACACCCACTTGACTCACTTACAGAGGGATATCAATACATTGGTTTTAAGATTCTTACTAGTCAGATATATTCTTGGGCGGTGAACAGGGGGTGTTGAGTCCAGTTCACTGAGCAAGGAGTAGGTCTTGTCTATTACATATTGGGTTTATGGAACGGTATCTGAGCTAATTTGAAACCCTTGTTTTATGCATCACCCCACCTCACCTTTCCCGTTAAGCAGCCATAGTGTGTCTTCTAAACGTGTGACGCTGTTCTGTTTTGTAATTCAGTTCAAGTGTAGCGGTTTTTACATTCCCTCTCTAAGTGATATCTTATGATAAGTGTCTTTTTCTGTGTGACTTATTTCACTTAGAATCGTCGTACCTAAATCCTCTCATCATGCTGCTACTAGCCTTATGACGTTAATTTCATGGCTGAGTGATATGCCATTGTACATAAGGACCACAAATTCCTTATCCATTTTTCTCTTTCCTGGGATATTTAAGGTGTAACGAAGTGGAGGTTCTTGTCAACAGAGCAGCCCTAAACTTTGGGGTGCCTGTGTCTTGCTGATTTTTCATTTTCCCAATTTATACGCCCATGAGTGGAAGTGCCCTATGCTCTCTAAGCTGAGTTTTTTAGATGTTTCAGGACACCCTGTACTCTTCTCCAGAGTGGCTGTTGGCAATTTACATCCCGCCCATCAGCGTAGCAAGGCTCCCGTTTCTCCATGGCCTGTCCTGCATTTCTGGTTTTGACACTTTATTCAGCATGGCCCTTTTGACCGATGGGAAGCGAGACTTCTTTGTAGCGCTGATTTGCCTTTCCAGGTTGCTTGGTTGGCCAAAAAGGGCGTATGCGTTTTTTCCTGAATATATTCAGGAAAAAACGCATACGCCCTTTTTGGCCAAGGGCATCATGGTCGAGGTTTTGCCGCTTTTCCTGTGCTTTAAAGGCGATTCGAATCTACCTCCTGAAATCTGTTTCCTGCAATTCTGCCTTGCTTTCAAATCCTCTTCGTTGCCTTCCCTCAATATATTTGTGGACGAGAGTTATCATTTCTAACTCTGCAGGTTTGTGAATTGCAGTGCCCCTGAGCTCCATTTTTCAACTCGCTTTCTTGGGAGCTGGCCGCAAAAGCGCAGGATTGCTTCAGGCCCTATTGTGGTTCCGGGCGGCAGGCTGAGCCTGTGGTTAATTCTTCTTCCTGATGGGAAAATAGAGTGACCTGTGCCTGTCCCCACACCTAGACCTAGTCTCTCATTGGTTCCCCCTCTTCCCGTTCATCCTCAGGACAAATTTGCAACCTGTACGGAACATGAGGTTAAAGGTGCTCATTCTCCAAGGAGGGAGATTGCTAGTAAAGCGGCTGTAATGGCGAGCCCGAGCACAAGGAGATGAGAAATGAGGTGCGTTTTAGAAACCTTTCCCGATCACACGGTGTACCGTCTTCTGGGTTTCTCATGCATGTTTTCGATGTAGGAAGATGCCCTTGAACCTGGAGATTTTGGACCCATGGGATGGGTACCACGAAGTACTACTTTAAAGGGTCTGCGTTTGCTCACCCAACCTCACCAAACCTCTCAGCCCCAAGAGTGTCCACCCTTATGTCTCAATCAGCTGTGGGTCTAGAGATGGTCACTAAAGGTGGCATCCCAGCCCCTGAACGAATTCTCTATGAATTTCTCTCTCTTTCACTGTCTTTGTTTCACGGGTTTTTAAAAGTAATTGATTTTTATAATGGGGTTTAGCTGCTTTTCACTGCTGTGTTTATGCCGCTTTACACCCACTTGACTCACTTACAGAGAGATATCAATACATTGGTTTTAAGAGTCTTACTAGTCAGATATATTCTTGGGCGGTGAACAGGGGGTGTTGAATCCAGTTCACTGAGCAAGGAGTAGGTCTTGTCTGTTACATATTGGGTTTATGGAACAGTATCTGAGCTAATTTGGAAGCCTTGTTTTATGCATCACCCCTCCTCACCTTTCCCGTTAAGCAGCCATAATGTTTTTTCTAAACGTGTGACGCTGTTCTGTTTTGTAATTCAGTTCAAGTGTAGCGGTTTTTACATTCCCTGTATTAGTGATATCTTATGATAAGTGCCTTTTTCTGTGTGACTTATTTCACTTAGAATCGTCGTACCTAAATCTTCTCATCATGCTGGTACTAGCCTTATGATGTTGATTTCATTGCTGAGTGATATGCCATTATACATATGGACCACAACTTCTTTATCCATTTTTCTATTGCCTGGGATATTTAAGGTGTAACGAAGTGGAGGTTCTTGTCAACAGAGCAGCCCTAAACTTTGGGGTGCCTGTGTCTTGCTGATTTTTCATTTTCCCAATTTATACGCCCATGACTGGAAGTGCCCTATGCTCTCTAGGCTGAGTTTTTTAGATGTTTCAGGACACACCGTACACTTCTCCAGAGTGGCTGTTGGCAATTTACCTCCCACCCATCAGCGTAGCAAGGCTCCCGTTTCTCCATGGCCTGTCCTGCATTTCTGGTTTTGACACTTTATTCAGCATGGCCCTTTTGACCGATGGGAAGCGAGACTTCTTTGTAGCGCTGATTTGCCTTTCCAGGTTGCTTGGTTGGCCAAAAAGGGCGTATGCGTTTTTTCCTGAATATATTCAGGAAAAAACGCATACGCCCTTTTTGGCCAAGGGCATCATGGTCGAGGTTTTGCCGCTTTTCCTGTGCTTTAAAGGCGATTCGAACCTACCTCCTGAAATCTGTTTCCTGCAATTCTGCCTTGCTTTCAAATCCTCTTCGTTGCCTTCCCTCAATATATTTGTGGACGAGAGTTATCATTTCTAACTCTGCAGGTTTGTGAATTGCAGTGCCCCTGAGCTCCATTTTTCAACTCGCTTTCTTCGGAGCTGGCCGCAAAAGCGCAGGATTGCTTCAGGCCCTATTCTGGTTCCGGGCGGCAGGCTGAGCCTGTGGTTAATTCTTCTTCCTGATGGGAAAATAGAGTGACCTGTGCCTGTCCCAACACCTAGAGCTAGTCTCTCACTGGTTCCCCCTCTTCCCGTTCATCCTCAGGACAAATTGCAACCTGTACGGAACAGGAGGTTAAAGGTGCTGATTCTCGAAGGAGGGAGATTGCTAGTAAAGCGGCTGTAATGGCCAACCCGAGCACAAGGAGATGAGAAATGAGGTGCGTTTTAGAAACCTTTCCCGATCACACCGTGTACCATCTTCCGAGTTTCTCATGCATGTTTTCGATGTAGGAAGATGCCCTTGAACCTGGAGATTTTGGACCCATGGGATGGGTACCACGCAGTATTACTTTAAAGGGTCTGCGTTTGCTCACCCAACCTCACCAAACCTCTCAGCCCCAAGAGTGTCCACCCTTATGTCTCAATCTGCTGTGGGTCTAGAGATGGTCTATCCAGGTGGCATCACAGCCCCTGAACGAATTTTGTAAGAATTTCTCTCTCTTTCACTGTCTTTGTTTCACGGGTTTTTAAAAGTCATTGATTTTTATAATGGGGTTTAGCTGCTTTTCACTGGTGTGTTTATGCCGCTTTACACCCACTTGACTCACTTACAGAGGGATATCAATACATTGGTTTTAAGATTCTTACTAGTCAGATATATTCTTGGGCGGTGAACAGGGGGTGTTTAGTCCACTTCACTGAGCAAGGAGTAGGTCTTGTCTATTACATATTGGGTTTATGGAACGGTATCTGAGCTCATTTGAAACCCTTGTTTTATGCATCACCCCACCTCACCTTTCCCGTTAAGCAGCCATAGTGTGTCTTCTAAACGTGTGACGCTGTTCTGTTTTGTAATTCAGTTCAAGTGTAGCGGTTTTTACATTCCCTCTCTAAGTGATATCTTATGATAAGTGTCTTTTTCTGTGTGACTTATTTCACTTAGAATCGTCGTACCTAAATCCTCTCATCATGCTGCTACTAGCCTTATGACGTTAATTTCATGGCTGAGTGATATGCCATTGTACATAAGGACCACAACTTCCTTATCCATTTTTCTCTTTCCTTTGAGATTTAAGGTGTAACGAAGTGGAGGTTCTTGTCAACAGAGCAGCCCTAAACTTTGGGGTGCCTGTGTCTTGCTGATTTTTAGTTTTCCCAATTTATACGCCCATGAGTGGAAGTGCCCTATGCTCTCTAAGCTGAGTTTTTTAGATGTTTCAGGACACCCCGTACTCTTCTCCAGAGTGGCTGTTGGCAATTTACATCCCGCCCATCAGCGTAGCAAGGCTCCCGTTTCTCCATGGCCTGTCCTGCATTTCTGGTTTTGACACTTTATTCAGCATGGCCCTTTTGACCGATGGGAAGCGAGACTTCTTTGTAGCGCTGATTTGCCTTTCCAGGTTGCTTGGTTGGCCAAAAAGGGCGTATGCGTTTTTTCCTGAATATATTCAGGAAAAAACGCATACGCCCTTTTTGGCCAAGGGCATCATGGTCGAGGTTTTGCCGCTTTTCCTGTGCTTTAAAGGCGATTCGAATCTACCTCCTGAAATCTGTTTCCTGCAATTCTGCCTTGCTTTCAAATCCTCTTCGTTGCCTTCCCTCAATATATTTGTGGACGAGAGTTATCATTTATAACTCTGCAGGTTCGTGAATTGCAGTGCCCCTGAGCTCGATTTTTCAACTCGCTTTTTTGGGAGCTGGCGGCAAAAGCACAGGATTGCTTCAGGCCCTGTTCTGCTTCCGGGCGGCAGGCTGAACCTGTGGTTATTTCTTCTTCCTGATGGGAAAATAGAGTGACCTGTGCCTGTCCCCACACCTACACCTAGTCTCTCATTGGTTCCCCCTCTTCCCGTTCATCCTCAGGACAAATTTGCAACCTGTACAGAACAGGAGGTTAAAGGTGCTCATTCTCCAAGGAGGGAGATTGCTAGTAAAGCTGCTGTAATGGCGAGCCCGAGCACAAGGAGATGAGAAATGAGGTGCGATTTAGAAATCTGTCCCGATCACACGGTGTACCATCTTCTGGGTTTCTCATGCATGTTTTCGATGTAGGAAGATGCCCTTGAACCTGGAGATTTTGGACCCATGGGATGGGTACCACGCAGTATTACTTTAAAGGGTCTGCATTTGCTCACCCAACCTCACCAAACCTCTCAGCCCGAAGAGTGTCCACCCTTTTGTCTCAATCAGCTGTGGGTCTAGAGATGGTCAATAAAGGTGGCATCCCAGCCCCTGAACGAATTTTGTAAGAATTTCTCTCTCTTTCACTGTCTTTGTTTCACGGGTTTTTAAAAGTAATTGATTTTTATAATGGGGTTTAGCTGCCTTTCACTGCTGTGTTTATGCCGCTTTACACCCACTTGACTCACTTACAGAGGGATATCAATACATTGGTTTTAAGATTCTTACTAGTCAGATATATTCTTGGGCGGTGAACAGGGGGTGTTGAGTCCAGTTCACTGAGCAAGGAGTAGGTCTTGTCTATTACATATTGGGTTTATGGAACGATATCTGAGCTAATTTGAAACCCTTGTTTTATGCATCACCCCACCTCACCTTTCCCTTTAAGCAGCCATAGTGTGTCTTCTAAACGTGTGACGCTGTTCTGTTTTGTAATTCAGTTCAAGTGTAGCGGTTTTTACATTCCCTCTCTAAGTGATATCTTATGATAAGTGTCTTTTTCTGTGTGACTTATTTCACTTAGAATCGTCGTACCTAAATCCTCTCATCATGCTGCTACTAGCCTTATGACGTTAATTTCATGGCTGAGTGATATGCCATTGTACATAAGGACCACAACTTCCTTATCCATTTTTCTCTTTCCTGGGATATTTAAGGTGTAACGAAGTGGAGGTTCTTGTCAACAGAGCAGCCCTAAACTTTGGGGTGCCTGTGTCTTGCTGATTTTTAGTTTTCCCAATTTATACGCCCATGAGTGGAAGTGCCCTATGCTCTCTAAGCTGAGTTTTTTAGGTGTTTCAGGACACACCGTACACTTCTCCAGAGTGGCTGTTGGCAATTTACATCCCACCCATCAGCGTAGCAAGGCTCCCGTTTCTCCATGGCCTGTCCTGCATTTCTGGTTTTGACACTTTATTCAGCATGGCCCTTTTGACCGATGGGAAGCGAGACTTCTTTGTAGCACTGATTTGCCTTTCCAGGTTGCTTGGTTGGCCAAAAAGGGCGTATGCGTTTTTTCCTGAATATATTCAGGAAAAAACGCATACGCCCTTTTTGGCCAAGGGCATCATGGTCGAGGTTTTGCCGCTTTTCCTGTGCTTTAAAGGCGATTCGACTCTACCTCCTGAAATCAGTTTCCTGCAATTCTGCTATGCTTTCAAATCCTCTTCGTTGCCTTCCCTCAATATATTTGTGGACGAGAGTTATCATTTATAACTCTGCAGGTTTGTGAATTGCAGTGCCCCTGAGCTCGATTTTTCAACTCGCTTTTTTGGGAGCTGGCCGCAAAAGCACAGGATTGCTTCAGGCCCTGTTCTGCTTCCGGGCGGCAGGCTGAGCCTGTCGTTAATCCTTCTTCCTGATGGGAAAATAGAGTGACATGTGGCTGTCCCAACACCTAGAGCTAGTCTCTCATTGGTTCCCCCTCTTCCCGTTTATCCTCAGGACAAATTGCAACCTGTTCGGAACAGAAGGTTAAAGGGGCTGATTCTCCAAGGAGGGAGATTGCTAGTAAAGCGGCTGTAATGGCCAACCCGAGCACAAGGAGATGAGAAATGAGGTGCGTTTTAGAAACCTTTCCCGATCACACGGTGTACCATCTTCTGGGTTTCTCATGCATGTTTTCGATGTAGGAAGATGCCCTTGAACCTGGAGATTTTGGACCCATGGGATGGGTACCACGCAATATTACGTTACAGGGTCTGCGTTTTCTCACCCAACCTCAGCAAACCTCTCAGCCCCAAGAGTGTCCACCCTTATGACTCAATCAGCTGTGGGTCTAGAGATGGTCAATAAAGGTGGCATCCCAGCCCCTGAACGAATTCTGTATGAATTTCTCTCTCTTTCACTGTCTTTGTTTCACGGGTTTATAAAAGTAATTGATTTTTATAATGGGGTTTAGCTGCTTTTCACTGCTGTGTTTATGCCGCTTTACACCCACTTGACTCACTTACAGAGAGATATCAATACATTGGTTTTAAGAGTCTTACTAGTCAGATATATTCTTGGGCGGTGAACAGGGGGTGTTGAATCCAGTTCACTGAGCAAGGAGTAGGTCTTGTCTGTTACATATTGGGGTTATGGAACAGTATCTGAGCTAATTTGATACCCTTGTTTTATGCATCACCCCACCTCACCTTTCCCGTTAAGCAGCCATAGTGTGTTTTCTAAACGTGTGACGCTGTTCTGTTTTGTAATTCAGTTCAAGTGTAGCGGTTTTTACATTCCCTCTATAAGTGATATCTTATGATAAGTGCCTTTTTCTGTGTGACTTATTTCACTTAGAATCGTCGTACCTAAATCTTCTCATCATGCTGCTACTAGCCTTATGATGTTGATTTCATTGCTGAGTGATATGCCATTATACATATGGACCACAACTTCTTTATCCATTTTTCTCTTTCCTTGGATATTTAAGGTGTAACGAAGTGGAGGTTCTTGTCAACAGAGCAGCCCTAAACTTTGGGGTGCCTGTGTCTTGCTGATTTTTAGTTTTCCCAATTTATACGCCCATGAGTGGAAGTGCCCTATGCTCTCTAAGCTGAGTTTTTTAGGTGTTTCAGGACACACCGTACACTTCTCCAGAGTGGCTGTTGGCAATTTACATCCCGCCCATCAGCGTAGCAAGGCTCCCGTTTCTCCATGGCCTGTCCTGCATTTCTGGTTTTGACACTTTATTCAGCATGGCCCTTTTGACCGATGGGAAGCGAGACTTCTTTGTAGCGCTGATTTGCCTTTCCAGGTTGCTTGGTTGGCCAAAAAGGGCGTATGCGTTTTTTCCTGAATATATTCAGGAAAAAACGCATACGCCCTTTTTGGCCAAGGGCATCATGGTCGAGGTTTTGCCGCTTTTCCTGTGCTTTAAAGGCGATTCGAATCTACCTCCTGAAATCTGTTTCCTGCAATTCTGCCTTGCTTTCAAATCCTCTTCGTTGCCTTCCCTCAATATATTTGTGGACGAGAGTTATCATTTCTAACTCTGCAGGTTTGTGAATTGCAGTGCCCCTGAGCTCCATTTTTCAACTCGCTTTCTTGGGAGCTGGCCGCAAAAGCGCAGGATTGCTTCAGGCCCTATTGTGGTTCCGGGCGGCAGGCTGAGCCTGTGGTTAATTCTTCTTCCTGATGGGAAAATAGAGTGACCTGTGCCTGTCCCCACACCTAGACCTAGTCTCTCATTGGTTCCCCCTCTTCCCGTTCATCCTCAGGACAAATTTGCAACCTGTACGGAACATGAGGTTAAAGGTGCTGATTCTCCAAGGAGGGAGATTGCTAGTAAAGCGGCTGTAATGGCGAGCCCGAGCACAAGGAGATGAGAAATGAGGTGCGTTTTAGAAACCTTTCCCGATCACACGGTGTACCGTCTTCTGGGTTTCTCATGCATGTTTTCGATGTAGGAAGATGCCCTTGAACCTGGAGATTTTGGACCCATGGGATGGGTACCACGAAGTACTACTTTAAAGGGTCTGCGTTTGCTCACCCAACCTCACCAAACCTCTCAGCCCCAAGAGTGTCCACCCTTATGTCTCAATCAGCTGTGGGTCTAGAGATGGTCACTAAAGGTGGCATCCCAGCCCCTGAACGAATTCTCTATGAATTTCTCTCTCTTTCACTGTCTTTGTTTCACGGGTTTTTAAAAGTAATTGATTTTTATAATGGGGTTTAGCTGCTTTTCACTGCTGTGTTTATGCCGCTTTACACCCACTTGACTCACTTACAGAGAGATATCAATACATTGGTTTTAAGAGTCTTACTAGTCAGATATATTCTTGGGCGGTGAACAGGGGGTGTTGAATCCAGTTCACTGAGCAAGGAGTAGGTCTTGTCTGTTACATATTGGGTTTATGGAACAGTATCTGAGCTAATTTGGAAGCCTTGTTTTATGCATCACCCCTCCTCACCTTTCCCGTTAAGCAGCCATAATGTTTTTTCTAAACGTGTGACGCTGTTCTGTTTTGTAATTCAGTTCAAGTGTAGCGGTTTTTACATTCCCTGTATTAGTGATATCTTATGATAAGTGCCTTTTTCTGTGTGACTTATTTCACTTAGAATCGTCGTACCTAAATCTTCTCATCATGCTGGTACTAGCCTTATGATGTTGATTTCATTGCTGAGTGATATGCCATTATACATATGGACCACAACTTCTTTATCCATTTTTCTATTGCCTGGGATATTTAAGGTGTAACGAAGTGGAGGTTCTTGTCAACAGAGCAGCCCTAAACTTTGGGGTGCCTGTGTCTTGCTGATTTTTCATTTTCCCAATTTATACGCCCATGACTGGAAGTGCCCTATGCTCTCTAGGCTGAGTTTTTTAGATGTTTCAGGACACACCGTACACTTCTCCAGAGTGGCTGTTGGCAATTTACCTCCCACCCATCAGCGTAGCAAGGCTCCCGTTTCTCCATGGCCTGTCCTGCATTTCTGGTTTTGACACTTTATTCAGCATGGCCCTTTTGACCGATGGGAAGCGAGACTTCTTTGTAGCGCTGATTTGCCTTTCCAGGTTGCTTGGTTGGCCAAAAAGGGCGTATGCGTTTTTTCCTGAATATATTCAGGAAAAAACGCATACGCCCTTTTTGGCCAAGGGCATCATGGTCGAGGTTTTGCCGCTTTTCCTGTGCTTTAAAGGCGATTCGAACCTACCTCCTGAAATCTGTTTCCTGCAATTCTGCCTTGCTTTCAAATCCTCTTCATTGCCTTCCCTCAATATATTTGTGGACGAGAGTTATCATTTATAACTCTGCAGGTTTGTGAATTGCAGTGCCCCTGAGCTCCATTTTTCAACTCGCTTTTTTGGGAGCTGGCGGCAAAAGCACAGGATTGCTTCAGGCCCTGTTCTGCTTCCGGGCGGCAGGCTGAACCTGTGCTTAATTCTTCTTCCTGATGGGAAAATAGAGTGACCTGTGCCTGTCCCAACACCTAGAGCTAGTCTCTCACTGGTTCCCCCTCTTCCCGTTCATCCTCAGGACAAATTGCAACCTGTATGGAACAGGAGGTTAAAGGTGCTGATTCTCGAAGGAGGGAGATTGCTAGTAAAGCGGCTGTAATGGCCAACCCGAGCACAAGGAGATGAGAAATGAGGTGCGTTTTAGAAACCTTTCCCGATCACACGGTGTACCATCTTCTGGGTTTCTCATGCATGTTTTCGATGTAGGAAGAGTCCCTTGAACCTGGAGATTTTGGACCCATGGGATGGGTACCACGCAGTATTACTTTAAAGGGTCTGCGTTTGCTCACCCAACCTCACCAAACCTCTCAGCCCCAAGAGTGTCGACCCTTATGTCTCAATCAGCTGTGGGTCTAGAGATGGTCAATCCAGGTGGCATCACAGCCCCTGAACGAATTTTGTAAGAATTTCTCTCTCTTTCACTGTCTTTGTTTCACGGGTTTTTAAAAGTAATTGATTTTTATAATGGGGTTTAGCTGCTTTTCACTGCTGTGTTTATGCCGCTTTACACCCACTTGACTCACTTACAGAGGGATATCAATACATTGGTTTTAAGATTCTTACTAGTCAGATATATTCTTGGGCGGTGAACAGGGGGTGTTGAGTCCAGTTCACTGAGCAAGGAGTAGGTCTTGTCTATTACATATTGGGTTTATGGAACGGTATCTGAGCTAATTTGAAACCCTTGTTTTATGCATCACCCCACCTCACCTTTCCCGTTAAGCAGCCATAGTGTGTCTTCGAAACGTGTGACGCTGTTCTGTTTTGTAATTCAGTTCAAGTGTAGCGGTTTTTACATTCCCTCTCTAAGTGATATCTTATGATAAGTGTCTTTTTCTGTGTGACTTATTTCACTTAGAATCGTCGTAACTAAATCCTCTCATCATGCTGCTACTAGCCTTATGACGTTAATTTCATGGCTCAGTGATATGCCATTGTACATAAGGACCACAACTTCCTTATCCATTTTTCTCTTTCCTGTGATATTTAAGGTGTAACGAAGTGGAGGTTCTTGTCAACAGAGCAGCCCTAAACTTTGGGGTGCCTGTGTCTTGCTGATTTTTAGTTTTCCCAATTTATACGCCCATGAGTGGAAGTGCCCTACGCTCTCTAAGCTGAGTTTTTTAGATGTTTCAGGACACCCCGTACTCTTCTCCAGAGTGGCTGTTGGCAATTTACATCCCGCCCATCACCGTAGCAAGGCTCCCGTTTCTCCATGGCCTGTCCTGCATTTCTGGTTTTGACACTTTATTCAGCATGGCCCTTTTGACCGATGGGAAGCGAGACTTCTTTGTAGCGCTGATTTGCCTTTCTAGGTTGCTTGGTTGGCCAAAAAGGGCGTATGCGTTTTTTCCTGAATATATTCAGGAAAAAACGCATACGCCCTTTTTGGCCAAGGGCATCATGGTCGAGGTTTTGCCGCTTTTCCTGTGCTTTAAAGGCGATTCGAATCTACCTCCTGAAATCTGTTTCCTGCAATTCTGCCTTGCTTTCAAATCCTCTTCATTGCCTTCCCTCAATATATTTGTGGACGAGAGTTATCATTTATAACTCTGCAGGTTCGTGAATTGCAGTGCCCCTGAGCTCGATTTTTCAACTCGCTTTTTTGGGAGCTGGCGGCAAAAGCACAGGATTGCTTCAGGCCCTGTTCTGCTTCCGGGCGGCAGGCTGAACCTGTGGTTATTTCTTCTTCCTGATGGGAAAATAGAGTGACCTGTGCCTGTCCCAACACCTAGATCTAGTCTCTCACTGGTTCCACCTCTTCCCGTTCATCCTCAGGACAAATTGCAACCTGTACGGAACAGGAGGTTGAAGGTGCTGATTCTCGAAGGAGGGAGATTGCTAGTAAAGCGGCTGTAATGGCCAACCCGAGCACAAGGAGATGAGAAATGAGGTGCGTTTTAGAAACCTTTCCCGATCACACGGTGTACCATCTTCTGGGTTTCTCATGCATGTTTTCGATGTAGGAAGATGCCCTTGAACCTGGAGATTTTGGACCCATGGGATGGGTACCACGCAGTATTACTTTAAAGGGTCTGCCTTTTCTCACCGAACCTAACCAAACCTCTCAGCCCCAAGAGTGTCCACCCTTATGTCTCAATCAGCTGTGGGTCTAGAGATGGTCAATCCAGGTGGCATCACAGCCCCTGAACGAATTTTGTAAGAATTTTTCTCTCTTTCACTGTCTTTGTTTCACGGGTTTTTAAAATTAATTGATTTTTATAATGGGATTTAGCTGCTTTTCACTGCTGTGTTTATGCCGCTTTACACCCACTTGACTCACTTACAGAGGGATATCAATACATTGGTTTTAAGATTCTTACTAGTCAGATATATTCTTGGGCGGTGAACAGGGGGTGTTGAGTCCAGTTCACTGAGCAAGGAGTAGGTCTTGTCTATTACATATTGGGTTTATGGAACGGTATCTGAGCTAATTTGAAACCCTTGTTTTATGCATCACCCCACCTCACCTTTCCCGTTAAGCAGCCATAGTGTGTCTTCTAAACGTGTGACGCTGTTCTGTTTTGTAATTCAGTTCAAGTGTAGCGGTTTTTACATTCCCTCTCTAAGTGATATCTTATGATAAGTGTCTTTTTCTGTGTGACTTATTTCACTTAGAATCGTCGTACCTAAATCCTCTCATCATGCTGCTACTAGCCTTATGACGTTAATTTCATGGCTGAGTGATATGCCATTGTACATAAGGACCACAAATTCCTTATCCATTTTTCTCTTTCCTGGGATATTTAAGGTGTAACGAAGTGGAGGTTCTTGTCAACAGAGCAGCCCTAAACTTTGGGGTGCCTGTGTCTTGCTGATTTTTCATTTTCCCAATTTATACGCCCATGAGTGGAAGTGCCCTATGCTCTCTAAGCTGAGTTTTTTAGATGTTTCAGGACACCCTGTACTCTTCTCCAGAGTGGCTGTTGGCAATTTACATCCCGCCCATCAGCGTAGCAAGGCTCCCGTTTCTCCATGGCCTGTCCTGCATTTCTGGTTTTGACACTTTATTCAGCATGGCCCTTTTGACCGATGGGAAGCGAGACTTCTTTGTAGCGCTGATTTGCCTTTCCAGGTTGCTTGGTTGGCCAAAAAGGGCGTATGCGTTTTTTCCTGAATATATTCAGGAAAAAACGCATACGCCCTTTTTGGCCAAGGGCATCATTGTCGAGGTTTTGCCGCTTTTCCTGAGCTTTAAAGGCGATTCGACTCTACCTCCTGAAATCTGTTTCCTGCAATTCTGCCTTGCTTTCAAATCCTCTTCGTTGCCTTCCCTCAATATATTTGTGGACGAGAGTTATCATTTCTAACTCTGCAGGTTTGTGAATTGCAGTGCCCCTGAGCTCGATTTTTCAACTCGCTTTTTTGGGAGCTGGCGGCAAAACCACAGGATTGCTTCAGGCCCTGTTCTGCTTCCGGGCGGCAGGATGAACCTGTGGTTAATTCTTCTTCCTGATGGGAAAATAGAGCGAACTGTGCCTGTCCCAACACCTAGAGATAGTCTCTCACTGGTTCCCCCTCTTCCCGTTCATCCTCAGGACAAATTGCAACCTGTACGGAACAGGAGGTTAAAGGTGCTGATTCTCGAAGGAGGGAGATTGCTAGTAAAGTGGCTGTAATGGCCAACCCGAGCACAAGGAGATGAGAAATGAGGTGCGTTTTAGAAACCTTTCCCGATCACACGGTGTACCATCTTCTGGGTTTCTCATGCATGTTTTCGATGTAGTAAGATGCCCTTGAACCTGGAGATTTTGGACCCATGGGATGGGTACCACGCAGTATTACTTTAAAGGGTCTGCCTTTTCTCACCGAACCTAACTAAACCTCTCAGCCCCAAGAGTGTCCACCCTTATGTCTCAATCAGCTGTGGGTCTAGAGACGGTCAATCCAGGTGGCATCACAGCCCCTGAACGAATTTTGTAAGAATTTCTCTCTCTTTCACTGTCTTTGTTTCACGGGGTTTTAAAAGTAATTGATTTTTATAATGGGGTTTAGCTGCTTTTCACTGCTGTGTTTATGCCCCTTTACACCCACTTGACTCACTTACAGAGGGATATCAATACATTGGTTTTAAGATTCTTACTAGTCAGATATATTCTTGGGCGGTGAACAGGGGGTGTTGAGTCCATTTCACTGAGCAAGGAGTAGGTCTTGTCTATTACATATTGGGTTTATGGAACGGTATCTGAGCTCATTTGAAACCCTTGTTTTATGCATCACCCACCTCACCTTTCCTGTTAAGCAGCCATAGTGTGTCTTCTAAACGTGTGACGCTGTTCTGTTTTGTAATTCAGTTCAAGTGTAGCGGTTTTTACATTCCCTCTCTAAGTGATATCTTATGATAAGTGTCTTTTTCTGTGTGACTTATTTCACTTAGAATCGTCGTACCTAAATCCTCTCATCATGCTGCTACTAGCCTTATGACGTTAATTTCATGGCTGAGTGATATGCCATTGTACATAAGGACCACAACTTCCTTATCCATTTTTCTCTTTCCTTTGAGATTTAAGGTGTAACGAAGTGGAGGTTCTTGTCAACAGAGCAGCCCTAAACTTTGGGGTGCCTGTGTCTTGCTGATTTTTAGTTTTCCCAATTTATACGCCCATGAGTGGAAGTGCCCTATGCTCTCTAAGCTGAGTTTTTTAGATGTTTCAGGACACCCCGTACTCTTCTCCAGAGTGGCTGTTGGCAATTTACATCCCGCCCATCAGCGTAGCAAGGCTCCCGTTTCTCCATGGCCTGTCCTGCATTTCTGGTTTTGACACTTTATTCAGCATGGCCCTTTTGACCGATGGGAAGCGAGACTTCTTTGTAGCACTGATTTGCCTTTCCAGGTTGCTTGGTTGGCCAAAAAGGGCGTATGCGTTTTTTCCTGAATATATTCAGGAAAAAACGCATACGCCCTTTTTGGCCAAGGGCATCATGGTCGAGGTTTTGCCGCTTTTCCTGTGCTTTAAAGGCGATTCGAATCTACCTCCTGAAATCTGTTTCCTGCAATTCTGCCTTGCTTTCAAATCCTCTTCGTTGCCTTCCCTCAATATATTTGTGGACGAGAGTTATCATTTATAACTCTGCAGGTTCGTGAATTGCAGTGCCCCTGAGCTCGATTTTTCAACTCGCTTTTTTGGGAGCTGGCGGCAAAAGCACAGGATTGCTTCAGGCCCTGTTCTGCTTCCGGGCGGCAGTCTGAACCTGTGCTTAATTCTTCTTCCTGATGGGAAAATAGAGTGACCTGTGCCTGTCCCCACACCTACACCTAGTCTCTCATTGGTTCCCCCTCTTCCCGTTCATCCTCAGGACAAATTTGCAACCTGTACAGAACAGGAGGTTAAAGGTGCTCATTCTCCAAGGAGGGAGATTGCTAGTAAAGCTGCTGTAATGGCGAGCCCGAGCACAAGGAGATGAGAAATGAGGTGCGATTTAGAAATCTGTCCCGATCACACGGTGTACCATCTTCTGGGTTTCTCATGCATGTTTTCGATGTAGGAAGATGCCCTTGAACCTGGAGATTTTGGACCCATGGGATGGGTACCACGCAGTATTACTTTAAAGGGTCTGCATTTGCTCACCCAACCTCACCAAACCTCTCAGCCCGAAGAGTGTCCACCCTTTTGTCTCAATCAGCTGTGGGTCTAGAGATGGTCAATAAAGGTGGCATCCCAGCCCCTGAACGAATTTTGTAAGAATTTCTCTCTCTTTCACTGTCTTTGTTTCACGGGTTTTTAAAAGTAATTGATTTTTATAATGGGGTTTAGCTGCCTTTCACTGCTGTGTTTATGCTGCTTTACACCCACTTGACTCACTTACAGAGGGATATCAATACATTGGTTTTAAGATTCTTACTAGTCAGATATATTCTTGGGCGGTGAACAGGGGGTGTTTAGTCCACTTCACTGAGCAAGGAGTAGGTCTTGTCTATTACATATTGGGTTTATGGAACGGTATCTGAGCTAATTTGAAACCCTTGTTTTATGCATCACCCCACCTCACCTTTCCCGTTAAGCAGCCATAGTGTGTCTTCTAAACGTGTGACGCTGTTCTGTTTTGTAATTCAGTTCAAGTGTAGCGGTTTTTACATTCCCTCTCTAAGTGATATCTTATGATAAGTGTCTTTTTCTGTGTGACTTATTTCACTTAGAATCGTCATACCTAAATCCTCTCATCATGCTGCTACTAGCCTTATGATGTTAATTTCATGGCTGAGTGATATGCCATTGTACAGAAGGACCACAACTTCCTTATCCATTTTTCTCTTTCCTGGGATATTTAAGGTGTAACGAAGTGGAGGTTCTTGTCAACAGAGCAGCCCTAAACTTTGGGGTGCCTGTGTCTTGCTGATTTTTAGTTTTCCCAATTTATACGCCCATGAGTGGAAGTGCCCTATGCTCTCTAAGCTGAGTTTTTTAGATGTTTCAGGACACACCGTACACTTCTCCAGAGTGGCTGTTTGCAATTTACATCGCGCCTATCAGCGAAGCAAGGCTCCCGTTTCTCCATGGCCTGTCCTGCATTTCTGGTTTTGACACTTTATTCAGCATGGCCCTTTTGACCGATGGGAAGCGAGACTTCTTTGTAGCGCTGATTTGCCTTTCCAGGTTGCTTGGTTGGCCAAAAAGGGCGTATGCGTTTTTTCCTGAATATATTCAGGAAAAAACGCATACGCCCTTTTTGGCCAAGGGCATCATGGTCGAGGTTTTGCCGCTTTTCCTGTGCTTTAAAGGCGATTCGACTCTACCTCCTGAAATCTGTTTCCAGCAATTCTGCCTTGCTTTCAAATCCTCCTCGTTGCCTTCCCTCAATATATTTGTGGACGAGAGTTATCATTTATAACTCTGCAGGTTTGTGAATTGCAGTGCCCCTGAGCTCGATTTTTCAACTCGCTTTTTCGGGAGCTGGCGGCAAAAGCACAGGATTGCTTCAGGCCCTGTTCTGCTTCCGGGCGGCAGGCTGAACCTGTGGTTAATTCTTCTTCCTGATGGGAAAATAGAGTGACCTGTGCCTGTCCCAACACCTAGAGCTAGTCTCTCATTGGTTCCCCCTCTTCCCGTTTATCCTCAGGACAAATTGCAACCTGTTCGGAACAGAAGGTTAAAGGGGCTGATTCTCCAAGGAGGGAGATTGCTAGTAAAGCGGCTGTAATGGCCAACCCGAGCACAAGGAGATGAGAAATGAGGTGCGTTTAAGAAACCTTTCCTGATCACACGGTGTACCATCTTCTGGGTTTCTCATGCATGTTTTCGATGTAGGAAGATGCCCTTGAACCTGGAGATTTTGGACCCATGGGATGGGTACCACGCAGTATTACTTTAAAGGGTCTGCCTTTTCTCACCGAACCTAACCAAACCTCTCAGCCCCAAGAGTGTCCACCCTTATGTCTCAATCAGCTGTGGGTCTAGAGATGGTCAATCCAGGTGGCATCACAGCCCCTGAACGAATTTTGTAAGAATTTCTCTCTCTTTCACTGTCTTTGTTTCACGGGTTTTTAAAAGTAATTGATTTTTATAATGGGGTTTAGCTGCTTTTCACTGCTGTGTTTATGCCGCTTTACACCCACTTGACTCACTTACAGAGGGATATCAATACTTTGGTTTTAAGATTCTTACTAGTCAGATATATTCTTGGGCGGTGAACAGGGGGTGTTGAGTCCAGTTCACTGAGCAAGGAGTAGGTCTTGTCTATTACATATTGGGTTCATGGAACGGTATCTGAGCTAATTTGAAACCCTTGTTTTATGCATCACCCCACCTCACCTTTCCCGTTAAGCAGCCATAGTGTGTCTTCTAAACGTGTGACGCTGTTCTGTTTTGTAATTCAGTTCAAGTGTAGCGGTTTTTACATTCCCTCTCTAAGTGATATCTTATGATAAGTGATTTTTTCTGTGTGACTTATTTCACTTAGAATCGTCGTACCTAAATCCTCTAATCATGCTGCTACTAGCCTTATGACGTTAATTTCATGGCTGAGTGATATGCCATTGTACATATGGACAACAACTTCCTTATCCATTTTTCTCTTTCCTGCGATATTTAAGGTGTAACGAAGTGGAGGTTTTGTCAACAGAGCAACCCTAAACTTTGGGGTGCCTGTGTCCTACTGATTTTTAGTTTTCCCAATTTATACGCCCATGAGTGGAAGTGCCCTATGCTCTCTAAGCTGAGTTTTTTAGATGTTTCAGGACACCCCGTACCCTTCTCCAGAGTGGCTGTTGGCAATTTACATCCCGCCCATCTGCGTAGCAAGGCTCCCGTTTCTCCATGGCCTGTCCTGCATTTCTGGTTTTGACACTTTATTCAGCATGGCCCTTTTGACCGATGGGAAGCGAGACTTCTTTGTAGCGCTGATTTGCCTTTCCAGGTTGCTTGGTTGGCCAAAAAGGGCGTATGCGTTTTTTCCTGAATATATTCAGGAAAAAACGCATACGCCCTTTTTGGCCAAGGGCATCATGGTCGAGGTTTTGCCGCTTTTCCTGAGCTTTAAAGGCGATTCGACTCTACCTCCTGAAATCTGTTTCCTGCAATTCTGCCTTGCTTTCAAATCCTCTTCGTTGCCTTCCCTCAATATATTTGTGGACGAGAGTTATCATTTCTAACTCTGCAGGTTTGTGAATTGCAGTGCCCCTGAGCTCCATTTTTCAACTCGCTTTCTTCGGAGCTGGCCGCAAAAGCGCAGGATTGCTTCAGGCCCTATTCTGGTTCCGGGCGGCAGGCTGAGCCTGTGGTTAATTCTTCTTCCTGATGGGAAAATAGAGTGACCTGTGCCTGTCCCAACACCTAGAGCTAGTCTCTCACTGGTTCCCCCTCTTCCCGTTCATCCTCAGGACAAATTGCAACCTGTACGGAACAGGAGGTTAAAGGTGCTGATTCTCGAAGGAGGGAGATTGCTAGTAAAGCGGCTGTAATGGCCAACCCGAGCACAAGGAGATGAGAAATGAGGTGCGTTTTAGAAACCTTTCCCGATCACACCGTGTACCATCTTCCGAGTTTCTCATGCATGTTTTCGATGTAGGAAGATGCCCTTGAACCTGGAGATTTTGGACCCATGGGATGGGTACCACGCAGTATTACTTTAAAGGGTCTGCGTTTGCTCACCCAACCTCACCAAACCTCTCAGCCCCAAGAGTGTCCACCCTTATGTCTCAATCTGCTGTGGGTCTAGAGATGGTCTATCCAGGTGGCATCACAGCCCCTGAACGAATTTTGTAAGAATTTCTCTCTCTTTCACTGTCTTTGTTTCACGGGTTTTTAAAAGTCATTGATTTTTATAATGGGGTTTAGCTGCTTTTCACTGGTGTGTTTATGCCGCTTTACACCCACTTGACTCACTTACAGAGGGATATCAATACATTGGTTTTAAGATTCTTACTAGTCAGATATATTCTTGGGCGGTGAACAGGGGGTGTTTAGTCCACTTCACTGAGCAAGGAGTAGGTCTTGTCTATTACATATTGGGTTTATGGAACGGTATCTGAGCTAATTTGAAACCCTTGTTTTATGCATCACCCCACCTCACCTTTCCCGTTAAGCAGCCATAGTGTGTCTTCTAAACGTGTGACGCTGTTCTGTTTTGTAATTCAGTTCAAGTGTAGCGGTTTTTACATTCCCTCTCTAAGTGATATCTTATGATAAGTGTCTTTTTCTGTGTGACTTATTTCACTTAGAATCGTCGTACCTAAATCCTCTCTTCATGCTGCTACTAGCCTTATGACGTTAATTTCATGGCTGAGTGATATGCCATTGTACATAAGGACCACAACTTCCTTATCCATTTTTCTCTTTCCTTTGAGATTTAAGGTGTAACGAAGTGGAGGTTCTTGTCAACAGAGCAGCCCTAAACTTTGGGGTGCCTGTGTCTTGCTGATTTTTAGTTTTCCCAATTTATACGCCCATGAGTGGAAGTGCCCTATGCTCTCTAAGCTGAGTTTTTTAGATGTTTCAGGACACCCCGTACTCTTCTCCAGAGTGGCTGTTGGCAATTTACATCCCGCCCATCAGCGTAGCAAGGCTCCCGTTTCTCCATGGCCTGTCCTGCATTTCTGGTTTTGACACTTTATTCAGCATGGCCCTTTTGACCGATGGGAAGCGAGACTTCTTTGTAGCGCTGATTTGCCTTTCCAGGTTGCTTGGTTGGCCAAAAAGGGCGTATGCGTTTTTTCCTGAATATATTCAGGAAAAAACGCATACGCCCTTTTTGGCCAAGGGCATCATGGTCGAGGTTTTGCCGCTTTTCCTGTGCTTTAAAGGCGATTCGACTCTACCTCCTGAAATCTGTTTCCTGCAATTCTGCCTTGCTTTCAAATCCTCTTCGTTGCCTTCCCTCAATATATTTGTGGACGAGAGTTATCATTTATAACTCTGCAGGTTCGTGAATTGCAGTGCCCCTGAGCTCGATTTTTCAACTCGCTTTTTTGGGAGCTGGCGGCAAAAGCACAGGATTGCTTCAGGCCCTGTTCTGCTTCCGGGCGGCAGGCTGAACCTGTGGTTATTTCTTCTTCCTGATGGGAAAATAGAGTGACCTGTGCCTGTCCCCACACCTACACCTAGTCTCTCATTGGTTCCCCCTCTTCCCGTTCATCCTCAGGACAAATTTGCAACCTGTACAGAACAGGAGGTTAAAGGTGCTCATTCTCCAAGGAGGGAGATTGCTAGTAAAGCTGCTGTAATGGCGAGCCCGAGCACAAGGAGATGAGAAATGAGGTGCGATTTAGAAATCTGTCCCGATCACACGGTGTACCATCTTCTGGGTTTCTCATGCATGTTTTCGATGTAGGAAGATGCCCTTGAACCTGGAGATTTTGGACCCATGGGATGGGTACCACGCAGTATTACTTTAAAGGGTCTGCATTTGCTCACCCAACCTCACCAAACCTCTCAGCCCGAAGAGTGTCCACCCTTTTGTCTCAATCAGCTGTGGGTCTAGAGATGGTCAATAAAGGTGGCATCCCAGCCCCTGAACGAATTTTGTAAGAATTTCTCTCTCTTTCACTGTCTTTGTTTCACGGGTTTTTAAAAGTAATTGATTTTTATAATGGGGTTTAGCTGCCTTTCACTGCTGTGTTTATGCCGCTTTACACCCACTTGACTCACTTACAGAGGGATATCAATACTTTGGTTTTAAGATTCTTACTAGTCAGATATATTCTTGGGCGGTGAACAGGGGGTGTTGAGTCCAGTTCACTGAGCAAGGAGTAGGTCTTGTCTATTACATATTGGGTTCATGGAACGGTATCTGAGCTAATTTGAAACCCTTGTTTTATGCATCACCCCACCTCACCTTTCCCGTTAAGCAGCCATAGTGTGTCTTCTAAACGTGTGACGCTGTTCTGTTTTGTAATTCAGTTCAAGTGTAGCGGTTTTTACATTCCCTCTCTAAGTGATATCTTATGATAAGTGATTTTTTCTGTGTGACTTATTTCACTTAGAATCGTCGTACCTAAATCCTCTAATCATGCTGCTACTAGCCTTATGACGTTAATTTCATGGCTGAGTGATATGCCATTGTACATATGGACAACAACTTCCTTATCCATTTTTCTCTTTCCTGCGATATTTAAGGTGTAACGAAGTGGAGGTTTTGTCAACAGAGCAACCCTAAACTTTGGGGTGCCTGTGTCCTACTGATTTTTAGTTTTCCCAATTTATACGCCCATGAGTGGAAGTGCCCTATGCTCTCTAAGCTGAGTTTTTTAGGTGTTTCAGGACACCCCGTACCCTTCTCCAGAGTGGCTGTTGGCAATTTACATCCCGCCCATCAGCGTAGCAAGGCTCCCGTTTCTCCATGGCCTGTCCTGCATTTCTGGTTTTGACACTTTATTCAGCATGGCCCTTTTGACCGATGGGAAGCGAGACTTCTTTGTAGCGCTGATTTGCCTTTCCAGGTTGCTTGCTTGGCCAAAAAGGGCGTATGCGTTTTTTCCTGAATATATTCAGGAAAAAACGCATACGCCCTTTTTGGCCAAGGGCATCATGGTCGAGGTTTTGCCGCTTTTCCTGAGCTTTAAAGGCGATTCGACTCTACCTCCTGAAATCTGTTTCCTGCAATTCTGCCTTGCTTTCAAATCCTCTTCGTTGCCTTCCCTCAATATATTTGTGGACGAGAGTTATCATTTCTAACTCTGCAGGTTTGTGAATTGCAGTGCCCCTGAGCTCCATTTTTCAACTCGCTTTCTTCGGAGCTGGCCGCAAAAGCGCAGGATTGCTTCAGGCCCTATTCTGGTTCCGGGCGGCAGGCTGAGCCTGTGGTTAATTCTTCTTCCTGATGGGAAAATAGAGTGACCTGTGCCTGTCCCAACACCTAGAGCTAGTCTCTCACTGGTTCCCCCTCTTCCCGTTCATCCTCAGGACAAATTGCAACCTGTACGGAACAGGAGGTTAAAGGTGCTGATTCTCGAAGGAGGGAGATTGCTAGTAAAGCGGCTGTAATGGCCAACCCGAGCACAAGGAGATGAGAAATGAGGTGCGTTTTAGAAACCTTTCCCGATCACACCGTGTACCATCTTCCGAGTTTCTCATGCATGTTTTCGATGTAGGAAGATGCCCTTGAACCTGGAGATTTTGGACCCATGGGATGGGTACCACGCAGTATTACTTTAAAGGGTCTGCGTTTGCTCACCCAACCTCACCAAACCTCTCAGCCCCAAGAGTGTCCACCCTTATGTCTCAATCTGCTGTGGGTCTAGAGATGGTCTATCCAGGTGGCATCACAGCCCCTGAACGAATTTTGTAAGAATTTCTCTCTCTTTCACTTTCTTTGTTTCACGGGTTTTTAAAAGTCATTGATTTTTATAATGGGGTTTAGCTGCTTTTCACTGGTGTGTTTATGCCGCTTTACACCCACTTGACTCACTTACAGAGGGATATCAATACATTGGTTTTAAGATTCTTACTAGTCAGATATATTCTTGGGCGGTGAACAGGGGGTGTTTAGTCCACTTCACTGAGCAAGGAGTAGGTCTTGTCTATTACATATTGGGTTTATGGAACGGTATCTGAGCTAATTTGAAACCCTTGTTTTATGCATCACCCCACCTCACCTTTCCTGTTAAGCAGCCATAGTGTGTCTTCTAAACGTGTGACGCTGTTCTGTTTTGTAATTCAGTTCAAGTGTAGCGGTTTTTACATTCCCTCTCTAAGTGATATCTTATGATAAGTGTCTTTTTCTGTGTGACTTATTTCACTTAGAATCGTCGTACCTAAATCCTCTCATCATGCTGCTACTAGCCTTATGACGTTAATTTCATGGCTGAGTGATATGCCATTGTACATAAGGACCACAACTTCCTTATCCATTTTTCTCTTTCCTTTGAGATTTAAGGTGTAACGAAGTGGAGGTTCTTGTCAACAGAGCAGCCCTAAACTTTGGGGTGCCTGTGTCTTGCTGATTTTTAGTTTTCCCAATTTATAAGCCCATGAGTGGAAGTGCCCTATGCTCTCTAAGCTGAGTTTTTTAGATGTTTCAGGACACCCCGTACTCTTCTCCAGAGTGGCTGTTGGCAATTTACATCCCGCCCATCAGCGTAGCAAGGCTCCCGTTTCTCCATGGCCTGTCCTGCATTTCTGGTTTTGACACTTTATTCAGCATGGCCCTTTTGACCGATGGGAAGCGAGACTTCTTTGTAGCGCTGATTTGCCTTTCCAGGTTGCTTGGTTGGCCAAAAAGGGCGTATGCGTTTTTTCCTGAATATATTCAGGAAAAAACGCATACGCCCTTTTTGGCCAAGGGCATCATGGTCGAGGTTTTGCCGCTTTTCCTGTGCTTTAAAGGCGATTCGAATCTACCTCCTGAAATCTGTTTCCTGCAATTCTGCCTTGCTTTCAAATCCTCTTCGTTGCCTTCCCTCAATATATTTGTGGACGAGAGTTATCATTTATAACTCTGCAGGTTCGTGAATTGCAGTGCCCCTGAGCTCGATTTTTCAACTCGCTTTTTTGGGAGCTGGCGGCAAAAGCACAGGATTGCTTCAGGCCCTGTTCTGCTTCCGGGCGGCAGGCTGAACCTGTGGTTATTTCTTCTTCCTGATGGGAAAATAGAGTGACCTGTGCCTGTCCCCACACCTACACCTAGTCTCTC
Source organism: Balaenoptera borealis (assembly GCF_965194805.1). Taxonomy (NCBI): domain Eukaryota; kingdom Metazoa; phylum Chordata; class Mammalia; order Artiodactyla; family Balaenopteridae; genus Balaenoptera; species Balaenoptera borealis. The sequence continues at coordinate 116,299 of NW_028123740.1, read as the reverse complement.
ATTGGTTCCCCCTCTTCCCGTTCATCCTCAGGACAAATTTGCAACCTGTACAGAACAGGAGGTTAAAGGTGCTCATTCTCCAAGGAGGGAGATTGCTAGTAAAGCTGCTGTAATGGCGAGCCCGAGCACAAGGAGATGAGAAATGAGGTGCGATTTAGAAATCTGTCCCGATCACACGGTGTACCATCTTCTGGGTTTCTCATGCATGTTTTCGATGTAGGAAGATGCCCTTGAACCTGGAGATTTTGGACCCATGGGATGGGTACCACGCAGTATTACTTTAAAGGGTCTGCATTTGCTCACCCAACCTCACCAAACCTCTCAGCCCGAAGAGTGTCCACCCTTTTGTCTCAATCAGCTGTGGGTCTAGAGATGGTCAATAAAGGTGGCATCCCAGCCCCTGAACGAATTTTGTAAGAATTTCTCTCTCTTTCACTGTCTTTGTTTCACGGGTTTTTAAAAGTAATTGATTTTTATAATGGGGTTTAGCTGCCTTTCACTGCTGTGTTTATGCCGCTTTACACCCACTTGACTCACTTACAGAGGGATATCAATACTTTGGTTTTAAGATTCTTACTAGTCAGATATATTCTTGGGCGGTGAACAGGGGGTGTTGAGTCCAGTTCACTGAGCAAGGAGTAGGTCTTGTCTATTACATATTGGGTTCATGGAACGGTATCTGAGCTAATTTGAAACCCTTGTTTTATGCATCACCCCACCTCACCTTTCCCGTTAAGCAGCCATAGTGTGTCTTCTAAACGTGTGACGCTGTTCTGTTTTGTAATTCAGTTCAAGTGTAGCGGTTTTTACATTCCCTCTCTAAGTGATATCTTATGATAAGTGTCTTTTTCTGTGTGACTTATTTCACTTAGAATCGTCGTACCTAAATCCTCTCATCATGCTGCTACTAGCCTTATGACGTTAATTTCATGGCTGAGTGATATGCCATTGTACATAAGGACCACAACTTCCTTATCCATTTTTCTCTTTCCTGGGATATTTAAGGTGTAACGAAGTGGAGGTTCTTGTCAACAGAGCAGCCCTAAACTTTGGGGTGCCTGTGTCTTGCTGATTTTTAGTTTTCCCAATTTATACGCCCATGAGTGGAAGTGCCCTATGCTCTCTAAGCTGAGTTTTTTAGGTGTTTCAGGACACACCGTACACTTCTCCAGAGTGGCTGTTGGCAATTTACATCCCGCCCATCAGCGTAGCAAGGCTCCCGTTTCTCCATGGCCTGTCCTGCATTTCTGGTTTTGACACTTTATTCAGCATGGCCCTTTTGACCGATGGGAAGCGAGACTTCTTTGTAGCACTGATTTGCCTTTCCAGGTTGCTTGGTTGGCCAAAAAGGGCGTATGCGTTTTTTCCTGAATATATTCAGGAAAAAACGCATACGCCCTTTTTGGCCAAGGGCATCATGGTCGAGGTTTTGCCGCTTTTCCTGTGCTTTAAAGGCGATTCGACTCTACCTCCTGAAATCAGTTTCCTGCAATTCTGCTATGCTTTCAAATCCTCTTCGTTGCCTTCCCTCAATATATTTGTGGACGAGAGTTATCATTTATAACTCTGCAGGTTTGTGAATTGCAGTGCCCCTGAGCTCGATTTTTCAACTCGCTTTTTTGGGAGCTGGCCGCAAAAGCACAGGATTGCTTCAGGCCCTGTTCTGCTTCCGGGCGGCAGGCTGAGCCTGTCGTTAATCCTTCTTCCTGATGGGAAAATAGAGTGACATGTGGCTGTCCCAACACCTAGAGCTAGTCTCTCATTGGTTCCCCCTCTTCCCGTTTATCCTCAGGACAAATTGCAACCTGTTCGGAACAGAAGGTTAAAGGGGCTGATTCTCCAAGGAGGGAGATTGCTAGTAAAGCGGCTGTAATGGCCAACCCGAGCACAAGGAGATGAGAAATGAGGTGCGTTTTAGAAACCTTTCCCGATCACACGGTGTACCATCTTCTGGGTTTCTCATGCATGTTTTTGATGTAGGAAGATGCCCTTGAACCTGGAGATTTTGGACCCATGGGATGGGTACCACGCAATATTACGTTACAGGGTCTGCGTTTTCTCACCCAACCTCAGCAAACCTCTCAGCCCCAAGAGTGTCCACCCTTATGACTCAATCAGCTGTGGGTCTAGAGATGGTCAATAAAGGTGGCATCCCAGCCCCTGAACGAATTCTGTATGAATTTCTCTCTCTTTCACTGTCTTTGTTTCACGGGTTTATAAAAGTAATTGATTTTTATAATGGGGTTTAGCTGCTTTTCACTGCTGTGTTTATGCCGCTTTACACCCACTTGACTCACTTACAGAGAGATATCAATACATTGGTTTTAAGAGTCTTACTAGTCAGATATATTCTTGGGCGGTGAACAGGGGGTGTTGAATCCAGTTCACTGAGCAAGGAGTAGGTCTTGTCTGTTACATATTGGGTTTATGGAACAGTATCTGAGCTAATTTGATACCCTTGTTTTATGCATCACCCCACCTCACCTTTCCCGTTAAGCAGCCATAGTGTGTTTTCTAAACGTGTGACGCTGTTCTGTTTTGTAATTCAGTTCAAGTGTAGCGGTTTTTACATTCCCTCTATAAGTGATATCTTATGATAAGTGCCTTTTTCTGTGTGACTTATTTCACTTAGAATCGTCGTACCTAAATCTACTCATCATGCTGGTACTAGCCTTATGATGTTGATTTCATTGCTGAGTGATATGCCATTATACATATGGACCACAACTTCTTTATCCATTTTTCTCTTTCCTTGGATATTTAAGGTGTAACGAAGTGGAGGTTCTTGTCAACAGAGCAGCCCTAAACTTTGGGGTGCCTGTGTCTTGCTGATTTTTAGTTTTCCCAATTTATACGCCCATGAGTGGAAGTGCCCTATGCTCTCTAAGCTGAGTTTTTTAGGTGTTTCAGGACACACCGTACACTTCTCCAGAGTGGCTGTTGGCAATTTACATCCCGCCCATCAGCGTAGCAAGGCTTCCTTTTCTCCATGGCCTGTCCTGCATTTCTGGTTTTGACACTTTATTCAGCATGGCCCTTTTGACCGATGGGAAGCGAGACTTCTTTGTAGCGCTGATTTGCCTTTCCAGGTTGCTTGGTTGGCCAAAAAGGGCGTATGCGTTTTTTCCTGAATATATTCAGGAAAAAACGCATACGCCCTTTTTGGCCAAGGGCATCATGGTCGATGTTTTGCCGCTTTTCCTGTGCTTTAAAGGCGATTCGAATCTACCTCCTGAAATCTGTTTCCTGCAATTCTGCCTTGCTTTCAAATCCTCTTCGTTGCCTTCCCTCAATATATTTGTGGACGAGAGTTATCATTTCTAACTCTGCAGGTTTGTGAATTGCAGTGCCCCTGAGCTCCATTTTTCAACTCGCTTTCTTGGGAGCTGGCCGCAAAAGCGCAGGATTGCTTCAGGCCCTATTGTGGTTCCGGGCGGCAGGCTGAGCCTGTGGTTAATTCTTCTTCCTGATGGGAAAATAGAGTGACCTGTGCCTGTCCCCACACCTAGACCTAGTCTCTCATTGGTTCCCCCTCTTCCCGTTCATCCTCAGGACAAATTTGCAACCTGTACGGAACAGGAGGTTAAAGGTGCTCATTCTCCAAGGAGGGAGATTGCTAGTAAAGCGGCTGTAATGGCGAGCCCGAGCACAAGGAGATGAGAAATGAGGTGCGTTTTAGAAACCTTTCCCGATCACACGGTGTACCGTCTTCTGGGTTTCTCATGCATGTTTTCGATGTAGGAAGATGCCCTTGAACCTGGAGATTTTGGACCCATGGGATGGGTACCACGAAGTACTACTTTAAAGGGTCTGCGTTTGCTCACCCAACCTCACCAAACCTCTCAGCCCCAAGAGTGTCCACCCTTATGTCTCAATCAGCTGTGGGTCTAGAGATGGTCACTAAAGGTGGCATCCCAGCCCCTGAACGAATTCTCTATGAATTTCTCTCTCTTTCACTGTCTTTGTTTCACGGGTTTTTAAAAGTAATTGATTTTTATAATGGGGTTTAGCTGCTTTTCACTGCTGTGTTTATGCCGCTTTACACCCACTTGACTCACTTACAGAGAGATATCAATACATTGGTTTTAAGAGTCTTACTAGTCAGATATATTCTTGGGCGGTGAACAGGGGGTGTTGAATCCAGTTCACTGAGCAAGGAGTAGGTCTTGTCTGTTACATATTGGGTTTATGGAACAGTATCTGAGCTAATTTGAAACCCTTGTTTTATGCATCACCCCACCTCACCTTTCCCGTTAAGCAGCCATAGTGTGTTTTCTAAACGTGTGACGCTGTTCTGTTTTGTAATTCAGTTCAAGTGTAGCGGTTTTTACATTCCCTCTATAAGTGATATCTTATGATAAGTGCCTTTTTCTGTGTGACTTATTTCACTTAGAATCGTCGTACCTAAATCTTCTCATCATGCTGCTACTAGCCTTATGATGTTGATTTCATGCCTGAGTGATATTCCATTGTACATAAGGACCACAACTTCTTTATCCATTTTTCTCTTTCCTGGGATATTTAAGGTGTAATGAAGTGGAGGTTCTTGTCAACAGAGCAGCCCTAAACTTTGGGGTGCCTGTGTCTTGCTGATTTTTAGTTTTCCCAATTTATACGCCCATGAGTGGAAGTGCCCTATGCTCTCTATGCTGAGTTTTTTAGAGGTTTCAGGACACACCGTACACTTCTCCAGAGTGGCTGTTGGCAATTTACATCCCGCCCATCAGCGTAGCAAGGCTCCCGTTTCTCCATGGCCTGTCCTGCATTTCTGGTTTTGACACTTTATTCAGCATGGCCCTTTTGACCGATGGGAAGCGAGACTTCTTTGTAGCGCTGATTTGCCTTTCCAGGTTGCTTGGTTGGCCAAAAAGGGCGTATGCGTTTTTTCCTGAATATATTCAGGAAAAAACGCATACGCCCTTTTTGGCCAAGGGCATCATGGTCGAGGTTTTGCTGCTTTTCCTGTGCTTTAAAGGCGATTGGAATCTACCTCCTGAAATCTGTTTCCTGCAATTCTGCCTTGCTTTCAAATCCTCTTCGTTGCCTTCCCTCAATATATTTGTGGACGAGAGTTATCATTTCTAACTCTGCAGGTTTGTGAATTGCAGTGCCCCTGAGCTCCATTTTTCAACTCGCTTTCTTGGGAGCTGGCCCCAAAAGCGCAGGATTGCTTCAGGCCCTATTGTGGTTCCGGGCGGCAGGCTGAGCCTGTGGTTAATTCTTCTTCCTGATGGGAAAATAGAGTGACCTGTGCCTGTCCCCACACCTAGACCTAGTCTCTCATTGGTTCCCCCTCTTCCCGTTCATCCTCAGGACAAATTGCAACCTGTACGGAACAGGAGGTTAAAGGTGCTCATTCTCCAAGGAGGGAGATTGCTAGTAAAGCGGCTGGAATGGCGAACCCGAGCACAAGGAGATGAGAAATGAGGTGCGTTTTAGAAATCTTTCCCGATCACATGGTGTACCATCTTCTGGGTTTCTCATGCATGTTTTCGATGTAGGAAGATGCCCTTGAAGCTGGAGATTTGGGACCTATGGGATGGGTACCACGCAGTATTACTTTAAAGGGTCTGCGTTTGCTCACCCAACCTCACCAAACCTCTCAGCCCCAAGAGTGTCCACCCTTATGTCTCAATCAGCTGTGGGTCTAGATATGGTCAATCCAGGTGGCATCCCAGCCCCTGAACGAATTTTGTAAGAATTTCTCTCTCTTTCACTGTCTTTGTTTCACGGGTTTTTAAAAGTAATTGATTTTTATAATGGGGTTTAGCTGCTTTTCACTGCTGTTTTTATGGTGCTTTCCACCCACTTGACTCACTTACAGAGAGATATCAATACATAGCTTTGAAGATTCTTCCTAGTCAGATATATTCTTGGGCGGTGAATAGGGGGTTTTTGCGTCCAGTTCACTGAGCAAGGAGTAGGTCTTGTCTATTACATATTGGGTTTATGGAAAGCTATCTGAGCTAATTTGAAACCCTTGTTTTATGCGTCACCCCACCTCACCGTTCCCGTTAAACAGCCATAGTGTGTTTTCTAAACTTGGGACTCTGTTCTGTTTTGTAATTCAGTTCAAGTGTAGCGGTTTTTACATTCCCTCTATAGGTGATATCTTACGATAAGTGTCTTTCTGTGTGACTTATTTCACTTAGAATCGTCGTACCTAAATCCACTCATCATGCTGCTACTAGCCTTATGACGTTGATTTCATGCCTCAGTGATATTCCATTGTACATAAGGACCACAACTTCTTTATCCATTTTTCTCTTTCCTGGGATATTTAAGGTGTAATGAAGTGGAGGTTCTTGTCAACAGAGCAGCCCTAAACTTTGGGGTGCCTGTGTCTTGCTGATTTTTAGTTTTCCCAATTTATACGCCCATGAGTGGAAGTGCCCTATGCTCTCTAAGCTGAGTTTTTTAGATGTTTCAGGACACACCGTACACTTCTCCAGAGTGGCTGTTGGCAATTTACATCCCGCCCATCAGCGTAGCAAGGCTCCCGTTTCTCCATGGCCTGTCCTGCATTTCTGGTTTTGACACTTTATTCAGCATGGCCCTTTTGACCGATGGGAAGCGAGACTTCTTTGTAGCGCTGATTTGCCTTTCCAGGTTGCTTGGTTGGCCAAAAAGGGCGTATGCGTTTTTTCCTGAATATATTCAGGAAAAAACGCATACGCCCTTTTTGGCCAAGGGCATCATGGTCGAGGTTTTGCCGCTTTTCCTGTGCTTTAAAGGCGATTGGAATCTACCTCCTGAAATCTGTTTCCTGCAATTCTGCCTTGCTTTCAAATCCTCTTCGTTGCCTTCCCTCAATATATTTGTGGACGAGAGTTATCATTTCTAACTCTGCAGGTTTTTGAATTGCAGTGCCCCTTAGCTCCATTTTTCAACTCGCTTTCTTGGGAGCTGGCCCCAAAAGCGCAGGATTACTTCAGGCCCTATTCTGGTTCCGGGCGGCAGGCTGAGCCTGTGCTTAATTCTTCTTCCTGATGGGAAAATAGAGTGACCTGTGCCTGTCCCCACACCTAGACCTAGTCTCTCATTGGTTCCCCCTCTTCCCGTTCATCCTCAGGACAAATTGCAACCTGTACGGAACAGGAGGTTAAAGGTGCTCATTCTCCAAGGAGGGAGATTGCTAGTAAAGCGGCTGGAATGGCGAACCCGAGCACAAGGAGATGAGAAATGAGGTGCGTTTTAGAAATCTTTCCCGATCATATGGTGTACCATCTTCTGGGTTTCTCATGCATGTTTTCGATGTAGGAAGATGCCCTTGAAGCTGGAGATTTGGGACCTATGGGATGGGTACCACGCAGTATTACTTTAAAGGGTCTGCGTTTGCTCACCCAACCTCACCAAACCTCTCAGCCCCAAGAGTGTCCACCCTTATGTCTCAATCAGCTGTGGGTCTAGATATGGTCAATCCAGGTGGCATCACAGCCTCTGAACGAATTTTGTAAGAATTTCTCTCTCTTTCACTGTCTTTGTTTCACGGGTTTTTAAAAGTAATTGATTTTTATAATGGGGTTTAGCTGCTTTTCACTGCTGTTTTTATGGTGCTTTCCACCCACTTGACTCACTTACAGAGAGATATCAATACATAGCTTTGAAGATTCTTCCTAGTCAGATATATTCTTGGGCGGTGAATAGGGGGTTTTTGCGTCCAGTTCACTGAGCAAGGAGTAGGTCTTGTCTATTACATATTGGGTGTATGGAAAGCTATCTGAGCTAATTTGAAACCCTTGTTTTATGCGTCACCCCACCTCACCGTTCCCGTTAAGCAGCCATAGTGTGTTTTCTAAACGTGGGACTCTGTTCTGTTTTGTAATTCAGTTCAAGTGTAGCGGTTTTTACATTCCCTCTATAAGTGATATCTTACGATAAGTGTCTTTCTGTGTGACTTATTTCACTTAGAATCGTCGTACCTAAATCCACTCATCATGCTGCTACTAGCCTTATGACGTTGATTTCATGCCTGAGTGATATTCCATTGTACATAAGGACCACAACTTCTTTATCCATTTTTCTCTTTCCTGGGATATTTAAGGTGTAATGAAGTGGAGGTTCTTGTCAACAGAGCAGCCCTAAACTTTGGGGTGCCTGTGTCTTGCTGATTTTTAGTTTTCCCAATTTATACGCCCATGAGTGGAAGTGCCCTATGCTCTCTAAGCTGAGTTTTTTAGATGTTTCAGGACACACCGTACACTTCTCCAGAGTGGCTGTTGGCAATTTACATGCCGCCCATCAGCGTAGCAAGGCTCCCGTTTCTCCATGGCCTGTCCTGCATTTCTGGTTTTGACACTTTATTCAGCATGGCCCTTTTGACCGATGGGAAGCGAGACTTCTTTGTAGCACTGATTTGCCTTTCCAGGTTGCTTGGTTGGCCAAAAAGGGCGTATGCGTTTTTTCCTGAATATATTCAGGAAAAAACGCATACGCCCTTTTTGGCCAAGGGCATCATGGTCGAGGTTTTGCCGCTTTTCCTGTGCTTTAAATGCGATTGGAATCTACCTCCTGAAATCTGTTTCCTGCAATTCTGCCTTGCTTTCAAATCCTCTTCGTTGCCTTCCCTCAATATATTTGTGGACGAGAGTTATCGTTTCTAACTCTGCAGGTTTGTGAATTGCAGTGCCCCTGAGCTCCATTTTTCAACTCGCTTTCTTGGGAGCTGGCCCCAAAAGCGCAGGATTGCTTCAGGCCCTATTGTGGTTCCGGGCGGCAGGCTGAGCCTGTGGTTAATTCTTCTTCCTGATGGGAAAATAGAGTGACCTGTGCCTGTCCCCACACCTAGACCTAGTCTCTCATTGGTTCCCCCTCTTCCCGTTCATCCTCAGGACAAATTTGCAACCTGTACGGAACAGGAGGTTAAAGGTGCTGATTCTCCAAGGAGGGAGATTGCTAGTAAAGCGGCTGTAATGGCGAGCCCGAGCACAAGGAGATGAGAAATGAGGTGCGTTTTAGAAACCTTTCCCGATCACACGGTGTACCGTCTTCTGGGTTTCTCATGCATGTGTTCGATGTAGAAAGATGCCCTTGAACCTGGAGATTTTGGACCCATGGGATGGGTACCACGCAGTATTACTTTAAAGGGTCTGCGTTTGCTCACCCAACCTCACCAAACCTCTCAGCCCGAAGAGTGTCCACCCTTATGTCTCAATCAGCTGTGGGTCTAGAGATGGTCAATAAAGGTGGCATCCTAGCCCCTGAACGAATTCTGTATGAATTTCTCTCTCTTTCACTGTCTTTGTTTCACGGGTTTTTAAAAGTAATTGATTTTTATAATGGGGTTTAGCTGCTTTTCACTGCTGTGTTTATGCCGCTTTACACCCACTTGACTCACTTACAGAGAGATATCAATACATTGGTTTTAAGAGTCTTACTAGTCAGATATATTCTTGGGCGGTGAACAGGGGGTGTTGAATCCAGTTCACTGAGCAAGGAGTAGGTCTTGTCTGTTACATATTGGGTTTATGGAACAGTATCTGAGCTAATTTGAAACCCTTGTTTTATGCATCACCCCACCTCACCTTTCCCGTTAAGCAGCCATAGTGTGTTTTCTAAACGTGTGACGCTGTTCTGTTTTGTAATTCAGTTCAAGTGTAGCGGTTTTTACATTCCCTCTATAAGTGATATCTTATGATAAGTGCCTTTTTCTGTGTGACTTATTTCACTTAGAATCGTCGTACCTAAATCTTCTCATCATGCTGCTACTAGCCTTATGATGTTGATTTCATGCCTGAGTGATATTCCATTGTACATAAGGACCACAACTTCTTTATACATTTTTCTCTTTCCTGGGATATTTAAGGTGTAATGAAGTGGAGGTTCTTGTCAACAGAGCAGCCCTAAACTTTGGGGTGCCTGTGTCTTGCTGATTTTTAGTTTTCCCAATTTATACGCCCATGAGTGGTAGTGCCCTATGCTCTCTAAGCTGAGTGTTTTAGATGTTTCAGGACACACCGTACACGTCTCCAGAGTGGCTGTTGGCAATTTACATCCCGCCCATCAGCGTAGCAAGGCTCCCGTTTCTCCATGGCCTGTCCTGCATTTCTGGTTTTGACACTTTATTCAGCATGGCCCTTTTGACCGATGGGAAGCGAGACTTCTTTGTAGCGCTGATTTGCCTTTCCAGGTTGCTTGGTTGGCCAAAAAGGGCGTATGCGTTTTTTCCTGAATATATTCAGGAAAAAACGCATACGCCCTTTTTGGCCAAGGGCATCATGGTCGAGGTTTTGCCGCTTTTCCTGTGCTTTAAAGGCGATTGGAATCTACCTCCTGAAATCTGTTTCCTGCAATTCTGCCTTGCTTTCAAATCCTCCTCGTTGCCTTCCCTCAATATATTTGTGGACGAGAGTTATCATTTCTAACTCTGCAGGTTTGTGAATTGCAGTGCCCCTTAGCTCCATATTTCAACTCGCTTTCTTGGGAGCTGGCCCCAAAAGCACAGGATTGCTTCAGGCCCTATTCTGGTTCCGGGTGTCAGGCTGAGCCTGTGGTTAATTCTTCTTCCTGATGGGAAAATAGAGTGACCTGTGCCTGTCCCCACACCTAGACCTAGTCTCTCATTGGTTCCCCCTCTTCCCGTTCATCCTCAGGACAAATTGCAACCTGTACGGAACAGGAGGTTAAAGGTGCTCATTCTCCAAGGAGGGAGATTGCTAGTAAAGCGGCTGGAATGGCGAACCCGAGCACAAGGAGATGAGAAATGAGGTGCGTTTTAGAAACCTTTCCCGATCACATGGTGTACCATCTTCTGGGTTTCTCATGCATGTTTTCGATGTAGGAAGATGCCCTTGAAGCTGGAGATTTGGGACCTATGGGATGGGTACCACGCAGTATTACTTTAAAGGGTCTGCGTTTGCTCACCCAACCTCACCAAACCTCTCAGCCCCAAGAGTGTCCACCCTTATGTCTCAATCAGCTGTGGGTCTAGATATGGTCAATCCAGGTGGCATCCCAGCCCCTGAACGAATTTTGTAAGAATTTCTCTCTCTTTCACTGTCTTTGTTTCACGGGTTTTTAAAAGTAATTGATTTTTATAATGGGGTTTAGCTGCTTTTCACTGCTGTTTTTATGGTGCTTTCCACCCACTTGACTCACTTACAGAGAGATATCAATACATAGCTTTGAAGATTCTTCCTAGTCAGATATATTCTTGGGCGGTGAATAGGGGGTTTTTGCGTCCAGTTCACTGAGCAAGGAGTAGGTCTTGTCTATTACATATTGGGTTTATGGAACGCTATCTGAGCTAATTTGAAACCCTTGTTTTATGCGTCACCCCACCTCACCGTTCCCGTTAAGCAGCCATAGTGTGTTTTCTAAACGTGGGACTCTGTTCTGTTTTGTAATTCAGTTCAAGTGTAGCGGTTTTTACATTCCCTCTATAAGTGATATCTTACGATAAGTGTCTTTCTGTGTGACTTATTTCACTTAGAATCGTCGTACCTAAATCCACTCATCATGCTGCTACTAGCCTTATGACGTTGATTTCATGCCTGAGTGATATTCCATTGTACATAAGGACCACAACTTCTTTATCCATTTTTCTCTTTCCTGGGATATTTAAGGTGTAATGAAGTGGAGGTTCTTGTCAACAGAGCAGCCCTAAACTTTGGGGTGCCTGTGTCTTGCTGATTTTTAGTTTTCCCAATTTATACGCCCATGAGTGGAAGTGCCCTATGCTCTCTAAGCTGAGTTTTTTAGATGTTTCAGGACACACCGTACACTTCTCCAGAGTGGCTGTTGGCAATTTACATGCCGCCCATCAGCGTAGCAAGGCTCCCGTTTCTCCATGGCCTGTCCTGCATTTCTGGTTTTGACACTTTATTCAGCATGGCCCTTTTGACCGATGGGAAGCGAGACTTCTTTGTAGCGCTGATTTGCCTTTCCAGGTTGCTTGGTTGGCCAAAAAGGGCGTATGCGTTTTTCCCTGAATATATTCAGGAAAAAACGCATACGCCCTTTTTGGCCAAGGGCATCATGGTCGGGGTTTTGCCGCTTTTCGTGTGCTTTAAAGGGGATTGGAATCTACCTCCTGAAATCTGTTTCCTGCAATTCTGCCTTGCTTTCAAATCCTCTTCGTTGCCTTCCCTCAATATATTTGTGGACGAGAGTTATCGTTTCTAACTCTGCAGGTTTGTGAATTGCAGTGCCCCTGAGCTCCATTTTTCAACTCGCTTTCTTGGGAGCTGGCCCCAAAAGCGCAGGATTGCTTCAGGCCCTATTGTGGTTCCGGGCGGCAGGCTGAGCCTGTGGTTAATTCTTCTTCCTGATGGGAAAATAGAGTGACCTGTGCCTGTCCCCACACCTAGACCTAGTCTCTCATTGGTTCCCCCTCTTCCCGTTCATCCTCAGGACAAATTTGCAACCTGTACGGAACAGGAGGTTAAAGGTGCTGATTCTCCAAGGAGGGAGATTGCTAGTAAAGCGGCTGTAATGGCGAGCCCGAGCACAAGGAGATGAGAAATGAGGTGCGTTTTAGAAACCTTTCCCGATCACACGGTGTACCGTCTTCTGGGTTTCTCATGCATGTGTTCGATGTAGAAAGATGCCCTTGAACCTGGAGATTTTGGACCCATGGGATGGGTACCACGCAGTATTACTTTAAAGGGTCTGCGTTTGCTCACCCAACCTCACCAAACCTCTCAGCCCGAAGAGTGTCCACCCTTATGTCTCAATCAGCTGTGGGTCTAGAGATGGTCAATAAAGGTGGCATCCTAGCCCCTGAACGAATTCTGTATGAATTTCTCTCTCTTTCACTGTCTTTGTTTCACGGGTTTTTAAAAGTAATTGATTTTTATAATGGGGTTTAGCTGCTTTTCACTGCTGTGTTTATGCCGCTTTACACCCACTTGACTCACTTACAGAGAGATATCAATACATTGGTTTTAAGAGTCTTACTAGTCAGATATATTCTTGGGCGGTGAACAGGGGGTGTTGAATCCAGTTCACTGAGCAAGGAGTAGGTCTTGTCTGTTACATATTGGGTTTATGGAACAGTATCTGAGCTAATTTGAAACCCTTGTTTTATGCATCACCCCACCTCACCTTTCCCGTTAAGCAGCCATAGTGTGTTTTCTAAACGTGTGACGCTGTTCTGTTTTGTAATTCAGTTCAAGTGTAGCGGTTTTTACATTCCCTCTATAAGTGATATCTTATGATAAGTGCCTTTTTCTGTGTGACTTATTTCACTTAGAATCGTCGTACCTAAATCTTCTCATCATGCTGCTACTAGCCTTATGATGTTGATTTCATGCCTGAGTGATATTCCATTGTACATAAGGACCACAACTTCTTTATCCATTTTTCTCTTTCCTGGGATATTTAAGGTGTAATGAAGTGGAGGTTCTTGTCAACAGAGCAGCCCTAAACTTTGGGGTGCCTGTGTCTTGCTGATTTTTAGTTTTCCCAATTTATACGCCCATGAGTGGAAGTGCCCTATGCTCTCTATGCTGAGTTTTTTAGAGGTTTCAGGACACACCGTACACTTCTCCAGAGTGGCTGTTGGCAATTTACATCCCGCCCATCAGCGTAGCAAGGCTCCCGTTTCTCCATGGCCTGTCCTGCATTTCTGGTTTTGACACTTTATTCAGCATGGCCCTTTTGACCGATGGGAAGCGAGACTTCTTTGTAGCGCTGATTTGCCTTTCCAGGTTGCTTGGTTGGCCAAAAAGGGCGTATGCGTTTTTTCCTGAATATATTCAGGAAAAAACGCATACGCCCTTTTTGGCCAAGGGCATCATGGTCGAGGTTTTGCTGCTTTTCCTGTGCTTTAAAGGCGATTGGAATCTACCTCCTGAAATCTGTTTCCTGCAATTCTGCCTTGCTTTCAAATCCTCTTCGTTGCCTTCCCTCAATATATTTGTGGACGAGAGTTATCATTTCTAACTCTGCAGGTTTGTGAATTGCAGTGCCCCTGAGCTCCATTTTTCAACTCGCTTTCTTGGGAGCTGGCCCCAAAAGCGCAGGATTGCTTCAGGCCCTATTGTGGTTCCGGGCGGCAGGCTGAGCCTGTGGTTAATTCTTCTTCCTGATGGGAAAATAGAGTGACCTGTGCCTGTCCCCACACCTAGACCTAGTCTCTCATTGGTTCCCCCTCTTCCCGTTCATCCTCAGGACAAATTGCAACCTGTACGGAACAGGAGGTTAAAGGTGCTCATTCTCCAAGGAGGGAGATTGCTAGTAAAGCGGCTGGAATGGCGAACCCGAGCACAAGGAGATGAGAAATGAGGTGCGTTTTAGAAATCTTTCCCGATCACATGGTGTACCATCTTCTGGGTTTCTCATGCATGTTTTCGATGTAGGAAGATGCCCTTGAAGCTGGAGATTTGGGACCTATGGGATGGGTACCACGCAGTATTACTTTAAAGGGTCTGCGTTTGCTCACCCAACCTCACCAAACCTCTCAGCCCCAAGAGTGTCCACCCTTATGTCTCAATCAGCTGTGGGTCTAGATATGGTCAATCCAGGTGGCATCCCAGCCCCTGAACGAATTTTGTAAGAATTTCTCTCTCTTTCACTGTCTTTGTTTCACGGGTTTTTAAAAGTAATTGATTTTTATAATGGGGTTTAGCTGCTTTTCACTGCTGTTTTTATGGTGCTTTCCACCCACTTGACTCACTTACAGAGAGATATCAATACATAGCTTTGAAGATTCTTCCTAGTCAGATATATTCTTGGGCGGTGAATAGGGGGTTTTTGCGTCCAGTTCACTGAGCAAGGAGTAGGTCTTGTCTATTACATATTGGGTTTATGGAAAGCTATCTGAGCTAATTTGAAACCCTTGTTTTATGCGTCACCCCACCTCACCGTTCCCGTTAAACAGCCATAGTGTGTTTTCTAAACTTGGGACTCTGTTCTGTTTTGTAATTCAGTTCAAGTGTAGCGGTTTTTACATTCCCTCTATAGGTGATATCTTACGATAAGTGTCTTTCTGTGTGACTTATTTCACTTAGAATCGTCGTACCTAAATCCACTCATCATGCTGCTACTAGCCTTATGACGTTGATTTCATGCCTCAGTGATATTCCATTGTACATAAGGACCACAACTTCTTTATCCATTTTTCTCTTTCCTGGGATATTTAAGGTGTAATGAAGTGGAGGTTCTTGTCAACAGAGCAGCCCTAAACTTTGGGGTGCCTGTGTCTTGCTGATTTTTAGTTTTCCCAATTTATACGCCCATGAGTGGAAGTGCCCTATGCTCTCTAAGCTGAGTTTTTTAGATGTTTCAGGACACACCGTACACTTCTCCAGAGTGGCTGTTGGCAATTTACATCCCGCCCATCAGCGTAGCAAGGCTCCCGTTTCTCCATGGCCTGTCCTGCATTTCTGGTTTTGACACTTTATTCAGCATGGCCCTTTTGACCGATGGGAAGCGAGACTTCTTTGTAGCGCTGATTTGCCTTTCCAGGTTGCTTGGTTGGCCAAAAAGGGCGTATGCGTTTTTTCCTGAATATATTCAGGAAAAAACGCATACGCCCTTTTTGGCCAAGGGCATCATGGTCGAGGTTTTGCCGCTTTTCCTGTGCTTTAAAGGCGATTGGAATCTACCTCCTGAAATCTGTTTCCTGCAATTCTGCCTTGCTTTCAAATCCTCTTCGTTGCCTTCCCTCAATATATTTGTGGACGAGAGTTATCATTTCTAACTCTGCAGGTTTTTGAATTGCAGTGCCCCTTAGCTCCATTTTTCAACTCGCTTTCTTGGGAGCTGGCCCCAAAAGCGCAGGATTACTTCAGGCCCTATTCTGGTTCCGGGCGGCAGGCTGAGCCTGTGCTTAATTCTTCTTCCTGATGGGAAAATAGAGTGACCTGTGCCTGTCCCCACACCTAGACCTAGTCTCTCATTGGTTCCCCCTCTTCCCGTTCATCCTCAGGACAAATTGCAACCTGTACGGAACAGGAGGTTAAAGGTGCTCATTCTCCAAGGAGGGAGATTGCTAGTAAAGCGGCTGGAATGGCGAACCCGAGCACAAGGAGATGAGAAATGAGGTGCGTTTTAGAAATCTTTCCCGATCACATGGTGTACCATCTTCTGGGTTTCTCATGCATGTTTTCGATGTAGGAAGATGCCCTTGAAGCTGGAGATTTGGGACCTATGGGATGGGTACCACGCAGTATTACTTTAAAGGGTCTGCGTTTGCTCACCCAACCTCACCAAACCTCTCAGCCCCAAGAGTGTCCACCCTTATGTCTCAATCAGCTGTGGGTCTAGATATGGTCAATCCAGGTGGCATCACAGCCTCTGAACGAATTTTGTAAGAATTTCTCTCTCTTTCACTGTCTTTGTTTCACGGGTTTTTAAAAGTAATTGATTTTTATAATGGGGTTTAGCTGCTTTTCACTGCTGTTTTTATGGTGCTTTCCACCCACTTGACTCACTTACAGAGAGATATCAATACATAGCTTTGAAGATTCTTCCTAGTCAGATATATTCTTGGGCGGTGAATAGGGGGTTTTTGCGTCCAGTTCACTGAGCAAGGAGTAGGTCTTGTCTATTACATATTGGGTTTATGGAAAGCTATCTGAGCTAATTTGAAACCCTTGTTTTATGCGTCACCCCACCTCACCGTTCCCGTTAAGCAGCCATAGTGTGTTTTCTAAACGTGGGACTCTGTTCTGTTTTGTAATTCAGTTCAAGTGTAGCGGTTTTTACATTCCCTCTATAAGTGATATCTTACGATAAGTGTCTTTCTGTGTGACTTATTTCACTTAGAATCGTCGTACCTAAATCCACTCATCATGCTGCTACTAGCCTTATGACGTTGATTTCATGCCTGAGTGATATTCCATTGTACATAAGGACCACAACTTCTTTATCCATTTTTCTCTTTCCTGGGATATTTAAGGTGTAATGAAGTGGAGGTTCTTGTCAACAGAGCAGCCCTAAACTTTGGGGTGCCTGTGTCTTGCTGATTTTTAGTTTTCCCAATTTATACGCCCATGAGTGGAAGTGCCCTATGCTCTCTAAGCTGAGTTTTTTAGATGTTTCAGGACACACCGTACACTTCTCCAGAGTGGCTGTTGGCAATTTACATGCCGCCCATCAGCGTAGCAAGGCTCCCGTTTCTCCATGGCCTGTCCTGCATTTCTGGTTTTGACACTTTATTCAGCATGGCCCTTTTGACCGATGGGAAGCGAGACTTCTTTGTAGCACTGATTTGCCTTTCCAGGTTGCTTGGTTGGCCAAAAAGGGCGTATGCGTTTTTTCCTGAATATATTCAGGAAAAAACGCATACGCCCTTTTTGGCCAAGGGCATCATGGTCGAGGTTTTGCCGCTTTTCCTGTGCTTTAAAGGCGATTGGAATCTACCTCCTGAAATCTGTTTCCTGCAATTCTGCCTTGCTTTCAAATCCTCTTCGTTGCCTTCCCTCAATATATTTGTGGACGAGAGTTATCGTTTCTAACTCTGCAGGTTTGTGAATTGCAGTGCCCCTGAGCTCCATTTTTCAACTCGCTTTCTTGGGAGCTGGCCCCAAAAGCGCAGGATTGCTTCAGGCCCTATTGTGGTTCCGGGCGGCAGGCTGAGCCTGTGGTTAATTCTTCTTCCTGATGGGAAAATAGAGTGACCTGTGCCTGTCCCCACACCTAGACCTAGTCTCTCATTGGTTCCCCCTCTTCCCGTTCATCCTCAGGACAAATTTGCAACCTGTACGGAACAGGAGGTTAAAGGTGCTGATTCTCCAAGGAGGGAGATTGCTAGTAAAGCGGCTGTAATGGCGAGCCCGAGCACAAGGAGATGAGAAATGAGGTGCGTTTTAGAAACCTTTCCCGATCACACGGTGTACCGTCTTCTGGGTTTCTCATGCATGTGTTCGATGTAGAAAGATGCCCTTGAACCTGGAGATTTTGGACCCATGGGATGGGTACCACGCAGTATTACTTTAAAGGGTCTGCGTTTGCTCACCCAACCTCACCAAACCTCTCAGCCCGAAGAGTGTCCACCCTTATGTCTCAATCAGCTGTGGGTCTAGAGATGGTCAATAAAGGTGGCATCCTAGCCCCTGAACGAATTCTGTATGAATTTCTCTCTCTTTCACTGTCTTTGTTTCACGGGTTTTTAAAAGTAATTGATTTTTATAATGGGGTTTAGCTGCTTTTCACTGCTGTGTTTATGCCGCTTTACACCCACTTGACTCACTTACAGAGAGATATCAATACATTGGTTTTAAGAGTCTTACTAGTCAGATATATTCTTGGGCGGTGAACAGGGGGTGTTGAATCCAGTTCACTGAGCAAGGAGTAGGTCTTGTCTGTTACATATTGGGTTTATGGAACAGTATCTGAGCTAATTTGAAACCCTTGTTTTATGCATCACCCCACCTCACCTTTCCCGTTAAGCAGCCATAGTGTGTTTTCTAAACGTGTGACGCTGTTCTGTTTTGTAATTCAGTTCAAGTGTAGCGGTTTTTACATTCCCTCTATAAGTGATATCTTATGATAAGTGCCTTTTTCTGTGTGACTTATTTCACTTAGAATCGTCGTACCTAAATCTTCTCATCATGCTGCTACTAGCCTTATGATGTTGATTTCATGCCTGAGTGATATTCCATTGTACATAAGGACCACAACTTCTTTATACATTTTTCTCTTTCCTGGGATATTTAAGGTGTAATGAAGTGGAGGTTCTTGTCAACAGAGCAGCCCTAAACTTTGGGGTGCCTGTGTCTTGCTGATTTTTAGTTTTCCCAATTTATACGCCCATGAGTGGTAGTGCCCTATGCTCTCTAAGCTGAGTGTTTTAGATGTTTCAGGACACACCGTACACGTCTCCAGAGTGGCTGTTGGCAATTTACATCCCGCCCATCAGCGTAGCAAGGCTCCCGTTTCTCCATGGCCTGTCCTGCATTTCTGGTTTTGACACTTTATTCAGCATGGCCCTTTTGACCGATGGGAAGCGAGACTTCTTTGTAGCGCTGATTTGCCTTTCCAGGTTGCTTGGTTGGCCAAAAAGGGCGTATGCGTTTTTTCCTGAATATATTCAGGAAAAAACGCATACGCCCTTTTTGGCCAAGGGCATCATGGTCGAGGTTTTGCCGCTTTTCCTGTGCTTTAAAGGCGATTGGAATCTACCTCCTGAAATCTGTTTCCTGCAATTCTGCCTTGCTTTCAAATCCTCCTCGTTGCCTTCCCTCAATATATTTGTGGACGAGAGTTATCATTTCTAACTCTGCAGGTTTGTGAATTGCAGTGCCCCTTAGCTCCATATTTCAACTCGCTTTCTTGGGAGCTGGCCCCAAAAGCACAGGATTGCTTCAGGCCCTATTCTGGTTCCGGGTGTCAGGCTGAGCCTGTGGTTAATTCTTCTTCCTGATGGGAAAATAGAGTGACCTGTGCCTGTCCCCACACCTAGACCTAGTCTCTCATTGGTTCCCCCTCTTCCCGTTCATCCTCAGGACAAATTGCAACCTGTACGGAACAGGAGGTTAAAGGTGCTCATTCTCCAAGGAGGGAGATTGCTAGTAAAGCGGCTGGAATGGCGAACCCGAGCACAAGGAGATGAGAAATGAGGTGCGTTTTAGAAACCTTTCCCGATCACATGGTGTACCATCTTCTGGGTTTCTCATGCATGTTTTCGATGTAGGAAGATGCCCTTGAAGCTGGAGATTTGGGACCTATGGGATGGGTACCACGCAGTATTACTTTAAAGGGTCTGCGTTTGCTCACCCAACCTCACCAAACCTCTCAGCCCCAAGAGTGTCCACCCTTATGTCTCAATCAGCTGTGGGTCTAGATATGGTCAATCCAGGTGGCATCCCAGCCCCTGAACGAATTTTGTAAGAATTTCTCTCTCTTTCACTGTCTTTGTTTCACGGGTTTTTAAAAGTAATTGATTTTTATAATGGGGTTTAGCTGCTTTTCACTGCTGTTTTTATGGTGCTTTCCACCCACTTGACTCACTTACAGAGAGATATCAATACATAGCTTTGAAGATTCTTCCTAGTCAGATATATTCTTGGGCGGTGAATAGGGGGTTTTTGCGTCCAGTTCACTGAGCAAGGAGTAGGTCTTGTCTATTACATATTGGGTTTATGGAACGCTATCTGAGCTAATTTGAAACCCTTGTTTTATGCGTCACCCCACCTCACCGTTCCCGTTAAGCAGCCATAGTGTGTTTTCTAAACGTGGGACTCTGTTCTGTTTTGTAATTCAGTTCAAGTGTAGCGGTTTTTACATTCCCTCTATAAGTGATATCTTACGATAAGTGTCTTTCTGTGTGACTTATTTCACTTAGAATCGTCGTACCTAAATCCACTCATCATGCTGCTACTAGCCTTATGACGTTGATTTCATGCCTGAGTGATATTCCATTGTACATAAGGACCACAACTTCTTTATCCATTTTTCTCTTTCCTGGGATATTTAAGGTGTAATGAAGTGGAGGTTCTTGTCAACAGAGCAGCCCTAAACTTTGGGGTGCCTGTGTCTTGCTGATTTTTAGTTTTCCCAATTTATACGCCCATGAGTGGAAGTGCCCTATGCTCTCTAAGCTGAGTTTTTTAGATGTTTCAGGACACACCGTACACTTCTCCAGAGTGGCTGTTGGCAATTTACATGCCGCCCATCAGCGTAGCAAGGCTCCTGTTTCTCCATGGCCTGTCCTGCATTTCTGGTTTTGACACTTTATTCAGCATGGCCCTTTTGACCGATGGGAAGCGAGACTTCTTTGTAGCGCTGATTTGCCTTTCCAGGTTGCTTGGTTGGCCAAAAAGGGCGTATGCGTTTTTCCCTGAATATATTCAGGAAAAAACGCATACGCCCTTTTTGGCCAAGGGCATCATGGTCGGGGTTTTGCCGCTTTTCGTGTGCTTTAAAGGCGATTCGAATCTACCTCCTGAAATCTGTTTCCTGCAATTCTGCCTTGCTTTCAAATCCTCTTCGTTGCCTTCCCTCAATATATTTGTGGACGAGAGTTATCGTTTCTAACTCTGCAGGTTTGTGAATTGCAGTGCCCCTGAGCTCCATTTTTCAACTCACTTTCTTGGGAGCTGGCCGCAAAAGTGCAGGATTGCTTCAGGCCCTATTGTGGTTCCGGGCGGCAGGCTGAGCCTGTGGTTAATTCTTCTTCCTGATGGGAAAATAGAGTGACCTGTGCCTGTCCCCACACCTAGACCTAGTCTCTCATTGGTTCCCCCTCTTCCCGTTCATCCTCAGGACAAATTTGCAACCTGTACGGAACAGGAGGTTAAAGGTGCTGATTCTCCAAGGAGGGAGATTGCTAGTAAAGCGGCTGTAATGGCGAGCCCGAGCACAAGGAGATGAGAAATGAGGTGCGTTTTAGAAACCTTTCCCGATCACACGGTGTACCGTCTTCTGGGTTTCTCATGCATGTTTTCGATGTAGGAAGATGCCCTTGAACCTGGAGATTTTGGACCCATGGGATGGGTACCACGCAGTATTACTTTAAAGGGTCTGCGTTTGCTCACCCAACCTCACCAAACCTCTCAGCCCCAAGAGTGTCCACCCTTATGTCTCAATCAGCTGTGGGTCTAGAGATGGCCAATAAAGGTGGCATCCTAGCCCCTGAACGAATTCTGTATGAATTTCTCTCTCTTTCACTGTCTTTGTTTCACGGGTTTTTAAAAGTAATTGATTTTTATAATGGGGTTTAGCTGCTTTTCACTGCTGTGTTTATGCCGCTTTACACCCACTTGACTCACTTACAGAGAGATATCAATACATTGGTTTTAAGAGTCTTACTAGTCAGATATATTCTTGGGCAGTGAACAGGGGGTGTTGAATCCAGTTCACTGAGCAAGGAGTAGGTCTTGTCTGTTACATATTGGGTTTATGGAGCAGTATCTGAGCTAATTTGAAACCCTTGTTTTATGCATCACCCCACCTCACCTTTCCCGTTAAGCAGCCATAGTGTGTTTTCTAAACGTGTGACGCTGTTCTGTTTTGTAATTCAGTTCAAGTGTAGCGGTTTTTACATTCCCTCTATAAGTGATATCTTATGATAAGTGCCTTTTTCTGTGTGACTTATTTCACTTAGAATCGTCGTACCTAAATCTTCTCATCATGCTGCTACTAGCCTTATGATGTTGATTTCATGCCTGAGTGATATTCCATTGTACATAAGGACCACAACTTCTTTATCCATTTTTCTCTTTCCTGGGATATTTAAGGTGTAATGAAGTGGAGGTTCTTGTCAACAGAGCAGCCCTAAACTTTGGGGTGCCTGTGTCTTGCTGATTTTTAGTTTTCCCAATTTATACGCCCATGAGTGGAAGTGCCCTATGCTCTCTATGCTGAGTTTTTTAGAGGTTTCAGGACACACCGTACACTTCTCCAGAGTGGCTGTTGGCAATTTACATCCCGCCCATCAGCGTAGCAAGGCTCCCGTTTCTCCATGGCCTGTCCTGCATTTCTGGTTTTGACACTTTATTCAGCATGGCCCTTTTGACCGATGGGAAGCGAGACTTCTTTGTAGCGCTGATTTGCCTTTCCAGGTTGCTTGGTTGGCCAAAAAGGGCGTATGCGTTTTTTCCTGAATATATTCAGGAAAAAACGCATACGCCCTTTTTGGCCAAGGGCATCATGGTCGAGGTTTTGCTGCTTTTCCTGTGCTTTAAAGGCGATTGGAATCTACCTCCTGAAATCTGTTTCCTGCAATTCTGCCTTGCTTTCAAATCCTCTTCGTTGCCTTCCCTCAATATATTTGTGGACGAGAGTTATCATTTCTAACTCTGCAGGTTTGTGAATTGCAGTGCCCCTGAGCTCCATTTTTCAACTCGCTTTCTTGGGAGCTGGCCCCAAAAGCGCAGGATTGCTTCAGGCCCTATTGTGGTTCCGGGCGGCAGGCTGAGCCTGTGGTTAATTCTTCTTCCTGATGGGAAAATAGAGTGACCTGTGCCTGTCCCCACACCTAGACCTAGTCTCTCATTGGTTCCCCCTCTTCCCGTTCATCCTCAGGACAAATTGCAACCTGTACGGAACAGGAGGTTAAAGGTGCTCATTCTCCAAGGAGGGAGATTGCTAGTAAAGCGGCTGGAATGGCGAACCCGAGCACAAGGAGATGAGAAATGAGGTGCGTTTTAGAAATCTTTCCCGATCACATGGTGTACCATCTTCTGGGTTTCTCATGCATGTTTTCGATGTAGGAAGATGCCCTTGAAGCTGGAGATTTGGGACCTATGGGATGGGTACCACGCAGTATTACTTTAAAGGGTCTGCGTTTGCTCACCCAACCTCACCAAACCTCTCAGCCCCAAGAGTGTCCACCCTTATGTCTCAATCAGCTGTGGGTCTAGATATGGTCAATCCAGGTGGCATCCCAGCCCCTGAACGAATTTTGTAAGAATTTCTCTCTCTTTCACTGTCTTTGTTTCACGGGTTTTTAAAAGTAATTGATTTTTATAATGGGGTTTAGCTGCTTTTCACTGCTGTTTTTATGGTGCTTTCCACCCACTTGACTCACTTACAGAGAGATATCAATACATAGCTTTGAAGATTCTTCCTAGTCAGATATATTCTTGGGCGGTGAATAGGGGGTTTTTGCGTCCAGTTCACTGAGCAAGGAGTAGGTCTTGTCTATTACATATTGGGTTTATGGAAAGCTATCTGAGCTAATTTGAAACCCTTGTTTTATGCGTCACCCCACCTCACCGTTCCCGTTAAACAGCCATAGTGTGTTTTCTAAACTTGGGACTCTGTTCTGTTTTGTAATTCAGTTCAAGTGTAGCGGTTTTTACATTCCCTCTATAGGTGATATCTTACGATAAGTGTCTTTCTGTGTGACTTATTTCACTTAGAATCGTCGTACCTAAATCCACTCATCATGCTGCTACTAGCCTTATGACGTTGATTTCATGCCTCAGTGATATTCCATTGTACATAAGGACCACAACTTCTTTATCCATTTTTCTCTTTCCTGGGATATTTAAGGTGTAATGAAGTGGAGGTTCTTGTCAACAGAGCAGCCCTAAACTTTGGGGTGCCTGTGTCTTGCTGATTTTTAGTTTTCCCAATTTATACGCCCATGAGTGGAAGTGCCCTATGCTCTCTAAGCTGAGTTTTTTAGATGTTTCAGGACACACCGTACACTTCTCCAGAGTGGCTGTTGGCAATTTACATCCCGCCCATCAGCGTAGCAAGGCTCCCGTTTCTCCATGGCCTGTCCTGCATTTCTGGTTTTGACACTTTATTCAGCATGGCCCTTTTGACCGATGGGAAGCGAGACTTCTTTGTAGCGCTGATTTGCCTTTCCAGGTTGCTTGGTTGGCCAAAAAGGGCGTATGCGTTTTTTCCTGAATATATTCAGGAAAAAACGCATACGCCCTTTTTGGCCAAGGGCATCATGGTCGAGGTTTTGCCGCTTTTCCTGTGCTTTAAAGGCGATTGGAATCTACCTCCTGAAATCTGTTTCCTGCAATTCTGCCTTGCTTTCAAATCCTCTTCGTTGCCTTCCCTCAATATATTTGTGGACGAGAGTTATCATTTCTAACTCTGCAGGTTTTTGAATTGCAGTGCCCCTGAGCTCCATTTTTCAACTCGCTTTCTTGGGAGCTGGCCCCAAAAGCGCAGGATTACTTCAGGCCCTATTCTGGTTCCGGGCGGCAGGCTGAGCCTGTGCTTAATTCTTCTTCCTGATGGGAAAATAGAGTGACCTGTGCCTGTCCCCACACCTAGACCTAGTCTCTCATTGGTTCCCCCTCTTCCCGTTCATCCTCAGGACAAATTGCAACCTGTACGGAACAGGAGGTTAAAGGTGCTCATTCTCCAAGGAGGGAGATTGCTAGTAAAGCGGCTGGAATGGCGAACCCGAGCACAAGGAGATGAGAAATGAGGTGCGTTTTAGAAATCTTTCCCGATCACATGGTGTACCATCTTCTGGGTTTCTCATGCATGTTTTCGATGTAGGAAGATGCCCTTGAAGCTGGAGATTTGGGACCTATGGGATGGGTACCACGCAGTATTACTTTAAAGGGTCTGCGTTTGCTCACCCAACCTCACCAAACCTCTCAGCCCCAAGAGTGTCCACCCTTATGTCTCAATCAGCTGTGGGTCTAGATATGGTCAATCCAGGTGGCATCACAGCCTCTGAACGAATTTTGTAAGAATTTCTCTCTCTTTCACTGTCTTTGTTTCACGGGTTTTTAAAAGTAATTGATTTTTATAATGGGGTTTAGCTGCTTTTCACTGCTGTTTTTATGGTGCTTTCCACCCACTTGACTCACTTACAGAGAGATATCAATACATAGCTTTGAAGATTCTTCCTAGTCAGATATATTCTTGGGCGGTGAATAGGGGGTTTTTGCGTCCAGTTCACTGAGCAAGGAGTAGGTCTTGTCTATTACATATTGGGTTTATGGAAAGCTATCTGAGCTAATTTGAAACCCTTGTTTTATGCGTCACCCCACCTCACCGTTCCCGTTAAGCAGCCATAGTGTGTTTTCTAAACGTGGGACTCTGTTCTGTTTTGTAATTCAGTTCAAGTGTAGCGGTTTTTACATTCCCTCTATAAGTGATATCTTACGATAAGTGTCTTTCTGTGTGACTTATTTCACTTAGAATCGTCGTACCTAAATCCACTCATCATGCTGCTACTAGCCTTATGACGTTGATTTCATGCCTGAGTGATATTCCATTGTACATAAGGACCACAACTTCTTTATCCATTTTTCTCTTTCCTGGGATATTTAAGGTGTAATGAAGTGGAGGTTCTTGTCAACAGAGCAGCCCTAAACTTTGGGGTGCCTGTGTCTTGCTGATTTTTAGTTTTCCCAATTTATACGCCCATGAGTGGAAGTGCCCTATGCTCTCTAAGCTGAGTTTTTTAGATGTTTCAGGACACACCGTACACTTCTCCAGAGTGGCTGTTGGCAATTTACATGCCGCCCATCAGCGTAGCAAGGCTCCCGTTTCTCCATGGCCTGTCCTGCATTTCTGGTTTTGACACTTTATTCAGCATGGCCCTTTTGACCGATGGGAAGCGAGACTTCTTTGTAGCACTGATTTGCCTTTCCAGGTTGCTTGGTTGGCCAAAAAGGGCGTATGCGTTTTTTCCTGAATATATTCAGGAAAAAACGCATACGCCCTTTTTGGCCAAGGGCATCATGGTCGAGGTTTTGCCGCTTTTCCTGTGCTTTAAAGGCGATTGGAATCTACCTCCTGAAATCTGTTTCCTGCAATTCTGCCTTGCTTTCAAATCCTCTTCGTTGCCTTCCCTCAATATATTTGTGGACGAGAGTTATCGTTTCTAACTCTGCAGGTTTGTGAATTGCAGTGCCCCTGAGCTCCATTTTTCAACTCGCTTTCTTGGGAGCTGGCCCCAAAAGCGCAGGATTGCTTCAGGCCCTATTGTGGTTCCGGGCGGCAGGCTGAGCCTGTGGTTAATTCTTCTTCCTGATGGGAAAATAGAGTGACCTGTGCCTGTCCCCACACCTAGACCTAGTCTCTCATTGGTTCCCCCTCTTCCCGTTCATCCTCAGGACAAATTTGCAACCTGTACGGAACAGGAGGTTAAAGGTGCTGATTCTCCAAGGAGGGAGATTGCTAGTAAAGCGGCTGTAATGGCGAGCCCGAGCACAAGGAGATGAGAAATGAGGTGCGTTTTAGAAACCTTTCCCGATCACACGGTGTACCGTCTTCTGGGTTTCTCATGCATGTGTTCGATGTAGAAAGATGCCCTTGAACCTGGAGATTTTGGACCCATGGGATGGGTACCACGCAGTATTACTTTAAAGGGTCTGCCTTTTCTCACCCAACCTCACCAAACCTCTCAGCCCGAAGAGTGTCCACCCTTATGTCTCAATCAGCTGTGGGTCTAGAGATGGTCAATAAAGGTGGCATCCTAGCCCCTGAACGAATTCTGTATGAATTTCTCTCTCTTTCACTGTCTTTGTTTCACGGGTTTTTAAAAGTAATTGATTTTTATAATGGGGTTTAGCTGCTTTTCACTGCTGTGTTTATGCCGCTTTACACCCACTTGACTCACTTACAGAGAGATATCAATACATTGGTTTTAAGAGTCTTACTAGTCAGATATATTCTTGCGTGGTGAACAGGGGGTGTTGAATCCAGTTCACTGAGCAAGGAGTAGGTCTTGTCTGTTACATATTGGGTTTATGGAACAGTATCTGAGCTAATTTGAAACCCTTGTTTTATGCATCACCCCACCTCACCTTTCCCGTTAAGCAGCCATAGTGTGTTTTCTAAACGTGTGACGCTGTTCTGTTTTGTAATTCAGTTCAAGTGTAGCGGTTTTTACATTCCCTCTATAAGTGATATCTTATGATAAGTGCCTTTTTCTGTGTGACTTATTTCACTTAGAATCGTCGTACCTAAATCTTCTCATCATGCTGCTACTAGCCTTATGATGTTGATTTCATGCCTGAGTGATATTCCATTGTACATAAGGACCACAACTTCTTTATCCATTTTTCTCTTTCCTGGGATATTTAAGGTGTAATGAAGTGGAGGTTCTTGTCAACAGAGCAGCCCTAAACTTTGGGGTGCCTGTGTCTTGCTGATTTTTAGTTTTCCCAATTTATACGCCCATGAGTGGTAGTGCCATATGCTCTCTAAGCTGAGTGTTTTAGATGTTTCAGGACACACCGTACACGTCTCCAGAGTGGCTGTTGGCAATTTACATCCCGCCCATCAGCGTAGCAAGGCTCCCGTTTCTCCATGGCCTGTCCTGCATTTCTGGTTTTGACACTTTATTCAGCATGGCCCTTTTGACCGATGGGAAGCGAGACTTCTTTGTAGCGCTGATTTGCCTTTCCAGGTTGCTTGGTTGGCCAAAAAGGGCGTATGCGTTTTTTCCTGAATATATTCAGGAAAAAACGCATACGCCCTTTTTGGCCAAGGGCATCATGGTCGAGGTTTTGCCGCTTTTCCTGTGCTTTAAAGGCGATTGGAATCTACCTCCTGAAATCTGTTTCCTGCAATTCTGCCTTGCTTTCAAATCCTCCTTGTTGCCTTCCCTCAATATATTTGTGGACGAGAGTTATCATTTCTAACTCTGCAGGTTTTTGAATTGCAGTGCCCCTTAGCTCCATATTTCAACTCGCTTTCTTGGGAGCTGGCCCCAAAAGCACAGGATTGCTTCAGGCCCTATTCTGGTTCCGGGCGTCAGGCTGAGCCTGTGGTTAATTCTTCTTCCTGATGGGAAAATAGAGTGACCTGTGCCTGTCCCCACACCTAGACCTAGTCTCTCATTGGTTCCCCCTCTTCCCGTTCATCCTCAGGACAAATTGCAACCTGTACGGAACAGGAGGTTAAAGGTGCTCATTCTCCAAGGAGGGAGATTGCTAGTAAAGCGGCTGGAATGGCGAACCCGAGCACAAGGAGATGAGAAATGAGGTGCGTTTTAGAAATCTTTCCCGATCACATGGTGTACCATCTTCTGGGTTTCTCATGCATGTTTTCGATGTAGGAAGATGCCCTTGAAGCTGGAGATTTGGGACCTATGGGATGGGTACCACGCAGTATTACTTTAAAGGGTCTGCGTTTGCTCACCCAACCTCACCAAACCTCTCAGCCCCAAGAGTGTCCACCCTTATGTCTCAATCAGGTGTGGGTCTAAATATGGTCAATCCAGGTGGCATCACAGCCCATGAACGAATTTTGTAAGAATTTGTCTCTCTTTCACTGTCTTTGTTTCACGGGTTTTTAAAAGTAATTGATTTTTATAATGGGGTTTAGCTGCTTTTCACTGCTGTGTTTATGCCGCTTTACACCCACTTGACTCACTTACAGAGAGATATCAATACATAGCTTTGAAGATTCTTCCTAGTCAGATATATTCTTGGGCGGTGAATAGGGGGTTTTTGCGTCCAGTTCACTGAGCAAGGAGTAGGTCTTGTCTATTACATATTGGGTTTATGGAAAGCTATCTGAGCTAATTTGAAACCCTTGTTTTATGCATCACCCCACCTCAACTTTCCCGTTAAGCAGCCATAGTGTGTTTTCTAAACGTGGGACTCTGTTCTGTTTTGTAATTCAGTTCAAGTGTAGCGGTTTTTACATTCCCTCTATAAGTGATATCTTACGATAAGTGTCTTTCTGTGTGACTTATTTCACTTAGAATCGTCGTACCTAAATCCACTCATCATGCTGCTACTAGCCTTATGAGGTTGATTTCATGACCTGAGTGATATTCCATTGTACATAAGGACTAAAAGTTCTTTATCCATTTTTCTCTTTCCTGGGATATTTAAGGTGTAATGAAGTGGAGGTTCTTGTCAACAGAGCAGCCCTAAACTTTGGGGTGCCTGTGTCTTGCTGATTTTTAGTTTTCCCAATTTATACGCCCATGAGTGGAAGTGCCCTATGCTCTCTAAGCTGAGTTTTTTAGAGGTTTCAGGACACACCGTACACTTCTCCAGAGTGCTGTTGGCAATTTACATCCTGCCCATCAGCGTAGCAAGGCTCCCGTTTCTCCATGGCCTGTCCTGCATTTCTGGTTTTGACACTTTATTCAGCATGGCCCTTTTGACCGATGGGAAGCGAGACTTCTTTGTAGCGCTGATTTGCCTTTCCAGGTTGCTTGGTTGGCCAAAAAGGGCGTATGCGTTTTTTCCTGAATATATTCAGGAAGAAACGCATACGCCCTTTTTGGCCAAGGGCATCATGGTCGAGGTTTTGCCGCTTTTCCTGTGCTTTAAAGGCGATTGGAATCTACCTCCTGAAATCTGTTTCCTGCAATTCTGCCTTGCTTTCAAATCCTCTTCGTTGCCTTCCCTCAATATATTTGTGGACGAGAGTTATCATTTCTAACTCTGCAGGTTTGTGAATTGCAGTGCCCCTGAGCTCCATTTTTCAAGTCGCTTTCTTGGGAGCTGGCCGCAATAGCACAGGACTGCTTCAGGCCCTATTGTGGTTCCCGGCGGCAGGCTGAGCCTGTGGTTAATTCTTCTTCCTGATGGGAAAATAGAGTGACCTGTGCCTGTCCCCACACCTAGACCTAGTCTCTCATTGGTTCCCCCTCTTCCCGTTCATCCTCAGGACAAATTGCAACCTGTACGGAACAGGAGGTTAAAGGTGCTCATTCTCCAAGGAGGGAGATTGCTAGTAAAGTGGCTGGAATGGCGAACTCGTGCACAAGGTGATGAGAAATGAGGTGCGTTTTAGAAACCTTTCCCGATCACATGGTGTACCATCTTCTGGGTTTCTCATGCATGTTTTCGGTGTAGGAAGATGCCCTTGAAGCTGGAGATTTGGGACCTATGGGATGGGTACCACGCAGTATTACTTTAAAGGGTCTGCGTTTGCTCACCCAACCTCACCAAACCTCTCAGCCCCAAGAGTGTCCACCCTTATGTCTCAATCAGGTGTGTGTCTAGAGATGGTCAATAAAGGTGGCATCCCAGCCCCTGAACGAATTTTGTAAGAATTTCTCTCTCTTTCACTGTCTTTGTTTCACGGGTTTTTAAAAGTAATTGATTTTTATAATGGGGTTTAGCTGCTTTTCACTGCTGTTTTTATGGTGCTTTCCACCCACTTGACTCACTTACAGAGAGATATCAATACATAGCTTTGAAGATTCTTCCTAGTCAGATATATTCTTGGGCGGTGAATAGGGGGTTTTTGCGTCCAGTTCACTGAGCAAGGAGTAGGTCTTGTCTATTACATATTGGGTTTATGGAAAGCTATCTGAGCTAATTTGAAACCCTTGTTTTATGCGTCACCCCAACTCACCGTTCCCGTTAAGCAGCCATAGTGTGTTTTCTAAACGTGGGACTCTGTTCTCTTTTGTAATTCAGTTCAAGTGTAGCGGTTTTTACATTCCCTCTATAAGTGATATCTTACGATAAGTGTCTTTCTGTGTGACTTATTTCACTTAGAATCGTCGTACCTAAATCCACTCATCATGCTGCTACTAGCCTTATGACGTTGATTTCATGCCTGAGTGATATTCCATTGTACATAAGGACCACAACTTCTTTATCCATTTTTCTCTTTCCTGGGATATTTAAGGTGTAATGAAGTGGAGGTTCTTGTCAACAGAGCAGCCCTAAACTTTGGGGTGCCTGTGTCTTGCTGAATTTTAGTTTTCCCAATTTATACGCCCATGAGTGGAAGTGCCCTATGCTCTCTAAGCTGAGTTTTTTAGATGTTTCAGGACACACCGTACACTTCTCCAGAGTGGCTGTTGGCACTTTACATCCCGCCCATCAGCGTAGCAAGGCTCCCGTTTCTCCATGGCCTGTCCTGCATTTCTGGTTTTGACACTTTATTCAGCATGGCCCTTTTGACCGATGGGAAGCGAGAATTCTTTGTAGCGCTGATTTGCCTTTCCAGGTTGCTTGGTTGGTCAAAAAGGGCGTATGCGTTTTTTGCTGAATATATTCAGGAAAAAACGCATACGCCCTTTTTGGCCAAGGGCATCATGGTCGAGGTTTTGCCGCTTTTCCTGTGCTTTAAAGGCGATTCGAATCTACCTCCTGAAATCTGTTTCCTGCAATTCTGCCTTGCGTTCAAATCCGCTTCGTTGCCTTCCCTCAATATATTTGTGGACGAGAGTTATCGTTTCTAACTCTCCAGGTTTGTGAATTGCAGTGCCCCTGAGCTCCATTTTTCAACTCGCTTTCTTGGGATGTGGCCGCAAAAGCGCAGGATTGCTTCAGGCCCTATTGTGGTTCCGGGCGGCAGGCTGAGCCTGTGGTTAATTCTTCTTCCTGATGGGAAAATAGAGTGACCTGTGCCTGTCCCCACACCTAGACCTAGTCTCTCATTGGTTCCCCCTCTTCCCGTTCATCCTCAGGACAAATTTGCAACCTGTACGGAACAGGAGGTTAAAGGTGCTGATTCTCCAAGGAGGGAGATTGCTAGTAAAGCGGCTGTAATGGCGAGCCCGAGCACAAGGAGATGAGAAATGAGGTGCGTTTTAGAAACCTTTCCCGATCACACGGTGTACCGTCTTCTGGGTTTCTCATGCATGTTTTCGATGTAGGAAGATGCCCTTGAACCTGGAGATTTTGGACCCATGGGATGGGTACCACGCAGTATTACTTTAAACGGTCTGCGTTTGCTCACCCAACCTCTCCAAACCTCTCAGCCCCAAGAGTGTCCACCCTTATGTCTCAATCAGCTGTGGGTCTAGAGATGGTCAATAAAGGTGGCATCCCAGCCCCTGAACGAATTCTGTATGAATTTCTCTCTCTTTCACTATCTTTGTTTCACGGGTTTCTAAAAGTAATTGATTTTTATAATGGGGTTTAGCTGCTTTTCACTGCTGTGTTTATGCCGCTTTACACCCACTTGACTCACTTACAGAGGGATATCAATACATTGGTTTTAAGATTCTTACTAATCAGTTATATTCTTGGGCGGTGAACAGGGGGTGTTGAGTCCAGTTCACTGAGCAAGGAATAGGTCTTGTTTATTACATATTGGGTTTATGGAACGGTTTCTGAGCTAATTTGAAACCCTTGTTTTATGCATCACCCCACCTCACCTTTCCCTTTAAGCAGCCATAGTGTGTCTTCTAAACGTGTGACGCTCTTCTGTTTTGTAATTCAGTTCAAGTGTAGCGGTTTTTACATTCCCTCTATAAGTGATATCTTATGATAAGTGTCTTTTTCTGTGTGACTTATTTCACTTAGAATCGTCGTACCTAAATCCTCTCATCATGCTGCTACTAGCCTTATGACGTTAATTTCATGGCTGAGTGATATGCCATTGTACAGAAGGACCACAACTTCCTTATCCATTTTTCTCTTTCCTGGGATATTTAAGGTGTAACGAAGTGGAGGTTCTTGTCAACAGAGCAGCCCTAAACTTTGGGGTGCCTGTGTCTTGCTGATTTTTAGTTTTCCCAATTTATACGCCCATGAGTGGAAGTGCCCTATGCTCTCTAAGCTGAGATTTTTAGATGTTTCAGGACACACCGTACACGTCTCCAGAGTGGCTGTTGGCAATTTACATCCCGCCCATCAGCGTAGCAAGGCTCCCGTTTCTCCATGGCCTGTCCTGCATTTCTGGTTTTGACACTTTATTCAGCATGGCCCTTTTGACCGATGGGAAGCGAGACTTCTTTGTAGCGCTGATTTGCCTTTCCAGGTTGCTTGGTTGGCCAAAAAGGGCGTATGCGTTTTTTCCTGAATATATTCAGGAAAAAACGCATACGCCCTTTTTGGCCAAGGGCATCATGGTCGAGGTTTTGCCTCTTTTCTTGTGCTTTAAAGGCGATTCGACTCTACCTCCTGAAATCTGTTTCCTGCAATTCTGCCTTGCTTTCAAATCCTCTTCGTTGCCTTCCCTCAATATATTTGTGGACGAGAGTTATCATTTATAACTCTGCAGGTTTGTGAATTGCAGTGCCCCTGAGCTCCATTTTTCAACTCGCTTTCTTGGGAGCTGGCTGCAAAAGCGCAGGATTGCTTCAGGCCCTATTGTGGTTCCGGGCGGCAGGCTGAGCCTCTGGTTAATTCTTCTTCCTGATGGGAAAATAGAGTGACCTGTGCCTGTCCCCACACCTAGACCTAGTCTCTCATTGGTTCCCCCTATTCCCGTTCATCATCAGGACAAATTGCAACCTGTACGGAACAGGAGGTTAAAGGTGCTCATTCTCCAAGGAGGGAGATTGCTAGTAAAGCGACTGTAATGGCCAACCCGAGCACAAGGAGAAGAGAAATGAGGTGCGTTTTAGAAACCTTTCCCGATCACACGGTGTACCATCTTCTGGGTTTCTCATGCATGTTTTCGATGTAGGAAGATGCCCTTGAACCTGGAGATTTTGGACCCATGGGATGGATACCACGCAGTATTACTTTAAAGGGTCTGCGTTTGCTCACACAACCTCACCAAACCTCTCAGCCCCAAGAGTGTCCACCCTTATGTCTCAATCAGCTGTGGGTCTAGAGATGGTCAATCCAGGTGGCATCACAGCCCCTGAACGAATTTTGTAAGAATTTCTCTCTCTTTCACTGTCTTTGTTTCACGGGTTTTTAAAAGTAATTGATTTTTATAATGGGGTTTAGCTGCTTTTCACTGCTGTGTTTATGCCGCTTTACACCCACTTGACTCACTTACAGAGGGATATCAATACATTGGTTTTAAGATTCTTACTAGTCAGATATATTCTTGGGCGGTGAACAGGGGGTGTTGAGTCCAGTTCACTGAGCAAGGAGTAGGTCTTGTCTATTACATATTGGGTTTATGGAACGGTATCTGAGCTAATTTGAAACCCTTGTTTTATGCATCACCCCACCTCACCTTTCCCGTTAAGCAGCCATAGTGTGTCTTCTAAACGTGTGACGCTGTTCTGTTTTGTAATTCAGTTCAAGTGTAGCTTTTTTTACATTCCCTCTATAAGTGATATCTTATGATAAGTGCCTTTTTCTGTGTGACTTATTTCACTTAGAATCGTCGTACCTAAATCCTCTCATCATGCTGCTACTAGCCTTATGACGTTAATTTCATGGCTGAGTGATATGCCATTGTACATAAGGACCACAACTTCCTTATCCATTTTTCTCTTTCCTGGGATATTTAAGGTGTAACGAAGTGGAGGTTCTTGTCAACAGAGCAGCCCTAAACTTTGGGGTGCCTGTGTCTTGCTGATTTTTAGTTTTCCCAATTTATACGCCCATGAGTGGAAGTGCCCTATGCTCTCTAAGCTGAGTTTTTTAGATGTTTCAGGACACACCGTACACTTCTCCAGAGTGGCTGTTGGCAATTTACATCCCGCCCATCAGCGTAGCAAGACTCCCGTTTCTCCTTGGCCTGTCCTGCATTTCTGGTTTTGACACTTTATTCAGCATGGCCCTTTTGACCGATGGGAAGCGAGACTTCTTTGTAGCGCTGATTTACCTTTCCAGGTTGCTTGGTTGGCCAAAAAGGGCGTATGCGTTTTTTCCTGAATATATTCAGGAAAAAACGCATACGCCCTTTTTGGCCAAGGGCATCATGGTCGAGGTTTTGCCGCTTTTCCTGTGCTTTAAAGGTGATTCGAATCTACCTCCTGAAATCTGTTTCCTGCAATTCTGCCTTGCTTTCAAATCCTCTTCGTTGCCTTCCCTCAATATATTTGTGGACGAGAGTTAACATTTATAACTCTACAGGTTTGTGAATTGCAGTGCCCCTGAGCTCCATTTTTCAACTCGCTTTCTAGGGAGCTGGCCCCAAAAGCGCAGGATTGCTTCAGGCCCTATTGTGGTTCCGGGCGGCAGGCTGAGCCTGTGGTTAATTCTTCTTCCTGATGGGAAAATAGAGTGACCTGTGCCTGTCCCCACACCTAGACCTAGTCTCTCATTGGTTCCCCCTCTTCCCGTTCATCCTCAGGACAAAGTTGCAACCTGTACGGAACAGGAGGTTAAAGGTGCTGATTCTCCAAGGAGGGAGATTGCTAGTAAAGCGGCTGTAATGGCGAGCCCGAGCACAAGGAGATGAGAAATGAGGTGCGTTTTAGAAACCTTTCCCGATCACACGGTGTACCGTCTTCTGGGTTTCTCATGCATGTTTTCGATGTAGAAAGATGCCCTTGAACCTGGAGATTTTGGACCGATGGGATGGGTACCACGCAGTATTACTTTAAAGGGTCTGCGTTTGCTCACCCAACCTCACCAAACCTCTCAGCCCCAAGAGTGTCCACCCTTATGTCTCAATCAGCTGTGGGTCTAGAGATGGTCAATAAAGGTGGCATCCCAGCCCCTGAACGAATTTTGTAAGAATTTCTCTCTCTTTCACTGTCTTTGTTTCACGGGTTTTTAAAAGTAATTGATTTTTATAATGGGGTTTAGCTGCTTTTCACTGCTGTTTTATGGTGCTTTCCACTGCTGTTTTTATGGTGCTTTCCACCCACTTGACTCACTTACAGAGAGATATCAATACATAGCTTTGAAGAGTCTTCCTAGTCAGATATATTCTTGGGCGGTGAATAGGGGGGTTTTGCGTCCAGTTCACTGAGCAAGGAGTAGGTCTTGTCTATTACATATTGGGTTTATGGAAAGCTATCTGAGCTAATTTGAAACCCTTGTTTTATGCGTCACCCCACCTTACCGTTCCCGTTAAGCAGCCATAGTGTGTTTTCTAAACGTGGGACTCTGTTCTGTTTTGTAATTTAGTTCAAGTGTAGCGGTTTTTACATTCCCTCTATAAGTGATATCTTACGATAAGTGTCTTTCTGTGTGACTTATTTCACTTAGAATCGTCATACCTAAATCCACTCATCATGCTGCTACTAGCCTTATGACGTTGATTTCATGCCTGAGTGATATTCCATTGTACATAAGGACCACAACTTCTTTATCCATTTTTCTCTTTCCTGGGATATTTAAGGTGTAATGAAGTGGAGGTTCTTGTCAACAGAGCAGCCCTAAACTTTGGGGTGCCTGTGTCTTGCTGAATTTTAGTTTTCCCAATTTATACGCCCATGAGTGGAAGTGCCCTATGCTCTCTAAGCTGAGTTTTTTAGATGTTTCAGGACACACCGTACACTTCTCCAGAGTGGCTGTTGGCACTTTACATCCCGCCCATCAGCGTAGCAAGGCTCCCGTTTCTCCATGGCCTGTCCTGCATTTCTGGTTTTGACACTTTATTCAGCATGGCCCTTTTGACCGATGGGAAGCGAGAATTCTTTGTAGCGCTGATTTGCCTTTCCAGGTTGCTTGGTTGGCCAAAAAGGGCGTATGCGTTTTTTGCTGAATATATTCAGGAAAAAACGCATACGCCCTTTTTGGCCAAGGGCATCATGCTCGAGGTTTTGCCGCTTTTCCTGTGCTTTAAAGG
Source organism: Balaenoptera borealis (assembly GCF_965194805.1). Taxonomy (NCBI): domain Eukaryota; kingdom Metazoa; phylum Chordata; class Mammalia; order Artiodactyla; family Balaenopteridae; genus Balaenoptera; species Balaenoptera borealis. The sequence goes on along the minus strand of NW_028123740.1, from coordinate 79,624 downwards.
CGATTCGAATCTACCTCCTGAAATCTGTTTCCTGCAATTCTGCCTTGCTTTCAAATCCGCTTCGTTGCCTTCCCTCAATATATTTGTGAACGAGAGTTATCGTTTCTAACTCTCCAGGTTTGTGAATTGCAGTGCCCCTGAGCTCCATTTTTCAACTCGCTTTCTTGGGATGTGGCCGCAAAAGCGCAGGATTGCTTCAGGCCCTATTGTGGTTCCGGGCGGCAGGCTGAGCCTGTGGTTAATTCTTCTTCCTGATGGGAAAATAGAGTGACCTGTGCCTGTCCCCACACCTAGACCTAGTCTCTCATTGGTTCCCCCTCTTCCCGTTCATCCTCAGGACAAATTTGCAACCTGTACGGAACAGGAGGTTAAAGGTGCTGATTCTCCAAGGAGGGAGATTGCTAGTAAAGCGGCTGTAATGGCGAGCCCGAGCACAAGGAGATGAGAAATGAGGTGCGTTTTAGAAACCTTTCCCGATCACACGGTGTACCGTCTTCTGGGTTTCTCATGCATGTTTTCGATGTAGGAAGATGCCCTTGAACCTGGAGATTTTGGACCCATGGGATGGGTACCACGCAGTATTACTTTAAACGGTCTGCGTTTGCTCACCCAACCTCTCCAAAACTCTCAGCCCCAAGAGTGTCCACCCTTATGTCTCAATCAGCTGTGGGTCTAGAGATGGTCAATAAAGGTGGCATCCCAGCCCCTGAACGAATTCTGTATGAATTTCTCTCTCTTTCACTATCTTTGTTTCACGGGTTTCTAAAAGTAATTGATTTTTATAATGGGGTTTAGCTGCTTTTCACTGCTGTGTTTATGCCGCTTTACACCCACTTGACTCACTTACAGAGGGATATCAATACATTGGTTTTAAGATTCTTACTAATCAGTTATATTCTTGGGCGGTGAACAGGGGGTGTTGAGTCCAGTTCACTGAGCAAGGAATAGGTCTTGTTTATTACATATTGGGTTTATGGAACGGTTTCTGAGCTAATTTGAAACCCTTGTTTTATGCATCACCCCACCTCACCTTTCCCTTTAAGCAGCCATAGTGTGTCTTCTAAACGTGTGACGCTGTTCTGTTTTGTAATTCAGTTCAAGTGTAGCGGTTTTTACATTCCCTCTATAAGTGATATCTTATGATAAGTGTCTTTTTCTGTGTGACTTATTTCACTTAGAATCGTCGTACCTAAATCCTCTCATCATGCTGCTACTAGCCTTATGACGTTAATTTCATGGCTGAGTGATATGCCATTGTACAGAAGGACCACAACTTCCTTATCCATTTTTCTCTTTCCTGGGATATTTAAGGTGTAACGAAGTGGAGGTTCTTGTCAACAGAGCAGCCCTAAACTTTGGGGTGCCTGTGTCTTGCTGATTTTTAGTTTTCCCAATTTATACGCCCATGAGTGGAAGTGCCCTATGCTCTCTAAGCTGAGATTTTTAGATGTTTCAGGACACACCGTACACGTCTCCAGAGTGGCTGTTGGCAATTTACATCCCGCCCATCAGCGTAGCAAGGCTCCCGTTTCTCCATGGCCTGTCCTGCATTTCTGGTTTTGACACTTTATTCAGCATGGCCCTTTTGACCGATGGGAAGCGAGACTTCTTTGTAGCGCTGATTTGCCTTTCCAGGTTGCTTGCTTGGCCAAAAAGGGCGTATGCGTTTTTTCCTGAATATATTCAGGAAAAAACGCATACGCCCTTTTTGGCCAAGGGCATCATGGTCGAGGTTTTGCCTCTTTTCTTGTGCTTTAAAGGCGATTCGACTCTACCTCCTGAAATCTGTTTCCTGCAATTCTGCCTTGCTTTCAAATCCTCTTCGTTGCCTTCCCTCAATATATTTGTGGACGAGAGTTATCATTTCTAACTCTGCAGGTTTGTGAATTGCAGTGCCCCTGAGCTCCATTTTTCAACTCGCTTTCTTGGGAGCTGGCCCCAAAAGCGCAGGATTGCTTCAGGCCCTATTGTGGTTCCGGGCGGCAGGCTGAGCCTCTGGTTAATTCTTCTTCCTGATGGGAAAATAGAGTGACCTGTGCCTGTCCCCACACCTAGACCTAGTCTCTCATTGGTTCCCCCTATTCCCGTTCATCATCAGGACAAATTGCAACCTGTACGGAACAGGAGGTTAAAGGTGCTCATTCTCCAAGGAGGGAGATTGCTAGTAAAGCGACTGTAATGGCCAACCCGAGCACAAGGAGAAGAGAAATGAGGTGCGTTTTAGAAACCTTTCCCGATCACACGGTGTACCATCTTCTGGGTTTCTCATGCATGTTTTCGATGTAGGAAGATGCCCTTGAACCTGGAGATTTTGGACCCATGGGATGGATACCACGCAGTATTACTTTAAAGGGTCTGCGTTTGCTCACCCAACCTCACCAAACCTCTCAGCCCCAAGAGTGTCCACCCTTATGTCTCAATCAGCTGTGGGTCTAGAGATGGTCAATCCAGGTGGCATCACAGCCCCTGAACGAATTTTGTAAGAATTTCTCTCTCTTTCACTGTCTTTGTTTCACGGGTTTTTAAAAGTAATTGATTTTTATAATGGGGTTTAGCTGCTTTTCACTGCTGTTTTATGGTGCTTTCCACTGCTGTTTTTATGGTGCTTTCCACCCACTTGACTCACTTACAGAGAGATATCAATACATAGCTTTGAAGAGTCTTCCTAGTCAGATATATTCTTGGGCGGTGAATAGGGGGGTTTTGCGTCCAGTTCACTGAGCAAGGAGTAGGTCTTGTCTATTACATATTGGGTTTATGGAAAGCTATCTGAGCTAATTTGAAACCCTTGTTTTATGCGTCACCCCACCTTACCGTTCCCGTTAAGCAGCCATAGTGTGTTTTCTAAACGTGGGACTCTGTTCTGTTTTGTAATTCAGTTCAAGTGTAGCGGTTTTTACATTCCCTCTATAAGTGATATCTTACGATAAGTGTCTTTCTGTGTGACTTATTTCACTTAGAATCGTCGTACCTAAATCCACTCATCATGCTGCTACTAGCCTTATGACGTTGATTTCATGCCTCAGTGATATTCCATTGTACATAAGGACCACAACTTCTTTATCCATTTTTCTCTTTCCTGGGATATTTAAGGTGTAATGAAGTGGAGGTTCATGTCAACAGAGCAGCCCTAAACTTTGGGGTGCCTGTGTCTTGCTGATTTTTAGTTTTCCCAATTTATACGCCCATGAGTGGAAGTGCCCTATGCTCTCTAAGCTGAGTTTTTTAGAGGTTTCAGGACACACCGTACACTTCTCCAGAGTGGCTGTTGGCACTTTACATCCCGCCCATCAGCGTAGCAAGGCTCCCGTTTCTCCATGGCCTGTCCTGCATTTCTGGTTTTGACACTTTATTCAGCATGGCCCTTTTGACCGATGGGAAGCGAGACTTCTTTGTAGCGCTGATTTGCCTTTCCAGGTTGCTTGGTTGGCCAAAAAGGGCGTATGCGTTTTTTCCTGAATATATTCAGGAAAAAACGCATACGCCCTTTTTGGCCAAGGGCATCATGGTCGAGGTTTTGCCGCTTTTCCTGTGCTTTAAAGGCGATTCGAATCTACCTCCTGAAATCTGTTTCCTGCAATTCTGCCTTGCTTTCAAATCCTCTTCGTTGCCTTCCCTCAATATATTTGTGGACGAGAGTTATCATTTCTAACTCTGCAGGTTTTTGAATTGCAGTGCCCCATAGCTCCATTTTTCAACTCGCTTTCTTGGGATGTGGCCCCAAAAGCGCAGTATTGCTTCAGGCCCTATTCTGGTTCCGGGCGGCAGGCTGAGCCTGTGGTTAATTCTTCTTCCTGATGGGAAAATAGAGTGACCTGTGCCTGTCCCCACACCTAGACCTAGTCTCTCATTGGTTCCCCCTCTTCCTGTTCATCCTCAGGACAAATTTGCAACCTGTACGGAACAGGAGGTTAAAGGTGCTGATTCTCCAAGGAGGGAGATTGCTAGTAAAGCGGCTGGAATGGCGAACCCGAGCACAAGGAGATGAGAAATGATGTGCGTTTTAGAAATCTTTCCCGATCACATGGTGTACCATCTTCTGGGTTTCTCATGCATGTTTTCGATGTAGGAAGATGCCCTTGAAGCTGGAGATTTGGGACCTATGGGATGGGTACCACGCAGTATTACTTTAAAGGGTCTGCGTTTGCTCACCCAACCTCACCAAACCTCTCAGCCCCAAGAGTGTCCACCCTTATGTCTCAATCAGCTGTGGGTCTAGAGATGGTCAATCCAGGTGGCATCACAGCCCCTGAACGAATTTTGTAAGAATTTCTCTCTCTTTCACTGTCTTTGTTTCACGGGTTTTTAAAAGTAATTGATTTTTATAATGGGGTTTAGCTGCTTTTCACTGCTGTGTTTATGCTGCTTTACACCCACTTGACTCACTTACAGAGAGATATCAATATATAGCTTTGAAGATTCTTCCTAGTCAGATATATTCTTGGGCGGTGAATAGGGGGTTTTTGCGTCCAGTTCACTGAGCAAGGAGTAGGTCTTGTCTATTACATATTGGGTTTATGGAAAGCTATCTGAGCTAATTTGAAACCCTTGTTTTATGCATCACCCCACCTCACCGTTCCCGTTAAGCAGCCATAGTGTGTTTTCTAAACGTGGGACTCTGTTCTGTTTTGTAATTCAGTTCAAGTGTAGCGGTTTTTACATTCCCTCTATAAGTGATATCTTACGATAAGTGTCTTTCTGTGTGACTTATTTCACTTAGAATCGTCGTACCTAAATCCACTCATCATGCTGCTACTAGCCTTATGACGTTGATTTCATGACCTGAGTGATATTCCATTGTACATAAGGACTACAAGTTCTTTATCCATTTTTCTCTTTCCTGGGATATTTAAGGTGTAACGAAGTGGAGGTTCTTGTCAACAGAGCAGCCCTAAACTTTGGGGTGCCTGTGTCTTGCTGATTTTTAGTTTTCCCAATTTATACGCCCATGAGTGGAAGTGCCCTATGTTCTCTAAGCTGAGTTTTTTAGAGGTTTCAGGACACACCGTACACTTCTCCAGAGTGCTGTTGGCAATTTACATCCCGCCCATCAGCGTAGCAAGGCTCCCGTTTCTCCATGGCCTGTCCTGCATTTCTGGTTTTGACACTTTATTCAGCATGGCCCTTTTGACCGATGGGAAGCGAGACTTCTTTGTAGCGCTGATTTGCCTTTCCAGGTTGCTTGGTTGGCCAAAAAGGGCGTATGCGTTTTTTCCTGAATATATTCAGGAAAAAACGCATACGCCCTTTTTGGCCAAGGGCATCATGGTCGAGGTTTTGCCGCTTTTCCTGTGCTTTAAAGGCGATTCGAATCTACCTCCTGAAATCTGTTTCCTGCAATTCTGCCTTGCTTTCAAATCCTCTTCGTTGCCTTCCCTCAATATATTTGTGGACGAGAGTTATCATTTATAACTCTGCAGGTTCGTGAATTGCAGTGCCCCTGAGCTCGATTTTTCAACTCGCTTTTTTGGGAGCTGGCGGCAAAAGCACAGGATTGCTTCAGGCCCTGTTCTGCTTCCGGGCGGCAGGCTGAACCTGTGGTTATTTCTTCTTCCTGATGGGAAAATAGAGTGACCTGTGCCTGTCCCCACACCTACACCTAGTCTCTCATTGGTTCCCCCTCTTCCCGTTCATCCTCAGGACAAATTTGCAACCTGTACAGAACAGGAGGTTAAAGGTGCTCATTCTCCAAGGAGGGAGATTGCTAGTAAAGCTGCTGTAATGGCGAGCCCGAGCACAAGGAGATGAGAAATGAGGTGCGATTTAGAAATCTGTCCCGATCACACGGTGTACCATCTTCTGGGTTTCTCATGCATGTTTTCGATGTAGGAAGATGCCCTTGAACCTGGAGATTTTGGACCCATGGGATGGGTACCACGCAGTATTACTTTAAAGGGTCTGCATTTGCTCACCCAACCTCACCAAACCTCTCAGCCCGAAGAGTGTCCACCCTTTTGTCTCAATCAGCTGTGGGTCTAGAGATGGTCAATAAAGGTGGCATCCCAGCCCCTGAACGAATTTTGTAAGAATTTCTCTCTCTTTCACTGTCTTTGTTTCACGGGTTTTTAAAAGTAATTGATTTTTATAATGGGGTTTAGCTGCCTTTCACTGCTGTGTTTATGCCGCTTTACACCCACTTGACTCACTTACAGAGGGATATCAATACTTTGGTTTTAAGATTCTTACTAGTCAGATATATTCTTGGGCGGTGAACAGGGGGTGTTGAGTCCAGTTCACTGAGCAAGGAGTAGGTCTTGTCTATTACATATTGGGTTCATGGAACGGTATCTGAGCTAATTTGAAACCCTTGTTTTATGCATCACCCCACCTCACCTTTCCCGTTAAGCAGCCATAGTGTGTCTTCTAAACGTGTGACGCTGTTCTGTTTTGTAATTCAGTTCAAGTGTAGCGGTTTTTACATTCCCTCTCTAAGTGATATCTTATGATAAGTGATTTTTTCTGTGTGACTTATTTCACTTAGAATCGTCGTACCTAAATCCTCTAATCATGCTGCTACTAGCCTTATGACGTTAATTTCATGGCTGAGTGATATGCCATTGTACATATGGACAACAACTTCCTTATCCATTTTTCTCTTTCCTGCGATATTTAAGGTGTAACGAAGTGGAGGTTTTGTCAACAGAGCAACCCTAAACTTTGGGGTGCCTGTGTCCTACTGATTTTTAGTTTTCCCAATTTATACGCCCATGAGTGGAAGTGCCCTATGCTCTCTAAGCTGAGTTTTTTAGATGTTTCAGGACACCCCGTACCCTTCTCCAGAGTGGCTGTTGGCAATTTACATCCCGCCCATCAGCGTAGCAAGGCTCCCGTTTCTCCATGGCCTGTCCTGCATTTCTGGTTTTGACACTTTATTCAGCATGGCCCTTTTGACCGATGGGAAGCGAGACTTCTTTGTAGCGCTGATTTGCCTTTCCAGGTTGCTTGGTTGGCCAAAAAGGGCGTATGCGTTTTTTCCTGAATATATTCAGGAAAAAACGCATACGCCCTTTTTGGCCAAGGGCATCATGGTCGAGGTTTTGCCGCTTTTCCTGAGCTTTAAAGGCGATTCGACTCTACCTCCTGAAATCTGTTTCCTGCAATTCTGCCTTGCTTTCAAATCCTCTTCGTTGCCTTCCCTCAATATATTTGTGGACGAGAGTTATCATTTCTAACTCTGCAGGTTTGTGAATTGCAGTGCCCCTGAGCTCCATTTTTCAACTCGCTTTCTTCGGAGCTGGCCGCAAAAGCGCAGGATTGCTTCAGGCCCTATTCTGGTTCCGGGCGGCAGGCTGAGCCTGTGGTTAATTCTTCTTCCTGATGGGAAAATAGAGTGACCTGTGCCTGTCCCAACACCTAGAGCTAGTCTCTCACTGGTTCCCCCTCTTCCCGTTCATCCTCAGGACAAATTGCAACCTGTACGGAACAGGAGGTTAAAGGTGCTGATTCTCGAAGGAGGGAGATTGCTAGTAAAGCGGCTGTAATGGCCAACCCGAGCACAAGGAGATGAGAAATGAGGTGCGTTTTAGAAACCTTTCCCGATCACACCGTGTACCATCTTCCGAGTTTCTCATGCATGTTTTCGATGTAGGAAGATGCCCTTGAACCTGGAGATTTTGGACCCATGGGATGGGTACCACGCAGTATTACTTTAAAGGGTCTGCGTTTGCTCACCCAACCTCACCAAACCTCTCAGCCCCAAGAGTGTCCACCCTTATGTCTCAATCTGCTGTGGGTCTAGAGATGGTCTATCCAGGTGGCATCACAGCCCCTGAACGAATTTTGTAAGAATTTCTCTCTCTTTCACTGTCTTTGTTTCACGGGTTTTTAAAAGTCATTGATTTTTATAATGGGGTTTAGCTGCTTTTCACTGGTGTGTTTATGCCGCTTTACACCCACTTGACTCACTTACAGAGGGATATCAATACATTGGTTTTAAGATTCTTACTAGTCAGATATATTCTTGGGCGGTGAACAGGGGGTGTTTAGTCCACTTCACTGAGCAAGGAGTAGGTCTTGTCTATTACATATTGGGTTTATGGAACGGTATCTGAGCTAATTTGAAACCCTTGTTTTATGCATCACCCCACCTCACCTTTCCCGTTAAGCAGCCATAGTGTGTCTTCTAAACGTGTGACGCTGTTCTGTTTTGTAATTCAGTTCAAGTGTAGCGGTTTTTACATTCCCTCTCTAAGTGATATCTTATGATAAGTGTCTTTTTCTGTGTGACTTATTTCACTTAGAATCGTCGTACCTAAATCCTCTCATCATGCTGCTACTAGCCTTATGACGTTAATTTCATGGCTGAGTGATATGCCATTGTACATAAGGACCACAACTTCCTTATCCATTTTTCTCTTTCCTTTGAGATTTAAGGTGTAACGAAGTGGAGGTTCTTGTCAACAGAGCAGCCCTAAACTTTGGGGTGCCTGTGTCTTGCTGATTTTTAGTTTTCCCAATTTATACGCCCATGAGTGGAAGTGCCCTATGCTCTCTAAGCTGAGTTTTTTAGATGTTTCAGGACACCCCGTACTCTTCTCCAGAGTGGCTGTTGGCAATTTACATCCCGCCCATCAGCGTAGCAAGGCTCCCGTTTCTCCATGGCCTGTCCTGCATTTCTGGTTTTGACACTTTATTCAGCATGGCCCTTTTGACCGATGGGAAGCGAGACTTCTTTGTAGCGCTGATTTGCCTTTCCAGGTTGCTTGGTTGGCCAAAAAGGGCGTATGCGTTTTTTCCTGAATATATTCAGGAAAAAACGCATACGCCCTTTTTGGCCAAGGGCATCATGGTCGAGGTTTTGCCGCTTTTCCTGTGCTTTAAAGGCGATTCGAATCTACCTCCTGAAATCTGTTTCCTGCAATTCTGCCTTGCTTTCAAATCCTCTTCGTTGCCTTCCCTCAATATATTTGTGGACGAGAGTTATCATTTATAACTCTGCAGGTTCGTGAATTGCAGTGCCCCTGAGCTCGATTTTTCAACTCGCTTTTTTGGGAGCTGGCGGCAAAAGCACAGGATTGCTTCAGGCCCTGTTCTGCTTCCGGGCGGCAGGCTGAACCTGTGGTTATTTCTTCTTCCTGATGGGAAAATAGAGTGACCTGTGCCTGTCCCCACACCTACACCTAGTCTCTCATTGGTTCCCCCTCTTCCCGTTCATCCTCAGGACAAATTTGCAACCTGTACAGAACAGGAGGTTAAAGGTGCTCATTCTCCAAGGAGGGAGATTGCTAGTAAAGCTGCTGTAATGGCGAGCCCGAGCACAAGGAGATGAGAAATGAGGTGCGATTTAGAAATCTGTCCCGATCACACGGTGTACCATCTTCTGGGTTTCTCATGCATGTTTTCGATGTAGGAAGATGCCCTTGAACCTGGAGATTTTGGACCCATGGGATGGGTACCACGCAGTATTACTTTAAAGGGTCTGCATTTGCTCACCCAACCTCACCAAACCTCTCAGCCCGAAGAGTGTCCACCCTTTTGTCTCAATCAGCTGTGGGTCTAGAGATGGTCAATAAAGGTGGCATCCCAGCCCCTGAACGAATTTTGTAAGAATTTCTCTCTCTTTCACTGTCTTTGTTTCACGGGTTTTTAAAAGTAATTGATTTTTATAATGGGGTTTAGCTGCCTTTCACTGCTGTGTTTATGCCGCTTTACACCCACTTGACTCACTTACAGAGGGATATCAATACTTTGGTTTTAAGATTCTTACTAGTCAGATATATTCTTGGGCGGTGAACAGGGGGTGTTGAGTCCAGTTCACTGAGCAAGGAGTAGGTCTTGTCTATTACATATTGGGTTCATGGAACGGTATCTGAGCTAATTTGAAACCCTTGTTTTATGCATCACCCCACCTCACCTTTCCCGTTAAGCAGCCATAGTGTGTCTTCTAAACGTGTGACGCTGTTCTGTTTTGTAATTCAGTTCAAGTGTAGCGGTTTTTACATTCCCTCTCTAAGTGATATCTTATGATAAGTGATTTTTTCTGTGTGACTTATTTCACTTAGAATCGTCGTACCTAAATCCTCTAATCATGCTGCTACTAGCCTTATGACGTTAATTTCATGGCTGAGTGATATGCCATTGTACATATGGACAACAACTTCCTTATCCATTTTTCTCTTTCCTGCGATATTTAAGGTGTAACGAAGTGGAGGTTTTGTCAACAGAGCAACCCTAAACTTTGGGGTGCCTGTGTCCTACTGATTTTTAGTTTTCCCAATTTATACGCCCATGAGTGGAAGTGCCCTATGCTCTCTAAGCTGAGTTTTTTAGATGTTTCAGGACACCCCGTACCCTTCTCCAGAGTGGCTGTTGGCAATTTACATCCCGCCCATCAGCGTAGCAAGGCTCCCGTTTCTCCATGGCCTGTCCTGCATTTCTGGTTTTGACACTTTATTCAGCATGGCCCTTTTGACCGATGGGAAGCGAGACTTCTTTGTAGCGCTGATTTGCCTTTCCAGGTTGCTTGGTTGGCCAAAAAGGGCGTATGCGTTTTTTCCTGAATATATTCAGGAAAAAACGCATACGCCCTTTTTGGCCAAGGGCATCATGGTCGAGGTTTTGCCGCTTTTCCTGAGCTTTAAAGGCGATTCGACTCTACCTCCTGAAATCTGTTTCCTGCAATTCTGCCTTGCTTTCAAATCCTCTTCGTTGCCTTCCCTCAATATATTTGTGGACGAGAGTTATCATTTCTAACTCTGCAGGTTTGTGAATTGCAGTGCCCCTGAGCTCCATTTTTCAACTCGCTTTCTTCGGAGCTGGCCGCAAAAGCGCAGGATTGCTTCAGGCCCTATTCTGGTTCCGGGCGGCAGGCTGAGCCTGTGGTTAATTCTTCTTCCTGATGGGAAAATAGAGTGACCTGTGCCTGTCCCAACACCTAGAGCTAGTCTCTCACTGGTTCCCCCTCTTCCCGTTCATCCTCAGGACAAATTGCAACCTGTACGGAACAGGAGGTTAAAGGTGCTGATTCTCGAAGGAGGGAGATTGCTAGTAAAGCGGCTGTAATGGCCAACCCGAGCACAAGGAGATGAGAAATGAGGTGCGTTTTAGAAACCTTTCCCGATCACACCGTGTACCATCTTCCGAGTTTCTCATGCATGTTTTCGATGTAGGAAGATGCCCTTGAACCTGGAGATTTTGGACCCATGGGATGGGTACCACGCAGTATTACTTTAAAGGGTCTGCGTTTGCTCACCCAACCTCACCAAACCTCTCAGCCCCAAGAGTGTCCACCCTTATGTCTCAATCTGCTGTGGGTCTAGAGATGGTCTATCCAGGTGGCATCACAGCCCCTGAACGAATTTTGTAAGAATTTCTCTCTCTTTCACTGTCTTTGTTTCACGGGTTTTTAAAAGTCATTGATTTTTATAATGGGGTTTAGCTGCTTTTCACTGGTGTGTTTATGCCGCTTTACACCCACTTGACTCACTTACAGAGGGATATCAATACATTGGTTTTAAGATTCTTACTAGTCAGATATATTCTTGGGCGGTGAACAGGGGGTGTTTAGTCCACTTCACTGAGCAAGGAGTAGGTCTTGTCTATTACATATATTGGGTTTATGGAACGGTATCTGAGCTAATTTGAACCCTTGTTTTATGCATCACCCCACCTCACCTTTCCCGTTAAGCAGCCATAGTGTGTCTTCTAAACGTGTGACGCTGTTCTGTTTTGTAATTCAGTTCAAGTGTAGCGGTTTTTACATTCCCTCTCTAAGTGATATCTTATGATAAGTGTCTTTTTCTGTGTGACTTATTTCACTTAGAATCGTCGTACCTAAATCCTCTCATCATGCTGCTACTAGCCTTATGACGTTAATTTCATGGCTGAGTGATATGCCATTGTACATAAGGACCACAACTTCCTTATCCATTTTTCTCTTTCCTTTGAGATTTAAGGTGTAACGAAGTGGAGGTTCTTGTCAACAGAGCAGCCCTAAACTTTGGGGTGCCTGTGTCTTGCTGATTTTTAGTTTTCCCAATTTATACGCCCATGAGTGGAAGTGCCCTATGCTCTCTAAGCTGAGTTTTTTAGATGTTTCAGGACACCCCGTACTCTTCTCCAGAGTGGCTGTTGGCAATTTACATCCCGCCCATCAGCGTAGCAAGGCTCCCGTTTCTCCATGGCCTGTCCTGCATTTCTGGTTTTGACACTTTATTCAGCATGGCCCTTTTGACCGATGGGAAGCGAGACTTCTTTGTAGCGCTGATTTGCCTTTCCAGGTTGCTTGGTTGGCCAAAAAGGGCGTATGCGTTTTTTCCTGAATATATTCAGGAAAAAACGCATACGCCCTTTTTGGCCAAGGGCATCATGGTCGAGGTTTTGCCGCTTTTCCTGTGCTTTAAAGGCGATTCGAATCTACCTCCTGAAATCTGTTTCCTGCAATTCTGCCTTGCTTTCAAATCCTCTTCGTTGCCTTCCCTCAATATATTTGTGGACGAGAGTTATCATTTATAACTCTGCAGGTTCGTGAATTGCAGTGCCCCTGAGCTCGATTTTTCAACTCGCTTTTTTGGGAGCTGGCGGCAAAAGCACAGGATTGCTTCAGGCCCTGTTCTGCTTCCGGGCGGCAGGCTGAACCTGTGGTTATTTCTTCTTCCTGATGGGAAAATAGAGTGACCTGTGCCTGTCCCCACACCTACACCTAGTCTCTCATTGGTTCCCCCTCTTCCCGTTCATCCTCAGGACAAATTTGCAACCTGTACAGAACAGGAGGTTAAAGGTGCTCATTCTCCAAGGAGGGAGATTGCTAGTAAAGCTGCTGTAATGGCGAGCCCGAGCACAAGGAGATGAGAAATGAGGTGCGATTTAGAAATCTGTCCCGATCACACGGTGTACCATCTTCTGGGTTTCTCATGCATGTTTTCGATGTAGGAAGATGCCCTTGAACCTGGAGATTTTGGACCCATGGGATGGGTACCACGCAGTATTACTTTAAAGGGTCTGCATTTGCTCACCCAACCTCACCAAACCTCTCAGCCCGAAGAGTGTCCACCCTTTTGTCTCAATCAGCTGTGGTCTAGAGATGGTCAATAAAGGTGGCATCCCAGCCCCTGAACGAATTTTGTAAGAATTTCTCTCTCTTTCACTGTCTTTGTTTCACGGGTTTTTAAAAGTAATTGATTTTTATAATGGGGTTTAGCTGCCTTTCACTGCTGTGTTTATGCCGCTTTACACCCACTTGACTCACTTACAGAGGGATATCAATACTTTGGTTTTAAGATTCTTACTAGTCAGATATATTCTTGGGCGGTGAACAGGGGGTGTTGAGTCCAGTTCACTGAGCAAGGAGTAGGTCTTGTCTATTACATATTGGGTTCATGGAACGGTATCTGAGCTAATTTGAAACCCTTGTTTTATGCATCACCCCACCTCACCTTTCCCGTTAAGCAGCCATAGTGTGTCTTCTAAACGTGTGACGCTGTTCTGTTTTGTAATTCAGTTCAAGTGTAGCGGTTTTTACATTCCCTCTCTAAGTGATATCTTATGATAAGTGATTTTTTCTGTGTGACTTATTTCACTTAGAATCGTCGTACCTAAATCCTCTAATCATGCTGCTACTAGCCTTATGACGTTAATTTCATGGCTGAGTGATATGCCATTGTACATATGGACAACAACTTCCTTATCCATTTTTCTCTTTCCTGCGATATTTAAGGTGTAACGAAGTGGAGGTTTTGTCAACAGAGCAACCCTAAACTTTGGGGTGCCTGTGTCCTACTGATTTTTAGTTTTCCCAATTTATACGCCCATGAGTGGAAGTGCCCTATGCTCTCTAAGCTGAGTTTTTTAGATGTTTCAGGACACCCCGTACCCTTCTCCAGAGTGGCTGTTGGCAATTTACATCCCGCCCATCAGCGTAGCAAGGCTCCCGTTTCTCCATGGCCTGTCCTGCATTTCTGGTTTTGACACTTTATTCAGCATGGCCCTTTTGACCGATGGGAAGCGAGACTTCTTTGTAGCGCTGATTTGCCTTTCCAGGTTGCTTGGTTGGCCAAAAAGGGCGTATGCGTTTTTTCCTGAATATATTCAGGAAAAAACGCATACGCCCTTTTTGGCCAAGGGCATCATGGTCGAGGTTTTGCCGCTTTTCCTGAGCTTTAAAGGCGATTCGACTCTACCTCCTGAAATCTGTTTCCTGCAATTCTGCCTTGCTTTCAAATCCTCTTCGTTGCCTTCCCTCAATATATTTGTGGACGAGAGTTATCATTTCTAACTCTGCAGGTTTGTGAATTGCAGTGCCCCTGAGCTCCATTTTTCAACTCGCTTTCTTCGGAGCTGGCCGCAAAAGCGCAGGATTGCTTCAGGCCCTATTCTGGTTCCGGGCGGCAGGCTGAGCCTGTGGTTAATTCTTCTTCCTGATGGGAAAATAGAGTGACCTGTGCCTGTCCCAACACCTAGAGCTAGTCTCTCACTGGTTCCCCCTCTTCCCGTTCATCCTCAGGACAAATTGCAACCTGTACGGAACAGGAGGTTAAAGGTGCTGATTCTCGAAGGAGGGAGATTGCTAGTAAAGCGGCTGTAATGGCCAACCCGAGCACAAGGAGATGAGAAATGAGGTGCGTTTTAGAAACCTTTCCCGATCACACCGTGTACCATCTTCCGAGTTTCTCATGCATGTTTTCGATGTAGGAAGATGCCCTTGAACCTGGAGATTTTGGACCCATGGGATGGGTACCACGCAGTATTACTTTAAAGGGTCTGCGTTTGCTCACCCAACCTCACCAAACCTCTCAGCCCCAAGAGTGTCCACCCTTATGTCTCAATCTGCTGTGGGTCTAGAGATGGTCTATCCAGGTGGCATCACAGCCCCTGAACGAATTTTGTAAGAATTTCTCTCTCTTTCACTGTCTTTGTTTCACGGGTTTTTAAAAGTCATTGATTTTTATAATGGGGTTTAGCTGCTTTTCACTGGTGTGTTTATGCCGCTTTACACCCACTTGACTCACTTACAGAGGGATATCAATACATTGGTTTTAAGATTCTTACTAGTCAGATATATTCTTGGGCGGTGAACAGGGGGTGTTTAGTCCACTTCACTGAGCAAGGAGTAGGTCTTGTCTATTACATATTGGGTTTATGGAACGGTATCTGAGCTAATTTGAAACCCTTGTTTTATGCATCACCCCACCTCACCTTTCCCGTTAAGCAGCCATAGTGTGTCTTCTAAACGTGTGACGCTGTTCTGTTTTGTAATTCAGTTCAAGTGTAGCGGTTTTTACATTCCCTCTCTAAGTGATATCTTATGATAAGTGTCTTTTTCTGTGTGACTTATTTCACTTAGAATCGTCGTACCTAAATCCTCTCATCATGCTGCTACTAGCCTTATGACGTTAATTTCATGGCTGAGTGATATGCCATTGTACATAAGGACCACAACTTCCTTATCCATTTTTCTCTTTCCTTTGAGATTTAAGGTGTAACGAAGTGGAGGTTCTTGTCAACAGAGCAGCCCTAAACTTTGGGGTGCCTGTGTCTTGCTGATTTTTAGTTTTCCCAATTTATACGCCCATGAGTGGAAGTGCCCTATGCTCTCTAAGCTGAGTTTTTTAGATGTTTCAGGACACCCCGTACTCTTCTCCAGAGTGGCTGTTGGCAATTTACATCCCGCCCATCAGCGTAGCAAGGCTCCCGTTTCTCCATGGCCTGTCCTGCATTTCTGGTTTTGACACTTTATTCAGCATGGCCCTTTTGACCGATGGGAAGCGAGACTTCTTTGTAGCGCTGATTTGCCTTTCCAGGTTGCTTGGTTGGCCAAAAAGGGCGTATGCGTTTTTTCCTGAATATATTCAGGAAAAAACGCATACGCCCTTTTTGGCCAAGGGCATCATGGTCGAGGTTTTGCCGCTTTTCCTGTGCTTTAAAGGCGATTCGAATCTACCTCCTGAAATCTGTTTCCTGCAATTCTGCCTTGCTTTCAAATCCTCTTCGTTGCCTTCCCTCAATATATTTGTGGACGAGAGTTATCATTTATAACTCTGCAGGTTCGTGAATTGCAGTGCCCCTGAGCTCGATTTTTCAACTCGCTTTTTTGGGAGCTGGCGGCAAAAGCACAGGATTGCTTCAGGCCCTGTTCTGCTTCCGGGCGGCAGGCTGAACCTGTGGTTATTTCTTCTTCCTGATGGGAAAATAGAGTGACCTGTGCCTGTCCCCACACCTACACCTAGTCTCTCATTGGTTCCCCCTCTTCCCGTTCATCCTCAGGACAAATTTGCAACCTGTACAGAACAGGAGGTTAAAGGTGCTCATTCTCCAAGGAGGGAGATTGCTAGTAAAGCTGCTGTAATGGCGAGCCCGAGCACAAGGAGATGAGAAATGAGGTGCGATTTAGAAATCTGTCCCGATCACACGGTGTACCATCTTCTGGGTTTCTCATGCATGTTTTCGATGTAGGAAGATGCCCTTGAACCTGGAGATTTTGGACCCATGGGATGGGTACCACGCAGTATTACTTTAAAGGGTCTGCATTTGCTCACCCAACCTCACCAAACCTCTCAGCCCGAAGAGTGTCCACCCTTTTGTCTCAATCAGCTGTGGGTCTAGAGATGGTCAATAAAGGTGGCATCCCAGCCCCTGAACGAATTTTGTAAGAATTTCTCTCTCTTTCACTGTCTTTGTTTCACGGGTTTTTAAAAGTAATTGATTTTTATAATGGGGTTTAGCTGCCTTTCACTGCTGTGTTTATGCCGCTTTACACCCACTTGACTCACTTACAGAGGGATATCAATACTTTGGTTTTAAGATTCTTACTAGTCAGATATATTCTTGGGCGGTGAACAGGGGGTGTTGAGTCCAGTTCACTGAGCAAGGAGTAGGTCTTGTCTATTACATATTGGGTTCATGGAACGGTATCTGAGCTAATTTGAAACCCTTGTTTTATGCATCACCCCACCTCACCTTTCCCGTTAAGCAGCCATAGTGTGTCTTCTAAACGTGTGACGCTGTTCTGTTTTGTAATTCAGTTCAAGTGTAGCGGTTTTTACATTCCCTCTCTAAGTGATATCTTATGATAAGTGATTTTTTCTGTGTGACTTATTTCACTTAGAATCGTCGTACCTAAATCCTCTAATCATGCTGCTACTAGCCTTATGACGTTAATTTCATGGCTGAGTGATATGCCATTGTACATATGGACAACAACTTCCTTATCCATTTTTCTCTTTCCTGCGATATTTAAGGTGTAACGAAGTGGAGGTTTTGTCAACAGAGCAACCCTAAACTTTGGGGTGCCTGTGTCCTACTGATTTTTAGTTTTCCCAATTTATACGCCCATGAGTGGAAGTGCCCTATGCTCTCTAAGCTGAGTTTTTTAGATGTTTCAGGACACCCCGTACCCTTCTCCAGAGTGGCTGTTGGCAATTTACATCCCGCCCATCAGCGTAGCAAGGCTCCCGTTTCTCCATGGCCTGTCCTGCATTTCTGGTTTTGACACTTTATTCAGCATGGCCCTTTTGACCGATGGGAAGCGAGACTTCTTTGTAGCGCTGATTTGCCTTTCCAGGTTGCTTGGTTGGCCAAAAAGGGCGTATGCGTTTTTTCCTGAATATATTCAGGAAAAAACGCATACGCCCTTTTTGGCCAAGGGCATCATGGTCGAGGTTTTGCCGCTTTTCCTGAGCTTTAAAGGCGATTCGACTCTACCTCCTGAAATCTGTTTCCTGCAATTCTGCCTTGCTTTCAAATCCTCTTCGTTGCCTTCCCTCAATATATTTGTGGACGAGAGTTATCATTTCTAACTCTGCAGGTTTGTGAATTGCAGTGCCCCTGAGCTCCATTTTTCAACTCGCTTTCTTCGGAGCTGGCCGCAAAAGCGCAGGATTGCTTCAGGCCCTATTCTGGTTCCGGGCGGCAGGCTGAGCCTGTGGTTAATTCTTCTTCCTGATGGGAAAATAGAGTGACCTGTGCCTGTCCCAACACCTAGAGCTAGTCTCTCACTGGTTCCCCCTCTTCCCGTTCATCCTCAGGACAAATTGCAACCTGTACGGAACAGGAGGTTAAAGGTGCTGATTCTCGAAGGAGGGAGATTGCTAGTAAAGCGGCTGTAATGGCCAACCCGAGCACAAGGAGATGAGAAATGAGGTGCGTTTTAGAAACCTTTCCCGATCACACCGTGTACCATCTTCCGAGTTTCTCATGCATGTTTTCGATGTAGGAAGATGCCCTTGAACCTGGAGATTTTGGACCCATGGGATGGGTACCACGCAGTATTACTTTAAAGGGTCTGCGTTTGCTCACCCAACCTCACCAAACCTCTCAGCCCCAAGAGTGTCCACCCTTATGTCTCAATCTGCTGTGGGTCTAGAGATGGTCTATCCAGGTGGCATCACAGCCCCTGAACGAATTTTGTAAGAATTTCTCTCTCTTTCACTGTCTTTGTTTCACGGGTTTTTAAAAGTCATTGATTTTTATAATGGGGTTTAGCTGCTTTTCACTGGTGTGTTTATGCCGCTTTACACCCACTTGACTCACTTACAGAGGGATATCAATACATTGGTTTTAAGATTCTTACTAGTCAGATATATTCTTGGGCGGTGAACAGGGGGTGTTTAGTCCACTTCACTGAGCAAGGAGTAGGTCTTGTCTATTACATATTGGGTTTATGGAACGGTATCTGAGCTAATTTGAAACCCTTGTTTTATGCATCACCCCACCTCACCTTTCCCGTTAAGCAGCCATAGTGTGTCTTCTAAACGTGTGACGCTGTTCTGTTTTGTAATTCAGTTCAAGTGTAGCGGTTTTTACATTCCCTCTCTAAGTGATATCTTATGATAAGTGTCTTTTTCTGTGTGACTTATTTCACTTAGAATCGTCGTACCTAAATCCTCTCATCATGCTGCTACTAGCCTTATGACGTTAATTTCATGGCTGAGTGATATGCCATTGTACATAAGGACCACAACTTCCTTATCCATTTTTCTCTTTCCTTTGAGATTTAAGGTGTAACGAAGTGGAGGTTCTTGTCAACAGAGCAGCCCTAAACTTTGGGGTGCCTGTGTCTTGCTGATTTTTAGTTTTCCCAATTTATACGCCCATGAGTGGAAGTGCCCTATGCTCTCTAAGCTGAGTTTTTTAGATGTTTCAGGACACCCCGTACTCTTCTCCAGAGTGGCTGTTGGCAATTTACATCCCGCCCATCAGCGTAGCAAGGCTCCCGTTTCTCCATGGCCTGTCCTGCATTTCTGGTTTTGACACTTTATTCAGCATGGCCCTTTTGACCGATGGGAAGCGAGACTTCTTTGTAGCGCTGATTTGCCTTTCCAGGTTGCTTGGTTGGCCAAAAAGGGCGTATGCGTTTTTTCCTGAATATATTCAGGAAAAAACGCATACGCCCTTTTTGGCCAAGGGCATCATGGTCGAGGTTTTGCCGCTTTTCCTGTGCTTTAAAGGCGATTCGAATCTACCTCCTGAAATCTGTTTCCTGCAATTCTGCCTTGCTTTCAAATCCTCTTCGTTGCCTTCCCTCAATATATTTGTGGACGAGAGTTATCATTTATAACTCTGCAGGTTCGTGAATTGCAGTGCCCCTGAGCTCGATTTTTCAACTCGCTTTTTTGGGAGCTGGCGGCAAAAGCACAGGATTGCTTCAGGCCCTGTTCTGCTTCCGGGCGGCAGGCTGAACCTGTGGTTATTTCTTCTTCCTGATGGGAAAATAGAGTGACCTGTGCCTGTCCCCACACCTACACCTAGTCTCTCATTGGTTCCCCCTCTTCCCGTTCATCCTCAGGACAAATTTGCAACCTGTACAGAACAGGAGGTTAAAGGTGCTCATTCTCCAAGGAGGGAGATTGCTAGTAAAGCTGCTGTAATGGCGAGCCCGAGCACAAGGAGATGAGAAATGAGGTGCGATTTAGAAATCTGTCCCGATCACACGGTGTACCATCTTCTGGGTTTCTCATGCATGTTTTCGATGTAGGAAGATGCCCTTGAACCTGGAGATTTTGGACCCATGGGATGGGTACCACGCAGTATTACTTTAAAGGGTCTGCATTTGCTCACCCAACCTCACCAAACCTCTCAGCCCGAAGAGTGTCCACCCTTTTGTCTCAATCAGCTGTGGGTCTAGAGATGGTCAATAAAGGTGGCATCCCAGCCCCTGAACGAATTTTGTAAGAATTTCTCTCTCTTTCACTGTCTTTGTTTCACGGGTTTTTAAAAGTAATTGATTTTTATAATGGGGTTTAGCTGCCTTTCACTGCTGTGTTTATGCCGCTTTACACCCACTTGACTCACTTACAGAGGGATATCAATACTTTGGTTTTAAGATTCTTACTAGTCAGATATATTCTTGGGCGGTGAACAGGGGGTGTTGAGTCCAGTTCACTGAGCAAGGAGTAGGTCTTGTCTATTACATATTGGGTTCATGGAACGGTATCTGAGCTAATTTGAAACCCTTGTTTTATGCATCACCCCACCTCACCTTTCCCGTTAAGCAGCCATAGTGTGTCTTCTAAACGTGTGACGCTGTTCTGTTTTGTAATTCAGTTCAAGTGTAGCGGTTTTTACATTCCCTCTCTAAGTGATATCTTATGATAAGTGATTTTTTCTGTGTGACTTATTTCACTTAGAATCGTCGTACCTAAATCCTCTAATCATGCTGCTACTAGCCTTATGACGTTAATTTCATGGCTGAGTGATATGCCATTGTACATATGGACAACAACTTCCTTATCCATTTTTCTCTTTCCTGCGATATTTAAGGTGTAACGAAGTGGAGGTTTTGTCAACAGAGCAACCCTAAACTTTGGGGTGCCTGTGTCCTACTGATTTTTAGTTTTCCCAATTTATACGCCCATGAGTGGAAGTGCCCTATGCTCTCTAAGCTGAGTTTTTTAGATGTTTCAGGACACCCCGTACCCTTCTCCAGAGTGGCTGTTGGCAATTTACATCCCGCCCATCAGCGTAGCAAGGCTCCCGTTTCTCCATGGCCTGTCCTGAATTTCTGGTTTTGACACTTTATTCAGCATGGCCCTTTTGACCGATGGGAAGCGAGACTTCTTTGTAGCGCTGATTTGCCTTTCCAGGTTGCTTGCTTGGCCAAAAAGGGCGTATGCGTTTTTTCCTGAATATATTCAGGAAAAAACGCATACGCCCTTTTTGGCCAAGGGCATCATGGTCGAGGTTTTGCCGCTTTTCCTGAGCTTTAAAGGCGATTCGACTCTACCTCCTGAAATCTGTTTCCTGCTATTCTGCCTTGCTTTCAAATCCTCTTCGTTGCCTTCCCTCAATATATTTGTGGACGAGAGTTATCATTACTAACTCTGCAGGTTTGTGAATTGCAGTGCCCCTGAGCTCCATTTTTCAACTCGCTTTCTTCGGAGCTGGCCGCAAAAGCGCAGGATTGCTTCAGGCCCTATTCTGGTTCCGGGCGGCAGGCTGAGCCTGTGGTTAATTCTTCTTCCTGATGGGAAAATAGAGTGACCTGTGCCTGTCCCAAAACCTAGAGCTAGTCTCTCACTGGTTCCCCCTCTTCCCGTTCATCCTCAGGACAAATTGCAACCTGTACGGAACAGGAGGTTAAAGGTGCTGATTCTCGAAGGAGGGAGATTGCTAGTAAAGCGGCTGTAATGGCCAACCCGAGCACAAGGAGATGAGAAATGAGGTGCGTTTTAGAAACCTTTCCCGATCACACCGTGTACCATCTTCCGAGTTTCTCATGCATGTTTTCGATGTAGGAAGATGCCCTTGAACCTGGAGATTTTGGACCCATGGGATGGGTACCACGCAGTATTACTTTAAAGGGTCTGCGTTTGCTCACCCAACCTCACCAAACCTCTCAGCCCCAAGAGTGTCCACCCTTATGTCTCAATCTGCTGTGGGTCTAGAGATGGTCTATCCAGGTGGCATCACAGCCCCTGAACGAATTTTGTAAGAATTTCTCTCTCTTTCACTGTCTTTGTTTCACGGGTTTCTAAAAGTCATTGATTTTTATAATGGGGTTTAGCTGCTTTTCACTGGTGTGTTTATGCCGCTTTACACCCACTTGACTCACTTACAGAGGGATATCAATACATTGGTTTTAAGATTCTTACTAGTCAGATATATTCTTGGGCGGTGAACAGGGGGTGTTTAGTCCACTTCACTGAGCAAGGAGTAGGTCTTGTCTATTACATATTGGGTTTATGGAACGGTATCTGAGCTAATTTGAAACCCTTGTTTTATGCATCACCCCACCTCACCTTTCCCGTTAAGCAGCCATAGTGTGTCTTCTAAACGTGTGACGCTGTTCTGTTTTGTAATTCAGTTCAAGTGTAGCGGTTTTTACATTCCCTCTCTAAGTGATATCTTATGATAAGTGTCTTTTTCTGTGTGACTTATTTCACTTAGAATCGTCGTACCTAAATCCTCTCATCATGCTGCTACTAGCCTTATGACGTTAATTTCATGGCTGAGTGATATGCCATTGTACATAAGGACCACAACTTCCTTATCCATTTTTCTCTTTCCTTTGAGATTTAAGGTGTAACGAAGTGGAGGTTCTTGTCAACAGAGCAGCCCTAAACTTTGGGGTGCCTGTGTCTTGCTGATTTTTAGTTTTCCCAATTTATACGCCCATGAGTGGAAGTGCCCTATGCTCTCTAAGCTGAGTTTTTTAGATGTTTCAGGACACCCCGTACTCTTCTCCAGAGTGGCTGTTGGCAATTTACATCCCGCCCATCAGCGTAGCAAGGCTCCCGTTTCTCCATGGCCTGTCCTGCATTTCTGGTTTTGACACTTTATTCAGCATGGCCCTTTTGACCGATGGGAAGCGAGACTTCTTTGTAGCGCTGATTTGCCTTTCCAGGTTGCTTGGTTGGCCAAAAAGGGCGTATGCGTTTTTTCCTGAATATATTCAGGAAAAAACGCATACGCCCTTTTTGGCCAAGGGCATCATGGTCGAGGTTTTGCCGCTTTTCCTGTGCTTTAAAGGCGATTCGAATCTACCTCCTGAAATCTGTTTCCTGCAATTCTGCCTTGCTTTCAAATCCTCTTCGTTGCCTTCCCTCAATATATTTGTGGACGAGAGTTATCATTTATAACTCTGCAGGTTCGTGAATTGCAGTGCCCCTGAGCTCGATTTTTCAACTCGCTTTTTTGGGAGCTGGCGGCAAAAGCACAGGATTGCTTCAGGCCCTGTTCTGCTTCCGGGCGGCAGGCTGAACCTGTGGTTATTTCTTCTTCCTGATGGGAAAATAGAGTGACCTGTGCCTGTCCCCACACCTAGACCTAGTCTCTCATTGGTTCCCCCTCTTCCCGTTCATCCTCAGGACAAATTTGCAACCTGTACAGAACAGGAGGTTAAAGGTGCTCATTCTCCAAGGAGGGAGATTGCTAGTAAAGCGGCTGTAATGGCCAACCCGAGCACAAGGAGATGAGAAATGAGGTGCGTTTTAGAAACCTTTCCCGATCACACGGTGTACCATCTTCTGGGTTTCTCATGCATGTTTTCGATGTAGGAAGATGCCCTTGAACCTGGAGATTTTGGACCCATGGGATGGGTACCACGCAATATTACGTTACAGGGTCTGCGTTTTCTCACCCAACCTCAGCAAACCTCTCAGCCCCAAGAGTGTCCACCCTTATGACTCAATCAGCTGTGGGTCTAGAGATGGTCAATAAAGGTGGCATCCCAGCCCCTGAACGAATTCTGTATGAATTTCTCTCTCTTTCACTGTCTTTGTTTCACGGGTTTATAAAAGTAATTGATTTTTATAATGGGGTTTAGCTGCTTTTCACTGCTGTGTTTATGCCGCTTTACACCCACTTGACTCACTTACAGAGAGATATCAATACATTGGTTTTAAGAGTCTTACTAGTCAGATATATTCTTGGGCGGTGAACAGGGGGTGTTGAATCCAGTTCACTGAGCAAGGAGTAGGTCTTGTCTGTTACATATTGGGTTTATGGAACAGTATCTGAGCTAATTTGATACCCTTGTTTTATGCATCACCCCACCTCACCTTTCCCGTTAAGCAGCCATAGTGTGTTTTCTAAACGTGTGACGCTGTTCTGTTTTGTAATTCAGTTCAAGTGTAGCGGTTTTTACATTCCCTCTATAAGTGATATCTTATGATAAGTGCCTTTTTCTGTGTGACTTATTTCACTTAGAATCGTCGTACCTAAATCTTCTCATCATGCTGGTACTAGCCTTATGATGTTGATTTCATTGCTGAGTGATATGCCATTATACATATGGACCACAACTTCTTTATCCATTTTTCTCTTTCCTTGGATATTTAAGGTGTAACGAAGTGGAGGTTCTTGTCAACAGAGCAGCCCTAAACTTTGGGGTGCCTGTGTCTTGCTGATTTTTAGTTTTCCCAATTTATACGCCCATGAGTGGAAGTGCCCTATGCTCTCTAAGCTGAGTTTTTTAGGTGTTTCAGGACACACCGTACACTTCTCCAGAGTGGCTGTTGGCAATTTACATCCCGCCCATCAGCGTAGCAAGGCTTCCTTTTCTCCATGGCCTGTCCTGCATTTCTGGTTTTGACACTTTATTCAGCATGGCCCTTTTGACCGATGGGAAGCGAGACTTCTTTGTAGCGCTGATTTGCCTTTCCAGGTTGCTTGGTTGGCCAAAAAGGGCGTATGCGTTTTTTCCTGAATATATTCAGGAAAAAACGCATACGCCCTTTTTGGCCAAGGGCATCATGGTCGATGTTTTGCCGCTTTTCCTGTGCTTTAAAGGCGATTCGAATCTACCTCCTGAAATCTGTTTCCTGCAATTCTGCCTTGCTTTCAAATCCTCTTCGTTGCCTTCCCTCAATATATTTGTGGACGAGAGTTATCATTTCTAACTCTGCAGGTTTGTGAATTGCAGTGCCCCTGAGCTCCATTTTTCAACTCGCTTTCTTGGGAGCTGGCCGCAAAAGCGCAGGATTGCTTCAGGCCCTATTGTGGTTCCGGGCGGCAGGCTGAGCCTGTGGTTAATTCTTCTTCCTGATGGGAAAATAGAGTGACCTGTGCCTGTCCCCACACCTAGACCTAGTCTCTCATTGGTTCCCCCTCTTCCCGTTCATCCTCAGGACAAATTTGCAACCTGTACGGAACAGGAGGTTAAAGGTGCTCATTCTCCAAGGAGGGAGATTGCTAGTAAAGCGGCTGGAATGGCGAGCCCGAGCACAAGGAGATGAGAAATGAGGTGCGTTTTAGAAACCTTTCCCGATCACACGGTGTACCGTCTTCTGGGTTTCTCATGCATGTTTTCGATGTAGGAAGATGCCCTTGAACCTGGAGATTTTGGACCCATGGGATGGGTACCACGAAGTACTACTTTAAAGGGTCTGCGTTTGCTCACCCAACCTCACCAAACCTCTCAGCCCCAAGAGTGTCCACCCTTATGTCTCAATCAGCTGTGGGTCTAGAGATGGTCACTAAAGGTGGCATCCCAGCCCCTGAACGAATTCTCTATGAATTTCTCTCTCTTTCACTGTCTTTGTTTCACGGGTTTTTAAAAGTAATTGATTTTTATAATGGGGTTTAGCTGCTTTTCACTGCTGTGTTTATGCCGCTTTACACCCACTTGACTCACTTACAGAGAGATATCAATACATTGGTTTTAAGAATCTTACTAGTCAGATATATTCTTGGGCGGTGAACAGGGGGTGTTGAATCCAGTTCACTGAGCAAGGAGTAGGTCTTGTCTGTTACATATTTGGTTTATGGAACAGTATCTGAGCTAATTTGGAAGCCTTGTTTTATGCATCACCCCTCCTCACCTTTCCCGTTAAGCAGCCATAATGTGTTTTCTAAACGTGTGACGCTGTTCTGTTTTGTAATTCAGTTCAAGTGTAGCGGTTTTTACATTCCCTGTATTAGTGATATCTTATGATAAGTGCCTTTTTCTGTGTGACTTATTTCACTTAGAATCGTCGTACCTAAATCTTCTCATCATGCTGCTACTAGCCTTATGATGTTGATTTCATTGCTGAGTGATATGTCATTATACATATGGACCACAACTTCTTTATCCATTTTTCTATTGCCTGGGATATTTAAGGTGTAACGAAGTGGAGGTTCTTGTCAACAGAGCAGCCCTAAACTTTGGGGTGCCTGTGTCTTGCTGATTTTTCATTTTCCCAATTTATACGCCCATGACTGGAAGTGCCCTATGCTCTCTAAGCTGAGTTTTTTAGATGTTTCAGGACACACCGTACACTTCTCCAGAGTGGCTGTTGGCAATTTACCTCCCACCCATCAGCGTAGCAAGGCTCCCGTTTCTCCATGGCCTGTCCTGCATTTCTGGTTTTGATACTTTATTCAGCATGGCCCTTTTGACCGATGGGAAGCGAGACTTCTTTGTAGCGCTGATTTGCCTTTCCAGGTTGCTTGTTTGGCCAAAAAGGGCGTATGCGTTTTTTCCTGAATATATTCAGGAAAAAACGCATACGCCCTTTTTGGCCAAGGGCATCATGGTCGAGGTTTTGCCGCTTTTCCTGAGCTTTAAAGGCGATTCGACTCTACCTCCTGAAATCTGTTTCCTGCTATTCTGCCTTGCTTTCAAATCCTCTTCGTTGCCTTCCCTCAATATATTTGTGGACGAGAGTTATCATTTCTAACTCTGCAGGTTTGTGAATTGCAGTGCCCCTGAGCTCCATTTTTCAACTCGCTTTCTTCGGAGCTGGCCGCAAAAGCGCAGGATTGCTTCAGGCCCTATTCTGGTTCCGGGCGGCAGGCTGAGCCTGTGGTTAATTCTTCTTCCTGATGGGAAAATAGAGTGACCTGTGCCTGTCCCAACACCTAGAGCTAGTCTCTCACTGGTTCCCCCTCTTCCCGTTCATCCTCAGGACAAATTGCAACCTGTACGGAACAGGAGGTTAAAGGTGCTGATTCTCGAAGGAGGGAGATTGCTAGTAAAGCGGCTGTAATGGCCAACCCGAGCACAAGGAGATGAGAAATGAGGTGCGTTTTAGAAACCTTTCCCGATCACACCGTGTACCATCTTCCGAGTTTCTCATGCATGTTTTCGATGTAGGAAGATGCCCTTGAACCTGGAGATTTTGGACCCATGGGATGGGTACCACGCAGTATTACTTTAAAGGGTCTGCGTTTGCTCACCCAACCTCACCAAACCTCTCAGCCCCAAGAGTGTCCACCCTTATGTCTCAATCTGCTGTGGGTCTAGAGATGGTCTATCCAGGTGGCATCACAGCCCCTGAACGAATTTTGTAAGAATTTCTCTCTCTTTCACTGTCTTTGTTTCACGGGTTTTTAAAAGTCATTGATTTTTATAATGGGGTTTAGCTGCTTTTCACTGGTGTGTTTATGCCGCTTTACACCCACTTGACTCACTTACAGAGGGATATCAATACATTGGTTTTAAAATTCTTACTAGTCAGATATATTCTTGGGCGGTGAACAGGGGGTGTTTAGTCCACTTCACTGAGCAAGGAGTAGGTCTTGTCTATTACATATTGGGTTTATGGAACGGTATCTGAGCTAATTTGAAACCCTTGTTTTATGCATCACCCCACCTCACCTTTCCCGTTAAGCAGCCATAGTGTGTCTTCTAAACGTGTGACGCTGTTCTGTTTTGTAATTCAGTTCAAGTGTAGCGGTTTTTACATTCCCTCTCTAAGTGATATCTTATGATAAGTGTCTTTTTCTGTGTGACTTATTTCACTTAGAATCGTCGTACCTAAATCCTCTCATCATGCTGCTACTAGCCTTATGACGTTAATTTCATGGCTGAGTGATATGCCATTGTACATAAGGACCACAACTTCCTTATCCATTTTTCTCTTTCCTTTGAGATTTAAGGTGTAACGAAGTGGAGGTTCTTGTCAACAGAGCAGCCCTAAACTTTGGGGTGCCTGTGTCTTGCTGATTTTTAGTTTTCCCAATTTATACGCCCATGAGTGGAAGTGCCCTATGCTCTCTAAGCTGAGTTTTTTAGATGTTTCAGGACACCCCGTACTCTTCTCCAGAGTGGCTGTTGGCAATTTACATCCCGCCCATCAGCGTAGCAAGGCTCCCGTTTCTCCATGGCCTGTCCTGCATTTCTGGTTTTGACACTTTATTCAGCATGGCCCTTTTGACCGATGGGAAGCGAGACTTCTTTGTAGCGCTGATTTGCCTTTCCAGGTTGCTTGGTTGGCCAAAAAGGGCGTATGCGTTTTTTCCTGAATATATTCAGGAAAAAACGCATACGCCCTTTTTGGCCAAGGGCATCATGGTCGAGGTTTTGCCGCTTTTCCTGTGCTTTAAAGGCGATTCGAATCTACCTCCTGAAATCTGTTTCCTGCAATTCTGCCTTGCTTTCAAATCCTCTTCGTTGCCTTCCCTCAATATATTTGTGGACGAGAGTTATCATTTATAACTCTGCAGGTTCGTGAATTGCAGTGCCCCTGAGCTCGATTTTTCAACTCGCTTTTTTGGGAGCTGGCGGCAAAAGCACAGGATTGCTTCAGGCCCTGTTCTGCTTCCGGGCGGCAGGCTGAACCTGTGGTTATTTCTTCTTCCTGATGGGAAAATAGAGTGACCTGTGCCTGTCCCCACACCTACACCTAGTCTCTCATTGGTTCCCCCTCTTCCCGTTCATCCTCAGGACAAATTTGCAACCTGTACAGAACAGGAGGTTAAAGGTGCTCATTCTCCAAGGAGGGAGATTGCTAGTAAAGCTGCTGTAATGGCGAGCCCGAGCACAAGGAGATGAGAAATGAGGTGCGATTTAGAAATCTGTCCCGATCACACGGTGTACCATCTTCTGGGTTTCTCATGCATGTTTTCGATGTAGGAAGATGCCCTTGAACCTGGAGATTTTGGACCCATGGGATGGGTACCACGCAGTATTACTTTAAAGGGTCTGCATTTGCTCACCCAACCTCACCAAACCTCTCAGCCCGAAGAGTGTCCACCCTTTTGTCTCAATCAGCTGTGGGTCTAGAGATGGTCAATAAAGGTGGCATCCCAGCCCCTGAACGAATTTTGTAAGAATTTCTCTCTCTTTCACTGTCTTTGTTTCACGGGTTTTTAAAAGTAATTGATTTTTATAATGGGGTTTAGCTGCCTTTCACTGCTGTGTTTATGCCGCTTTACACCCACTTGACTCACTTACAGAGGGATATCAATACATTGGTTTTAAGATTCTTACTAGTCAGATATATTCTTGGGCGGTGAACAGGGGGTGTTGAGTCCAGTTCACTGAGCAAGGAGTAGGTCTTGTCTATTACATATTGGGTTTATGGAACGATATCTGAGCTAATTTGAAACCCTTGTTTTATGCATCACCCCACCTCACCTTTCCCTTTAAGCAGCCATAGTGTGTCTTCTAAACGTGTGACGCTGTTCTGTTTTGTAATTCAGTTCAAGTGTAGCGGTTTTTACATTCCCTCTCTAAGTGATATCTTATGATAAGTGTCTTTTTCTGTGTGACTTATTTCACTTAGAATCGTCGTACCTAAATCCTCTCATCATGCTGCTACTAGCCTTATGACGTTAATTTCATGGCTGAGTGATATGCCATTGTACATAAGGACCACAACTTCCTTATCCATTTTTCTCTTTCCTGGGATATTTAAGGTGTAACGAAGTGGAGGTTCTTGTCAACAGAGCAGCCCTAAACTTTGGGGTGCCTGTGTCTTGCTGATTTTTAGTTTTCCCAATTTATACGCCCATGAGTGGAAGTGCCCTATGCTCTCTAAGCTGAGTTTTTTAGGTGTTTCAGGACACACCGTACACTTCTCCAGAGTGGCTGTTGGCAATTTACATCCCACCCATCAGCGTAGCAAGGCTCCCGTTTCTCCATGGCCTGTCCTGCATTTCTGGTTTTGACACTTTATTCAGCATGGCCCTTTTGACCGATGGGAAGCGAGACTTCTTTGTAGCACTGATTTGCCTTTCCAGGTTGCTTGGTTGGCCAAAAAGGGCGTATGCGTTTTTTCCTGAATATATTCAGGAAAAAACGCATACGCCCTTTTTGGCCAAGGGCATCATGGTCGAGGTTTTGCCGCTTTTCCTGTGCTTTAAAGGCGATTCGACTCTACCTCCTGAAATCAGTTTCCTGCAATTCTGCTATGCTTTCAAATCCTCTTCGTTGCCTTCCCTCAATATATTTGTGGACGAGAGTTATCATTTATAACTCTGCAGGTTTGTGAATTGCAGTGCCCCTGAGCTCGATTTTTCAACTCGCTTTTTTGGGAGCTGGCCGCAAAAGCACAGGATTGCTTCAGGCCCTGTTCTGCTTCCGGGCGGCAGGCTGAGCCTGTCGTTAATCCTTCTTCCTGATGGGAAAATAGAGTGACATGTGGCTGTCCCAACACCTAGAGCTAGTCTCTCATTGGTTCCCCCTCTTCCCGTTTATCCTCAGGACAAATTGCAACCTGTTCGGAACAGAAGGTTAAAGGGGCTGATTCTCCAAGGAGGGAGATTGCTAGTAAAGCGGCTGTAATGGCCAACCCGAGCACAAGGAGATGAGAAATGAGGTGCGTTTTAGAAACCTTTCCCGATCACACGGTGTACCATCTTCTGGGTTTCTCATGCATGTTTTCGATGTAGGAAGATGCCCTTGAACCTGGAGATTTTGGACCCATGGGATGGGTACCACGCAATATTACGTTACAGGGTCTGCGTTTTCTCACCCAACCTCAGCAAACCTCTCAGCCCCAAGAGTGTCCACCCTTATGACTCAATCAGCTGTGGGTCTAGAGATGGTCAATAAAGGTGGCATCCCAGCCCCTGAACGAATTCTGTATGAATTTCTCTCTCTTTCACTGTCTTTGTTTCACGGGTTTATAAAAGTAATTGATTTTTATAATGGGGTTTAGCTGCTTTTCACTGCTGTGTTTATGCCGCTTTACACCCACTTGACCCACTTACAGAGAGATATCAATACATTGGTTTTAAGAGTCTTACTAGTCAGATATATTCTTGGGCGGTGAACAGGGGGTGTTGAATCCAGTTCACTGAGCAAGGAGTAGGTCTTGTCTGTTACATATTGGGGTTATGGAACAGTATCTGAGCTAATTTGATACCCTTGTTTTATGCATCACCCCACCTCACCTTTCCCGTTAAGCAGCCATAGTGTGTTTTCTAAACGTGTGACGCTGTTCTGTTTTGTAATTCAGTTCAAGTGTAGCGGTTTTTACATTCCCTCTATAAGTGATATCTTATGATAAGTGCCTTTTTCTGTGTGACTTATTTCACTTAGAATCGTCGTACCTAAATCTTCTCATCATGCTGCTACTAGCCTTATGATGTTGATTTCATTGCTGAGTGATATGCCATTATACATATGGACCACAACTTCTTTATCCATTTTTCTCTTTCCTTGGATATTTAAGGTGTAACGAAGTGGAGGTTCTTGTCAACAGAGCAGCCCTAAACTTTGGGGTGCCTGTGTCTTGCTGATTTTTAGTTTTCCCAATTTATACGCCCATGAGTGGAAGTGCCCTATGCTCTCTAAGCTGAGTTTTTTAGGTGTTTCAGGACACACCGTACACTTCTCCAGAGTGGCTGTTGGCAATTTACATCCCGCCCATCAGCGTAGCAAGGCTCCCGTTTCTCCATGGCCTGTCCTGCATTTCTGGTTTTGACACTTTATTCAGCATGGCCCTTTTGACCGATGGGAAGCGAGACTTCTTTGTAGCGCTGATTTGCCTTTCCAGGTTGCTTGGTTGGCCAAAAAGGGCGTATGCGTTTTTTCCTGAATATATTCAGGAAAAAACGCATACGCCCTTTTTGGCCAAGGGCATCATGGTCGAGGTTTTGCCGCTTTTCCTGTGCTTTAAAGGCGATTCGAATCTACCTCCTGAAATCTGTTTCCTGCAATTCTGCCTTGCTTTCAAATCCTCTTCGTTGCCTTCCCTCAATATATTTGTGGACGAGAGTTATCATTTCTAACTCTGCAGGTTTGTGAATTGCAGTGCCCCTGAGCTCCATTTTTCAACTCGCTTTCTTGGGAGCTGGCCGCAAAAGCGCAGGATTGCTTCAGGCCCTATTGTGCTTCCGGGCGGCAGGCTGAGCCTGTGGTTAATTCTTCTTCCTGATGGGAAAATAGAGTGACCTGTGCCTGTCCCCACACCTAGACCTAGTCTCTCATTGGTTCCCCCTCTTCCCGTTCATCCTCAGGACAAATTTGCAACCTGTACGGAACATGAGGTTAAAGGTGCTCATTCTCCAAGGAGGGAGATTGCTAGTAAAGCGGCTGTAATGGCGAGCCCGAGCACAAGGAGATGAGAAATGAGGTGCGTTTTAGAATCCTTTCCCGATCACACGGTGTACCGTCTTCTGGGTTTCTCATGCATGTTTTCGATGTAGGAAGATGCCCTTGAACCTGGAGATTTTGGACCCATGGGATGGGTACCACGAAGTACTACTTTAAAGGGTCTGCGTTTGCTCACCCAACCTCACCAAACCTCTCAGCCCCAAGAGTGTCCACCCTTATGTCTCAATCAGCTGTGGGTCTAGAGATGGTCACTAAAGGTGGCATCCCAGCCCCTGAACGAATTCTCTATGAATTTCTCTCTCTTTCACTGTCTTTGTTTCACGGGTTTTTAAAAGTAATTGATTTTTATAATGGGGTTTAGCTGCTTTTCACTGCTGTGTTTATGCCGCTTTACACCCACTTGACTCACTTACAGAGAGATATCAATACATTGGTTTTAAGAGTCTTACTAGTCAGATATATTCTTGGGCGGTGAACAGGGGGTGTTGAATCCAGTTCACTGAGCAAGGAGTAGGTCTTGTCTGTTACATATTGGGTTTATGGAACAGTATCTGAGCTAATTTGGAAGCCTTGTTTTATGCATCACCCCTCCTCACCTTTCCCGTTAAGCAGCCATAATGTTTTTTCTAAACGTGTGACGCTGTTCTGTTTTGTAATTCAGTTCAAGTGTAGCGGTTTTTACATTCCCTGTATTAGTGATATCTTATGATAAGTGCCTTTTTCTGTGTGACTTATTTCACTTAGAATCGTCGTACCTAAATCTTCTCATCATGCTGGTACTAGCCTTATGATGTTGATTTCATTGCTGAGTGATATGCCATTATACATATGGACCACAACTTCTTTATCCATTTTTCTATTGCCTGGGATATTTAAGGTGTAACGAAGTGGAGGTTCTTGTCAACAGAGCAGCCCTAAACTTTGGGGTGCCTGTGTCTTGCTGATTTTTCATTTTCCCAATTTATACGCCCATGACTGGAAGTGCCCTATGCTCTCTAGGCTGAGTTTTTTAGATGTTTCAGGACACACCGTACACTTCTCCAGAGTGGCTGTTGGCAATTTACCTCCCACCCATCAGCGTAGCAAGGCTCCCGTTTCTCCATGGCCTGTCCTGCATTTCTGGTTTTGACACTTTATTCAGCATGGCCCTTTTGACCGATGGGAAGCGAGACTTCTTTGTAGCGCTGATTTGCCTTTCCAGGTTGCTTGGTTGGCCAAAAAGGGCGTATGCGTTTTTTCCTGAATATATTCAGGAAAAAACGCATACGCCCTTTTTGGCCAAGGGCATCATGGTCGAGGTTTTGCCGCTTTTCCTGTGCTTTAAAGGCGATTCGAACCTACCTCCTGAAATCTGTTTCCTGCAATTCTGCCTTGCTTTCAAATCCTCTTCATTGCCTTCCCTCAATATATTTGTGGACGAGAGTTATCATTTATAACTCTGCAGGTTTGTGAATTGCAGTGCCCCTGAGCTCCATTTTTCAACTCGCTTTTTTGGGAGCTGGCGGCAAAAGCACAGGATTGCTTCAGGCCCTGTTCTGCTTCCGGGCGGCAGGCTGAACCTGTGCTTAATTCTTCTTCCTGATGGGAAAATAGAGTGACCTGTGCCTGTCCCAACACCTAGAGCTAGTCTCTCACTGGTTCCCCCTCTTCCCGTTCATCCTCAGGACAAATTGCAACCTGTATGGAACAGGAGGTTAAAGGTGCTGATTCTCGAAGGAGGGAGATTGCTAGTAAAGCGGCTGTAATGGCCAACCCGAGCACAAGGAGATGAGAAATGAGGTGCGTTTTAGAAACCTTTCCCGATCACACGGTGTACCATCTTCTGGGTTTCTCATGCATGTTTTCGATGTAGGAAGAGTCCCTTGAACCTGGAGATTTTGGACCCATGGGATGGGTACCACGCAGTATTACTTTAAAGGGTCTGCGTTTGCTCACCCAACCTCACCAAACCTCTCAGCCCGAAGAGTGTCCACCCTTATGTCTCAATCAGCTGTGGGTCTAGAGACGGTCAATCCAGGTGGCATCACAGCCCCTGAACGAATTTTGTAAGAATTTCTCTCTCTTTCACTGTCTTTGTTTCACGGGTTTTTAAAAGTCATTGATTTTTATAATGGGGTTTAGCTGCTTTTCACTGGTGTGTTTATGCCGCTTTACACCCACTTGACTCACTTACAGAGGGATATCAATACATTGGTTTTAAGATTCTTACTAGTCAGATATATTCTTGGGCGGTGAACAGGGGGTGTTTAGTCCACTTCACTGAGCAAGGAGTAGGTCTTGTCTATTACATATTGGGTTTATGGAACGGTATCTGAGCTAATTTGAAACCCTTGTTTTATGCATCACCCCACCTCACCTTTCCCGTTAAGCAGCCATAGTGTGTCTTCTAAACGTGTGACGCTGTTCTGTTTTGTAATTCAGTTCAAGTGTAGCGGTTTTTACATTCCCTCTCTAAGTGATATCTTATGATAAGTGTCTTTTTCTGTGTGACTTATTTCACTTAGAATCGTCGTACCTAAATCCTCTCATCATGCTGCTACTAGCCTTATGACGTTAATTTCATGGCTGAGTGATATGCCATTGTACATAAGGACCACAACTTCCTTATCCATTTTTCTCTTTCCTTTGAGATTTAAGGTGTAACGAAGTGGAGGTTCTTGTCAACAGAGCAGCCCTAAACTTTGGGGTGCCTGTGTCTTGCTGATTTTTAGTTTTCCCAATTTATACGCCCATGAGTGGAAGTGCCCTATGCTCTCTAAGCTGAGTTTTTTAGATGTTTCAGGACACCCCGTACTCTTCTCCAGAGTGGCTGTTGGCAATTTACATCCCGCCCATCAGCGTAGCAAGGCTCCCGTTTCTCCATGGCCTGTCCTGCATTTCTGGTTTTGACACTTTATTCAGCATGGCCCTTTTGACCGATGGGAAGCGAGACTTCTTTGTAGCGCTGATTTGCCTTTCCAGGTTGCTTGGTTGGCCAAAAAGGGCGTATGCGTTTTTTCCTGAATATATTCAGGAAAAAACGCATACGCCCTTTTTGGCCAAGGGCATCATGGTCGAGGTTTTGCCGCTTTTCCTGTGCTTTAAAGGCGATTCGAATCTACCTCCTGAAATCTGTTTCCTGCAATTCTGCCTTGCTTTCAAATCCTCTTCGTTGCCTTCCCTCAATATATTTGTGGACGAGAGTTATCATTTATAACTCTGCAGGTTCGTGAATTGCAGTGCCCCTGAGCTCGATTTTTCAACTCGCTTTTTTGGGAGCTGGCGGCAAAAGCACAGGATTGCTTCAGGCCCTGTTCTGCTTCCGGGCGGCAGGCTGAACCTGTGGTTATTTCTTCTTCCTGATGGGAAAATAGAGTGACCTGTGCCTGTCCCCACACCTACACCTAGTCTCTCATTGGTTCCCCCTCTTCCCGTTCATCCTCAGGACAAATTTGCAACCTGTACAGAACAGGAGGTTAAAGGTGCTCATTCTCCAAGGAGGGAGATTGCTAGTAAAGCTGCTGTAATGGCGAGCCCGAGCACAAGGAGATGAGAAATGAGGTGCGATTTAGAAATCTGTCCCGATCACACGGTGTACCATCTTCTGGGTTTCTCATGCATGTTTTCGATGTAGGAAGATGCCCTTGAACCTGGAGATTTTGGACCCATGGGATGGGTACCACGCAGTATTACTTTAAAGGGTCTGCATTTGCTCACCCAACCTCACCAAACCTCTCAGCCCGAAGAGTGTCCACCCTTTTGTCTCAATCAGCTGTGGGTCTAGAGATGGTCAATAAAGGTGGCATCCCAGCCCCTGAACGAATTTTGTAAGAATTTCTCTCTCTTTCACTGTCTTTGTTTCACGGGTTTTTAAAAGTAATTGATTTTTATAATGGGGTTTAGCTGCCTTTCACTGCTGTGTTTATGCCGCTTTACACCCACTTGACTCACTTACAGAGGGATATCAATACTTTGGTTTTAAGATTCTTACTAGTCAGATATATTCTTGGGCGGTGAACAGGGGGTGTTGAGTCCAGTTCACTGAGCAAGGAGTAGGTCTTGTCTATTACATATTGGGTTCATGGAACGGTATCTGAGCTAATTTGAAACCCTTGTTTTATGCATCACCCCACCTCACCTTTCCCGTTAAGCAGCCATAGTGTGTCTTCTAAACGTGTGACGCTGTTCTGTTTTGTAATTCAGTTCAAGTGTAGCGGTTTTTACATTCCCTCTCTAAGTGATATCTTATGATAAGTGATTTTTTCTGTGTGACTTATTTCACTTAGAATCGTCGTACCTAAATCCTCTAATCATGCTGCTACTAGCCTTATGACGTTAATTTCATGGCTGAGTGATATGCCATTGTACATATGGACAACAACTTCCTTATCCATTTTTCTCTTTCCTGCGATATTTAAGGTGTAACGAAGTGGAGGTTTTGTCAACAGAGCAACCCTAAACTTTGGGGTGCCTGTGTCCTACTGATTTTTAGTTTTCCCAATTTATACGCCCATGAGTGGAAGTGCCCTATGCTCTCTAAGCTGAGTTTTTTAGATGTTTCAGGACACCCCGTACCCTTCTCCAGAGTGGCTGTTGGCAATTTACATCCCGCCCATCAGCGTAGCAAGGCTCCCGTTTCTCCATGGCCTGTCCTGCATTTCTGGTTTTGACACTTTATTCAGCATGGCCCTTTTGACCGATGGGAAGCGAGACTTCTTTGTAGCGCTGATTTGCCTTTCCAGGTTGCTTGGTTGGCCAAAAAGGGCGTATGCGTTTTTTCCTGAATATATTCAGGAAAAAACGCATACGCCCTTTTTGGCCAAGGGCATCATGGTCGAGGTTTTGCCGCTTTTCCTGAGCTTTAAAGGCGATTCGACTCTACCTCCTGAAATCTGTTTCCTGCAATTCTGCCTTGCTTTCAAATCCTCTTCGTTGCCTTCCCTCAATATATTTGTGGACGAGAGTTATCATTTCTAACTCTGCAGGTTTGTGAATTGCAGTGCCCCTGAGCTCCATTTTTCAACTCGCTTTCTTCGGAGCTGGCCGCAAAAGCGCAGGATTGCTTCAGGCCCTATTCTGGTTCCGGGCGGCAGGCTGAGCCTGTGGTTAATTCTTCTTCCTGATGGGAAAATAGAGTGACCTGTGCCTGTCCCAACACCTAGAGCTAGTCTCTCACTGGTTCCCCCTCTTCCCGTTCATCCTCAGGACAAATTGCAACCTGTACGGAACAGGAGGTTAAAGGTGCTGATTCTCGAAGGAGGGAGATTGCTAGTAAAGCGGCTGTAATGGCCAACCCGAGCACAAGGAGATGAGAAATGAGGTGCGTTTTAGAAACCTTTCCCGATCACACCGTGTACCATCTTCCGAGTTTCTCATGCATGTTTTCGATGTAGGAAGATGCCCTTGAACCTGGAGATTTTGGACCCATGGGATGGGTACCACGCAGTATTACTTTAAAGGGTCTGCGTTTGCTCACCCAACCTCACCAAACCTCTCAGCCCCAAGAGTGTCCACCCTTATGTCTCAATCTGCTGTGGGTCTAGAGATGGTCTATCCAGGTGGCATCACAGCCCCTGAACGAATTTTGTAAGAATTTCTCTCTCTTTCACTGTCTTTGTTTCACGGGTTTTTAAAAGTCATTGATTTTTATAATGGGGTTTAGCTGCTTTTCACTGGTGTGTTTATGCCGCTTTACACCCACTTGACTCACTTACAGAGGGATATCAATACATTGGTTTTAAGATTCTTACTAGTCAGATATATTCTTGGGCGGTGAACAGGGGGTGTTTAGTCCACTTCACTGAGCAAGGAGTAGGTCTTGTCTATTACATATTGGGTTTATGGAACGGTATCTGAGCTAATTTGAAACCCTTGTTTTATGCATCACCCCACCTCACCTTTCCCGTTAAGCAGCCATAGTGTGTCTTCTAAACGTGTGACGCTGTTCTGTTTTGTAATTCAGTTCAAGTGTAGCGGTTTTTACATTCCCTCTCTAAGTGATATCTTATGATAAGTGTCTTTTTCTGTGTGACTTATTTCACTTAGAATCGTCGTACCTAAATCCTCTCATCATGCTGCTACTAGCCTTATGACGTTAATTTCATGGCTGAGTGATATGCCATTGTACATAAGGACCACAACTTCCTTATCCATTTTTCTCTTTCCTTTGAGATTTAAGGTGTAACGAAGTGGAGGTTCTTGTCAACAGAGCAGCCCTAAACTTTGGGGTGCCTGTGTCTTGCTGATTTTTAGTTTTCCCAATTTATACGCCCATGAGTGGAAGTGCCCTATGCTCTCTAAGCTGAGTTTTTTAGATGTTTCAGGACACCCCGTACTCTTCTCCAGAGTGGCTGTTGGCAATTTACATCCCGCCCATCAGCGTAGCAAGGCTCCCGTTTCTCCATGGCCTGTCCTGCATTTCTGGTTTTGACACTTTATTCAGCATGGCCCTTTTGACCGATGGGAAGCGAGACTTCTTTGTAGCGCTGATTTGCCTTTCCAGGTTGCTTGGTTGGCCAAAAAGGGCGTATGCGTTTTTTCCTGAATATATTCAGGAAAAAACGCATACGCCCTTTTTGGCCAAGGGCATCATGGTCGAGGTTTTGCCGCTTTTCCTGTGCTTTAAAGGCGATTCGAATCTACCTCCTGAAATCTGTTTCCTGCAATTCTGCCTTGCTTTCAAATCCTCTTCGTTGCCTTCCCTCAATATATTTGTGGACGAGAGTTATCATTTATAACTCTGCAGGTTCGTGAATTGCAGTGCCCCTGAGCTCGATTTTTCAACTCGCTTTTTTGGGAGCTGGCGGCAAAAGCACAGGATTGCTTCAGGCCCTGTTCTGCTTCCGGGCGGCAGGCTGAACCTGTGGTTATTTCTTCTTCCTGATGGGAAAATAGAGTGACCTGTGCCTGTCCCCACACCTACACCTAGTCTCTCATTGGTTCCCCCTCTTCCCGTTCATCCTCAGGACAAATTTGCAACCTGTACAGAACAGGAGGTTAAAGGTGCTCATTCTCCAAGGAGGGAGATTGCTAGTAAAGCTGCTGTAATGGCGAGCCCGAGCACAAGGAGATGAGAAATGAGGTGCGATTTAGAAATCTGTCCCGATCACACGGTGTACCATCTTCTGGGTTTCTCATGCATGTTTTCGATGTAGGAAGATGCCCTTGAACCTGGAGATTTTGGACCCATGGGATGGGTACCACGCAGTATTACTTTAAAGGGTCTGCATTTGCTCACCCAACCTCACCAAACCTCTCAGCCCGAAGAGTGTCCACCCTTTTGTCTCAATCAGCTGTGGGTCTAGAGATGGTCAATAAAGGTGGCATCCCAGCCCCTGAACGAATTTTGTAAGAATTTCTCTCTCTTTCACTGTCTTTGTTTCACGGGTTTTTAAAAGTAATTGATTTTTATAATGGGGTTTAGCTGCCTTTCACTGCTGTGTTTATGCCGCTTTACACCCACTTGACTCACTTACAGAGGGATATCAATACTTTGGTTTTAAGATTCTTACTAGTCAGATATATTCTTGGGCGGTGAACAGGGGGTGTTGAGTCCAGTTCACTGAGCAAGGAGTAGGTCTTGTCTATTACATATTGGGTTCATGGAACGGTATCTGAGCTAATTTGAAACCCTTGTTTTATGCATCACCCCACCTCACCTTTCCCGTTAAGCAGCCATAGTGTGTCTTCTAAACGTGTGACGCTGTTCTGTTTTGTAATTCAGTTCAAGTGTAGCGGTTTTTACATTCCCTCTCTAAGTGATATCTTATGATAAGTGATTTTTTCTGTGTGACTTATTTCACTTAGAATCGTCGTACCTAAATCCTCTAATCATGCTGCTACTAGCCTTATGACGTTAATTTCATGGCTGAGTGATATGCCATTGTACATATGGACAACAACTTCCTTATCCATTTTTCTCTTTCCTGCGATATTTAAGGTGTAACGAAGTGGAGGTTTTGTCAACAGAGCAACCCTAAACTTTGGGGTGCCTGTGTCCTACTGATTTTTAGTTTTCCCAATTTATACGCCCATGAGTGGAAGTGCCCTATGCTCTCTAAGCTGAGTTTTTTAGATGTTTCAGGACACCCCGTACCCTTCTCCAGAGTGGCTGTTGGCAATTTACATCCCGCCCATCAGCGTAGCAAGGCTCCCGTTTCTCCATGGCCTGTCCTGCATTTCTGGTTTTGACACTTTATTCAGCATGGCCCTTTTGACCGATGGGAAGCGAGACTTCTTTGTAGCGCTGATTTGCCTTTCCAGGTTGCTTGGTTGGCCAAAAAGGGCGTATGCGTTTTTTCCTGAATATATTCAGGAAAAAACGCATACGCCCTTTTTGGCCAAGGGCATCATGGTCGAGGTTTTGCCGCTTTTCCTGAGCTTTAAAGGCGATTCGACTCTACCTCCTGAAATCTGTTTCCTGCAATTCTGCCTTGCTTTCAAATCCTCTTCGTTGCCTTCCCTCAATATATTTGTGGACGAGAGTTATCATTTCTAACTCTGCAGGTTTGTGAATTGCAGTGCCCCTGAGCTCCATTTTTCAACTCGCTTTCTTCGGAGCTGGCCGCAAAAGCGCAGGATTGCTTCAGGCCCTATTCTGGTTCCGGGCGGCAGGCTGAGCCTGTGGTTAATTCTTCTTCCTGATGGGAAAATAGAGTGACCTGTGCCTGTCCCAACACCTAGAGCTAGTCTCTCACTGGTTCCCCCTCTTCCCGTTCATCCTCAGGACAAATTGCAACCTGTACGGAACAGGAGGTTAAAGGTGCTGATTCTCGAAGGAGGGAGATTGCTAGTAAAGCGGCTGTAATGGCCAACCCGAGCACAAGGAGATGAGAAATGAGGTGCGTTTTAGAAACCTTTCCCGATCACACCGTGTACCATCTTCCGAGTTTCTCATGCATGTTTTCGATGTAGGAAGATGCCCTTGAACCTGGAGATTTTGGACCCATGGGATGGGTACCACGCAGTATTACTTTAAAGGGTCTGCGTTTGCTCACCCAACCTCACCAAACCTCTCAGCCCCAAGAGTGTCCACCCTTATGTCTCAATCTGCTGTGGGTCTAGAGATGGTCTATCCAGGTGGCATCACAGCCCCTGAACGAATTTTGTAAGAATTTCTCTCTCTTTCACTGTCTTTGTTTCACGGGTTTTTAAAAGTCATTGATTTTTATAATGGGGTTTAGCTGCTTTTCACTGGTGTGTTTATGCCGCTTTACACCCACTTGACTCACTTACAGAGGGATATCAATACATTGGTTTTAAGATTCTTACTAGTCAGATATATTCTTGGGCGTTGAACAGGGGGTGTTTAGTCCACTTCACTGAGCAAGGAGTAGGTCTTGTCTATTACATATTGGGTTTATGGAACGGTATCTGAGCTAATTTGAAACCCTTGTTTTATGCATCACCCCACCTCACCTTTCCCGTTAAGCAGCCATAGTGTGTCTTCTAAACGTGTGACGCTGTTCTGTTTTGTAATTCAGTTCAAGTGTAGCGGTTTTTACATTCCCTCTCTAAGTGATATCTTATGATAAGTGTCTTTTTCTGTGTGACTTATTTCACTTAGAATCGTCGTACCTAAATCCTCTCATCATGCTGCTACTAGCCTTATGACGTTAATTTCATGGCTGAGTGATATGCCATTGTACATAAGGACCACAACTTCCTTATCCATTTTTCTCTTTCCTTTGAGATTTAAGGTGTAACGAAGTGGAGGTTCTTGTCAACAGAGCAGCCCTAAACTTTGGGGTGCCTGTGTCTTGCTGATTTTTAGTTTTCCCAATTTATACGCCCATGAGTGGAAGTGCCCTATGCTCTCTAAGCTGAGTTTTTTAGATGTTTCAGGACACCCCGTACTCTTCTCCAGAGTGGCTGTTGGCAATTTACATCCCGCCCATCAGCGTAGCAAGGCTCCCGTTTCTCCATGGCCTGTCCTGCATTTCTGGTTTTGACACTTTATTCAGCATGGCCCTTTTGACCGATGGGAAGCGAGACTTCTTTGTAGCGCTGATTTGCCTTTCCAGGTTGCTTGGTTGGCCAAAAAGGGCGTATGCGTTTTTTCCTGAATATATTCAGGAAAAAACGCATACGCCCTTTTTGGCCAAGGGCATCATGGTCGAGGTTTTGCCGCTTTTCCTGTGCTTTAAAGGCGATTCGAATCTACCTCCTGAAATCTGTTTCCTGCAATTCTGCCTTGCTTTCAAATCCTCTTCGTTGCCTTCCCTCAATATATTTGTGGACGAGAGTTATCATTTATAACTCTGCAGGTTCGTGAATTGCAGTGCCCCTGAGCTCGATTTTTCAACTCGCTTTTTTGGGAGCTGGCGGCAAAAGCACAGGATTGCTTCAGGCCCTGTTCTGCTTCCGGGCGGCAGGCTGAACCTGTGGTTATTTCTTCTTCCTGATGGGAAAATAGAGTGACCTGTGCCTGTCCCCACACCTACACCTAGTCTCTCATTGGTTCCCCCTCTTCCCGTTCATCCTCAGGACAAATTTGCAACCTGTACAGAACAGGAGGTTAAAGGTGCTCATTCTCCAAGGAGGGAGATTGCTAGTAAAGCTGCTGTAATGGCGAGCCCGAGCACAAGGAGATGAGAAATGAGGTGCGATTTAGAAATCTGTCCCGATCACACGGTGTACCATCTTCTGGGTTTCTCATGCATGTTTTCGATGTAGGAAGATGCCCTTGAACCTGGAGATTTTGGACCCATGGGATGGGTACCACGCAGTATTACTTTAAAGGGTCTGCATTTGCTCACCCAACCTCACCAAACCTCTCAGCCCGAAGAGTGTCCACCCTTTTGTCTCAATCAGCTGTGGGTCTAGAGATGGTCAATAAAGGTGGCATCCCAGCCCCTGAACGAATTTTGTAAGAATTTCTCTCTCTTTCACTGTCTTTGTTTCACGGGTTTTTAAAAGTAATTGATTTTTATAATGGGGTTTAGCTGCCTTTCACTGCTGTGTTTATGCCGCTTTACACCCACTTGACTCACTTACAGAGGGATATCAATACTTTGGTTTTAAGATTCTTACTAGTCAGATATATTCTTGGGCGGTGAACAGGGGGTGTTGAGTCCAGTTCACTGAGCAAGGAGTAGGTCTTGTCTATTACATATTGGGTTCATGGAACGGTATCTGAGCTAATTTGAAACCCTTGTTTTATGCATCACCCCACCTCACCTTTCCCGTTAAGCAGCCATAGTGTGTCTTCTAAACGTGTGACGCTGTTCTGTTTTGTAATTCAGTTCAAGTGTAGCGGTTTTTACATTCCCTCTCTAAGTGATATCTTATGATAAGTGATTTTTTCTGTGTGACTTATTTCACTTAGAATCGTCGTACCTAAATCCTCTAATCATGC
This sequence comes from Balaenoptera borealis, assembly GCF_965194805.1. Lineage (NCBI taxonomy): Eukaryota > Metazoa > Chordata > Mammalia > Artiodactyla > Balaenopteridae > Balaenoptera > Balaenoptera borealis. The sequence continues at coordinate 36,149 of NW_028123740.1, read as the reverse complement.
TGCTACTAGCCTTATGACGTTAATTTCATGGCTGAGTGATATGCCATTGTACATATGGACAACAACTTCCTTATCCATTTTTCTCTTTCCTGCGATATTTAAGGTGTAACGAAGTGGAGGTTTTGTCAACAGAGCAACCCTAAACTTTGGGGTGCCTGTGTCCTACTGATTTTTAGTTTTCCCAATTTATACGCCCATGAGTGGAAGTGCCCTATGCTCTCTAAGCTGAGTTTTTTAGATGTTTCAGGACACCCCGTACCCTTCTCCAGAGTGGCTGTTGGCAATTTACATCCCGCCCATCAGCGTAGCAAGGCTCCCGTTTCTCCATGGCCTGTCCTGCATTTCTGGTTTTGACACTTTATTCAGCATGGCCCTTTTGACCGATGGGAAGCGAGACTTCTTTGTAGCGCTGATTTGCCTTTCCAGGTTGCTTGGTTGGCCAAAAAGGGCGTATGCGTTTTTTCCTGAATATATTCAGGAAAAAACGCATACGCCCTTTTTGGCCAAGGGCATCATGGTCGAGGTTTTGCCGCTTTTCCTGAGCTTTAAAGGCGATTCGACTCTACCTCCTGAAATCTGTTTCCTGCAATTCTGCCTTGCTTTCAAATCCTCTTCGTTGCCTTCCCTCAATATATTTGTGGACGAGAGTTATCATTTCTAACTCTGCAGGTTTGTGAATTGCAGTGCCCCTGAGCTCCATTTTTCAACTCGCTTTCTTCGGAGCTGGCCGCAAAAGCGCAGGATTGCTTCAGGCCCTATTCTGGTTCCGGGCGGCAGGCTGAGCCTGTGGTTAATTCTTCTTCCTGATGGGAAAATAGAGTGACCTGTGCCTGTCCCAACACCTAGAGCTAGTCTCTCACTGGTTCCCCCTCTTCCCGTTCATCCTCAGGACAAATTGCAACCTGTACGGAACAGGAGGTTAAAGGTGCTGATTCTCGAAGGAGGGAGATTGCTAGTAAAGCGGCTGTAATGGCCAACCCGAGCACAAGGAGATGAGAAATGAGGTGCGTTTTAGAAACCTTTCCCGATCACACCGTGTACCATCTTCCGAGTTTCTCATGCATGTTTTCGATGTAGGAAGATGCCCTTGAACCTGGAGATTTTGGACCCATGGGATGGGTACCACGCAGTATTACTTTAAAGGGTCTGCGTTTGCTCACCCAACCTCACCAAACCTCTCAGCCCCAAGAGTGTCCACCCTTATGTCTCAATCTGCTGTGGGTCTAGAGATGGTCTATCCAGGTGGCATCACAGCCCCTGAACGAATTTTGTAAGAATTTCTCTCTCTTTCACTGTCTTTGTTTCACGGGTTTTTAAAAGTCATTGATTTTTATAATGGGGTTTAGCTGCTTTTCACTGGTGTGTTTATGCCGCTTTACACCCACTTGACTCACTTACAGAGGGATATCAATACATTGGTTTTAAGATTCTTACTAGTCAGATATATTCTTGGGCGGTGAACAGGGGGTGTTTAGTCCACTTCACTGAGCAAGGAGTAGGTCTTGTCTATTACATATTGGGTTTATGGAACGGTATCTGAGCTAATTTGAAACCCTTGTTTTATGCATCACCCCACCTCACCTTTCCCGTTAAGCAGCCATAGTGTGTCTTCTAAACGTGTGACGCTGTTCTGTTTTGTAATTCAGTTCAAGTGTAGCGGTTTTTACATTCCCTCTCTAAGTGATATCTTATGATAAGTGTCTTTTTCTGTGTGACTTATTTCACTTAGAATCGTCGTACCTAAATCCTCTCATCATGCTGCTACTAGCCTTATGACGTTAATTTCATGGCTGAGTGATATGCCATTGTACATAAGGACCACAACTTCCTTATCCATTTTTCTCTTTCCTTTGAGATTTAAGGTGTAACGAAGTGGAGGTTCTTGTCAACAGAGCAGCCCTAAACTTTGGGGTGCCTGTGTCTTGCTGATTTTTAGTTTTCCCAATTTATACGCCCATGAGTGGAAGTGCCCTATGCTCTCTAAGCTGAGTTTTTTAGATGTTTCAGGACACCCCGTACTCTTCTCCAGAGTGGCTGTTGGCAATTTACATCCCGCCCATCAGCGTAGCAAGGCTCCCGTTTCTCCATGGCCTGTCCTGCATTTCTGGTTTTGACACTTTATTCAGCATGGCCCTTTTGACCGATGGGAAGCGAGACTTCTTTGTAGCGCTGATTTGCCTTTCCAGGTTGCTTGGTTGGCCAAAAAGGGCGTATGCGTTTTTTCCTGAATATATTCAGGAAAAAACGCATACGCCCTTTTTGGCCAAGGGCATCATGGTCGAGGTTTTGCCGCTTTTCCTGTGCTTTAAAGGCGATTCGAATCTACCTCCTGAAATCTGTTTCCTGCAATTCTGCCTTGCTTTCAAATCCTCTTCGTTGCCTTCCCTCAATATATTTGTGGACGAGAGTTATCATTTATAACTCTGCAGGTTCGTGAATTGCAGTGCCCCTGAGCTCGATTTTTCAACTCGCTTTTTTGGGAGCTGGCGGCAAAAGCACAGGATTGCTTCAGGCCCTGTTCTGCTTCCGGGCGGCAGGCTGAACCTGTGGTTATTTCTTCTTCCTGATGGGAAAATAGAGTGACCTGTGCCTGTCCCCACACCTACACCTAGTCTCTCATTGGTTCCCCCTCTTCCCGTTCATCCTCAGGACAAATTTGCAACCTGTACAGAACAGGAGGTTAAAGGTGCTCATTCTCCAAGGAGGGAGATTGCTAGTAAAGCTGCTGTAATGGCGAGCCCGAGCACAAGGAGATGAGAAATGAGGTGCGATTTAGAAATCTGTCCCGATCACACGGTGTACCATCTTCTGGGTTTCTCATGCATGTTTTCGATGTAGGAAGATGCCCTTGAACCTGGAGATTTTGGACCCATGGGATGGGTACCACGCAGTATTACTTTAAAGGGTCTGCATTTGCTCACCCAACCTCACCAAACCTCTCAGCCCGAAGAGTGTCCACCCTTTTGTCTCAATCAGCTGTGGGTCTAGAGATGGTCAATAAAGGTGGCATCCCAGCCCCTGAACGAATTTTGTAAGAATTTCTCTCTCTTTCACTGTCTTTGTTTCACGGGTTTTTAAAAGTAATTGATTTTTATAATGGGGTTTAGCTGCCTTTCACTGCTGTGTTTATGCCGCTTTACACCCACTTGACTCACTTACAGAGGGATATCAATACTTTGGTTTTAAGATTCTTACTAGTCAGATATATTCTTGGGCGGTGAACAGGGGGTGTTGAGTCCAGTTCACTGAGCAAGGAGTAGGTCTTGTCTATTACATATTGGGTTCATGGAACGGTATCTGAGCTAATTTGAAACCCTTGTTTTATGCATCACCCCACCTCACCTTTCCCGTTAAGCAGCCATAGTGTGTCTTCTAAACGTGTGACGCTGTTCTGTTTTGTAATTCAGTTCAAGTGTAGCGGTTTTTACATTCCCTCTCTAAGTGATATCTTATGATAAGTGATTTTTTCTGTGTGACTTATTTCACTTAGAATCGTCGTACCTAAATCCTCTAATCATGCTGCTACTAGCCTTATGACGTTAATTTCATGGCTGAGTGATATGCCATTGTACATATGGACAACAACTTCCTTATCCATTTTTCTCTTTCCTGCGATATTTAAGGTGTAACGAAGTGGAGGTTTTGTCAACAGAGCAACCCTAAACTTTGGGGTGCCTGTGTCCTACTGATTTTTAGTTTTCCCAATTTATACGCCCATGAGTGGAAGTGCCCTATGCTCTCTAAGCTGAGTTTTTTAGATGTTTCAGGACACCCCGTACCCTTCTCCAGAGTGGCTGTTGGCAATTTACATCCCGCCCATCAGCGTAGCAAGGCTCCCGTTTCTCCATGGCCTGTCCTGAATTTCTGGTTTTGACACTTTATTCAGCATGGCCCTTTTGACCGATGGGAAGCGAGACTTCTTTGTAGCGCTGATTTGCCTTTCCAGGTTGCTTGCTTGGCCAAAAAGGGCGTATGCGTTTTTTCCTGAATATATTCAGGAAAAAACGCATACGCCCTTTTTGGCCAAGGGCATCATGGTCGAGGTTTTGCCGCTTTTCCTGAGCTTTAAAGGCGATTCGACTCTACCTCCTGAAATCTGTTTCCTGCTATTCTGCCTTGCTTTCAAATCCTCTTCGTTGCCTTCCCTCAATATATTTGTGGACGAGAGTTATCATTACTAACTCTGCAGGTTTGTGAATTGCAGTGCCCCTGAGCTCCATTTTTCAACTCGCTTTCTTCGGAGCTGGCCGCAAAAGCGCAGGATTGCTTCAGGCCCTATTCTGGTTCCGGGCGGCAGGCTGAGCCTGTGGTTAATTCTTCTTCCTGATGGGAAAATAGAGTGACCTGTGCCTGTCCCAAAACCTAGAGCTAGTCTCTCACTGGTTCCCCCTCTTCCCGTTCATCCTCAGGACAAATTGCAACCTGTACGGAACAGGAGGTTAAAGGTGCTGATTCTCGAAGGAGGGAGATTGCTAGTAAAGCGGCTGTAATGGCCAACCCGAGCACAAGGAGATGAGAAATGAGGTGCGTTTTAGAAACCTTTCCCGATCACACCGTGTACCATCTTCCGAGTTTCTCATGCATGTTTTCGATGTAGGAAGATGCCCTTGAACCTGGAGATTTTGGACCCATGGGATGGGTACCACGCAGTATTACTTTAAAGGGTCTGCGTTTGCTCACCCAACCTCACCAAACCTCTCAGCCCCAAGAGTGTCCACCCTTATGTCTCAATCTGCTGTGGGTCTAGAGATGGTCTATCCAGGTGGCATCACAGCCCCTGAACGAATTTTGTAAGAATTTCTCTCTCTTTCACTGTCTTTGTTTCACGGGTTTCTAAAAGTCATTGATTTTTATAATGGGGTTTAGCTGCTTTTCACTGGTGTGTTTATGCCGCTTTACACCCACTTGACTCACTTACAGAGGGATATCAATACATTGGTTTTAAGATTCTTACTAGTCAGATATATTCTTGGGCGGTGAACAGGGGGTGTTTAGTCCACTTCACTGAGCAAGGAGTAGGTCTTGTCTATTACATATTGGGTTTATGGAACGGTATCTGAGCTAATTTGAAACCCTTGTTTTATGCATCACCCCACCTCACCTTTCCCGTTAAGCAGCCATAGTGTGTCTTCTAAACGTGTGACGCTGTTCTGTTTTGTAATTCAGTTCAAGTGTAGCGGTTTTTACATTCCCTCTCTAAGTGATATCTTATGATAAGTGTCTTTTTCTGTGTGACTTATTTCACTTAGAATCGTCGTACCTAAATCCTCTCATCATGCTGCTACTAGCCTTATGACGTTAATTTCATGGCTGAGTGATATGCCATTGTACATAAGGACCACAACTTCCTTATCCATTTTTCTCTTTCCTTTGAGATTTAAGGTGTAACGAAGTGGAGGTTCTTGTCAACAGAGCAGCCCTAAACTTTGGGGTGCCTGTGTCTTGCTGATTTTTAGTTTTCCCAATTTATACGCCCATGAGTGGAAGTGCCCTATGCTCTCTAAGCTGAGTTTTTTAGATGTTTCAGGACACCCCGTACTCTTCTCCAGAGTGGCTGTTGGCAATTTACATCCCGCCCATCAGCGTAGCAAGGCTCCCGTTTCTCCATGGCCTGTCCTGCATTTCTGGTTTTGACACTTTATTCAGCATGGCCCTTTTGACCGATGGGAAGCGAGACTTCTTTGTAGCGCTGATTTGCCTTTCCAGGTTGCTTGGTTGGCCAAAAAGGGCGTATGCGTTTTTTCCTGAATATATTCAGGAAAAAACGCATACGCCCTTTTTGGCCAAGGGCATCATGGTCGAGGTTTTGCCGCTTTTCCTGTGCTTTAAAGGCGATTCGAATCTACCTCCTGAAATCTGTTTCCTGCAATTCTGCCTTGCTTTCAAATCCTCTTCGTTGCCTTCCCTCAATATATTTGTGGACGAGAGTTATCATTTATAACTCTGCAGGTTCGTGAATTGCAGTGCCCCTGAGCTCGATTTTTCAACTCGCTTTTTTGGGAGCTGGCGGCAAAAGCACAGGATTGCTTCAGGCCCTGTTCTGCTTCCGGGCGGCAGGCTGAACCTGTGGTTATTTCTTCTTCCTGATGGGAAAATAGAGTGACCTGTGCCTGTCCCCACACCTAGACCTAGTCTCTCATTGGTTCCCCCTCTTCCCGTTCATCCTCAGGACAAATTTGCAACCTGTACAGAACAGGAGGTTAAAGGTGCTCATTCTCCAAGGAGGGAGATTGCTAGTAAAGCGGCTGTAATGGCCAACCCGAGCACAAGGAGATGAGAAATGAGGTGCGTTTTAGAAACCTTTCCCGATCACACGGTGTACCATCTTCTGGGTTTCTCATGCATGTTTTCGATGTAGGAAGATGCCCTTGAACCTGGAGATTTTGGACCCATGGGATGGGTACCACGCAATATTACGTTACAGGGTCTGCGTTTTCTCACCCAACCTCAGCAAACCTCTCAGCCCCAAGAGTGTCCACCCTTATGACTCAATCAGCTGTGGGTCTAGAGATGGTCAATAAAGGTGGCATCCCAGCCCCTGAACGAATTCTGTATGAATTTCTCTCTCTTTCACTGTCTTTGTTTCACGGGTTTATAAAAGTAATTGATTTTTATAATGGGGTTTAGCTGCTTTTCACTGCTGTGTTTATGCCGCTTTACACCCACTTGACTCACTTACAGAGAGATATCAATACATTGGTTTTAAGAGTCTTACTAGTCAGATATATTCTTGGGCGGTGAACAGGGGGTGTTGAATCCAGTTCACTGAGCAAGGAGTAGGTCTTGTCTGTTACATATTGGGTTTATGGAACAGTATCTGAGCTAATTTGATACCCTTGTTTTATGCATCACCCCACCTCACCTTTCCCGTTAAGCAGCCATAGTGTGTTTTCTAAACGTGTGACGCTGTTCTGTTTTGTAATTCAGTTCAAGTGTAGCGGTTTTTACATTCCCTCTATAAGTGATATCTTATGATAAGTGCCTTTTTCTGTGTGACTTATTTCACTTAGAATCGTCGTACCTAAATCTTCTCATCATGCTGGTACTAGCCTTATGATGTTGATTTCATTGCTGAGTGATATGCCATTATACATATGGACCACAACTTCTTTATCCATTTTTCTCTTTCCTTGGATATTTAAGGTGTAACGAAGTGGAGGTTCTTGTCAACAGAGCAGCCCTAAACTTTGGGGTGCCTGTGTCTTGCTGATTTTTAGTTTTCCCAATTTATACGCCCATGAGTGGAAGTGCCCTATGCTCTCTAAGCTGAGTTTTTTAGGTGTTTCAGGACACACCGTACACTTCTCCAGAGTGGCTGTTGGCAATTTACATCCCGCCCATCAGCGTAGCAAGGCTTCCTTTTCTCCATGGCCTGTCCTGCATTTCTGGTTTTGACACTTTATTCAGCATGGCCCTTTTGACCGATGGGAAGCGAGACTTCTTTGTAGCGCTGATTTGCCTTTCCAGGTTGCTTGGTTGGCCAAAAAGGGCGTATGCGTTTTTTCCTGAATATATTCAGGAAAAAACGCATACGCCCTTTTTGGCCAAGGGCATCATGGTCGATGTTTTGCCGCTTTTCCTGTGCTTTAAAGGCGATTCGAATCTACCTCCTGAAATCTGTTTCCTGCAATTCTGCCTTGCTTTCAAATCCTCTTCGTTGCCTTCCCTCAATATATTTGTGGACGAGAGTTATCATTTCTAACTCTGCAGGTTTGTGAATTGCAGTGCCCCTGAGCTCCATTTTTCAACTCGCTTTCTTGGGAGCTGGCCGCAAAAGCGCAGGATTGCTTCAGGCCCTATTGTGGTTCCGGGCGGCAGGCTGAGCCTGTGGTTAATTCTTCTTCCTGATGGGAAAATAGAGTGACCTGTGCCTGTCCCCACACCTAGACCTAGTCTCTCATTGGTTCCCCCTCTTCCCGTTCATCCTCAGGACAAATTTGCAACCTGTACGGAACAGGAGGTTAAAGGTGCTCATTCTCCAAGGAGGGAGATTGCTAGTAAAGCGGCTGTAATGGCGAGCCCGAGCACAAGGAGATGAGAAATGAGGTGCGTTTTAGAAACCTTTCCCGATCACACGGTGTACCGTCTTCTGGGTTTCTCATGCATGTTTTCGATGTAGGAAGATGCCCTTGAACCTGGAGATTTTGGACCCATGGGATGGGTACCACGAAGTACTACTTTAAAGGGTCTGCGTTTGCTCACCCAACCTCACCAAACCTCTCAGCCCCAAGAGTGTCCACCCTTATGTCTCAATCAGCTGTGGGTCTAGAGATGGTCACTAAAGGTGGCATCCCAGCCCCTGAACGAATTCTCTATGAATTTCTCTCTCTTTCACTGTCTTTGTTTCACGGGTTTTTAAAAGTAATTGATTTTTATAATGGGGTTTAGCTGCTTTTCACTGCTGTGTTTATGCCGCTTTACACCCACTTGACTCACTTACAGAGAGATATCAATACATTGGTTTTAAGAATCTTACTAGTCAGATATATTCTTGGGCGGTGAACAGGGGGTGTTGAATCCAGTTCACTGAGCAAGGAGTAGGTCTTGTCTGTTACATATTTGGTTTATGGAACAGTATCTGAGCTAATTTGGAAGCCTTGTTTTATGCATCACCCCTCCTCACCTTTCCCGTTAAGCAGCCATAATGTGTTTTCTAAACGTGTGACGCTGTTCTGTTTTGTAATTCAGTTCAAGTGTAGCGGTTTTTACATTCCCTGTATTAGTGATATCTTATGATAAGTGCCTTTTTCTGTGTGACTTATTTCACTTAGAATCGTCGTACCTAAATCTTCTCATCATGCTGCTACTAGCCTTATGATGTTGATTTCATTGCTGAGTGATATGTCATTATACATATGGACCACAACTTCTTTATCCATTTTTCTATTGCCTGGGATATTTAAGGTGTAACGAAGTGGAGGTTCTTGTCAACAGAGCAGCCCTAAACTTTGGGGTGCCTGTGTCTTGCTGATTTTTCATTTTCCCAATTTATACGCCCATGACTGGAAGTGCCCTATGCTCTCTAAGCTGAGTTTTTTAGATGTTTCAGGACACACCGTACACTTCTCCAGAGTGGCTGTTGGCAATTTACCTCCCACCCATCAGCGTAGCAAGGCTCCCGTTTCTCCATGGCCTGTCCTGCATTTCTGGTTTTGATACTTTATTCAGCATGGCCCTTTTGACCGATGGGAAGCGAGACTTCTTTGTAGCGCTGATTTGCCTTTCCAGGTTGCTTGTTTGGCCAAAAAGGGCGTATGCGTTTTTTCCTGAATATATTCAGGAAAAAACGCATACGCCCTTTTTGGCCAAGGGCATCATGGTCGAGGTTTTGCCGCTTTTCCTGAGCTTTAAAGGCGATTCGACTCTACCTCCTGAAATCTGTTTCCTGCTATTCTGCCTTGCTTTCAAATCCTCTTCGTTGCCTTCCCTCAATATATTTGTGGACGAGAGTTATCATTTCTAACTCTGCAGGTTTGTGAATTGCAGTGCCCCTGAGCTCCATTTTTCAACTCGCTTTCTTCGGAGCTGGCCGCAAAAGCGCAGGATTGCTTCAGGCCCTATTCTGGTTCCGGGCGGCAGGCTGAGCCTGTGGTTAATTCTTCTTCCTGATGGGAAAATAGAGTGACCTGTGCCTGTCCCAACACCTAGAGCTAGTCTCTCACTGGTTCCCCCTCTTCCCGTTCATCCTCAGGACAAATTGCAACCTGTACGGAACAGGAGGTTAAAGGTGCTCATTCTCCAAGGAGGGAGATTGCTAGTAAAGCGGCTGTAATGGCCAACCCGAGCACAAGGAGATGAGAAATGAGGTGCGTTTTAGAAACCTTTCCCGATCACACCGTGTACCATCTTCCGAGTTTCTCATGCATGTTTTCGATGTAGGAAGATGCCCTTGAACCTGGAGATTTTGGACCCATGGGATGGGTACCACGCAGTATTACTTTAAAGGGTCTGCGTTTGCTCACCCAACCTCACCAAACCTCTCAGCCCCAAGAGTGTCCACCCTTATGTCTCAATCTGCTGTGGGTCTAGAGATGGTCTATCCAGGTGGCATCACAGCCCCTGAACGAATTTTGTAAGAATTTCTCTCTCTTTCACTGTCTTTGTTTCACGGGTTTTTAAAAGTCATTGATTTTTATAATGGGGTTTAGCTGCTTTTCACTGGTGTGTTTATGCCGCTTTACACCCACTTGACTCACTTACAGAGGGATATCAATACATTGGTTTTAAAATTCTTACTAGTCAGATATATTCTTGGGCGGTGAACAGGGGGTGTTTAGTCCACTTCACTGAGCAAGGAGTAGGTCTTGTCTATTACATATTGGGTTTATGGAACGGTATCTGAGCTAATTTGAAACCCTTGTTTTATGCATCACCCCACCTCACCTTTCCCGTTAAGCAGCCATAGTGTGTCTTCTAAACGTGTGACGCTGTTCTGTTTTGTAATTCAGTTCAAGTGTAGCGGTTTTTACATTCCCTCTCTAAGTGATATCTTATGATAAGTGTCTTTTTCTGTGTGACTTATTTCACTTAGAATCGTCGTACCTAAATCCTCTCATCATGCTGCTACTAGCCTTATGACGTTAATTTCATGGCTGAGTGATATGCCATTGTACATAAGGACCACAACTTCCTTATCCATTTTTCTCTTTCCTTTGAGATTTAAGGTGTAACGAAGTGGAGGTTCTTGTCAACAGAGCAGCCCTAAACTTTGGGGTGCCTGTGTCTTGCTGATTTTTAGTTTTCCCAATTTATACGCCCATGAGTGGAAGTGCCCTATGCTCTCTAAGCTGAGTTTTTTAGATGTTTCAGGACACCCCGTACTCTTCTCCAGAGTGGCTGTTGGCAATTTACATCCCGCCCATCAGCGTAGCAAGGCTCCCGTTTCTCCATGGCCTGTCCTGCATTTCTGGTTTTGACACTTTATTCAGCATGGCCCTTTTGACCGATGGGAAGCGAGACTTCTTTGTAGCGCTGATTTGCCTTTCCAGGTTGCTTGGTTGGCCAAAAAGGGCGTATGCGTTTTTTCCTGAATATATTCAGGAAAAAACGCATACGCCCTTTTTGGCCAAGGGCATCATGGTCGAGGTTTTGCCGCTTTTCCTGTGCTTTAAAGGCGATTCGAATCTACCTCCTGAAATCTGTTTCCTGCAATTCTGCCTTGCTTTCAAATCCTCTTCGTTGCCTTCCCTCAATATATTTGTGGACGAGAGTTATCATTTATAACTCTGCAGGTTCGTGAATTGCAGTGCCCCTGAGCTCGATTTTTCAACTCGCTTTTTTGGGAGCTGGCGGCAAAAGCACAGGATTGCTTCAGGCCCTGTTCTGCTTCCGGGCGGCAGGCTGAACCTGTGGTTATTTCTTCTTCCTGATGGGAAAATAGAGTGACCTGTGCCTGTCCCAACACCTACACCTAGTCTCTCATTGGTTCCCCCTCTTCCCGTTCATCCTCAGGACAAATTTGCAACCTGTACAGAACAGGAGGTTAAAGGTGCTCATTCTCCAAGGAGGGAGATTGCTAGTAAAGCTGCTGTAATGGCGAGCCCGAGCACAAGGAGATGAGAAATGAGGTGCGATTTAGAAATCTGTCCCGATCACACGGTGTACCATCTTCTGGGTTTCTCATGCATGTTTTCGATGTAGGAAGATGCCCTTGAACCTGGAGATTTTGGACCCATGGGATGGGTACCACGCAGTATTACTTTAAAGGGTCTGCATTTGCTCACCCAACCTCACCAAACCTCTCAGCCCGAAGAGTGTCCACCCTTTTGTCTCAATCAGCTGTGGGTCTAGAGATGGTCAATAAAGGTGGCATCCCAGCCCCTGAACGAATTTTGTAAGAATTTCTCTCTCTTTCACTGTCTTTGTTTCACGGGTTTTTAAAAGTAATTGATTTTTATAATGGGGTTTAGCTGCCTTTCACTGCTGTGTTTATGCCGCTTTACACCCACTTGACTCACTTACAGAGGGATATCAATACATTGGTTTTAAGATTCTTACTAGTCAGATATATTCTTGGGCGGTGAACAGGGGGTGTTGAGTCCAGTTCACTGAGCAAGGAGTAGGTCTTGTCTATTACATATTGGGTTTATGGAACGATATCTGAGCTAATTTGAAACCCTTGTTTTATGCATCACCCCACCTCACCTTTCCCTTTAAGCAGCCATAGTGTGTCTTCTAAACGTGTGACGCTGTTCTGTTTTGTAATTCAGTTCAAGTGTAGCGGTTTTTACATTCCCTCTCTAAGTGATATCTTATGATAAGTGTCTTTTTCTGTGTGACTTATTTCACTTAGAATCGTCGTACCTAAATCCTCTCATCATGCTGCTACTAGCCTTATGACGTTAATTTCATGGCTGAGTGATATGCCATTGTACATAAGGACCACAACTTCCTTATCCATTTTTCTCTTTCCTGGGATATTTAAGGTGTAACGAAGTGGAGGTTCTTGTCAACAGAGCAGCCCTAAACTTTGGGGTGCCTGTGTCTTGCTGATTTTTAGTTTTCCCAATTTATACGCCCATGAGTGGAAGTGCCCTATGCTCTCTAAGCTGAGTTTTTTAGGTGTTTCAGGACACACCGTACACTTCTCCAGAGTGGCTGTTGGCAATTTACATCCCACCCATCAGCGTAGCAAGGCTCCCGTTTCTCCATGGCCTGTCCTGCATTTCTGGTTTTGACACTTTATTCAGCATGGCCCTTTTGACCGATGGGAAGCGAGACTTCTTTGTAGCACTGATTTGCCTTTCCAGGTTGCTTGGTTGGCCAAAAAGGGCGTATGCGTTTTTTCCTGAATATATTCAGGAAAAAACGCATACGCCCTTTTTGGCCAAGGGCATCATGGTCGAGGTTTTGCCGCTTTTCCTGTGCTTTAAAGGCGATTCGACTCTACCTCCTGAAATCAGTTTCCTGCAATTCTGCTATGCTTTCAAATCCTCTTCGTTGCCTTCCCTCAATATATTTGTGGACGAGAGTTATCATTTATAACTCTGCAGGTTTGTGAATTGCAGTGCCCCTGAGCTCGATTTTTCAACTCGCTTTTTTGGGAGCTGGCCGCAAAAGCACAGGATTGCTTCAGGCCCTGTTCTGCTTCCGGGCGGCAGGCTGAGCCTGTCGTTAATCCTTCTTCCTGATGGGAAAATAGAGTGACATGTGGCTGTCCCAACACCTAGAGCTAGTCTCTCATTGGTTCCCCCTCTTCCCGTTTATCCTCAGGACAAATTGCAACCTGTTCGGAACAGAAGGTTAAAGGGGCTGATTCTCCAAGGAGGGAGATTGCTAGTAAAGCGGCTGTAATGGCCAACCCGAGCACAAGGAGATGAGAAATGAGGTGCGTTTTAGAAACCTTTCCCGATCACACGGTGTACCATCTTCTGGGTTTCTCATGCATGTTTTCGATGTAGGAAGATGCCCTTGAACCTGGAGATTTTGGACCCATGGGATGGGTACCACGCAATATTACGTTACAGGGTCTGCGTTTTCTCACCCAACCTCAGCAAACCTCTCAGCCCCAAGAGTGTCCACCCTTATGACTCAATCAGCTGTGGGTCTAGAGATGGTCAATAAAGGTGGCATCCCAGCCCCTGAACGAATTCTGTATGAATTTCTCTCTCTTTCACTGTCTTTGTTTCACGGGTTTATAAAAGTAATTGATTTTTATAATGGGGTTTAGCTGCTTTTCACTGCTGTGTTTATGCCGCTTTACACCCACTTGACCCACTTACAGAGAGATATCAATACATTGGTTTTAAGAGTCTTACTAGTCAGATATATTCTTGGGCGGTGAACAGGGGGTGTTGAATCCAGTTCACTGAGCAAGGAGTAGGTCTTGTCTGTTACATATTGGGGTTATGGAACAGTATCTGAGCTAATTTGATACCCTTGTTTTATGCATCACCCCACCTCACCTTTCCCGTTAAGCAGCCATAGTGTGTTTTCTAAACGTGTGACGCTGTTCTGTTTTGTAATTCAGTTCAAGTGTAGCGGTTTTTACATTCCCTCTATAAGTGATATCTTATGATAAGTGCCTTTTTCTGTGTGACTTATTTCACTTAGAATCGTCGTACCTAAATCTTCTCATCATGCTGCTACTAGCCTTATGATGTTGATTTCATTGCTGAGTGATATGCCATTATACATATGGACCACAACTTCTTTATCCATTTTTCTCTTTCCTTGGATATTTAAGGTGTAACGAAGTGGAGGTTCTTGTCAACAGAGCAGCCCTAAACTTTGGGGTGCCTGTGTCTTGCTGATTTTTAGTTTTCCCAATTTATACGCCCATGAGTGGAAGTGCCCTATGCTCTCTAAGCTGAGTTTTTTAGGTGTTTCAGGACACACCGTACACTTCTCCAGAGTGGCTGTTGGCAATTTACATCCCGCCCATCAGCGTAGCAAGGCTCCCGTTTCTCCATGGCCTGTCCTGCATTTCTGGTTTTGACACTTTATTCAGCATGGCCCTTTTGACCGATGGGAAGCGAGACTTCTTTGTAGCGCTGATTTGCCTTTCCAGGTTGCTTGGTTGGCCAAAAAGGGCGTATGCGTTTTTTCCTGAATATATTCAGGAAAAAACGCATACGCCCTTTTTGGCCAAGGGCATCATGGTCGAGGTTTTGCCGCTTTTCCTGTGCTTTAAAGGCGATTCGAATCTACCTCCTGAAATCTGTTTCCTGCAATTCTGCCTTGCTTTCAAATCCTCTTCGTTGCCTTCCCTCAATATATTTGTGGACGAGAGTTATCATTTCTAACTCTGCAGGTTTGTGAATTGCAGTGCCCCTGAGCTCCATTTTTCAACTCGCTTTCTTGGGAGCTGGCCGCAAAAGCGCAGGATTGCTTCAGGCCCTATTGTGCTTCCGGGCGGCAGGCTGAGCCTGTGGTTAATTCTTCTTCCTGATGGGAAAATAGAGTGACCTGTGCCTGTCCCCACACCTAGACCTAGTCTCTCATTGGTTCCCCCTCTTCCCGTTCATCCTCAGGACAAATTTGCAACCTGTACGGAACATGAGGTTAAAGGTGCTCATTCTCCAAGGAGGGAGATTGCTAGTAAAGCGGCTGTAATGGCGAGCCCGAGCACAAGGAGATGAGAAATGAGGTGCGTTTTAGAATCCTTTCCCGATCACACGGTGTACCGTCTTCTGGGTTTCTCATGCATGTTTTCGATGTAGGAAGATGCCCTTGAACCTGGAGATTTTGGACCCATGGGATGGGTACCACGAAGTACTACTTTAAAGGGTCTGCGTTTGCTCACCCAACCTCACCAAACCTCTCAGCCCCAAGAGTGTCCACCCTTATGTCTCAATCAGCTGTGGGTCTAGAGATGGTCACTAAAGGTGGCATCCCAGCCCCTGAACGAATTCTCTATGAATTTCTCTCTCTTTCACTGTCTTTGTTTCACGGGTTTTTAAAAGTAATTGATTTTTATAATGGGGTTTAGCTGCTTTTCACTGCTGTGTTTATGCCGCTTTACACCCACTTGACTCACTTACAGAGAGATATCAATACATTGGTTTTAAGAGTCTTACTAGTCAGATATATTCTTGGGCGGTGAACAGGGGGTGTTGAATCCAGTTCACTGAGCAAGGAGTAGGTCTTGTCTGTTACATATTGGGTTTATGGAACAGTATCTGAGCTAATTTGGAAGCCTTGTTTTATGCATCACCCCTCCTCACCTTTCCCGTTAAGCAGCCATAATGTTTTTTCTAAACGTGTGACGCTGTTCTGTTTTGTAATTCAGTTCAAGTGTAGCGGTTTTTACATTCCCTGTATTAGTGATATCTTATGATAAGTGCCTTTTTCTGTGTGACTTATTTCACTTAGAATCGTCGTACCTAAATCTTCTCATCATGCTGGTACTAGCCTTATGATGTTGATTTCATTGCTGAGTGATATGCCATTATACATATGGACCACAACTTCTTTATCCATTTTTCTATTGCCTGGGATATTTAAGGTGTAACGAAGTGGAGGTTCTTGTCAACAGAGCAGCCCTAAACTTTGGGGTGCCTGTGTCTTGCTGATTTTTCATTTTCCCAATTTATACGCCCATGACTGGAAGTGCCCTATGCTCTCTAGGCTGAGTTTTTTAGATGTTTCAGGACACACCGTACACTTCTCCAGAGTGGCTGTTGGCAATTTACCTCCCACCCATCAGCGTAGCAAGGCTCCCGTTTCTCCATGGCCTGTCCTGCATTTCTGGTTTTGACACTTTATTCAGCATGGCCCTTTTGACCGATGGGAAGCGAGACTTCTTTGTAGCGCTGATTTGCCTTTCCAGGTTGCTTGGTTGGCCAAAAAGGGCGTATGCGTTTTTTCCTGAATATATTCAGGAAAAAACGCATACGCCCTTTTTGGCCAAGGGCATCATGGTCGAGGTTTTGCCGCTTTTCCTGTGCTTTAAAGGCGATTCGAACCTACCTCCTGAAATCTGTTTCCTGCAATTCTGCCTTGCTTTCAAATCCTCTTCATTGCCTTCCCTCAATATATTTGTGGACGAGAGTTATCATTTATAACTCTGCAGGTTTGTGAATTGCAGTGCCCCTGAGCTCCATTTTTCAACTCGCTTTTTTGGGAGCTGGCGGCAAAAGCACAGGATTGCTTCAGGCCCTGTTCTGCTTCCGGGCGGCAGGCTGAACCTGTGCTTAATTCTTCTTCCTGATGGGAAAATAGAGTGACCTGTGCCTGTCCCAACACCTAGAGCTAGTCTCTCACTGGTTCCCCCTCTTCCCGTTCATCCTCAGGACAAATTGCAACCTGTATGGAACAGGAGGTTAAAGGTGCTGATTCTCGAAGGAGGGAGATTGCTAGTAAAGCGGCTGTAATGGCCAACCCGAGCACAAGGAGATGAGAAATGAGGTGCGTTTTAGAAACCTTTCCCGATCACACGGTGTACCATCTTCTGGGTTTCTCATGCATGTTTTCGATGTAGGAAGAGTCCCTTGAACCTGGAGATTTTGGACCCATGGGATGGGTACCACGCAGTATTACTTTAAAGGGTCTGCGTTTGCTCACCCAACCTCACCAAACCTCTCAGCCCGAAGAGTGTCCACCCTTATGTCTCAATCAGCTGTGGGTCTAGAGACGGTCAATCCAGGTGGCATCACAGCCCCTGAACGAATTTTGTAAGAATTTCTCTCTCTTTCACTGTCTTTGTTTCACGGGTTTTTAAAAGTCATTGATTTTTATAATGGGGTTTAGCTGCTTTTCACTGGTGTGTTTATGCCGCTTTACACCCACTTGACTCACTTACAGAGGGATATCAATACATTGGTTTTAAGATTCTTACTAGTCAGATATATTCTTGGGCGGTGAACAGGGGGTGTTTAGTCCACTTCACTGAGCAAGGAGTAGGTCTTGTCTATTACATATTGGGTTTATGGAACGGTATCTGAGCTAATTTGAAACCCTTGTTTTATGCATCACCCCACCTCACCTTTCCCGTTAAGCAGCCATAGTGTGTCTTCTAAACGTGTGACGCTGTTCTGTTTTGTAATTCAGTTCAAGTGTAGCGGTTTTTACATTCCCTCTCTAAGTGATATCTTATGATAAGTGTCTTTTTCTGTGTGACTTATTTCACTTAGAATCGTCGTACCTAAATCCTCTCATCATGCTGCTACTAGCCTTATGACGTTAATTTCATGGCTGAGTGATATGCCATTGTACATAAGGACCACAACTTCCTTATCCATTTTTCTCTTTCCTTTGAGATTTAAGGTGTAACGAAGTGGAGGTTCTTGTCAACAGAGCAGCCCTAAACTTTGGGGTGCCTGTGTCTTGCTGATTTTTAGTTTTCCCAATTTATACGCCCATGAGTGGAAGTGCCCTATGCTCTCTAAGCTGAGTTTTTTAGATGTTTCAGGACACCCCGTACTCTTCTCCAGAGTGGCTGTTGGCAATTTACATCCCGCCCATCAGCGTAGCAAGGCTCCCGTTTCTCCATGGCCTGTCCTGCATTTCTGGTTTTGACACTTTATTCAGCATGGCCCTTTTGACCGATGGGAAGCGAGACTTCTTTGTAGCGCTGATTTGCCTTTCCAGGTTGCTTGGTTGGCCAAAAAGGGCGTATGCGTTTTTTCCTGAATATATTCAGGAAAAAACGCATACGCCCTTTTTGGCCAAGGGCATCATGGTCGAGGTTTTGCCGCTTTTCCTGTGCTTTAAAGGCGATTCGAATCTACCTCCTGAAATCTGTTTCCTGCAATTCTGCCTTGCTTTCAAATCCTCTTCGTTGCCTTCCCTCAATATATTTGTGGACGAGAGTTATCATTTATAACTCTGCAGGTTCGTGAATTGCAGTGCCCCTGAGCTCGATTTTTCAACTCGCTTTTTTGGGAGCTGGCGGCAAAAGCACAGGATTGCTTCAGGCCCTGTTCTGCTTCCGGGCGGCAGGCTGAACCTGTGGTTATTTCTTCTTCCTGATGGGAAAATAGAGTGACCTGTGCCTGTCCCCACACCTACACCTAGTCTCTCATTGGTTCCCCCTCTTCCCGTTCATCCTCAGGACAAATTTGCAACCTGTACAGAACAGGAGGTTAAAGGTGCTCATTCTCCAAGGAGGGAGATTGCTAGTAAAGCTGCTGTAATGGCGAGCCCGAGCACAAGGAGATGAGAAATGAGGTGCGATTTAGAAATCTGTCCCGATCACACGGTGTACCATCTTCTGGGTTTCTCATGCATGTTTTCGATGTAGGAAGATGCCCTTGAACCTGGAGATTTTGGACCCATGGGATGGGTACCACGCAGTATTACTTTAAAGGGTCTGCATTTGCTCACCCAACCTCACCAAACCTCTCAGCCCGAAGAGTGTCCACCCTTTTGTCTCAATCAGCTGTGGGTCTAGAGATGGTCAATAAAGGTGGCATCCCAGCCCCTGAACGAATTTTGTAAGAATTTCTCTCTCTTTCACTGTCTTTGTTTCACGGGTTTTTAAAAGTAATTGATTTTTATAATGGGGTTTAGCTGCCTTTCACTGCTGTGTTTATGCCGCTTTACACCCACTTGACTCACTTACAGAGGGATATCAATACTTTGGTTTTAAGATTCTTACTAGTCAGATATATTCTTGGGCGGTGAACAGGGGGTGTTGAGTCCAGTTCACTGAGCAAGGAGTAGGTCTTGTCTATTACATATTGGGTTCATGGAACGGTATCTGAGCTAATTTGAAACCCTTGTTTTATGCATCACCCCACCTCACCTTTCCCGTTAAGCAGCCATAGTGTGTCTTCTAAACGTGTGACGCTGTTCTGTTTTGTAATTCAGTTCAAGTGTAGCGGTTTTTACATTCCCTCTCTAAGTGATATCTTATGATAAGTGATTTTTTCTGTGTGACTTATTTCACTTAGAATCGTCGTACCTAAATCCTCTAATCATGCTGCTACTAGCCTTATGACGTTAATTTCATGGCTGAGTGATATGCCATTGTACATATGGACAACAACTTCCTTATCCATTTTTCTCTTTCCTGCGATATTTAAGGTGTAACGAAGTGGAGGTTTTGTCAACAGAGCAACCCTAAACTTTGGGGTGCCTGTGTCCTACTGATTTTTAGTTTTCCCAATTTATACGCCCATGAGTGGAAGTGCCCTATGCTCTCTAAGCTGAGTTTTTTAGATGTTTCAGGACACCCCGTACCCTTCTCCAGAGTGGCTGTTGGCAATTTACATCCCGCCCATCAGCGTAGCAAGGCTCCCGTTTCTCCATGGCCTGTCCTGCATTTCTGGTTTTGACACTTTATTCAGCATGGCCCTTTTGACCGATGGGAAGCGAGACTTCTTTGTAGCGCTGATTTGCCTTTCCAGGTTGCTTGGTTGGCCAAAAAGGGCGTATGCGTTTTTTCCTGAATATATTCAGGAAAAAACGCATACGCCCTTTTTGGCCAAGGGCATCATGGTCGAGGTTTTGCCGCTTTTCCTGAGCTTTAAAGGCGATTCGACTCTACCTCCTGAAATCTGTTTCCTGCAATTCTGCCTTGCTTTCAAATCCTCTTCGTTGCCTTCCCTCAATATATTTGTGGACGAGAGTTATCATTTCTAACTCTGCAGGTTTGTGAATTGCAGTGCCCCTGAGCTCCATTTTTCAACTCGCTTTCTTCGGAGCTGG
Source organism: Balaenoptera borealis (assembly GCF_965194805.1). Taxonomy (NCBI): domain Eukaryota; kingdom Metazoa; phylum Chordata; class Mammalia; order Artiodactyla; family Balaenopteridae; genus Balaenoptera; species Balaenoptera borealis. The sequence goes on along the minus strand of NW_028123740.1, from coordinate 16,058 downwards.
CCGCAAAAGCGCAGGATTGCTTCAGGCCCTATTCTGGTTCCGGGCGGCAGGCTGAGCCTGTGGTTAATTCTTCTTCCTGATGGGAAAATAGAGTGACCTGTGCCTGTCCCAACACCTAGAGCTAGTCTCTCACTGGTTCCCCCTCTTCCCGTTCATCCTCAGGACAAATTGCAACCTGTACGGAACAGGAGGTTAAAGGTGCTGATTCTCGAAGGAGGGAGATTGCTAGTAAAGCGGCTGTAATGGCCAACCCGAGCACAAGGAGATGAGAAATGAGGTGCGTTTTAGAAACCTTTCCCGATCACACCGTGTACCATCTTCCGAGTTTCTCATGCATGTTTTCGATGTAGGAAGATGCCCTTGAACCTGGAGATTTTGGACCCATGGGATGGGTACCACGCAGTATTACTTTAAAGGGTCTGCGTTTGCTCACCCAACCTCACCAAACCTCTCAGCCCCAAGAGTGTCCACCCTTATGTCTCAATCTGCTGTGGGTCTAGAGATGGTCTATCCAGGTGGCATCACAGCCCCTGAACGAATTTTGTAAGAATTTCTCTCTCTTTCACTGTCTTTGTTTCACGGGTTTTTAAAAGTCATTGATTTTTATAATGGGGTTTAGCTGCTTTTCACTGGTGTGTTTATGCCGCTTTACACCCACTTGACTCACTTACAGAGGGATATCAATACATTGGTTTTAAGATTCTTACTAGTCAGATATATTCTTGGGCGGTGAACAGGGGGTGTTTAGTCCACTTCACTGAGCAAGGAGTAGGTCTTGTCTATTACATATTGGGTTTATGGAACGGTATCTGAGCTAATTTGAAACCCTTGTTTTATGCATCACCCCACCTCACCTTTCCCGTTAAGCAGCCATAGTGTGTCTTCTAAACGTGTGACGCTGTTCTGTTTTGTAATTCAGTTCAAGTGTAGCGGTTTTTACATTCCCTCTCTAAGTGATATCTTATGATAAGTGTCTTTTTCTGTGTGACTTATTTCACTTAGAATCGTCGTACCTAAATCCTCTCATCATGCTGCTACTAGCCTTATGACGTTAATTTCATGGCTGAGTGATATGCCATTGTACATAAGGACCACAACTTCCTTATCCATTTTTCTCTTTCCTTTGAGATTTAAGGTGTAACGAAGTGGAGGTTCTTGTCAACAGAGCAGCCCTAAACTTTGGGGTGCCTGTGTCTTGCTGATTTTTAGTTTTCCCAATTTATACGCCCATGAGTGGAAGTGCCCTATGCTCTCTAAGCTGAGTTTTTTAGATGTTTCAGGACACCCCGTACTCTTCTCCAGAGTGGCTGTTGGCAATTTACATCCCGCCCATCAGCGTAGCAAGGCTCCCGTTTCTCCATGGCCTGTCCTGCATTTCTGGTTTTGACACTTTATTCAGCATGGCCCTTTTGACCGATGGGAAGCGAGACTTCTTTGTAGCGCTGATTTGCCTTTCCAGGTTGCTTGGTTGGCCAAAAAGGGCGTATGCGTTTTTTCCTGAATATATTCAGGAAAAAACGCATACGCCCTTTTTGGCCAAGGGCATCATGGTCGAGGTTTTGCCGCTTTTCCTGTGCTTTAAAGGCGATTCGAATCTACCTCCTGAAATCTGTTTCCTGCAATTCTGCCTTGCTTTCAAATCCTCTTCGTTGCCTTCCCTCAATATATTTGTGGACGAGAGTTATCATTTATAACTCTGCAGGTTCGTGAATTGCAGTGCCCCTGAGCTCGATTTTTCAACTCGCTTTTTTGGGAGCTGGCGGCAAAAGCACAGGATTGCTTCAGGCCCTGTTCTGCTTCCGGGCGGCAGGCTGAACCTGTGGTTATTTCTTCTTCCTGATGGGAAAATAGAGTGACCTGTGCCTGTCCCCACACCTACACCTAGTCTCTCATTGGTTCCCCCTCTTCCCGTTCATCCTCAGGACAAATTTGCAACCTGTACAGAACAGGAGGTTAAAGGTGCTCATTCTCCAAGGAGGGAGATTGCTAGTAAAGCTGCTGTAATGGCGAGCCCGAGCACAAGGAGATGAGAAATGAGGTGCGATTTAGAAATCTGTCCCGATCACACGGTGTACCATCTTCTGGGTTTCTCATGCATGTTTTCGATGTAGGAAGATGCCCTTGAACCTGGAGATTTTGGACCCATGGGATGGGTACCACGCAGTATTACTTTAAAGGGTCTGCATTTGCTCACCCAACCTCACCAAACCTCTCAGCCCGAAGAGTGTCCACCCTTTTGTCTCAATCAGCTGTGGGTCTAGAGATGGTCAATAAAGGTGGCATCCCAGCCCCTGAACGAATTTTGTAAGAATTTCTCTCTCTTTCACTGTCTTTGTTTCACGGGTTTTTAAAAGTAATTGATTTTTATAATGGGGTTTAGCTGCCTTTCACTGCTGTGTTTATGCCGCTTTACACCCACTTGACTCACTTACAGAGGGATATCAATACTTTGGTTTTAAGATTCTTACTAGTCAGATATATTCTTGGGCGGTGAACAGGGGGTGTTGAGTCCAGTTCACTGAGCAAGGAGTAGGTCTTGTCTATTACATATTGGGTTCATGGAACGGTATCTGAGCTAATTTGAAACCCTTGTTTTATGCATCACCCCACCTCACCTTTCCCGTTAAGCAGCCATAGTGTGTCTTCTAAACGTGTGACGCTGTTCTGTTTTGTAATTCAGTTCAAGTGTAGCGGTTTTTACATTCCCTCTCTAAGTGATATCTTATGATAAGTGATTTTTTCTGTGTGACTTATTTCACTTAGAATCGTCGTACCTAAATCCTCTAATCATGCTGCTACTAGCCTTATGACGTTAATTTCATGGCTGAGTGATATGCCATTGTACATATGGACAACAACTTCCTTATCCATTTTTCTCTTTCCTGCGATATTTAAGGTGTAACGAAGTGGAGGTTTTGTCAACAGAGCAACCCTAAACTTTGGGGTGCCTGTGTCCTACTGATTTTTAGTTTTCCCAATTTATACGCCCATGAGTGGAAGTGCCCTATGCTCTCTAAGCTGAGTTTTTTAGATGTTTCAGGACACCCCGTACCCTTCTCCAGAGTGGCTGTTGGCAATTTACATCCCGCCCATCAGCGTAGCAAGGCTCCCGTTTCTCCATGGCCTGTCCTGCATTTCTGGTTTTGACACTTTATTCAGCATGGCCCTTTTGACCGATGGGAAGCGAGACTTCTTTGTAGCGCTGATTTGCCTTTCCAGGTTGCTTGGTTGGCCAAAAAGGGCGTATGCGTTTTTTCCTGAATATATTCAGGAAAAAACGCATACGCCCTTTTTGGCCAAGGGCATCATGGTCGAGGTTTTGCCGCTTTTCCTGAGCTTTAAAGGCGATTCGACTCTACCTCCTGAAATCTGTTTCCTGCAATTCTGCCTTGCTTTCAAATCCTCTTCGTTGCCTTCCCTCAATATATTTGTGGACGAGAGTTATCATTTCTAACTCTGCAGGTTTGTGAATTGCAGTGCCCCTGAGCTCCATTTTTCAACTCGCTTTCTTCGGAGCTGGCCGCAAAAGCGCAGGATTGCTTCAGGCCCTATTCTGGTTCCGGGCGGCAGGCTGAGCCTGTGGTTAATTCTTCTTCCTGATGGGAAAATAGAGTGACCTGTGCCTGTCCCAACACCTAGAGCTAGTCTCTCACTGGTTCCCCCTCTTCCCGTTCATCCTCAGGACAAATTGCAACCTGTACGGAACAGGAGGTTAAAGGTGCTGATTCTCGAAGGAGGGAGATTGCTAGTAAAGCGGCTGTAATGGCCAACCCGAGCACAAGGAGATGAGAAATGAGGTGCGTTTTAGAAACCTTTCCCGATCACACCGTGTACCATCTTCCGAGTTTCTCATGCATGTTTTCGATGTAGGAAGATGCCCTTGAACCTGGAGATTTTGGACCCATGGGATGGGTACCACGCAGTATTACTTTAAAGGGTCTGCGTTTGCTCACCCAACCTCACCAAACCTCTCAGCCCCAAGAGTGTCCACCCTTATGTCTCAATCTGCTGTGGGTCTAGAGATGGTCTATCCAGGTGGCATCACAGCCCCTGAACGAATTTTGTAAGAATTTCTCTCTCTTTCACTGTCTTTGTTTCACGGGTTTTTAAAAGTCATTGATTTTTATAATGGGGTTTAGCTGCTTTTCACTGGTGTGTTTATGCCGCTTTACACCCACTTGACTCACTTACAGAGGGATATCAATACATTGGTTTTAAGATTCTTACTAGTCAGATATATTCTTGGGCGTTGAACAGGGGGTGTTTAGTCCACTTCACTGAGCAAGGAGTAGGTCTTGTCTATTACATATTGGGTTTATGGAACGGTATCTGAGCTAATTTGAAACCCTTGTTTTATGCATCACCCCACCTCACCTTTCCCGTTAAGCAGCCATAGTGTGTCTTCTAAACGTGTGACGCTGTTCTGTTTTGTAATTCAGTTCAAGTGTAGCGGTTTTTACATTCCCTCTCTAAGTGATATCTTATGATAAGTGTCTTTTTCTGTGTGACTTATTTCACTTAGAATCGTCGTACCTAAATCCTCTCATCATGCTGCTACTAGCCTTATGACGTTAATTTCATGGCTGAGTGATATGCCATTGTACATAAGGACCACAACTTCCTTATCCATTTTTCTCTTTCCTTTGAGATTTAAGGTGTAACGAAGTGGAGGTTCTTGTCAACAGAGCAGCCCTAAACTTTGGGGTGCCTGTGTCTTGCTGATTTTTAGTTTTCCCAATTTATACGCCCATGAGTGGAAGTGCCCTATGCTCTCTAAGCTGAGTTTTTTAGATGTTTCAGGACACCCCGTACTCTTCTCCAGAGTGGCTGTTGGCAATTTACATCCCGCCCATCAGCGTAGCAAGGCTCCCGTTTCTCCATGGCCTGTCCTGCATTTCTGGTTTTGACACTTTATTCAGCATGGCCCTTTTGACCGATGGGAAGCGAGACTTCTTTGTAGCGCTGATTTGCCTTTCCAGGTTGCTTGGTTGGCCAAAAAGGGCGTATGCGTTTTTTCCTGAATATATTCAGGAAAAAACGCATACGCCCTTTTTGGCCAAGGGCATCATGGTCGAGGTTTTGCCGCTTTTCCTGTGCTTTAAAGGCGATTCGAATCTACCTCCTGAAATCTGTTTCCTGCAATTCTGCCTTGCTTTCAAATCCTCTTCGTTGCCTTCCCTCAATATATTTGTGGACGAGAGTTATCATTTATAACTCTGCAGGTTCGTGAATTGCAGTGCCCCTGAGCTCGATTTTTCAACTCGCTTTTTTGGGAGCTGGCGGCAAAAGCACAGGATTGCTTCAGGCCCTGTTCTGCTTCCGGGCGGCAGGCTGAACCTGTGGTTATTTCTTCTTCCTGATGGGAAAATAGAGTGACCTGTGCCTGTCCCCACACCTACACCTAGTCTCTCATTGGTTCCCCCTCTTCCCGTTCATCCTCAGGACAAATTTGCAACCTGTACAGAACAGGAGGTTAAAGGTGCTCATTCTCCAAGGAGGGAGATTGCTAGTAAAGCTGCTGTAATGGCGAGCCCGAGCACAAGGAGATGAGAAATGAGGTGCGATTTAGAAATCTGTCCCGATCACACGGTGTACCATCTTCTGGGTTTCTCATGCATGTTTTCGATGTAGGAAGATGCCCTTGAACCTGGAGATTTTGGACCCATGGGATGGGTACCACGCAGTATTACTTTAAAGGGTCTGCATTTGCTCACCCAACCTCACCAAACCTCTCAGCCCGAAGAGTGTCCACCCTTTTGTCTCAATCAGCTGTGGGTCTAGAGATGGTCAATAAAGGTGGCATCCCAGCCCCTGAACGAATTTTGTAAGAATTTCTCTCTCTTTCACTGTCTTTGTTTCACGGGTTTTTAAAAGTAATTGATTTTTATAATGGGGTTTAGCTGCCTTTCACTGCTGTGTTTATGCCGCTTTACACCCACTTGACTCACTTACAGAGGGATATCAATACTTTGGTTTTAAGATTCTTACTAGTCAGATATATTCTTGGGCGGTGAACAGGGGGTGTTGAGTCCAGTTCACTGAGCAAGGAGTAGGTCTTGTCTATTACATATTGGGTTCATGGAACGGTATCTGAGCTAATTTGAAACCCTTGTTTTATGCATCACCCCACCTCACCTTTCCCGTTAAGCAGCCATAGTGTGTCTTCTAAACGTGTGACGCTGTTCTGTTTTGTAATTCAGTTCAAGTGTAGCGGTTTTTACATTCCCTCTCTAAGTGATATCTTATGATAAGTGATTTTTTCTGTGTGACTTATTTCACTTAGAATCGTCGTACCTAAATCCTCTAATCATGCTGCTACTAGCCTTATGACGTTAATTTCATGGCTGAGTGATATGCCATTGTACATATGGACAACAACTTCCTTATCCATTTTTCTCTTTCCTGCGATATTTAAGGTGTAACGAAGTGGAGGTTTTGTCAACAGAGCAACCCTAAACTTTGGGGTGCCTGTGTCCTACTGATTTTTAGTTTTCCCAATTTATACGCCCATGAGTGGAAGTGCCCTATGCTCTCTAAGCTGAGTTTTTTAGATGTTTCAGGACACCCCGTACCCTTCTCCAGAGTGGCTGTTGGCAATTTACATCCCGCCCATCAGCGTAGCAAGGCTCCCGTTTCTCCATGGCCTGTCCTGCATTTCTGGTTTTGACACTTTATTCAGCATGGCCCTTTTGACCGATGGGAAGCGAGACTTCTTTGTAGCGCTGATTTGCCTTTCCAGGTTGCTTGGTTGGCCAAAAAGGGCGTATGCGTTTTTTCCTGAATATATTCAGGAAAAAACGCATACGCCCTTTTTGGCCAAGGGCATCATGGTCGAGGTTTTGCCGCTTTTCCTGAGCTTTAAAGGCGATTCGACTCTACCTCCTGAAATCTGTTTCCTGCAATTCTGCCTTGCTTTCAAATCCTCTTCGTTGCCTTCCCTCAATATATTTGTGGACGAGAGTTATCATTTCTAACTCTGCAGGTTTGTGAATTGCAGTGCCCCTGAGCTCCATTTTTCAACTCGCTTTCTTCGGAGCTGGCCGCAAAAGCGCAGGATTGCTTCAGGCCCTATTCTGGTTCCGGGCGGCAGGCTGAGCCTGTGGTTAATTCTTCTTCCTGATGGGAAAATAGAGTGACCTGTGCCTGTCCCAACACCTAGAGCTAGTCTCTCACTGGTTCCCCCTCTTCCCGTTCATCCTCAGGACAAATTGCAACCTGTACGGAACAGGAGGTTAAAGGTGCTGATTCTCGAAGGAGGGAGATTGCTAGTAAAGCGGCTGTAATGGCCAACCCGAGCACAAGGAGATGAGAAATGAGGTGCGTTTTAGAAACCTTTCCCGATCACACCGTGTACCATCTTCCGAGTTTCTCATGCATGTTTTCGATGTAGGAAGATGCCCTTGAACCTGGAGATTTTGGACCCATGGGATGGGTACCACGCAGTATTACTTTAAAGGGTCTGCGTTTGCTCACCCAACCTCACCAAACCTCTCAGCCCCAAGAGTGTCCACCCTTATGTCTCAATCTGCTGTGGGTCTAGAGATGGTCTATCCAGGTGGCATCACAGCCCCTGAACGAATTTTGTAAGAATTTCTCTCTCTTTCACTGTCTTTGTTTCACGGGTTTTTAAAAGTCATTGATTTTTATAATGGGGTTTAGCTGCTTTTCACTGGTGTGTTTATGCCGCTTTACACCCACTTGACTCACTTACAGAGGGATATCAATACATTGGTTTTAAGATTCTTACTAGTCAGATATATTCTTGGGCGTTGAACAGGGGGTGTTTAGTCCACTTCACTGAGCAAGGAGTAGGTCTTGTCTATTACATATTGGGTTTATGGAACGGTATCTGAGCTAATTTGAAACCCTTGTTTTATGCATCACCCCACCTCACCTTTCCCGTTAAGCAGCCATAGTGTGTCTTCTAAACGTGTGACGCTGTTCTGTTTTGTAATTCAGTTCAAGTGTAGCGGTTTTTACATTCCCTCTCTAAGTGATATCTTATGATAAGTGTCTTTTTCTGTGTGACTTATTTCACTTAGAATCGTCGTACCTAAATCCTCTCATCATGCTGCTACTAGCCTTATGACGTTAATTTCATGGCTGAGTGATATGCCATTGTACATAAGGACCACAACTTCCTTATCCATTTTTCTCTTTCCTTTGAGATTTAAGGTGTAACGAAGTGGAGGTTCTTGTCAACAGAGCAGCCCTAAACTTTGGGGTGCCTGTGTCTTGCTGATTTTTAGTTTTCCCAATTTATACGCCCATGAGTGGAAGTGCCCTATGCTCTCTAAGCTGAGTTTTTTAGATGTTTCAGGACACCCCGTACTCTTCTCCAGAGTGGCTGTTGGCAATTTACATCCCGCCCATCAGCGTAGCAAGGCTCCCGTTTCTCCATGGCCTGTCCTGCATTTCTGGTTTTGACACTTTATTCAGCATGGCCCTTTTGACCGATGGGAAGCGAGACTTCTTTGTAGCGCTGATTTGCCTTTCCAGGTTGCTTGGTTGGCCAAAAAGGGCGTATGCGTTTTTTCCTGAATATATTCAGGAAAAAACGCATACGCCCTTTTTGGCCAAGGGCATCATGGTCGAGGTTTTGCCGCTTTTCCTGTGCTTTAAAGGCGATTCGAATCTACCTCCTGAAATCTGTTTCCTGCAATTCTGCCTTGCTTTCAAATCCTCTTCGTTGCCTTCCCTCAATATATTTGTGGACGAGAGTTATCATTTATAACTCTGCAGGTTCGTGAATTGCAGTGCCCCTGAGCTCGATTTTTCAACTCGCTTTTTTGGGAGCTGGCGGCAAAAGCACAGGATTGCTTCAGGCCCTGTTCTGCTTCCGGGCGGCAGGCTGAACCTGTGGTTATTTCTTCTTCCTGATGGGAAAATAGAGTGACCTGTGCCTGTCCCCACACCTACACCTAGTCTCTCATTGGTTCCCCCTCTTCCCGTTCATCCTCAGGACAAATTTGCAACCTGTACAGAACAGGAGGTTAAAGGTGCTCATTCTCCAAGGAGGGAGATTGCTAGTAAAGCTGCTGTAATGGCGAGCCCGAGCACAAGGAGATGAGAAATGAGGTGCGATTTAGAAATCTGTCCCGATCACACGGTGTACCATCTTCTGGGTTTCTCATGCATGTTTTCGATGTAGGAAGATGCCCTTGAACCTGGAGATTTTGGACCCATGGGATGGGTACCACGCAGTATTACTTTAAAGGGTCTGCATTTGCTCACCCAACCTCACCAAACCTCTCAGCCCGAAGAGTGTCCACCCTTTTGTCTCAATCAGCTGTGGGTCTAGAGATGGTCAATAAAGGTGGCATCCCAGCCCCTGAACGAATTTTGTAAGAATTTCTCTCTCTTTCACTGTCTTTGTTTCACGGGTTTTTAAAAGTAATTGATTTTTATAATGGGGTTTAGCTGCCTTTCACTGCTGTGTTTATGCCGCTTTACACCCACTTGACTCACTTACAGAGGGATATCAATACTTTGGTTTTAAGATTCTTACTAGTCAGATATATTCTTGGGCGGTGAACAGGGGGTGTTGAGTCCAGTTCACTGAGCAAGGAGTAGGTCTTGTCTATTACATATTGGGTTCATGGAACGGTATCTGAGCTAATTTGAAACCCTTGTTTTATGCATCACCCCACCTCACCTTTCCCGTTAAGCAGCCATAGTGTGTCTTCTAAACGTGTGACGCTGTTCTGTTTTGTAATTCAGTTCAAGTGTAGCGGTTTTTACATTCCCTCTCTAAGTGATATCTTATGATAAGTGATTTTTTCTGTGTGACTTATTTCACTTAGAATCGTCGTACCTAAATCCTCTAATCATGCTGCTACTAGCCTTATGACGTTAATTTCATGGCTGAGTGATATGCCATTGTACATATGGACAACAACTTCCTTATCCATTTTTCTCTTTCCTGCGATATTTAAGGTGTAACGAAGTGGAGGTTTTGTCAACAGAGCAACCCTAAACTTTGGGGTGCCTGTGTCCTACTGATTTTTAGTTTTCCCAATTTATACGCCCATGAGTGGAAGTGCCCTATGCTCTCTAAGCTGAGTTTTTTTAGATGTTTCAGGACACCCCGTACCCTTCTCCAGAGTGGCTGTTGGCAATTTACATCCCGCCCATCAGCGTAGCAAGGCTCCCGTTTCTCCATGGCCTGTCCTGCATTTCTGGTTTTGACACTTTATTCAGCATGGCCCTTTTGACCGATGGGAAGCGAGACTTCTTTGTAGCGCTGATTTGCCTTTCCAGGTTGCTTGTTGGCCAAAAAGGGCGTATGCGTTTTTTCCTGAATATATTCAGGAAAAAACGCATACGCCCTTTTTGGCCAAGGGCATCATGGTCGAGGTTTTGCCGCTTTTCCTGAGCTTTAAAGGCGATTCGACTCTACCTCCTGAAATCTGTTTCCTGCAATTCTGCCTTGCTTTCAAATCCTCTTCGTTGCCTTCCCTCAATATATTTGTGGACGAGAGTTATCATTTCTAACTCTGCAGGTTTGTGAATTGCAGTGCCCCTGAGCTCCATTTTTCAACTCGCTTTCTTCGGAGCTGGCCGCAAAAGCGCAGGATTGCTTCAGGCCCTATTCTGGTTCCGGGCGGCAGGCTGAGCCTGTGGTTAATTCTTCTTCCTGATGGGAAAATAGAGTGACCTGTGCCTGTTCCCAACACCTAGAGCTAGTCTCTCACTGGTTCCCCCTCTTCCCGTTCATCCTCAGGACAAATTGCAACCTGTACGGAACAGGAGGTTAAAGGTGCTGATTCTCGAAGGAGGGAGATTGCTAGTAAAGCGGCTGTAATGGCCAACCCGAGCACAAGGAGATGAGAAATGAGGTGCGTTTTAGAAACCTTTCCCGATCACACCGTGTACCATCTTCCGAGTTTCTCATGCATGTTTTCGATGTAGGAAGATGCCCTTGAACCTGGAGATTTTGGACCCATGGGATGGGTACCACGCAGTATTACTTTAAAAGGGTCTGCGTTTGCTCACCCAACCTCACCAAACCTCTCAGCCCCAAGAGTGTCCACCCTTATGTCTCAATCTGCTGTGGGTCTAGAGATGGTCTATCCAGGTGGCATCACAGCCCCTGAACGAATTTTGTAAGAATTTCTCTCTCTTTCACTGTCTTTGTTTCACGGGTTTTTAAAAGTCATTGATTTTTATAATGGGTTTAGCTGCTTTTCACTGGTGTGTTTATGCCGCTTTACACCCACTTGACTCACTTACAGAGGGATATCAATACATTGGTTTTAAGATTCTTACTAGTCAGATATATTCTTGGGCGGTGAACAGGGGGTGTTTAGTCCACTTCACTGAGCAAGGAGTAGGTCTTGTCTATTACATATTGGGTTTATGGAACGGTATCTGAGCTAATTTGAAACCCTTGTTTTATGCATCACCCCACCTCACCTTTCCCGTTAAGCAGCCATAGTGTGTCTTCTAAACGTGTGACGCTGTTCTGTTTTGTAATTCAGTTCAAGTGTAGCGGTTTTTACATTCCCTCTCTAAGTGATATCTTATGATAAGTGTCTTTTTCTGTGTGACTTATTTCACTTAGAATCGTCGTACCTAAATCCTCTCATCATGCTGCTACTAGCCTTATGACGTTAATTTCATGGCTGAGTGATATGCCATTGTACATAAGGACCACAACTTCCTTATCCATTTTTCTCTTTCCTTTGAGATTTAAGGTGTAACGAAGTGGAGGTTCTTGTCAACAGAGCAGCCCTAAACTTTGGGGTGCCTGTGTCTTGCTGATTTTTAGTTTTCCCAATTTATACGCCCATGAGTGGAAGTGCCTATGCTCTCTAAGCTGAGTTTTTTAGATGTTTCAGGACACCCCGTACTCTTCTCCAGAGTGGCTGTTGGCAATTTACATCCCGCCCATCAGCGTAGCAAGGCTCCCGTTTCTCCATGGCCTGTCCTGCATTTCTGGTTTTGACACTTTATTCAGCATGGCCCTTTTGACCGATGGGAAGCGAGACTTCTTTGTAGCGCTGATTTGCCTTTCCAGGTTGCTTGGTTGGCCAAAAAGGGCGTATGCGTTTTTTCCTGAATATATTCAGGAAAAAACGCATACGCCCTTTTTGGCCAAGGGCATCATGGTCGAGGTTTTGCCCGCTTTTCCTGTGCTTTAAAGGCGATTCGAATCTACCTCCTGAAATCTGTTTCCTGCAATTCTGCCTTGCTTTCAAATCCTCTTCGTTGCCTTCCCTCAATATATTTGTGGACGAGAGTTATCATTTATAACTCTGCAGGTTCGTGAATTGCAGTGCCCCTGAGCTCGATTTTTCAACTCGGCTTTTTTGGGAGCTGGCGGCAAAAGCACAGGATTGCTTCAGGCCCTGTTCTGCTTCCGGGCGGCAGGCTGAACCTGTGGTTATTTCTTCTTCCTGATGGGAAAATAGAGTGACCTGTGCCTGTCCCCACACCTACACCTAGTCTCTCATTGGTTCCCCCTCTTCCCGTTCATCCTCAGGACAAATTTGCAACCTGTACAGAACAGGAGGTTAAGGTGCTCATTCTCCAAGGAGGGAGATTGCTAGTAAAGCTGCTGTAATGGCGAGCCCGAGCACAAGGAGATGAGAAATGAGGTGCGATTTAGAAATCTGTCCCGATCACACGGTGTACCATCTTCTGGGTTTCTCATGCATGTTTTCGATGTAGGAAGATGCCCTTGAACCTGGAGATTTTGGACCCATGGGATGGGTACCACGCAGTATTACTTTAAAGGGTCTGCATTTGCTCACCCAACCTCACCAAACCTCTCAGCCCGAAGAGTGTCCACCCTTTTGTCTCAATCAGCTGTGGGTCTAGAGATGGTCAATAAAGGTGGCATCCCAGCCCTGAACGAATTTTGTAAGAATTTCTCTCTCTTTCACTGTCTTTGTTTCACGGGTTTTTAAAAGTAATTGATTTTTATAATGGGGTTTAGCTGCCTTTCACTGCTGTGTTTATGCCGCTTTACACCCACTTGACTCACTTACAGAGGGATATCAATACTTTGGTTTTAAGATTCTTACTAGTCAGATATATTCTTGGGCGGTGAACAGGGGGTGTTGAGTCCAGTTCACTGAGCAAGGAGTAGGTCTTGTCTATTACATATTGGGTTCATGGAACGGTATCTGAGCTAATTTGAAACCCTTGTTTTATGCATCACCCCACCTCACCTTTCCCGTTAAGCAGCCATAGTGTGTCTTCTAAACGTGTGACGCTGTTCTGTTTTGTAATTCAGTTCAAGTGTAGCGGTTTTTACATTCCCTCTCTAAGTGATATCTTATGATAAGTGATTTTTTCTGTGTGACTTATTTCACTTAGAATCGTCGTACCTAAATCCTCTAATCATGCTGCTACTAGCCTTATGACGTTAATTTCATGGCTGAGTGATATGCCATTGTACATATGGACAACAACTTCCTTATCCATTTTTCTCTTTTCCTGCGATATTTAAGGTGTAACGAAGTGGAGGTTTTGTCAACAGAGCAACCCTAAACTTTGGGGTGCCTGTGTCCTACTGATTTTTAGTTTTCCCAATTTATACGCCCATGAGTGGAAGTGCCCTATGCTCTCTAAGCTGAGTTTTTTAGATGTTTCAGGACACCCCGTACCCTTCTCCAGAGTGGCTGTTGGCAATTTACATCCCGCCCATCAGCGTAGCAAGGCTCCGTTTCTCCATGGCCTGTCCTGCATTTTCTGGTTTTGACACTTTATTCAGCATGGCCCTTTTGACCGATGGGAAGCGAGACTTCTTTGTAGCGCTGATTTGCCTTTCCAGGTTGCTTGGTTGGCCAAAAAGGGCGTATGCGTTTTTTCCTGAATATATTCAGGAAAAAACGCATACGCCCTTTTTGGCCAAGGGCATCATGGTCGAGGTTTTGCCGCTTTTCCTGAGCTTTAAAGGCGATTCGACTCTACCTCCTGAAATCTGTTTCCTGCAATTCTGCCCTTGCTTTCAAATCCTCTTCGTTGCCTTCCCTCAATATATTTGTGGACGAGAGTTATCATTTCTAACTCTGCAGGTTTGTGAATTGCAGTGCCCCTGAGCTCCATTTTTCAACTCGCTTTCTTCGGAGCTGGCCGCAAAAGCGCAGGATTGCTTCAGGCCCTATTCTGGTTCCGGGCGGCAGGCTGAGCCTGTGGTTAATTCTTCTTCCTGATGGGAAATAGAGTGGACCTGTGCCTGTCCCAACACCTAGAGCTAGTCTCTCACTGGTTCCCCCTCTTCCCGTTCATCCTCAGGACAAATTGCAACCTGTACGGAACAGGAGGTTAAAGGTGCTGATTCTCGAAGGAGGGAGATTGCTAGTAAAGCGGCTGTAATGGCCAACCCGAGCACAAGGAGATGAGAAATGAGGTGCGTTTTAGAAACCTTTCCCGATCACACCGTGTACCATCTTCCGAGTTTCTCATGCATGTTTTCGATGTAGGAAGATGCCCTTGAACCTGGAGATTTTGGACCCATGGGATGGGTACCACGCAGTATTACTTTAAAGGGTCTGCGTTTGCTCACCCAACCTCACCAAACCTCTCAGCCCCAAGAGTGTCCACCCTTATGTCTCAATCTGCTGTGGGTCTAGAGATGGTCTATCCAGGTGGCATCACAGCCCCTGAACGAATTTTGTAAGAATTTCTCTCTCTTTCACTGTCTTTGTTTCACGGTTTTTAAAAGTCATTGATTTTTATAATGGGGTTTTAGCTGCTTTTCACTGGTGTGTTTATGCCGCTTTACACCCACTTGACTCACTTACAGAGGGATATCAATACATTGGTTTTAAGATTCTTACTAGTCAGATATATTCTTGGGCGGTGAACAGGGGGTGTTTAGTCACTTCACTGAGCAAGGAGTAGGTCTTGTCTATTACATATTGGGTTTATGGAACGGTATCTGAGCTAATTTGAAACCCTTGTTTTATGCATCACCCCACCTCACCTTTCCCGTTAAGCAGCCATAGTGTGTCTTCTAAACGTGTGACGCTGTTCTGTTTTGTAATTCAGTCAAGTGTAGCGGTTTTTACATTCCCTCTCTAAGTGATATCTTATGATAAGTGTCTTTTTCTGTGTGACTTATTTCACTTAGAATCGTCGTACCTAAATCCTCTCATCATGCTGCTACTAGCCTTATGACGTTAATTTCATGGCTGAGTGATATGCCATTGTACATAAGGACCACAACTTCCTTATCCATTTTTCTCTTTCCTTTGAGATTTAAGGTGTAACGAAGTGGAGGTTCTTGTCAACAGAGCAGCCCTAAACTTTGGGGTGCCTGTGTCTTGCTGATTTTTAGTTTTCCCAATTTATACGCCCATGAGTGGAAGTGCCCTATGCTCTCTAAGCTGAGTTTTTTAGATGTTTCAGGACACCCCGTACTCTTCTCCAGAGTGGCTGTTGGCAATTTACATCCCGCCCATCAGCGTAGCAAGGCTCCCGTTTCTCCATGGCCTGTCCTGCATTTCTGGTTTTGACACTTTATTCAGCATGGCCCTTTTGACCGATGGGAAGCGAGACTTCTTTGTAGCGCTGATTTTGCCTTTCCAGGTTGCTTGGTTGGCCAAAAAGGGCGTATGCGTTTTTTCCTGAATATATTCAGGAAAAAACGCATACGCCCTTTTTGGCCAAGGGCATCATGGTCGAGGTTTTTGCCGCTTTTCCTGTGCTTTAAAGGCGATTCGAATCTACCTCCTGAAATCTGTTTCCTGCAATTCTGCCTTGCTTTCAAATCCTCTTCGTTGCCTTCCCTCAATATATTTGTGGACGAGAGTTATCATTTATAACTCTGCAGGTTCGTGAATTGCAGTGCCCCTGAGCTCGATTTTTCAACTCGCTTTTTTGGGAGCTGGCGGCAAAAGCACAGGATTGCTTCAGGCCCTGTTCTGCTTCCGGGCGGCAGGCTGAACCTGTGGTTATTTCTTCTTCCTGATGGGAAAATAGAGTGACCTGTGCCTGTCCCCACACCTACACCTAGTCTCTCATTGGTTCCCCCTCTTCCCGTTCATCCTCAGGACAAATTTGCAACCTGTACAGAACAGGAGGTTAAAGGTGCTCATTCTCCAAGG